>NW_026136704.1:2564438-3304438 GCF_905237075.1 Dicentrarchus labrax
TTTCACAGATTATCTGTCTCATGTACTACTGTCAGGATATAGTTTTTAGCAAATATGACAAAACGTTATTTTCATAAAAGCTTTAATCAACTTCAAATGTACTTGATTGTTTATGTCATAAAAAGGCATCAATATTAAACTGAGACTGTTTAATAATGAGTTAAAGACTCCTTGTAATACGTTAAACAACAATCAACAATCTAAAAATACATTATAAGTTAAAGCCCTGCATTCAAACTCCTACTAAAATGTTCGTAAGTATCATAAAAACATCCTCACTACTCAGCACTCTTCAGTAGAAAATTTTCACCTGTGACTGCTCTATCAATATGATATTTTTATAATGTCAACACTGATGCAATAATGTAATAAATAATGTGCAAAATACATTAATTGGATTCAAGGGGTTAAGAGAAGTGTGTGTTTCAGTCATAAAAAAATGTTTTAAAGTAAAAATAAAGAGAGAAAATAAGTTAACCACCTAATAACCTTGGATGTGTATTTGAATTTGTTCATGAAACTCAGAAGCTGATTAAATAACTGTTCAACAGAGCAGATCATGACAGAAGCATGGACTGCTCTCCTCATGCCTACTCACAATATGTACAACATGTAAGAGAATATCATACTTCAGGAATCAGATCAAGGCTGACTTACAGTGTGCAGTAACCTTCAGCTGCACATTCAGCAGCTGCCTGCATCATACACACCTCCAACACTAGGACAGGAGTAGGACACAAATTGTCTGGAGGCAGTCAGAGCTACTGAGGCATTTGGGTGTTTAAGGGTGGGGGGAGCTAAACAGTCATTGGATTACTGTATAAGACCATGTGTTCCAACCTTCTGTGTGTAGCTGACATTTTGGATGTGCATACACACACACACACGGAGGGCAGCAGGTCAAAAGTTCACCTATAACCTAATTAGCATCAAATTCTTCTTGCTGACATTCCAAAATAGCAGAAAACGTTTTAAATAATGACAGACACCCACCTAGACCAGACCGCAGTGACATTTGTGTGGGTGTGCTGACTTGCAGTTAATTTAAAAAATATTAAAACAGTGGCAAGACTTATATCAAGTGAGAATGTTCAAACATTTTTTTGGATGCACTTGATGGATCATTCAAAAAGCTGAAACAGCTTCACGAAAATTAAAAAAAAAAAAAAAAAAAAGGAGTTGACTGATGAATGATCAATTAAGCAGCTTTACATATTAATTCAACTATGCACAGTTCTGTGATGCCATGTCCTGCGTTTTGTTCCATCCTCTGAATAGTTTCCCCACCAGGAGTGTTTCAGAAGCGCCCAATTGTGTTGACTTGCTCAGATTTAGTTGATTTAGTAATTTTTCCTTGAATTGTGTAGTTATGTCCACCTACATATAGTTTTTAAAGTATTAGTAACACTTCGACAGTTGAGTTGAGATTAAACCACTGCTTTCTGATATCACACTACGTAGTTAGGGTTCTGTTACGTTTAAGCACAAATACATCTTAGTTACAGTATGTTCATGAAGTTTCACATATACTGCCTGGCTCTTATGAAACACGCTGCAGCACTTCTGGTGGAATCACAAGCATTTCAGTGATCAGCTCCGGCAGTTGTGTCGCAGCCGGAACGTAGAATCAGTTGGCAGAAGGAGCTGCCACTCAATTGAAAATTTCTAGCCTGATGATGACTGGAGCAACCAATCACAAGCTGGAGGAACACTGCAAGCATCCAGTCATGCAAAGGGATCATCTCAGTGTCTGGCCAGGAGCTCTGTGGAGGACTGCAGAGCCAATTCTCCTCCTGTCCTACAAGATACACATCATATTCTCTGTAATGTAAATGTACATTAAACAGAAATTTGACATCATATATGACCAACCACCGGTTGCATTTATATATATTCAGTAATTTAGAGTAAGGTCAGAGGCAGCACTTCTGTACAACAGCCAAATAAAATATCAAACTTAACTTTACCTACAAACAAACCAAACTGGCAGAACCAAATGTATTTTTCGAGTGTGACCTAACAAAGGTTATCTTGCAAAAAATGTTCTTATGTAAAAAACCAAAGACATCAATGCCACTAGTCAATTATCACAGGTCTATAAGATACGTGATGGGTGATTTAAGATGGTTCTTCACCCAGGATGACCATGGAAGTCGACTGGCCAGTCATCTCAGGGACTTGCTAGGTACCTGCTAGTCCCCAATGGGACTAGCAGGTACTCACATCTGAAGACATTGAAGAACATCAAATTTACAGGAAGGCAATATTTAGAGAAATTGACAACATACTCGCCTACAAAATCCTTGCGGCAAAAAAGAATATTAGAAGTTAGCATCGCCCCGGTTCCTTTGATAAAAAGCCAATGGGATTTTTCCATTGATTTCTTCCAGAAAATAATCTCTGTGATGAACAAAGTTAGATACATAGGACCAGTGTGAAGGATTTAATGGCATCTAGCAGTGAAATTGCAGATTGCAACTGAAGACCACTCGCTTCTGTATTTGACGACCTGGGAATGAGAACGAACTGAGAAGTGTTTAGGAGAAAGTACAGCAGTGAAAGGCCCCATCTATTGTTTGGTGTAAAAAAAAAATGGTGGTTCAACATGGCGGACTCCTTGGAAGGCAACCCACAGCATCTGTAGATAAAAATGTCTCATTCTAAGGTAACAAAAAACATGAGTCTTATATTGAGGTTATACACTATAAAAACATACCTATGAATATTATCTTCCTTTTCTGACAATAGATGCTCTTAAATGTTACCCACTTTAAAAGTTTTGTTCAGCAAGATAATTTCACAAATGAACACCACGTTCTATCATTTTTGAAGTGTAGATGTGATCAAAGTACAAAGCGTTAAAAGTAATGTAAGGCTATAAACAAATCAAGAGCAAGAGCGTGAGTATAAACACAATGAGGCTGAAAAGCCAGACTAGTGGGTAGATACGTTTCCATGTTTTCACTCCATTAACTTTCATTGCTATGCAGATGATACACAGTTATATCTATCGATCAAGCCCGATGAATTTAATCAATCATCTAAATTACAAACATGTCTTAAGGACATAAAATCCTGGATGACCTACAATTTTCTGATATTAAAATGAAAACTTCTACTTGGCCACAAGAACCTTAGGACTCACTGTCTAAAGATATAGTTTCTCTAGATGGCATTACCTTGGCCTCTAGCACCACTGTCAGGAATCTTGGAGTTATCTTTGATCAGGGCATGTCATTTAATTCCCACATAAAGCAGACCTCTAGGACTGCCTTCTTTCATTTACGTAATATTACAAAAATTAGACACATCCTGTCACAGACGGACGCAGAAAAACTAATCCATGCATTTGTTACTTCAAGGCTGGATTACTGCAACTCTTTATTATCAGGTTGCCCCAATAAGTCCATTAAGACGCTCCAATTAATTCAGAACTAGAAAAAGAGATCACATCTCTCCTGTACTAGCTTCTCTGTACTGACTCCCAGTAAAATTTAGAATAGAATTTGAAATCCTTCTCCTCACCTACATAGCTCTTCATGGTCAGGCCCCTTCATATCTTAAAGAGCTCATAGTACCCGATTACCCCTCTAGAACACTGCATTCCCTGAATGCAGGGCTACTTGTGGTTCCTATAGTCTCAAAAAGTAGAACAGGGGCCAGAGCCAAGCTCCTCCTGTGGAACCAGCTTCCAGTTGTGGTTCGGGAGGCAGACACCCTCTCCACATTTAAGAGTAGGCTTAAGACATTCCTCTTTGATAAAGCTTATAGTTAGGGCTGGATCAGGTGAGTCCTGAACCATCCCTTAGTTATGCTGCTATAGGCCTAGACTATCGGAGATTTCCCATGATGCACTGAGCTCCTCTCTTCCTCTCTCTCTCTCTTTCTGCACTCATTCATGTTCCATTAATGCATGTTACTAACTTCACTTCTTCCCCTGAGTTTTTGTGCTTTCTCGTCTCGCAGGTTCTCATGGCACCTGGTGGAGCCTCCTGCCATGGTCCTGCTTGACTGCCATTGCCAATATCACTGAAATTAGTGTTGTTATTATTAGCGATCGAGCACTGACAAGTGCAAGACCCTATTGTTCCTCTGGGAATTATTATTTTTCTGCCCCTTCTAACGCATATTTGGCCCCCGCAATATGCTCAAAAAGTCATGAAAATTTGCACAAAATTCAAACGTATCAAAAATACCAATATGACATTGTCCCCGTGCACGGGCGACGCCAAACGGCTAAGCCACGCCCCCCAGAATCAGCCCCCAAGACACGTAAGGCCCACATGTACGAAAACTGGTAAGCATGTGTATCATGATAAAAGAAGCAGAAAAGTCTCGAGGACCCATACCTCAAACCCAACAGGAAGTCCGCCATTTTGGATTTTGTGGCCATTTTTGGCGATTTACACACGTTGTATTTGAACGAACTCCTCCTAGGGCATTTATCGGACCGACTTCAGATTTGGACACAGCCATCTAAACACATTCCCCATTAAAAGTTGTGCTCCCCAGTTGTTTTCGTTGAACATCGTGGATGTGGCGTGGCGTGGCGTGGAGTGGCATGGCGTCACGTGTCGTGCAATTTCAAACCTTCGCCATGAAAGAGGGATTAATCATAACTTCTGCGTACATGATCCGACTGCAACGAAACTTCACATGTTCGATAAGAGTCCCGCCCTGAACACGTCTATGTGATAATATTCAGTAATAGTCAGAGCGCCACCTAGTGGCAACAGGAAGTGTCACATTTGATACTTTCATGTTCTACTCCTAGCAGGATGATCAGATCCAGCTGAAATTTACTTATAAAATGCAAAACACATTGTTGATGATATGTGATGACTGTGGTGAGTGGGCGTGTCTGTGGCGTGGCGGGAAATTTTGATGTATCGCCACAAAACACGAATTTGCTATAACTTGAGTGTACATTGTCCAATCGGGTCCAAACTTCACTTGTCTGATAAGAGTCCTGCCCTGAACATGCCCATGTTATAATATTCAGTAATAGTGAGAGTGCCACCTAGTGGTGAAAGGAAATGTCATGTTTTTATACTTCCATGTTCTACTCCTAGTAGGATGATCAGATCAAGCTGAAATCTAGTCAGGAAATGCAAAACATGTTATTGATGATATTTCTTGATTGTGGTGAGTTCTTATTAAAGGGCGTGTCCGTGGCGTGGTGTCAAACTTTGATGTACCGCCAGAACACACAAAGTTGCTATAACTTGAGTGTACATAGTCCAATCGGCTCCAAACTTTACTTGCCTGATAAGAGTCCTACCTTGAACACTTCTATGTGATAATATTCAGTAATAGTGAGAGCGCTACCTAGTGGTGAAAGGAAATTTATTTTTTGTACTTTTATTTATATCTTCAAGCATATTGACCAGATCCAGCTGAAATTATGTGAGAAGTTCTTTAGGAGGATGAAGATCACATATTATGAATTTTAAGAATTTGCATGGAACCATGTTGCCATGGCGACGCGGCAATTTTTTTTTAAAAATCACACTTTTGGGGGGACTAACCATGCCTGAAAACTCATGAAACTTTGCACAGCATTCTGTGGTTCCGAACGCCGAGGTATTGTCTTGGTCCCGTGGATGGGCGTCGCAAAATGGCTTAGCCACGCCCCCCAGAGTCAGCCCCCAAGACACGTATGACTGACATGTATGAAAATTGCTACGCATGTGTATCATCATAAAAGAAGCAAAAAAGTCTCTTGGACCCATACCTCAAACCCAACAGGAAGTCAGCCATTCTGGATTTTTTTGCGATTTGCACACGTTGTATTTGAACGAACTCGTCCTAGGGCATTTATTGGACCGACTCCAGATTTGGACACAGCCATCTAAACACATTCACCATTAAAAGTTGTGCTCTTCAGTTTTTTTTGTCAAACCTCCTGCCCGTGGTGTGGTGTCCCATGGCATCCAATTTCGATCCTTCGCCATAAAAAGAGGGATTCGTCATAACTTCTGCATACATGATCCGACTGCAACGAAACTTCACATGTCTGATAAGAGTCCCGCCCTGAACACATAGTGATAGCGCCACCAAGTGGCAACAGGAAGTAAGTGCTGCGTGGCGATTTTTAGCTGATTTACGTGACATTTTCATGTTGTAGTCCGCACTTGTTACGACGGCACGTGACGTGGCTGCAGCACACCCCGACGGCATGTGATGCGGTCGCAGCACACCCCGACGCGCGCCGGGTGCGAGATCCCGTTCAACGCTGCGAGATCCCGTTCAACGCTGCTTGCAGCTTTAATAATTATTATTATTATTATAAGTATTATTATTGCTACGGTTACTGTTGCTGCTGTTGTCGCTGCTCGTTGTCCCCCATCGTTGCAGTTGTCGTCGTAGTCGTCGTCTTCTTCGTGTTCATCATCATCAGTCACTAATATTACTGTTCTAATTAGGATCTGTCCTAGGTTTATGCCTCTTAAAAGGCAGTTTTTCCTTTCCCCTGTCGCAAAGTGCTTGCTCATGGTGGTACTGTTGGGTCTCTGTAAATGTTTAAGGAGTTCGGTCTAGACCTGCTCTACTTGAAAAGTGTCCTGAGATAACTTCTGTTATGAATGGGTACTATACAAATAAAATTGATTTGAATTTGAATGTTTTAATGTCACCAACAACCTCAGCCGTCTCATTTAGACACTTAAAACACGTAAAAGCTTCCAAATTCACAAGTGGGGTATTAACTGACGTATTTTATGATGTAGAACAAAATGTGAAAATCACCTTATTTCAGGCATCTAACCAAAAACCCATTGGCTTTGAGGAGAGGGAACCAGAGTGGTTTTATGACTCATTCTGGCAGCACTCTATATGGTCACAAAATATTGGACAAGCTGAGATGAAAAGTCAGGGGATCACCAAATGATATACATCCTCTAGGGTCCATGAATATCTGAACCAAATTATGTGTCATTCCATCCAATGTTGATGGAGATATTTCACTCAGGTGGGGGTGTTGGTAGACCAACAGAGCGACAATCCCTACAGTCACAGTTAGTACTGAAAAATACATCACATTGCTTGTGTGTATATGTGAGGTTCCAGCATGTTAAGCCTGGACCTTGTAAGGCAGCATATTGGTGCTGGGGGCATGTTCTACTCTAAACACACTATGTGAAGCAAAATAGGTTATATAATATTGGTAAACATAAAAACAAATGAAACGACACAGACACACAGAGCAATTTCTTCAATATATTCTCTCACAGTAACATATTATGATTAATTACAGTGCAGCCAGAGAGCTGAGATTGAAGATGACTGTAATAATCTTTATATTATTATTATTATTCTGTTTAACTTGACACTGATAATGACAGCATCCTTCTGAAAGTTCAACTTAAAGCTTTTCTGGGCCACATGCAGCAGTTTGAGTTTTTATTAAATCTTCATAAAGAGGAGGTCAGCCATGTACTGCCTACTGGGCCCCCAGGGAAAACAATGGGCAACAGAACATACAGTGAATATAAAAAGTCTACACACCCCTGTTAAAATGCCAAGTTTTCGTGATGTAAAAAAATGAGACAAAGATAAATTATGTCCAAACTTTTTCCACCTTTAATGTGACCTATAATGTGAACAATTCAATTGAAAAACAAACTGATATCTTTTAGGGGGAAAAAGACAAAAAAAAAAAAACTTACAATAACCTAGTTATCTATCCACTGTAAGTGGCTGCCTATAGCAACAGCATGTCAATGGAGCCCAAGGTGAATTCACATACTAATGTAGCATACTAACAAGATACATGCACACACAACACACTCATTTGATTGGTCAGTCAATATTGCTTTTTTTTCTTTCAGTTTGCAAATCTGTAAATCACATGGTACAGAGGAAAGGGGGACAAATAAAAGAGTCAGTGAGAGAAATTGAAAACTCATATCTTGGAGTTATCTTTGATCAGGATTTGTCATTTAACTCCCACATAAAGCAGACCTCTAGGACCGCCTTCTTTCATTTACGTAATATTAGAAAAATTAGACACATCCTATCACAGACAGATGCAGAAAAACTAATCCATGCATTTGTTACTTCAAGGCTGGATTACTGCAACTCTTTATTATCAGGTTGCCCCAATAAGTCCATTAAAACGCTCCTATTAATTCAGAACGCTGCAGCACGACTACTGACAGGAACTAGAAAAAGAGATCACATCTCTCCTGTACTAGCTTCTCTGCATTGGCTCCCTGTAAAATGTAGAATTGAATTTAAAATCCTCCTCCTCACCTATAAAGCTCTTCATGGTCAGGCCCCTTCATATCTTAAAGAGCTCATAGTACCCTATTACCCCTCTAGAACACTACGTTCTCTGAATGCTGGGCTACTTGTGGTTCCTATAGTCTCTAAAAGTAGAACAGGAGCCAGAGCCTTCAGTTACCAAGCTCCTCTCTTGTGGAACCAGCTTCCAGTTGTGGTTCGGGAGGCAGACACCCTCACCACATTCAAGAGTAGGCTTAAGACATTCCTCTTTGATAAAGCTTATAGTTAGGGCTGGATCAGGTGAGTCCTGAACCATCCCTTAGTTATGCTGCTATAGGCCTAGACTATCGGGGGATTTCCCATGGTGCACTGAGCTCCTCTCTTCCTCTCTCTTTCTGCACTCATTCATGTTCCATTAATGCATGTTACTAACTTCACTTCTTCCCCGGAGTTCTTGTGCTTTCTCGTCTCGCAGGTTCTTGTCGATCCTGGTGGTGCCTCCTGCCATGGTCCTGCTAGATTGCCGTTGCCAATACTGTTGTTGCTATGCACCTGTCTGTCTGTCTGTCTCTCTCTCTCTCTGCCTGTCTCTCTCTCTGCCTGTCTCTCTCTCTGCCTCTCTCTCTCTCTCTCTCTCTCTCTCTCTCTCTCTCTCTCTCTCTCTCTCTCTCTCTCTCTCTCTCACCCTCTCTCTCTCTCTCTCTCTCTCTCTCTCTCTCACCCCAACTGGTCGAGACAGACGACCACCCACCTAGAGCCGGAGGATCTGTCCTAGGTTTCTGCCTTTTAACAGGCAGTTTTTCCTTGCCCTTGTCGCCAAGTGCTTGCTCATGGTGGTACTGTTGGGTCTCTGTAATTAATGTTAAAGAGTTCGGTCTAGACCTGCTCTATTTGAAAAGTGTCCTGAGATAACTTCTGTTATGAATTGGCGCTATACAAATAAAATTGAATTGAATTGAATTGAATATTAAGGTATTGAGTGTGTGTTTACGGTTTATTTTAGGTACTGAGAGGAAAAATGTCCCGCTGTAAAAAGTAATTAGCAAAAACCACAAAAATGGTGGTAATACCACATATGATGGTGTTGAGCCACCCTCAACCTCCTCTGTTCCTCATGCCTGGAGGTTCCTTCATTACCATGAACACACATAATGTAGTTTATTTTGACTCATCCCACATTCACTGCCATGCTGCCCATACACTCACTACTTGAATTAATTCACCACTAAAAATAGTCCCCAGTAAATGTACTATTTTCTCCTCTTTGAGTAATGTGACCAGTAGTCCTTCATGATATGAGGAAAATCTGCAATGTACAATAACAGCGTTCAGTAATATGACAACAATATGATTTGCCAAAAATAAACAAATATATTAGGTATAGAGTTTCTAAGTCAGCCTGGTCTTTAAATTCAGTAATAAAGATAGAATTTAATATTTTAAATAAATCAGAATCAGGTTATTGCTAAGTACGTTTTCACATACTGGGAATTTGCATTTGTACATTGGTGTATAAGAATCACAACTAGATGTTTCAAGAGCTGCAACAGTAATGTTTACAAGAGCAAAGTCACTATACAGTATAAACTCAATAATATCTCACTGTAAACAAATCTAAAATGTCAAAAGAAAACTGCAAGCAGTGATGAACGGGCCCTTGCACGTCGGACGGAAATGACACCACAGCTTAGCTGTCAGTGCTTGGGCCCTAATAAGATATTGTTTGTAGCTTGATTAAAAAACAAACATCAGTTGATGTTTTTGTTGAGCTAACTATTAAGTTGGAGCTCATGGGAATACACAGGAAAGACCACATCATTCCTGTACCCTTCTTGCCCTGTGATAACCATCGGAGACAGAGAGACCAGTTTTGAAGCCTCAAGTTCGGCATTTTGTCCACCACCATGACAGTAAAATGGTGCCAGCGTGAGCCAGCGGACATGCGGATTAAAAAAGATCAGGTGAGTTTTCACCATCCAGATCCAGAATTTATTTATTTATATCTAACATTTCAATAATTTTTCAATTCAAGTCAAGCTCCACTTTTTTCTTGGACTGTGCTCATCCTTGCTGTATGGCGGTATCTATTTTACAGTGAGGTGGCAGTAACAACTCCCAGCAGTGCTCTCTGATCTGAGTGGATCTGGGCATGAAAAGCAGAAGGGCTAATATTATTGAGCAGAGAAATGTGTTGAGTCTCAGCTGAAGTAGGTAGCGGATTCATTACTCCATGACTCAATTTGCATCTTTGTGTTATCTAATGCCATGAATAATGCATTCTGGGAGTCTGCTGCTCTGCTGTTAAGACACCACACAAACACTATGGATATCAATTCAGGCACTGGAGACTACACACATACATAAACAGATGTGAGTGACACACACAGAGCAACAAACAAGAACACACCCACTCATGTATTTCCTACGCTAATCTTAAAATAGATTTATCTCCTTTTTAACACATATCTGTCTCAGTTTCCACGCACGCACGCACGCACGCACGCGCGCGCACACACACACACACACACACACACACACACACACACACACACACAGACAGACAGACAGACAGACAGACAGACAGACAGACAGACAGACAGACAGACAGACAATCCCATGTGTCCTGACAAATATCCCACAAACATTTCACACATTGGAAATTCTGTTTACTTATCTTGGGGTGGATTGTGACTTTTGACTGAGGGCAGCTACACAAAATAATAATAATAATAATAATAATGATTTATTTATTTACATTTATCTGAGCTTCCATGGAGAAGACAGATTATAAGTCACCATAAAACTACATTGGTTCGGTTCATGTAACAGAGCTCCATCTGGGGAGACATTCTGATCTGCCAGTTACATTCACGAAACACTCCAAAATAACAGCCCAAATATGTGAAAGCCTAATAACATCAGCACTCCTTAAACTGATATGTAATCACACTGCAAGCTGTTTGCTTTCCCAAAAAAATGTTTTGCTACTGAACTAATGTCAGTCAACTTGCAAGCTTACAAGCTAACTTAAACTTAAAGGTTTTTAACTCATTAGAGTTAATGAACTCGTTACCTAATGAGATAACTGGCAGTAGCTGATTACAGTGTGTGCAAGAGGATCATCATTACTTCTGAGCTACTGAGCAGCTACTGATATCAGCAATGCAGTTGGGAGAAGACTGTAATCCACTACTGTGAGCAGCCAGAATTTATTTCCCAGTATTAGTACCTCCTGCTTGTACAGTCGAACAAACACAACTGGAGTCTTTTCAGGGTTGGAAGTTCGTAGGAAGACTGTGAGAGATCATGTCATACAATGGATGATAATGGTATTTCTGATAATGGATAACATAGCTAGCAGTGTATAAGATTATATTATGAATATTATGATTGTGCTGGTTGTAGTCATCCTTTTTGTGATGTGATTACACATCTGCTTGACTAATCACTAATCACTTGAATTAAGTATCACCTCCTGAGCAGTCCCCAGACTTTGGGTTAGAGGTACTAAAGACTTTTGGACTTCACAGAGAAACTGCAGCAAGCCTCCACAGTGTGAAGTCTGTGCATGGCAATATCATGCCTATTTAAGTCTTGAGTGTGGGTGGATTTCTGATTGGGCTGCTTGGTGCAGAAGAGAAGCCTGCAGCCACAACAGCCAAAATGTGTTAAGGTGAGACTGGCTGACAACTGACTGGATGCAAGATGGATGGAATGAGTGAGCAGCCACAATAAAAGGAGAAGAACTAAATATTGGGAGAGAACAAGATACTCTTGAGCCTAATTCTTGCTGAAAAACTAATCTCTACGCCTACTGTGAGGCATTTAGAGCAGATCTGAGGATTCGAGATCCTCCAAGAGGTATAGGGCCATCAACACAACTGCTGGCTCAGCAGTAACAAGGGATTTGGGACTGCTATCATTAGGAGAAAGCTCCTGTTTCTTACTGATCACCTGAGGGCACACACAGCACATGCATAATAACAAAACATATATTCACATAGATGCATATGCACTGGCACATACACTTACACAGCTGTTTTCTTTGAGGATAATTGAGCAGCAACATCTGGACAGGAATTTCCCTTCATGTAAAAAAGAGAGAGAGTTTCTTTTCAACTTCCATCTTGAGTGCCCTGTGTGTGCATGTGTGTGCATACATGTCATCTGCAAACTGTGTCACTTCCTCCTCTATCTCATAGATCAAGGTAACACGATGGATTCCAAATCAGAAAGACTTTCTTTGTTCTCAAATCTGTATGCAGTCTGGAAGCATAAACCACAGTCACACAATATCGCCACAAAATGCAACTACATAATGCCACCACATTATACAACATATCAACACAAACGCTTGAATTAGCTCATTGGTAATCCTCAGTTGCTTAACCACAATGACAACAAAAGCACCACACCATACATTCCTGCAGTTTACCGTCCTTACAATCGTCTGAGCAGTCAGCCAGCAGTTGGGTGAATGAGCAAAAAGAATATGGAGAATAGTTATGGGGCAAACAGTGGCAACTGATAGGAAAGCTTCTTTTTACTGCAAATATATACTGTATATTCACGGTTTATGGTTTGTGGTTTGCAAAATTTACTGTGTGTTCTGGGTAAAACCATGCATTAGGAGTAATACATTAACCTCCTGAACCATGTAAACTCTGTCAGATCCACCAGTGGGACCCATCAGCTCTAATGCAAATAGCAAAGCACTGTTCAAACCCACAGAATGTTTAAATTCTAGTCCAGATCTCAAAGTTTCCAAATGTCAGGCCAAATGTATGTTGTGGAATGTGTTGTCTGTTACACAAGACAAATATATTTATATCTCCATTTGTAATGGTAAAGTCATAACAAAAATGGCATCTTGGATTTGAATATCTCTCTCAATGTCAGCATCAAACAGAACACGTGATACTGCCAAACACAGCTTTCTAGTGTTAGTAAACCATTTCTGGCAATATAGCAGATGTAATTTCATACTTGTCTAGGAGTTTAATCAGAGCTAAACTGTGTATAATGAGGTCTTAATAATGGATCCACCAATGTGTCCAGCAGGGTTCAAAATGTTAAGAAAATGATTGTATTATTTGACACTTTTTAACCATATGTCAGGATTTGGAAATATAGGATTCAATGTCTTGCTCAAGAACATTTTGACAAGTGGACAAGAGGAATCGAAACCATTAATCCTGTATTTAATGGCTGAGCAGCTCTACTCCTACAAATACTGCAATGAGCTGTCCAAATCAAAAACATCCTTGTATGCTACAACGGCCTGTACACAACCCCTGTGTGCATCACGGAATGTACTGCTTTTTATTTCAGTGCCAATTTTGGGGAAAAGCAGCCACATTACTACCACTAGAGAGTCAAGGTCTCGCCTATTTTTCCGAGAGCCATGCGCGGTTCCCAGCAAAAATAGACAGTGAAAAGGATCTAGGGATGTCACAAGAACTGATACTTCAGATACTGATACTTCACTACCAAGTCGATACCAAAATTAAATTTTAAAAATGTGACGGTACTCATTTTTTACAGTACTGTAGGTACAGAGGATGCAGTTCTTCTGGACCTGACACCGCAGCATATGCAAATATAAAAACTCTTGTCGGCCGCAAGCAGAGCTTTCCTACCCTGAATATTTCATCAATCATATATGCCCACTATGTAGATGAATACTAACAAACCACTGAGGCCGTGGTATGTCTGTTCATCTATTATCGTTTCACAGCTCATGACTATAGTCTTCCTCCAGGGGAGACTGGGAACTGGGGGGTAATTTCCAGTCTACTTCCTGCTTTTGATGCTTTGAAGCACTTAGAAAGGGGAATGAATGGAAAGCAAGCTGAAGTGCATGTGTATGGATGAGTAGCAAAGTAGTGGATATTAGAGCTCTGAGCCAAATAACTCATTAGAGGAAATGTTCCTCTGCAGTTTTGACCTTTGCTTTGTTAACCTGCTTACAGCTACTATAAACATATGGCCTATCCATCCATAGCTCATGATATATTAATTTCTATTCTGTTATACAGCACAAGTAGGCAAGTTAAAAATGTAAATAATTTAATAACTAATCCCTCTTTGGATGCCTCGTTAAGCACAGACTGTTGAGCAACTGGGTAGAGCTCCAAGGGTCACTCTTTGTTCCAGTTGTAATACTAAAATCCAGATAAGCTCAATAACTTTGTGTGGCAAAAGGAAGAATTCTAAAGAAACTTTGCAACTAATGATTATTTTCATTTACAATTAACCTTCTGAATATTTCTTCAATTAATTTTATGGTCTATAAAATGTCAAGAGTCAAAAGGGCCCAATGTGAGGTCTTCAAATTTGAAGACTCAAGATGTGTAGAGTTTCTGGTGTCCTGATGTCAATGGGTTGTTTGTTCCACGACTGTGCAGCCAGGACAAAAAACAGTTGTGTTTTAGTTGAGCAATAGCTGGGTACCCCTCGTAGTAACAGAGTTGCAAGGCAATCAGTAGTAGCACAACATAGTGGATTGGCTGGGGTGTATGGTTGGGTTTATCCTAGGGATGCACCGATCCACATTTTTTCACTTCCGATCCGATCCCGATACCTGAATTTGGATATCGGCTGATACCGATACTATTCCGATACCAGAGCGCTGTTTTCTTTAATATTATTATTATTATTATTATTGTTTATTTTATATGAGATAATATGAATAAACTCCTCAACAGGCAAGTATGATATGTACGTATGTATGCATGTATGTCCCAAAAGGCAACTTGAGGTAAGTATAAGGTTAGAAAAGGAAGTCAGAAAAACAGGAAATCCTGTTAACAGGAAAAATCCCATTCTGAAAACAAATATGCAACTGTAAGGGTTTCAAATTTATTGTCATGTCAATATTTATTAAATGCCCAAAGTGTCAAATATTTGAGTCTTGAAATATAAGAAAAGTGCAATAAGTGTAAACATCTTACACACACACTATCAATAAAACAGTGTGCATCTGAACAGCACAAATCAAGTACACTGGCTCTTGTAGTATCAATAAATCAAAGTTTTAAAATGTCAATTATCTGAAATATAAGAAAAGTGCAATAACTGTAAACATCTAACACACGCACACATGCACACGCACACGCACACACACACACACACACACACACACACACTTGGTCCCTTTAGCTTTCACGTTGTCTGCCTTGAGTTTACCTTGTTTTTGGAATGACTCCAGAAGTGATTCCTGACAGCTCGCCTAAAAAAATCCTCGTGCTGTTTCGTGTGGTGCTTTTTTTAAATGTTTGATTGCGTTCGTAGTGTTGTACAACGCGAGGGAGCTTCCGCGTCTCTGAATTACGGCTTTGCAAACATTGCATTTTGCTGTCTTGCTCTGCGGTGTTTCCAGTGTAAAGTATTTCCACACAGCGGACATGTTGGCTAGCCACAATGCTGCTCAATGCTATCCTGCTAGCTGGCTGCAAACTGTGGAATGGATTTCCTGAGCGGGGGCGCGTCTCTTCCTCCGTTCAGGAAATCCATTCCACAGTTTGCAGCCAGCTAGCAGACTGGCCGGCAGGAATCACCTGCAGAGTCATTTCAGCAGACAACGTTAAAGCGCACACATGGCTCATGGATATCGGAAGTCTGTGCAGGTTGGATCAGGAAATTCCGATACGTGAATTACGCTGGTATCAGTCCCAATACCGATACGGGATCGGATCGGCCCCATCCCTAGTTTATCCTTATGATGTTGCGGACAATTCAATTCAATTCAATTTTATTTGTATAGCGCCAATCCATAACAGAAGTTATAACTTTTCAAATAGAGCAGGTGAAGACCGAACTCCTTATAACATTGTTAGACAATGTATCTACTATAGCAGGTTGTCACAGCGATGCTGAAGGCAAAGGACAGCTGGTTTTGAAGTGTCATACCAAGGTTCCTTGCAGTCCAAGTTAGGACACCACAGAGTTCTCGAGGGTGCCACATGTTGATTAATGGAAGCTAACAGGTTAATTTGTTAGCGCCTGTACAAAACACTATGTGTGACAGTCGATTGCAATAATCTACCGTTTATCTCATAATATTAGTCTTACAGATGCATTAATTTCTGAACACACAAAGCCAATGCTCTGAAAGAATGCAAGATACATGGGGTAGCCATAAAAAAGCAGTGATATTTGCGGGTCGTATGACAAAGAAAATATACACACAATATATAAAATAGTATATATTCCTCATTTTGGACAGTTCTTTCTGATCCCTTAAACTTCAGATAGTTTGCAAATACGTTTTCCTCTCAGGGTGTCTCATCCTTAAAGACAGGGTGAGGGGCTCACTCATTCAGAAAAGTTAGAAGTGCTGCTCCTTTGCGTTTAAATAAACCAGTTGAGGTGGGTCTTGCATCTGATAAGAGTGCCTCCTGGATGCCTTCCTTTATTGGTTTTCTGGGCACGTTCGACTGATAGATGACCTTGGGACACACCTAGAACACACTGCAGGGATTACATATGCCACATGGCCTGGGATCCCCCAGAAGGAGATGGCAGTAGTGGGACGTCTGGGCTCTTAATCCCGCTTTGCTTGCTAAAGTAAATGTATGATTGTTGTTGGACTCCAAAGCACTGCAAGAATACTTCACCTCCATGAAAGAATTCCCTGACTGCTGCGATTTAACTGAAAGGAAATGGATTAAGATTTTGCTGTTATAAATGTTGGTATGACCGAACCTTTGCAGGAATGCTGTCACTGTCTGCTATGGACACAGTAAAACAAGTGCAATCCTGTTTAGCCAGGCTTAGTCTAGCCCATATAATAGCCCCCAACAAGTGGAATACCTTCTCCTCCTCTCATGTCTGTGGTTCTTTCCATCCTGTCTGAATATCTGCAGCCAAACACCACAGTGACCTGCAGCTCCCCCATTCCTCTGTTGTGTAGTGCTGCAGAAACACAGATGACTACACACCTAATATACACAATCTCTTTCAGACTCTTCATCCCATCCTGTTACTTTGATTTAATTTTTTACTCTTCACTTTGTTCACCCCCCCGGTTCAGGTCTAAAACTCATTAGCCTTATAATCCACACACTTTCCCAGAGGAAACACACAACTGCCTCAGATCAAGTGTGGGAGGGACTAAAACACTAACCGTTATTTTATCTCTGTCTCTATCAGTTGTTCAGCTTGTCCATCAGTCTTTTGTTTTTTCACTCCACCTTCTCTTCTATCTGTGGTTATAAATGGATTTTTGGGGGAGCGGGGGGTAGGGGAGGGGTTGCCATGGGGACCCTTCTGGCCATTGCCCAGCATTCAAACATCCAAACATTACCCCTCTTGCCAACTGCAATAACAGTCAGTAACAGACAAAGCTGGCTGGATCCACCCAGTTCACCATGTTAACAGTTAGCAATGACATCATCATTTCATATCCCTTTCACGTGAGTCAACAGCAGTCAGGACTGTATGTGTGTATGTGATCAGTTCTGCAATTCTAGACCTTATTTTAGAGTAAGATTTACGTTAAACACTGGAGTAAAGCTAAATATGAGAAAAATAATTCATAATGCCACGTTAATTCATATTCAAACTGAGCTCATCCTGTTCCTTATTGAATTCATGGAGGTAGGTCTGTGTTCATGGAGCTGACTGACATGAAGCAGGTGGAAACCGACAAATAACAGGTCTTATGCAGGTTCTTCCTTTAACAGTCAGTCCAATGCTTTACTACGGTACTACAAACCCCACTGACTACCACCTACCTACGTAGAGAGTTGGTCCTTTCTTCAGACAGGTAAGTCATTATGTGGACAATCATTTGTGGTTATAAAGTTTCAAGTCTGTGCAAGTTGATTTTTATAATATTGTGAACTTAACTGAAATCAATGGCTGCCTGAAGGAAAATTGGCAGTAATGCAAAAAACAACTCACTTATGTTATTCCCCCATGTAAAAAGACAAAATACGGCTAAATTTACCAAATCAATATACAACTTAAAATGGTTGATATAAATCTTCTGGACCTGCACCATTCCAACGTGCTGCAGCTGCTGTAGAGTATATATTACAATGTGTCCCTTATAAACCCCCTTATGACTAAAAGAGATTTCCTGTTGGCCGCTTGCATAGCCTGACTCAGCTATCTTACCACAGCAGCTCATAAAGGTATCTTAAACCAAGGTAGACATTTACCAGGTGGCTCTATTTCAACAAGTTTGATAAAGACATGCGGCTGCCATGTTTGTGGCACTGACACCTTCTAGCTATCTTGTTGAGGCTGAGCAGGAACACAGACCTGCAGGGTGCAGCACATCAAGCTCAGGCACAATGACATTTTCTCTAACTTGGTATCATCAGTGTGATCCTCCACTCAAGGCCAGATGGTGATTCCTTCTCTAAATCACATAGTGCTGAGAGGATTGGAGTGCTCTCATAATGCAATGGACTGATATACACCACTTATGTAAACCTTGTTAGAGCTGATGTTGCTGGCCTTTGTCTCAGCAGGATCACACTGTTCTACTTTGCTATTTTCAACCAAACTGCAGTAAATGTAAAGTTCCAATGCTTTCCAGCTTGACCTGCTCATTAACCACAGCATGGATCTATGTTTCACTGATATCCCTTACCTTACCCATACCAAGGCCACCCAACCAGTACAGCAATAAAAACCATTTAAAAAAAAAAAAAGACACAGTACCTAATCAAAGTATACTCTCTGTGAGAAGGGTTCCTTCACGAGCACCAACACGATCAGAAACACGATTCTTCAAGTGATTATACACTAATGAAAATATCTATGAATATTACATTGCATTTCTGCCAATATATCCTCCTAAATGTTACACACTGGGCCTTTATAAGGCAGTGACAAAAAAACTTAAAATATTTTATATACTAAAATATAGCGTACAGATACACTGATCCAATTTGCCAGATCCATGAATCAGGAAGCAAAAACTTGGATCTGTACATCCCTACTGGAGACCTTTTTTACACATGACATGAAATAGTAGGGTAAATACAGGTGTTACTAATGATACTAGTAAGTAAGTAGGTGAGGTTCTGTTTCATTCAGGACCAACTGGATTTCAAGTTCTTCCAGAATTCTGAGATGCACCAACAATCACCACCAGTACTGACCTGATTAAGTGGATCAGCTACCAGATCACACCCATCCACATGAAATAAAGCTCCATTGTTAATGTCATAAAATTCAGTGGTTCCACTATCAGTAACATTAATTCAGTCATAGCAGGTTCAGATAATTGTCTTATTCATAAATATCCTGTTTAGGTAGAAGAGAAAAAGTCAAACTGACGCATTTCTACTTAACACTACATTACACAAAGCTGTACAAAGAGGTCTACTTTGCATATTTACTTTTGAGTGAAAGTATAGTATTGGTATCACCATTTGATGGAGTGAATGTATCTATATGTTGATAAAGTCATGTCCGTCTTAATGCAGTTACATTTGGTTTTCAAACAATATGAAACAATAATAACAGAATCGTGCATTTTTAGATTTATCTGTGCTGACTGGTTCTGTCCATTTCATTACCAAAGAAATAGAGTGAAAAATACAGATGTGTGAAAAGGCTAGGCCACTGTGCTCCTGCAGACACTGGTAATGATCCTAACTGTAGCCTGCAGGCCTATAAAGAAAAGGTGACCTGTGGTGCGTAGACAGAAGTGAATGATGAAAGTGTGGGGAAGTGAGTCGAGGTAAAGAGCTGTTCTCGGCTCATGTTTAGCATGCAAGGCCACGCTCCTGGCTGTGGCATGGCAGCAGAGTGTTGATTCTGATCAAAGCTTGCTGCTGAGCTCAATTCAGTCACTTATTCACAACTGCAGAGCTTGCATAATGGCCTCTGTTCCCTGATGAAGGATGAACTCTTTAGTTTCAACTCAGCCTAGTTGAGTGAAGTGAAGCTCATATTTCACACCCACGCAATCCACCATGTTCGGTTTTTCTTTGGACAGTAATTCTCAGTTCTTATTTAGGGATAGGAATTGTTAAAATTGTATTGATACCGATGCCAGTATCAATTCTGCTTATCTGTTTGATTCTTTATCAATTCCCATATTGATTCCTGATTGTGGTACAATTTTTAATTTACATTAAATGTAAAGAACATTTAATAGCTGCTGCTGCTCAGCTGGGAACCAGTGGCACGGTATGTTGTGTCATGGCATTCCCGGAATTTGCGCATTTTCTGTAGAAAGATTTTTTTCATGTTTCTTAATGTCTCTATAAAGCCCTCTACAATCAAACAAATGTGTTTCAGCATATTGCTGGTGTTTCCACGTTACAACTAGTAATGTTTCTTAATGAAACCTGGGTTTCAACTAGAATGGCAAATGGTAAATGGACCTGTATAGCGCCTTTCTAGTCTTCTGACCACTCAAAGTGCTTTTACACTACATGCCACATTCGCCCTTACACACACATTCACACAGCGATGGCAAAGTCCATCGAACAGAAAATAACTCATTCATACATTTCCTCACAGTGGTCTTCATCATCACCATCACTGTTTACATTTATGATATCCTATTTATTCTCCTGTACAGCACTTTGGTCAACTTTGGTTGTTTTTAAAGTGCTTAACAAATAAAGTTGGATTGGATTGGATACATATTCACACACCGATGCACAGCATCGGGAGCAATTTGGGGTTCAGCATCTTTCTCAAGGATACTTCGGCATGTGGCAGGAGGAGCCAGGGATCGAACCAACAACCTTCCGATTAGGGGATATGTATGAATATATGTATACATATATATGTATATATACATATATATATATATAAAATGGGCTATATTAATATTAATAAATTAAGTATAAAAACATTAAGGAACAGCTTTGTTGCAGGCAGTTTTTTCTTAATGCAATGTAAAGCTATTCACCTGTATTATTGAGAAAAATATTGGATCAGACTTAGAGACTTAGACTTCTCTTTATTGATCCCTTTGGGATGACTCCCGTAAGAAAATTGGATTTCCAGCAGCTTACAAGAACACTTGTATAGAAAATAGAAGAGGTATAAAAAATACAGTATAAGATAAACAATAAACTCTAAGCTAAATATAGAAAGTAAACAATAAACAGTAAACAACTCTTAGCTAAATATAGAAAGTAAACAATAAACAGTAAACAATAACTCTTAGCTTAATATAGAAAGTAAACAATAATAAACAGTAAACAATAAACTCTTAGCTAAATATAGAAAGTAGAGATAAGAATAGAAGTAAAATAAAATTCACGGAAAATAAAATTAAATAAGATAAATGTAGAGAACTGTAGAGGATAAATATAAATAAATAAAGATAAATATATAGGACTCTATATGGCATTGTTTTATTATACTAATTAAATTATTGCACTTAAGTGGTGGATTAAGTTATTGCACAAAAAAAAGAAGAAGAAGAGTGTCCAGGTATGTATGAGTAGATTATTAATTGCACAGTGAGTGGGTACCACTGCTTCCCTTCGGTCCTGTTTACCCTATTTCCTCCTCCCCCCGAGTGAGGAGTTGTAGAGTATGATGGCATGAGGGACAAACGAGTTCTTGAGTCTGTTGGTCCTACACTTGGGAAGGAGCAGCCTTCCACTGAACAGGCTCCTCTGCTTGCTGATGACAGTGTGCAGGGGGTGGCTGGCATTGTCAACAATGTCCAGCAGTTTGTCCAGTGTCCGCCTCTCTGCCACCGTCACCAGTGAGTCCAGCTTCATGCCGACCACAGAGCCGGCCTGCCTGATCAGTTTATCCAGTCTGGAGGTGTCCTTCTCGGATATGTTGCCCAACCCAGCATACCACAGTGTAGAAAAGGACGCTGATAACCACAGACTGGTAAAACATCCACAGCAGTTTGCTGCAGATGTTGAAAGACCGCAATCTCCTAAGGAAGTACAACCTGCCTCTGTGTCTTCCTGTACAGGTGGCTGGTGTGTGTTGTCCAGTCCAGTTTATTATCCAGCCACAGTCCTAGGTATTTGTACGATTGCACAGCCTCCACCTCAGCTCCCTCTAGCAGGACTAGTCGCGCTCTTGGTCTGGACCTCCCAAAGTCAATGACCAGCTCCTTCGTCTTAGAGGTGTTGAGCTGTAGGCAGTTAGTGTGACACCAGAGAGCAAGTCCCCCACCAGACTCCGATACTCCTCCTCTGTCACCCCTGATACACCCAACGATGGCTGTGTCATCAGCGTACTTCTGTATGTGACACAGCTCCGAGTTGTAACAAAAGTCAGAGGTGTACAGGGTGAAGAGAAGAGGGGCCAGCACTGTGCCCTGGGGGGCTCCAGTGCTGCTGACCACAGTGTCAGACGTGGTGTCCTTCAGCCTGACGTATTGTGGCCTGTCAGTGAGGTAATCTTTGATCCAGTCCACCAGACAGGGGTCCAGTCCCATCCTGTTCAGTTTGTCCTGAAATGTAGGGGGCTGGATGGTATTAAAGGCACTGGAGAAGTCCAAGAAGGGAATCCTCACTGTGCCGCTTCCCTTATCCAGATGGGAGTCGACTCGGTGTAGCATGTAGAGGATGGCATCCTCCACACCAACATCTGGCTGGTATGCAAACTCCAGGCGGTCCTGGGCGTGTTGTACTTGGGGTCTGAGGAGGCTGAGGAAGAGCCGCTCCAACGTCTTCATAAGGTGTGAAGTGAGTGCCACTGGTCGGAAGTCATTCAGCTCGCTGGGCCTGTTCTTCTTGGGAACCGGAATGATGCAGGATGTCTTCCAGAGGGTGGGCACTCTCCCTAGCTGCAGGCTAAAGTTGAAGATCCGTTGTAGTGGTTCCCCCAGTTCTGCAACACAGGTCTTCAGTAGTCTCGGACACACTTTGTCCGGGCCTGCTGCTTTCCTGGGCCGGAGCTTCCTCAGCTGTCCTCTGACCTGGTCTGGTGATGTGAGGCGGGGATTGTGTTGAGGTGGGGGAGGAGGAGGGGGGTGTTGTGGTGTTGAGGGAAGAAGGAGAGATGGCTGCAGTGGGGGTGGGGGTGGGGGGGACAAGGGCTGGTTAAACCTGTTGAAGAAGTCATTCAGCTCTTTCGCCCTCTCCATTGTCCCCCCTGTAGCTCTGGTCTTTGTGTTGTGGCCTGTGATGGTCCTCACACCTTCCCAGACCTCCCTCATGTTGTTCTCCCTCAGCTTCTGCTCCACCTTTCTTCTGTAGCTGTCATTCGCTTCCCTCACACAGTGTTTCACCTCCTGCTGTGCTGCCTTCATGGCCTCCCTGTCCCTGCACCTGAAGGCAGCCTTCTTCTTGTTGAGGACAGCCTTGACTTCCCACGTTACCCACGGCTTGTTATTAGGGTAACAGCGGACAGTCTTGACAGGGGAGACCACGTCTGCGCAAAAGTTCAGGTAGTCTGTCAGACAATGTGTCATCCCCTCTATGTCCTCATCATGCGGGTTGATCAGCACATCCCAGACTGTGGTGTTGTAACAGTCTCTCAGGGCACTTTCCATCTCAGGGGACCACCTCCTGATGGTGCGAGTTGTCACCAGCTGTTCTTGGACCAGGGGGGTGTACAGTGGCTGTAGGTGAACCAGGTTGTGATCAGACTTATTATCAGCAGATATTAAATTGCTATTGAGAGTCGTGGAATTTCACTGATATTGTTATTGACTAAAATTCATGACATCCCTAATTGTGACATGACATTTTTATAGCGTCCCATGCCTAGGTATACCGTTGTCAGCCCTAGTCACACTGTGGTGTTCAGAGGATGAGGCAATGAAGGACTATGCTCAGTGTTGCTCATTTTAAATTCAGGCTGATTAAGACTATTTAGCCAGTGCATTAATTTAACAAGTTTAACTGGAACTATTTGGTTGGCTAATCACGTCAACAATTGTGTGGGATGTTGGCTTGCTGTGGGCTCAGAGGACTCAGGACAAACCAGGCCAAACTGTTTGTATGCACCTCTGCCACACACCAAACAGAACAGTACTAGTAGTTTCTCTTGAGGTTTGACAAACCAACAGCTACTCTGACACATGATAGACAGGTGTTAGTAACTGTATGCGGACAAATGTCACATAGTTTTATTCCACAAAAAGTGAGAGAGAGAGAGTGTGAAACCAAGCTAAATTCAGTTTGCATGTCCAGTCCAGTCAGCCTCCCAGGGTTAAATATTCACACCACATACCACAGTCAGTCCCCCCTCTGCTGAGCTCAGTCAGTTTCACACTGGGCCACAGACCTGCCTATCACACACAACCTGCACTGAAAGATAAAAACTCTGCAGAGGGCCAGTGCAGTTTAACCCACATTTGATCAAGTCTACTGTTTAACTCTGCAGCTCTTTTCTATTATTACTCTTGCATTACCCTGTTGTCCATATGTCAGTAACTTTAGATTGGTATGCAAGTGAAAGTGAAAGAGATGGAATGTTCATATATCACTGGCACTTCTAATGTCTTATCAAGTAGGGCTGCGCAATTAATTTAAATATTATCAAAATCGCAATATGGCCAAGAGCAATATGCAAATCGCAGAAGCTGCAATTTATAAAAGGTAAAATATGTGACAAAACAGCATTATAATGAAATATTGTAGTTCTACAGAGATCTTGTTTAACATGGACAACATGTTTGTTTAGTACAGACCCCAACAAATGTCACATCATCATGATTTTAACAGTTTTTGGAGTGAAAATTGATTTGTGACGCAAAAATGATTATTCCCTCTTATTGCAAATCACATCGCAATTGCGATATCCATCAAAATACATATCCTGCAGCTCTAATTTGGAATATGTGTTGGAAAATGACAGTGGGGAGAAAATGCAGGATAGGTCATACATAAAACAGCAAAAACATTACTTTGATCAAAACTTTAAAATCATGTATCACACTGCCTTGAATCATGAAACACCACGCCTGAAACCAAATTCCTCTCCCTTAAAAAATAAAATAATAAATCACTTTCTCCAATCCACTTGGCCTCTGTCTCCACTCTGCATAATTCATGGACCTGGTACTAATACATTCATGTTTGGTGGCTTACTGGAGCATCTGTAAGAGAGAGACTAGCCCAGCACTGGCTGACTGTCAGACCTGCTCTTCTGCTCTGCTGGGAGCCTCTCACTTGCTAAATGGCTGTTTTAACATCCACGACAAGCTGAAGAGTCAGGACGCACCGCAGCACCATGTCAATATTCATGCAGCACTGAGTGAGTTGACATTTACAATGTGACGAAACATAAAAGCCCTACGAAGTGATGCATGCACTCTTGGGTTGCATGCACACTGATAGAGAGCATAGTAAACATACAGTGCGCCGTTCTAAACCCTCGCAAACAATATTTTTTTCAATTTCATGCGGTCAAAGCACAGTAATATATACTGCTTTTACACTCTCTCTGAAAATCTCACTGCGTACAGGTCCACACCAGAGGTGTGCGGAGGTTAGAGGTCGTGGCTCCTCCTTATCACACAACCACCAGCCAGGCCTCCTCTGGCACACCGTGAGCCTCTACAATGGACTGGAAACAGCTTCTATGAAGTGAGGCGAGGACCTACTGGCTGTTTGCTACAATTTGGGGCCAATTTTTCATGTTTCTTAAATGTCTCATTTATATGCTCAGCCCCACTCCCTCAGCAGCTCTAATCCGTCACCATCAGGAGTTTCTCAGTTAGTCATCTCCTTCCTCCTGCTGGCCAGTTAGAGATCTCTCTCTCTCTCTCTCTCTCTCTCTCTCTCTCTCTCTCTCTCTCTCTCTCTCTCTCTCTCTCTCTCTCTCTCTCTCTCTCTCTCTCTCTCTCTCTCTCTCTCTCTCTCTCTCTCTCTCTCTCTCTCTCTCTCTCTCTCTCTGAGTTATGCTGGACAGCGAGGCATCACACCAGAGCGAGAGAACATCTCTTAGAGTCAACATGATAGAGTGAGTATTGGGGAGACTGCCAGGGGGAGTAAAGGAGGAAGATAAGGGGAGAGGCAGAGGAAGATAGAGAGGACGTGAGTGGTGAGTGCGTATCTAAAGCATGTGTTTATTTTGACCACCTAAATAGCTGTGGAAGAAAACTTGAGCTGAAGCAGCACCAAAAAGAAATGTAATAGTTAGAATGCTGGTAATGCCAGTCAAAACCAAAATGTATCCAGAAGTATTCATAATCTTTTTTTCTTATTCTTTAATGAGACCATTATTTTTCTAGATCTAAATTTGTCCAATTTCAGTTTCAAACCTGTAGTCTAGTTGACTTTGTCCAAATTAGTATTGGAAAAGCATCACTGTAAAAGATTTTGGTTTCTACTGAAATTGCACCTATCTGTACTGTATAATGATTTATATTTACTTTATTTGATACACAGAGACAAGACACAAAATAACTCAACTGTGCATCCCATAATGTGTTTGAGTATTCTGATGGAGAATCCACTGTATAATCCAATTAAGTCAGTTTAATGTAATGAGGACCATTGGTCATTCAAAGAAAATTAATTAATTTCAAGAATAACAATTAACAATTTGCAATAAAATATCATAATGACTTTATTTAAGTTAATTTTCATTTGAACAATTGTAAAAATGGGGGGACTATGATTAAAAATGCTCTATCAGTATCCTCCCTCTTCTTCCAGTGCACTGGCCCTGTGGTAGCCAGCAGCTTCAGCTATCATGTTAGCTTTATGTAACAGGCTAAATCTACAAATCCAATCTCCAAATCAAAGTTTTCTCAAGAGGTATGGTAGCCTCGACCAGTTGTTACTCTGCTGGGACTGTGGAGTGGAGTGTGGCCAATAAAAGCTTCCAAATAGACTTCCATTTCTATTATCTACATATGTTCTTCAATTTGCCGTGTAAACCAATGTTATTCTACAAGAATCTCTGATAATAAATTGGCAATTTTCCCAATTCACAAAGTCACACACCAATATCTTCTTATCTTCTTCCTGTGCACCCCGAGCCTTAGACTAGACATCACCACCGCCCCCATCCTAACACATACACCAGACACACTACTAACAAGGTTCTAAGCCATAGCTGCAGATCCGCCTGCTAAATCAAATATGTGTCATATTTCCTCTGTCATCTAGACTTCCACCATGCCTTCCGTGGATGTGGGCTGTCAGAGCCAGTTAGCAGCATGCTGGGAAAAACACTGACAAACACAATGACGTGATCAGATCACATCTGTGCCTGCTGATATATTTTGTATAAACTAGCAGGAAGGGGGAAGAAATACCAGACAACATAGAAATACAAAGCATCTAAAAAGAGACAGGACAGTCTGTGGATGCTGTAGGAGCAGTCAGTAAATCAACACGCATTCTTTCGTAGTGTCACAATAATTCGTCCTTTTATTTCATCGCAGCAACATCACAATAAACAAAACTCATTTTAAACAGAAAAACTCGCTTTTGCCTCTCAAATGCTGTTGAAAAATAGTTTGCCCTTCCGCTCCCTAGCCAAACACCTGTTCACCTGTGCTCAGATGACATCTATATAGAGTTAACACCCCCTGACGTCATCCTCATCATCATCATCATCATTTCAGCAATATCACTTCAACATGATCAACATTATTTCATTATGATCAGCATAATTTGATATATAGATGGCAGCATGATTATAAGTTACTCACATGAGTATGGTATAGTATAGGTGAAAAACAGATTAGTGTAATGGCTTCAACAGATGATATCATCAGGCTAAACTGTACTGTTGCTATGGTTGTCATGAAAACACATACTTCGGAACCAAGTCAATGCCAAAGTTATGAATACCGATATATGCAGGCTTTTTACACCAAAACTGTTAGGTAACAACATAACATATCTCCTATTGTGGAATTAACACATTATGCCTAATTTTATTGTGATGCCCCACTGGATGCATACATAAATGCAACATGGCTTTCCAAATGTAAACACTGTCTGTGCAAAATAAGAGAACAACTTCAACTTTCATTGTATTAATACTGAAAAGAGCGCTAACGCTAATCGCTAGCTAAGCGCTAGCTTTGGTTAATGTGTTTAATTGTATTATGCACCTGAAGGAGTGCTAATGTAAATTCTAAGCCAATTGTTAAGGAACAGCTCATAGCAGGGTAAAATATTTAAGGTGTATTGCACTTATTTTGTGTTAATATTAAAATCATTTAGCTTTAAATTGTTCGCTTGTTAGCCACGGTTAGCAACCAACCAGTCTAGTGTAGTTGTTGTTGTTGTTATACGTCATCTAGGGCACGCAGGTAAACGTCCCATGCTGCGTTCATGCAGGCTCGGAAATGCTGAAGCCTACAGAACAAAGATCGGTTATAAAAACTCGATACGATAATTCCCAATATTAAATTTTTTAGTGAATATCGGCCAGAGTAGGGCCGATATTATCGAACATCCCTAGTTTTCGTTTTTCTACTGTATCGTAAGTAACATTAGATTTAATGCTTACTGACTGGGGCAGCATATATGCTAGTGATAGACCAATTATCTTGTATTTTGAGATAATCGGCAGATGTCTGTGCTCACGAAGCTGATAAACAAAACATTTATTCAGACACATCTGCAGACAGCCTTGTCAGTGTGGCTGCTGTGCAAAACTGTTAGCACTCCTCTTGTGAAAAAGTTGGTTTCAAGCCCTGTACTATAACTTTAAAATCAGACACATCTTGTCACAGACAGATGCAGAAAAACTAGTCCATGCATTTGTTGCCGCCGTCGCCAAGTTCTTGCTCATGGTGGGAACTGCTGGGTCTCTGTTAATAATTGTATAAGTAGTAGGGTCTAGACCTGCTCTATTTAAAAGTGTCCTGAGATAACTTTTGTTATGAATTGGCGCAATACAAATTAAACTCTTTGTTTTGCTCTGGGGCTCTGCTCTCTAAATAATCGGCATTGGCTACTAAAAAACCCATATCAGTCGACCAATAATATATGCCTACAAGTATTCTAGTCAGCTGTTAATGCTATAGGAGGAAGAACGCCAGCCGCTGTTAGGTTTGCAGAGCATGCAGGAGGAAGAGGACTCATCCTTAATAATGAGTGTTTCTCTGTTTATATCAATACAAACCAAGTCTCACAATGACCACAAACCACAAAACTATAATGGTGACAGAAATCTGATATTTTCACATCTCAGCTGTCTATATGAAAACCAAACCATCAAGGCAGCAGAAAAGAGGATATTGAGTAGATATTTATTTTTATTTATTACTAGAAGGCTACATTACACTGTTGTTGTTGTTTGTAATGTTAATTTAATATTTTAAATAAAGAGTGTATGTTGCGATGGGATTTCTTGTTTTTTTTTTTGTTTTTTTTTACTGTGGTTTAAAAATAATGTTTGCTGAAATTTTCAGTGTCCAGAATGAAACATGCATAAAAAAAAAAATCAGGCTCGTTCTTGTACTCCTAATAGTATTTCCAAGAATCTAGAAGGCCTGAATGAAAACAACCAATTAGAGCGAGAAAGATATTAAGACACACATGAATTAACTATCCTGAATGGCTCTGACTGGTTGCCTTTAATCAAGCCTGGTGGATTCTTGCAAATACCACTAGGAGCACTAGGGAGAGCCTGAGGAAGCTGATTTTTTCACAGATTATCTGTCTCGTGTACTACTGTCAGGATACAGTGAGAGTTTCAGCAAATATGACAAAAAATATTTGTATAAAAATTACCCACTGCAGCTTTAACTGCTGCCAACAGATGTCTTGGCTAAATTCTGTTAGTTGGTGGTGTGTTACTTTACGACTTTTGATTTCATCACTTTGCAGAATGTCATCTATTTACTCAAAAAGGTTACAACTAGAAGTGATGATACAGACACGATTGGGACTGAAATTAAGTTTAAGTGTTTCCATGATGTTGTCCATTTCTCTGTGTACAGCTAAATTCGGGAGAATTTTTTTTTTCTCAGATTATTTAGTTTTTTTCACAGATAACTAGCAAAACACAGTTAACTGTTAGTGCTTCATGGATATTTCCAGTTGACATTAGTGGCAGAGAAATGTGTGTGTGTGTGTGTGTGTGTGTGTGTGTGTGTGTGTGTGTGAGTGAGTGAGTGAGTGAGAGAGAGAGACAGGAACTCTCCTTGCAGTGTTGTTCAACTGCCTGTCAGACACTCAGAGCCCATGGTTACCATCAGCTGCATGTGTGAATGTGTGTGTGTGTGTGTGTGTGTGTGTGTGTGTGTGTGTGTGTGTGTGTGTGTGTGTGTGTGTGTGTGTGTGTGTGTGTGTGTGCTAAAAAGAGCGGGAGGGAGTGAGATGGGCAGTGAAATGTTAATGAGGGCAGTCGGATGTGAACAAACAGCTTAAGGCCTGATGAATCCTTTCAGACAAAGACAGAGACAGAGAAACTGAGAGAGCGCTGCTGCAGGAGGAACTTCAGGGGTCAAACACCCAAATTTAAATATAAATGACACGGATTCGTGCTGTGTATGTATGTGTGTGTATCGCTGGCAGTAATATTAGCACTCCTTATATGTGGTCATTCATCCCTAGGTTCCATCACACAACAAGAAAACACCATGCCTGGTGGCTCTCTCCTAGGAAGAGTACTTCAGCAGTAGCTACATGATCTAAAACTTCAACAGAAAGTCCAGGAGAGGGGACACAATGCACAGTCATGTAAAAAGTCCTGTTGATGAGTCAGCTCATTACCGACTCGCTCTTTTAATTATGAGGTACGGAAGTGTGTGGGCTGCTATTAGGCAGCCAAGGTATCAGTCATGTTCACCTGTCTTTTTATGGACATGAAGATCCTTTGGGTGAATAATCAGTAAGAACACAAATATGCTTCTTGAAAGAAGTTAAAAAAGGTACAAGACTGATTTTTCCAGATTAATCTGAAATTCTGGATTTTCCAGGCTAAAAAACGTGATCCACATGAAGGTGACGTTTGATCAGGCACAAAAAAAAATAAAATATCAGGCACGACTCAACCCAATGTCCAAAAAAATCTGTGCAAGCCTGAACCACGGAATTGGTTTTGGGTCGAGCCAAGCACACTATGCATTCTATAGCACCCCCTACAAGCTCCCACGGTCTGCCGGGCAGTCATACATAATTTCAATGGGAAAGAAGTGGAAAAAAATAACCAGTAGGTTCTTCTTCCTTTATTTACATGTTGTTGTGTGTGTATGAGAAAGAAAGCCCCTTTGCATTACCATACTTTATGTTCAGCTAATAGAGAAAAGCAGGGGCACTCATAAAAATGTTGCTAAATATTTTTTTAATGTAGGAACTGTCAAAATCAGCAGGAGGAAATAGCTGTTTGCCCTTGCAGAGTGGCCAAAGTTTAAAAGGATGTGTTCTGCTTGTTTAGCAGGTCACTTTTGTTACACACAATAAAGAAGTACCATGCTATTCGAAAGCCAACCACACTGTATGCAAGCTGCCACCATAACCACACCGAAAAATTCCTCACCTTCGGTTCTATCTTTGTTTTTGATTATAACAACAACATTCTGTATGTTCCACCTCTGGCTGGGAAAGCTGGTTTGGCTGTTTGGTCTGAAGACAGTTCATTATTCATCCAAGAGGCTTTATCAAATCTCCTCATAAAGAAGGAATTTTAAAGATTAAAGATCTTTAGCAACTTTAGTAGCTGGACTCACTATCCTTTACATCCTGTCAGAGTTTAGCTACTGTTTAGAATTCACCCGTTTAAGCTGTAGCTCCTCTTTCTCTGCATTTAAAGATAAAGACTGTTCTACTCCACCGGTTTCGATACCTTTCGATACGCTTACTTGTCAGTCCTTTCATGAGTACACACACACACACACACACACACACCTTAATGTTCTCTCTCTCTCCCACCAAACAGACAAGATAAGGTCCACACCTTTTCAAATACTCTGTTTGAAATATTACTATCTGAAGGGGCAGTAAGACTGAAATGTCAACAGCTCAGAGTAACCGTCAGTCTCTGTGGCCTGTCATTGAAGCCAACCTCACCACACAGTTTTCATTTTCATTTCCTTGACCGTACAACAGCTCTTATCTCTGATCCCCAAAGACATTCAAAATCACCAAACCACTGAAAGAAATGATTGAATATAAATAGAAAATCCCCTTTTCTCCTGGTCAAAGGTCAGGGGCAGATACAAAATATACACGCCCTGAGCTGGTAAAGTTTCATTGTCTTCTTAAGGACACTTAAGCAGAATAGGAACTTGAACCCGAGCCCACTTTTGGAATAGGGTCTCTTTACAGATTGGATCATTGTGCTAATATCATGAAAACAAAGGTCTTTGAGCTGAATAGAGCAGAAATGAGAAGAAATCCCACAGATTTCTGTAAAATCATCACAACTCAACTGGCAGAGCAGAAATTATTCCAGAAAATGGATTTTACTTTTAGCTACTGATATTGATATGATTTAAAGCATGTGTGTATGACTCCTACTTCAGTGTTCATAATGGCTAATTAGTATAATTGTGCCTAGAAGAGATCACATACATATCTTTAAAGATTTATTCCAATGCATAAATACAACAATGATAACATTGTGAGAAGTCAGAACCATCTGTCTTGCTGTTGGTATTAAACCTCAGTGCTTTTTGGGAATATAGCTAAGAGCACCGAGTATGAAACACTGTAACTGACCTGCACTGAAAGTTGACCTTCAGGGTTTTCCACAAGGATATGGAGTAGTCAGATGGTGGGGAAAAAGAAGTCAGCTAGGGGGGTCCCATGGTACATCCACCCCAGAGGAATTTCAGCTGTAAAAGCTCAGATTTAGTGGCCTCTGGCACATTCTTAATTCCACTATTCCACAAGGATCTCAATTGTAGCATATTTTGAAGAAAGTTTATATTGCTCAAAGAAAGGCATTGAATAAATTATTATTCTGGTAAAATGTCAGTGATAGTGATAATGTCATGAACAAATGAATGTCAGAACTTTCAGTTCTAGTTACCGTCATTAAATCGTTTTATTTTCTGCTGCTTTCCTCTGGTCCATTACACTTCCATATGTCCATGCCTCAGTTTCCAACCAATCCACTCTCCCCAAATAGACAGTGGGGAAATCAGCTAAATGTGCAGCTTCTGGAACTCTATGGCTTGTGAGTGTGTGTAGGGGGAGGGAAGGGGTGGGTGGTGTTACAAAGGTTGAAATGAGGCCCATTTCTCAGCCGAGCCTGCAGGTTCTTTGTACAGGATGTAATTTAAACTGCTTCACTCTCCTGAATCCTATTTCCAGGCCTGCTTCCCTGCACTGCTCTGTTAGGACTCTCTGCTCTATTAGGACTGCTCTTGGATACCTGGCCTATGCCCCACTGCTGCAAGCAACTGTGATTAAAACCTGATTCGACCTCTCTGATTTGGATGTTTGGCATTTGCCAAAACTGTTCCGTGCACCTCGTTACCCCAGCCAGCTGCTATCAATGTCATCTCCTACTGTAAAAGGAAGAAAAACACACTGAAGGTACTATATTCTTGAAGACTATAGTGTATGGAGTATGGACTATAGACTATAGACTATAGTATAGTATACCACAAGTGGCTGTTTGGAAGCTAAATTAAAACTGCCACACATACGGATATCTGGCATGGTGCTAATTGGAATAAAGACACATGCAAACTGTGCATGTTAGTCAGTCCGTAACCTGCAATGTATAAGGTCAGTCTTACAATGGAGCATTGCTGACATTTATTAATTTTAACTCCTACAGATATAAAAGTCTCATTGTAAGGCAACAAAAATATAACGATTCTTATTTTCAGGTGATTATACACTAATGAAAACATACCAACATACCTATGATTATATTCCATTTCTGACAATTGATCCTCCTGTAACTCTAAACTCTAGTAGACCTTATCTATTAGACCTGCTCAAATGCATATTGCTACATAAAGTTCAATCAAATTACCATTACAGGTGCATACAATGTAACAGGATAATTCAACTATATGTGGATCAAAGATATATGTCGATACTCAATGTCTGGTACAACCACTAAAGAATGCAACAAATACAATATCATGAACTGTTCACACAATCATGAATAATGAGTTACATGGTACTGTGTAAGGAAATACAGTGTCATTTTACAATTTTGGCAATAAACTACATGGGGAAGTGTTACTGTTCTTTAAATTACAAGTTAATTTTTGTGAAGGGCCTAGTCACTGTAGACCAATTACAGTGCTTTTACACAAATTTGAATGACTGGCCTGGTTGGCTGGACAGAAAAACCCCCACCATTCTCTCTCTGCGTGTGTGCGTTGTCCAGAGGCAGCCGGTAGCAAAGTCTAGCAGAGGATGTACAGCATTCAACAACAGGTAATTACGGTTATCATAGGCCACACCGAAGCCACATCTTCAGTCCCTGGAGCCTGGTTACAGCTGCAATCTCTCTCTGTCACACACACACACACACACACACACACACACACACACACACACACACACACACACACACACACACACACACACACACACACACACACACACACACACACACACACACACACAGTAGTAATACATCACACCTGTAGAGATGTGGTGCAGCAGCAGCAAATATCATGCTGCTTGAGTCTAAAGAGGACTGAGGGGGAAGAAGACACAACCAGCAGACCTTTAAAATATCCTCCAACTTCAAATTCACACAGCTCTACACACACAGAGAAATGGAAGGTATGTGAGTGTAACCAACAACCTCCTGGTCACAAACCTCTCTGATCTCTGGGCAGTTTCTGTCCTACATGATCACATCCAAAGTGAAAAGAAAGGACATCACAGCCTTCAGGCTACACAACCATAGAGGCAGGTTGCAGGGCTGCACAGATTTATGACTCACTCAAAGTACTCCCAAAAGTGCAAAAAAGCAAAGCAAACAACCAAATTCATCAGTAAATAAAAGCATGTGTGAACTGCTTAGGTAAAGCAGCTGTTTAGCTTTGGAAAATATTCATAGAGTATTCTGTAACTTACAGTAATACTGGTAAGAAACGTGTCCTCTTTTCAAGTAATAAATATGCAAACTCAATGCAAACTAAAAGAAAATGGACAAGAGACACAACTACCATCTTGGCATAAAAACTGTGTGAGGGATGTAAAGCCAATTAATAATGATGAATATTTCTTGTTACTATTTGCTGGCTAAGTGTATTAAGTATATGAAATTATTTGAATTAACTGACTTAGTCAAAATAATGAATAATACTCTTTGAAGTGTATTTCTAATACATGGGATACTACTGAGGAATATACACCCCTTCTTTTATTTTATTGAATAAAGTTCTCAAATGTTAAATGTTGTGTGTCTAAAAACAAGAAAACAAGCAGATGTATAAAAACTTCTTAAACTGGCAAAATTCTGCTTTTAATTTGAATCTGTCAGATCATAAAACAAGTAGACAACGTTACAAATCTGACCAACCATTCTCTGCCAATAATCAGTATATGAATGTTATGTTTTGAATACTCGATGCAGACACCCTACCGCACGTTAAAATTACGAAAGTCATAAAAAAAATAATTTTTAAAGATAAACTGGTTTTATTAATAATTCTTAATATCTAGTGTTTTTGTTTATTTACTGGCAGATCTGCTATTCTCTAAATGGTACTTGGTACTGGTAAGATTTTGAATACACCCAAAACATTTCAGAGATGTTACGGCTGCTATTACAGAAGATGCACTTCCTGTGGCAGCTGAGGAAGTTCAACCTGCCAAAGACAATGATGGTGCACTTCTACACCACCATCTTCGAGTCCATCCTCACCTCTTCCATCACCATCTGGTACAATGCTGCCACTGCCAAGGACAAGGGCAGACTGCAGCGAATCATTCGATCTGCTGAGAAGGTGATCGGCTGCATCCCTCCAGGACCTGTACGCCTCTAGGACCATGAGGCATGCAGGCAAGATTGTGGCTGACCCCTCCCACCCTGATCACAAACTCTTTGAATCACTCCCCTCGGGCAGGAGGCTGCGGTCCATCAGGACCAAAACCTCACGCCACAAAAACAGTTTCTTTCCATCTGCAGCTGGCCTCATTAATAAGGCCCGGAACCCCCACTGACACTGACTCTTATACCCACCCTGTATATATGCATTACATTAATGCACTCCCGTCTTCTGTACAGTTTTCTTATCCTTTCTAATCTTTCTTTTATTTTAAAATATGATTTTTGTGTGATTGTATATTTTATGCACCATTGCCCCAAGACAAATTCCTCGTATGTGTAAAAACCTACCTGGCAATAAATCTGATTCTGATTCTAATTCTGATAATATACTTGCTTTTTACTTGTCTACATCTGATGCTTACATATCCGTGTGTGCAAGGACTTTGGGGCCTTCCTGGCTGTCATGATGGAACCAAGTCTGAAAGAATAAGGCTATGTGGCAATTCTGGCATCTTGAGCACAGTCAGAACTGGAGGGGACATGATGCCTTGGGACCGAGAGACTCTTTTCTCTTTATACATCCATTACTAAAGACTGATATTTAAACAAAGACATGTTATGCGTTTTCTTTACCATCGCACATTTTTAATAGGGGTGTATTGGCAAGAATCTGACAATATCATCACAATACAGGGCAAAATAAAATATACTGCGATAGAGTAAGCAAGGCAATATACTGTGATTTTTTAAAATCACAATATATTAGAAAACTGTCACTGTCAGCAAATCTGAATTTACTTTTTTTTTTATGCAACCAGAACAGTGGGAACTGCATTTGTTACATCCAACATCATGGCCCCAAGTTTGTGTTTACAACACAAATTAGCAGTTGGGGATTTAAACACAAACCCAATACACTTTTTCTGAGAAAACAAAATATTGCAATAAATACTCAGGTCACAGGTGTAATGATATTTTCTTACACCCCTAATATTTAACCCTTGGGACTAATAAGATATATTTAAAAGATCAGCGTGTAAGATTTTGTGGCATCTAAAGGTGAAGTTGCAGATTGCAAACAATACTCGTCGGAGCCAGTGTTTGCTTTGTCCATTCTGGGCTACTGTAGAAACATGGTGGTTCAACATTGCGGGCTCTGTGGAAGAGGATCCGCTCTCTCTGTAGATCAATTATTTTTTCTTTTTAAAACAGTTTCTGGTTGTGTTTATTATTTCAGAGGTTAAAAGGACGTGGCCTACAAACATCAGACTGTGGTGCTTTTGTATTGTGTTAATGGGTTTGTCAACTCAATTATTTGAGGGGCTGTGAGCCGAGCTGCTGCTAACATTAGCTCAGCTTGTTTCACTGATAACTTAAGATCCAGACATCCGATGACTAAAAGTTAAAAACCACTGAGATATATATATTTGGAAAAACCAGGAACAATAAGCAGCTAGAAGAGAGTCAATATCACATAAAGGAACCGAGAATGTATAAAATCAAAATACAATCAAAAAAAGAACAAAGCCAAATCACTTGTAAATAATAACCAGACCAAAGTCAAATAATACAAAATAAAAAACACAGATTGAATCTCGGGCAAACACACCCTGACTTAGAAGTAAAGCTTAATAGACCCAAATGAGTGAGTGTGTTAAGCTGAGAGAAAACAGAAAGAGCAGTAGTAGAAAGATAAAAAAGAGGTTAAGTTGTACAGAGAGAGAAGATGACAAAATACTGAAGGGTCACTGAATAATCATAGCCATCGGATGTCAAGCAAAAGCCTTTTTACTTCCATTACTGCAAGTGCCATGATGGATGTGAGCCTGCAAGTGTGTGTGCCATCCATCTTACTTGCACTAATGTCTGTTTGTCATCATTCGGTACATCAGCACAAACAGAGATAGAATGAAGAAGTACACACGTCCACATACAGACAAACTAAGGTCAACACAATTTATATAAAAACATAGTTCCCTGACCCGATGAAGGACCTTCTGATGACACGGGAAGTACCAGAGTGAAGTTTCAAAGGCTGAGTGCTGATGACTGGTTTTGTTTATAGAAAGCATTTATTCAGACTGCAGACAAACCTTGACCATTGGATTGACATTAATCCCATTAGTCTAAATAAAGGAAGAGAAAGTAAAACTGAATTCCGGTTTCTATTATTCCATCCTGTCATTTTTAGCCTTTCCTAGGGTCCCATATCTGACAGAACACCATAGACAATTAGACACACACACACACACACACACACACCTCTAGCCGACTCAATACTCAAAGTGAAATGTGCTGACGAGACTGATTTTTACTCCCAAGGTTTGGTCTGAGCATGCCATTGGCTGCTCTCAGAGACACACGAACACACACACACACAAATAACACTAAGCTCGGTCATCTTCTGTGGATAATTGTGGTTAAGTGAAGAGAAACATGCTGTAAGAATCAAAGTGATTGTATTTTTTTCCTGATTCTGTTCAGAAGTGGTAGACAAATGGAGTAACAGTTTATATCTCAGTTCATAGCTGAATTACCTTCCACACCGGAGCTCATCAAATGCTCCCCTAACGAGCTATCGATCCCCAAAACGCCACCATTCTCCGCTTTAAGCACAGAATTTTCCCATTTCCTGCCAACAAGGTCTCTCGCTCTGAACAACAACATCTATCAAAGGCAAGAAGGGATCTGGCCACTGCAGGGGCCGGCCGATTGGTGAACACCTTTAGCAACAAACCAGAAATTGACTGAGAGGTTGGTGCTGACAAGCAGCTCTGCTCTGAAGAAAAAGAGGCAAAGTCACAAGCAGTTTGGCCCACACTGCATCACAGAGCCGACCCACAATGCCACACAGTCTGTTTGTTAAAGTCAGCAGCAGCTCTCTGCTGAAATTCAACCTTTTCTGAAGGCAGAAATATGAAGATCTGCTTCTCAGCAGACCCCTTTCTCTCTCTCTGTTTTCCTGCATCTCAGTGAGAGGGTGATGACAGTCTCCGCTAGCAAGTAAATGATGCCACAGAGAGACTTATTCCACTGAGACCCAGCTGTTTCTTCAGGGCTTTTCTTTTTTGCAAGCCTATCAGCATAATTCCAGAGTACTGCGCACCACTGTCCAGCTAAACATATTATAGGAATGCATTTCTCTCAAATAATAGGAAAGGCTTTTTTACGAGAAAAAATAAAATGCAGCTGAGGTTTGGTCAGACTAGTGCTCTGTTGCCTGACAGTGAACAGGCCTACCTACTGTTTTAAAAAATGCTTGATCAGGACTAGATTCCCACTCTGACAAACTGTAAGCCGAACCACAGCAAGGCAACAAATCTGAACCTCACTCAACCTTTGAGGCTGCAGTGCTCATTATAATACATTACGATAGTGTTGGGTGCAAAAAACGTGGTTTTCAGTAGTGTATAATCGCCTGAATACAGTATAGTCTCTAATTTAGACTATTTTAATTGCCTCTAACCTGATTCGTAGCTGCTAGATAGCTAGCTAGCAGTAAAACTCAGCCATGAACGGTACAACAAGACACTGTAGTAAAGTTAAGGTGCAGTTAGGCTGTGGATGGAGGAAGTATCAGATCATTTACTTAAGTACTGATATACGAATATAAAGTAGCTGTGTCACATCTGTTTTTATTCCACCTCATAAATTCACTATAGTGGCCATCATATTGGTAATCAGTGAATTTCTGATTTGAGATCTGTGAAATCTCATCATAATAATAGTATTATAATGTCTGCCGACCGATATAACTGCGCTTTACACTACTTAACAATCCAGAGGGTTTTTCTTCAAAACTGTCCTACATTGTTGTTAAGGGTCTGCTGCTTATGTTACTTCACATCCTGATATAACACCCCCTATGGACACACACACACACACACACACACACACACACACACACACACACACACACACACACACACACACACACACACACACACACACACACACACACACACACACACACACACTACATTGAATGCATGAATGAATGCAGCATATCTTGGGGTTTTGGATTGGTTGGGCAAAACATGGAATTTGTAGAACTTTTTTCACTGTGTTCTGGCAATTTACACACCATACAATGCAAACACAAAATGTAGAATAAACGGAACTGCAGACCGTTTTCTGGCAATGACATAGGTATCTTAGGCCTGAATATACTCCAAAACGAACACATATACAAACAGCTATTTTCTGGAGTCCACACGGAGGACGTGTTCCCCACAGTGTAGTGGCCACAACAAATTAGCAGTATACAGATGTCTGCACAGAACCTTTTGCTCTCTGATGATGAAATTTAAGTAATTCAGACCCTAGTGGACTCTCTCGTACTCATGGATGCAGAAAGTCAAGTCGCTGCTTAAGTCTTCATGACCAATTGGCCAAAAAAACAAACATTCCCCAGCCTGAAACAGTCATGTTTTGTATGCTAGTAGATATAGAACACAATATTTTGCTAACACAGCAAAAACTGACAAAAAGAGTAATGTGTTTGCTAGGGCTGTACTCTTCAGAATTTAGTCAGTCGAATTGAAATTCAAATTTCTTTCCCCCAGTTCAGTGCCCCACTAAACCTCTATAATCAGCAGTTTCTGCAGTGGAAATGCGGCAATAATTGTTTCAGGCTACCTCACATTTTAATGCCCTTCTTCGTCATCTGTGATGTGAAAACATCCGATTTCCACCCTGTCAGAGAAATTAAAGTGTGCATCCTGCTCATAGTTCAGTTATAAAATTTCAGAGTGATCCTCCTGCTGGGGTGCTGAAGGCACTATCAACCCAATACTCAATCACAGTGGACGGTAGTAGAGGAGGTTGGACCACTGTCTGGTTCAAATGTGGTTTAGCAGACTTCACTGACAGTCACTGGCAGCTGCTGCCCCTCTGTCCTGCGTCACGCTGCCCTCTGTTAACGATCACTCTGCTCCACTACCACTACAGTTAGTCTTGTGGTGTGTGGTCATTTTGAGACTCAGTTTATAAAGTTTACAGCCGGCCATGCTGTTAACCTGTGTACAGTGACGCAGCTAAAAAAAAACAGTGCAGAGATTCCATTGACAAAATGCAAGTCAACTCGTGGTCTTCTCCACTGATGACTTGAATCATCAACTTGCAGGATCCCTTGTGTTTGAATATTTCTGCTGCTGTTGGTGCTAACCAAAAGGCAGGTTTTCAGATTTTCTGATGGATACCTCTGGCCCACAGCTCTGCAAGCAGCTAGCCCACAGGGCAACACTAACCTGCCACACACAGGATTAGTGGAAGCTCTTAGTGCCAAGCAGGCACACATGGCAGGCATGAAGGAGCACGTAGGGGCACTGAAGACATCCCCATCTATGCACACTGCAACATGCTGCTCTGTCTAATGTTTTTCACTAGAAATGAACTTTAACAGGCTGCTCTGCAACTGTAACAGAATGTGGAAACTTAAGGAAGACCCAAACAAATGGAGTGATTTCAATAGAGTGGAACTCATTGGATGAACACGAGAATGAGGGCAGAAAGTAATGAGGGTTAAGTCAAAAATCACAAACAAACTTAACACTTGACAATATGATCCCACTTCTCATCACAATGTTAAGCATGGAGACTCCTGCTCACATTCCTGCTCATTGATGACATGGAGCTGGATTTTCGGCCCAATTAGACACACCTCCGGGAAAGGTACAAGACCCTATTACTGCCGTCCTGTTGTGTGCACATGCATGTCAAGCCAGCAGAAGAGAGGCCGTGCCATGTGTTCACATCATACACATACAGACTGGTGGCGCTCTGCTGTGGGACCTGCCCTCCACATTAGGGCATATGACAGGTGGGTGAAAGAGCAGGTTATCTAAAGCTTCCAAACACATGCCTGTTTAAATAATGATGATAATGATATCCAGTTATATAAGCAAAAGTATATTTACTCACCTGTAATGACTTGTCCAATCCAATCCAATCCAACGTTATTTGTTAAGCACTGAAAAATTAGACACATACTATCACAGACAGATGCAGAAAAACTAATCCATGCATTTGTTACTTCAAGGCTGGATTACTGCAACTCTTCATTATCAGGTTGCCCCAATAAGTCCATTAAAACGCTCCAATTAATTCAGAACGCTGCAGCACGAGTACTGACAGGAACTAGAAAAAGAGATCACATCTCTCCTGTACTAGCTTCTCTGCATTGGCTCCCTGTAAAATGTAGAATTGAATTTAAAATCCTCCTCCTCACCTATAAAGCTCTTCATGGTCAGGCCCCTTCATATCTTAAAGAGCTCATAGTACCCTATTACCCCTCTAGAACACTACATTCTCTGAATGCTGGGCTACTTGTGGTTCCTATAGTCTCTAAAAGTAGAACAGGAGCCAGAGCCTTCAGTTACCAAGTTCCACTTTTGTGGAACCAGCTTCCAGTTGTGGTTCGGGAGGCAGACACCCTCACCACATTCAAGAGTAGGCTTAAGACATTCCTCTTTGATGAAGCTTATAGTTAGGGCTGGATCAGGTGAGTCCTGAACCATCCCTTAGTTATGCTGCTATAGGCCTAGACTATCGGGGGATTTCCCATGGTGCACTGAGCTCCTCCCTTCCTCTCTCTTTCTGCACTCATTCATGTTCCATTTATGCATGTTACTAACTTCACTTCTTCCCCGGAGTTCTTGTGCTTTCTCGTCTCGCAGGTTCTTGTCGATCCTGGTGGAGCCTCCTGCCATAGTCCTGCTAGGTTGCCATTGCCAATACTGTTGTTTCTATGCACCTGTCTGTCTGTCTGTCTCTCTCTCTCTCTCTCTCTCTCTCTCTCTCTACCCCAACTGGTCGAGACAGACGACCACCCACCTAGAGCCGGAGGATCTGTCCTAGGTTTCTGCCTTTTAACAGGCAGTTTTTCCTTGCCCTTGTCGCCAAGTGCTTGCTCATGGTGGTACTGTTGGGTCTCTGTAATTAATGTTAAAGAGTTCGGTCTAGACCTGCTCTATTTGAAAAGTGTCCTGAGATAACTTCTGTTATGAACTGGCGCTATACAAATAAAATTGAATTGAATTGAATTGAATTTAAAAACAACCAAAGTTGCCCAAAGTGCTGTACAGGAGAATAAATAAGACATCATAAATGTAACGTTAAACAGTGATGGTGATGATGAAGACCACTGTGAGGAATATAGACAGTGATGGCAATAACACTGGAGTTCACATGGCAGATAACATGGACGAAGTCCGACGGCGATGCTCGGGTACCTCAGGGCGATCATCTGGTCGCGGGTGTAAACAATGCGACTCGCCGTCACCATGGAGACCCGTGCAAGCAAAAAAATAAAAAGTGCTCAAAAACGCCAAAAAAGTATTTAGGCGACGTGAACAAAGTAGTAAGAAAGTAAGAAAACAGTTTAAAAATAGCAGAAAACACACTAAAACACACTAAAACTACAACAATGATAGGAGCTGCCATGACAGGCTGCCGTTGTCGCCGGCGCCATTCCAAGGATTAATTAATTAATTAATTAACTTGTGTCAGAAGTCACTGCAGCTCGGGGGGGAAAAAAATGTTTAATTGATGTATTTCTTATTTATTTTTTTCCGACAATAACTTAATTTCTTTTTCTGTGCATGTGGATGTAAAAAGGGGACTCTTGGCACTGTGTCAGCTAAATCTGTAAATGAATAACAGTGGACATGATTTAACATGACAAAGGGCTTACTGTGAATTATTCTGCTGCTTGATAAGACAGCTGCAATAGAAAATGGGCTCCTTTTGAAGGCCGACGGAGTAATTAATTTGAACCTGGTGGATTCAGAGCATCATTTCCAGGTTTGGCCAGTGGTCAGGTGAGCCCCAGAGTAGGACAGGAGAGGTATGGTGTGGAAACTAACTAATCTGGCTACAACTTTGCAAGCAAGGGCAATAACACAGCAATCCCATTCACTTTAATGGAGAATGCTCAGTAAACAATTTCCTGATAAGTTTAAGGTCTCAGTCGTTAGTTTAACATTTTCTACAATACATTATGATGTTCATTTAGTAAATGATGGTCTAATTTAATTTAGAATAGATGATAAAGCTGTGTGTGCTCTTTGGCAGGGCTCTCAGTGATCCTTTCAGTGCAACGCACAAAACTCAGATCAAACTGTCAAACTAGGCAGTGCTGATCAGATACGAAGCAAAATTCTGTTACTGAGTTGCCTATTTCACACATTGACTACTGCAACAGCATCTTATATGGTACATCTTCTAAAGTCCTTAATAAACTTCAGTACATCTGCTTTGCTGCTCGCCTGCTCACCCATACCCGCGACCACATTACCCCTGTCCAACAGAACCTCCACTGGCTTCCTGTCCAACAACGGATCCAATTTAAAGTCCCTCTCCTCACTCACAAAGCCCTCCACAACCAGGCCTCCTCCTACCTTGCAGACCTGCTCCATTGCCACACTCCTTCCCGAAGCCTCCGCCCTTCTGATGCCAACCTCTTGTCTCCACCACTGAGTACCAAGCATTGTACCTAGGGTGACAGAGCCTTCTTCATAGCTGCCCCCACCTTTTCAGAACTGCTTTTAATGATTTTAACAATTAAATCTTGTTGAGTGTTGTAGATATAGCTATAATTTCTTAGTGTGTTTTAATTACATTTTTCTTTTACTTTTTAACTTATGTGAAGTGTCTTTGAGTTTCTTGAAAAGCGCTCTATAAATTAAATAAATGTATTATTATTTTTATTACTGTTTAGCTGTAATTAGAGATTGTGTGTGACCAGGTGAGCCGCCATTGTTTACAGCTACGGACTAGTCATAACTGCACAGCCAATGAGCATAGATCAACTCACAGTACGTCACATCCGCTGTCTTGCACTGGCTCCGTTTTAGTGTCATGGCATTGGCCAAAACGCTGAACTGGAAGCTTCAAAATGGTACTCCAAAAAAATGGGTGACGTCACGATAGGTTCACACTTGGTTTCCTGTCATATATTGGGCGGCTGGGGTTCAGAGGCAGTCCACTAATCAGAATGTTGTTGGTACGATCCCCGGCTCCTCCCACCCATGTCAAAGTATCCTTGAGCAAGATACTGAAATTGCTCCCCATGCTGTGCATCAGTGTGTGAATGTTTATGAATCATTAGTTTCTGTTCTGTGGACTTTGCCATTGCTGAGTGAATGTGTGTGAAAGGCACTATATAAATGCAGTCCATTTACTGAAATCTAATAAAAATCTAATCCTAGCAATAATTCAGAATTGAGCGCTGTGGCTTGCAGTGTGAACGTAGTTTAAGATGGTCCAATGACATTCTTTTGCTTGTAGAGAAAGGGAAATATACCATTCTTATTTTACTTGATTTTACTACTGCCTTTGATACCATTGATTTTACTTGATAGGTTGCATAATTGGATTGGCATTTCTGGTACGATTAGTACAGGTGCAGATAATTTAATTGTTTAGCACTTCACGTAATCTAACATAATCCAGATCATACACATATATAAATATAAATATATATATATATATATATATATATATATATAAATATAAATATATATATATATATATATATATATATATATATATATATATATATATATATATATATATATATATATATATATACACATTGTTCTGTCTGGATAATACCAGACTTTCACTGTGACTCACTTTCACTTAATTTTCACTTTCCCATTTGCTGCAGGCTCAGCTGTTTGCCTACAGGAAGTGTGAGCACCTGACAGCGTGAGTGACAAATACATCCATCTACTTACACCTTCACACTTATTGTGGAGCCACTCAAACATTTCACAACGCACAGTTAGGTGTGACCTTGGATGAACTGTTGCATGCTTTTTACGTGTTTTCTGGCGCTCAGTAGCCAATTAGCCAGCTCATCAGTTGATTTAACCATCTGTAAAGTAACACTTACTTCAGGTGTTCAGGTGCTGTTTGAGGTGCATCATGTGTATACACTTATTGAATAATGGCAATTCAAATGTCTTTGAGACATTTGATATAAGTTGTCATGTGAAAAAAAGATGTTAATTGCTAGAGTTGTTCCGATTCCGATACCAGTATCGGGAATGCTTCTGATACTCCCGAAAATGCTGGCATCGGTATCGGCGAGTACTGAAGTCCAGGCACCAATCCAATACCACGTAATTTATTAGAAATAGGAATCTATTTACTGGTTAGCCCCGTAAGCTCTGACACAGATATAACAATCATAGCGATAATCATACCACGCCAGTCCGCCGAACTGGCCCGCTCGCAGATTGCCGATGGTTGGGACCAAAGGCTCGGTTCGGGATGCGCTTGATTTTTAAATAAACAATCCGTCATGCGGCTCATTAGGGTATCTGCCTTGCTGAAGCTCGCACAGACTGAGCAGGAACGTTGGGTACAAACACACCCCATCCTCTCTTTTTCTGAGGCTCTCTGTCACAGCACTGCAGGCAGGCAGACAGACACACACACACACACACATCAAGGTGCGCCCCGCCCCCCTCCTCCCTCACCTGTAGTTCTACGTGCTTGAAAAATGGAGCAAGATCGACAATCCAAGAGGAAAGGTGGAGCAGAGAGGGAGAGGCTTAAAAGCTAAAAGCACTGGCCACAGATGCTGTAAAATAACTGACGTGTTTGTCAGTAGGGAGCAGGTAAGACATTAAACACTAGTGGTGACAACACAGGTGGTGGTGGCCTGGGATGGTATCAAAATTCCCCGCCTGAATTATTGTCCCAGTCTGCCCCTGTATTACAGTCATGCAAGAGTAGTATGATTTTTTTCTTTTTAACACACTGGTATCGGTATCGGTACTCTGTATCGGCCGATACCCACAGCACGAGTATCGGAATCGTTATCGGGAGGGAAAAAATGGTATCGGAACATCTCTATTAATTGCCCGTACAGTTTATGAGCAGTATTGTGTATTGACGAGTATGCGTTGATCTGATACCACATCATTTATTACCCCAAAACTGAACCCTGCTAGCAGTGCCCTGTTTGCCATTTTTCTCCGCAGAATGGCAGAGTCATGACCTGTTCTACTCTGACAAAGGTTTTAATGGGAGCTAGGCCATATAACAATAATAGCAATCATATAGACTAAATAAATACAGTATATACAGTATATATACTGTATATATGTTAAATGGACCTGTACTTGTATAGCGCCTTTCTAGTCTATGTTGTGTCATGGTATTCCTGGAATTTGCACATTTTGTGTAGAAAGATTTTTTGGATGTTTCTTAATGTCTCTATAAAGCCCTCTACAATCAAACATATTGCTGGTGTTTCAACATTACAACTAGCAATGTTTCTTAATGAAACCTTGGTTTCAACTAGAATGGTAAATGGACCTGTATAGCGCCTTTCTAGTCTTCTGACCACTCAAAGCGCTTTTACACTACGTGCCACATTTACTGATTCACACACAGATGGCACAGCATTGGGAGCAATTTGGGGTTCAGAATCTTGCTCAAGGAATTGTGATGAATTCTGATATGACTGTTCACACAGAGTTCGCACTGCACATTTTTGTTGGGGGGAGGGGGACCAAAGCCAACATCTTCTTTGCGGCAGTATTGGAGGTACTTTAACCATAGTACAGTATTTTATTATATTACTATTTTGTCACATATTTTACCTCAATCAAAAAAATGCAGCTTCTGCAATTTTGATATTGCATTTGACCATACTTCTATTTTGATAATATTGCAAATAATTGTGCAATCCCCTATCTATCTATCCCTAATTTGTATCTCTTGCCAGACTTAATGGTTGTTACACCAACATTTTTGAGGTTTCACCTAACCAACTTTGAATTTGACCTGTGAATTAGGTCAAAGTATCAAGTCTCAATTCCATAACTCTGGGAAAGACAGCACCTTCTTCCCATTCTGTGCCATACAGCCATGTAGTAAAACAGATTCCCCTCTAAAACTGACCTGCTGGCACACTCTGTACTATGCAGAGTGGAGGCCACTAGAGTCTGCTGGCAGCATTATTCAAACAATGATCTCATGCCAATGGCACAAAATTAATGTTGACATGATGTATTGGTGGCAAACTGACAAAGTTACCTTAAATTTGTCTTGCAAACAAGGCCAAATCTATATTATTAGCTTTCCAGGTGCTAATCACTGTGTTTGACTCTTAATCCACATGCAGACAGTGGATGCCAGGCAGGTGGATGGTGTAAAAAAAGGATCATACATGGATGAAAATGACAAAGACAGACAATACTGCTGGGCATCTGGGCTGACACAACCACCATTCAACAGCATTCCAGCAGTCGTTGAGAACAATAGCAGACCCGTTCACATAGACACACACACACACACACACACACACACACACACACACACACACACAAATATGCACAAGCCAATTGCACAGTGGGACGAAGCACCAGTACACAACAGGCAACCCCCCAGCCTGGATGACGAGGTAAAACCAAAGAACTCTCTCTGTCTCTCAGTTTCTCTCATATACACGGAGTGCGGGGGGGGGCTGAGTGCTGGCATTTGGCATGAACAGACGCTCACAAAGCCCTTGGGACCTCAGAGATGAAGGAAAAGCGAGGGGGGGGGTGGTGGAGGAGGAAGGGTTTGTAGGATGCCATTTTCAAGCAGGCAGCCTGTGGAGCAAGGCGCTCATGGAGAGAAGGAGAACAAAACGAACGAAGGGAGGGCCTCCATCTCCTCCTCCCCCTCCTCCTCTTCAATGCATGTGGAGGTTACTGTGCTCAGGAGAGGGGTCAGCTACTGCAGGCAGAAGTAGTGCAGCAGCTCCTCTGCAAATTCTCATGCATGTGTTATCTGCAGTGATGCAGTCAGAATCCAGATGCAACTGCACAAGACTCACTTCATCACATAGAGCAGTGTAACATCCATTAGACTGAATACAGCAAAGTAGGTACTGCCAGATTGATTGAAGCTAGACTCTTCTTAAGCCTTGCCAGATCCAACAATGGGTTCTCATGTCAACTAAGCACTGGTCAAACACATGGAACTATTGTAAATGGCAATCTCAATATCTCAATTTTGGAGAAATGTGAGTAAAAGAATTCACAAGCATGTAGAGGAGATCATTTATGAAAGTAGGGCTGACACCTTCTGGTTGGCTGGTTGATTTGTTGATTGGTTGGACGATATGCCCTTCCAACCAAACAGATGTTTTTTACAGCAGCCATTTCTAACTGAAATGGCAAAGTAAACACAGGTGTTACCAATTATACTAGTCAACGCCCCGTTCCATTCAGGTCAAACAGAGTCAGGGTGCTGCTATTATGCTATAGGTTAGTTTAAAAAACAATCGTACAGGAAATCTAGTATTATCTCTAATAACTCTAAAAAATTCTGAGAATGCAATGCATTTTCTGTCTATCTCATATAAGCAAGTGGAGGTCAGGGATTGTCTTCCATTTTAGGTCACTAGCTACAAACAGCAAGAAGGCCAATGCTATTGACTACAGTAATACAGATGACAGTCTACAGTGGGCTGGCCCAGGCAGAGTTCCAATCAACCTGTGCAAAACATGCTGAAAAAGAAGGAGGTGATGAAGGTAGTGTGGGGATAAGAGGCAACGAGGAGGAGGAGCTGTAACATGGGCAATCACAAGTGAATAGACAGCTGTGTGGTTGTTTGGCTGCCTGCCTGCGTGAGAAAGGTTAGAGAAAGAAGCAGGCATGTTCACAGGTGTGCGTGTGCGTGTTTGTGCGTGTCGTAAATAGGTATGCACAGCCAGGCCATAGACTATTGACAATAGTGGACAGAGGTCCAGTGTGTAACATTTAGGAGGATCTATAATTAAGTTCTAATGTCCGTATGATATTCATAGGTATGTTTTTATTAGTCAAACAAGAATCGTTGTGTTTTTGTTCATTTAGAATTAGCTGTTTTTGTCTACAGAGAAAGCGAGTTCTCTTATTTAGAGTCAGCCATTTTTTCAACAGCAGCCTAGAATGGACAAACCAAACACTGGCTTTTAAGATAGGCTTTTTTTCACAGCAACCATAGTTTCTCCTACCCACTTGGAACGGGAGGATTGAGGCGTTGGTTGCAACCTGCAGTCCGACTCTGCAGTCCCACTCCTGCATGAAAAAACCCCAAACCAAGCACTGCCCAACTTGCAGTACATCACCCACCAACTCTATGCCCCCATCCAGATATGATCACTTTGGTTTCAAAAGACCAAGATGGTGATGGCCATGTCACGAAACTCAGTTGACCACAAACCAACGGGTGTCGTCATAGTTTAGGTTTAGGTTTACACTTGCCATGCACGGAATGTCCCCTTCAGTCTCATCTCAAATCACTGTCACTACATCCTGATGATGCTTGCAAAATCCTCCCAATAAAGACAACAGTTAATGGACCACCACCCTGACAGAACAGCCCTTCAATGACTGCTGGTAACCTCTTTGATGCAGCCTCCCTTTTCACACACACACACACACACACACACACACACACACACACACACACACACACACACACACACACAGCCTTACTATGTACATGCACACTCGTTTTTCTTAAATGCCTGTGGGACACTTCATACCAGCCCCAGTTGTTGCTTCCATCTGTCTGTCTACAGCAACACACAAATTCACCTCTAACATGCTGGCACTACCATCACGTTCAGCCTGAAGGACTCCCTCACTGTGACAAAAAATATTTTTTCCTCCTTTGAGGCTTACAGCTGATGAAATAGCACACTAATTATGATTTCTTTATTTCACTCCCAGAGCATTCCAGCTGTAGCAGTGGACGTGCCATAACTACTGTCGGCTACAGTGTAATAGAAGTAATTAACACAAAGGCGCAGGGAAGGCCTGCTTCATGAGGCTTTTTTCCTCCAAAGCAGATACTGAACTTGCTGTATCCGATGCGTAATCGATCACACAGAGTTGCACCTGCCTCCACTGACATGTATGAAGCAAAACGTTTCTTTTCATGCACAACTACTAGGCTACTAGCTACCAAGTTGTATTTAATAATGCAGGTTGTAAAGCAAGGAGAAAGCAATGACAACTACAGAGCGATTAGGTCCGGATGGCTGCAGCGGGGGCCGGACTCTCAGTTGTCCCATGCAGCGGGAGCTGAAGCCCCGCAGCCCGCTGTTCATCAACGCTAAACTGTTTTCCCTCCAGTGTGGAGGGAAGCCACACAGCTGCGGCACACCATAAACGTAGTAGCATTACAGCAGATAGTACATGGCTCAGGATACCCACCTCGTCCCACTCGCTGTCATGCAGATAAGAAAAAAAAACGCTTCACCGGCTGTGGAAACCCGTCACACGCATTCACACCGCACGTTTGTCCGCACACCTATAACTTTGCATCTCGTATTGCAGCTCGGACTGCGGCTCCACCCGCAGTACTCACCTGGTCATGTTGCAGAATATCCCGGGTAAAAAAGTCCGTCCGACTGAGTACCATCCACACCGACAGAGCTCTCCGATACTGATACACTGCTGAAGACCCGCTCCGCTCTGTGTTACTGCCGCTGCTGCTGGAGCCGCGCGCTCACGATGGGCCCGGGTCGCGCGCGGGCACAGCGCAGCCTACTGGACCCTCCACATATTTTATTTTCACGTTCTTTAAAAAAAAAAAAATGCTTTAATTAAACAAAATGATCCCCTTAGTAATTAAATTGAAATGAATTAGATATAGCCTACATTTAATGGGGAAGACCGAGTCTGGTTTGCACACATTTAATATTTTGTAGATCTAAACTGAATGAGCGAGCACAGTTCCCACCAAGTGTTTATTCATGGTGGGAACTGTTGGTTCTCTGTAAATAATTTTATAAGGAGTAGGCTGTCTAGGCCACCATAAATGTGAATTGACAAGAGCAGAGTTGGCTATGATTTTTTAAAATCAAAATCAATCTAGTTTGTTGTTGAAATTGTCTCTTTGGCTTTGCAATGTGTAGTGCCAGAAGTAAGGGGGCTGACATAATTATGTAATAATAATGAGTCACTATTTGTTCATAAAAATGTTTAAACCTAGACTTCCCTTTCCTTTTTTACTGAGATTTAAATTTGTACACTGGTATTTTAGGGTTTGCCTTGATTTATTCATATCTGTTTATCTGTAAAAAGGGTATAAAATTTGAGTGTTGTTAATAATGCTTAAACAAACTATAAATGAGTTAGTTTAAATTAATCAATGGCCATTCCAATTAATGCAAAAACCATGAACGCCATGCATTTAGCAATCAGAGATATTCTCTCAGCACTCCCAACTCTGACATCCTTTAGCAATGAAACTGTGAAACGTAACTAAGGGTTGTAACACAGTTGGGATGGTTGACCCCAAGCTTTTCACTTTACTTACAGTATATACTGACAATGGGCAGATCAAATCAATTTCAGAGGCAGAGCGGGTCGTCCACTAATTGGAAGGTTGTTGGTTCGATCCCCGGTTCCTCCTGCCATATGTCGAGTATCCTTGAGCAAGATACTGAACCCCAAATTGCTGCATTGCCGTGCATCAGTGTGTGAATGTGTTTGAATGAGTTAGTTTCTGTTTGATGGACTTTCCCATCACTGAGTGAGTGTGTGTGAAAGGGTGAATGTGGCACGTAGTGTAAAAGCGCTTTGAGTGGTCTATCTTGGAATATGGCGAAGTTTATTTCTAAAACCTGACAGTCCAGAGTTGGGACCAGGAAGCAGAGCTGCTGTCTTACAGACTTCTCTGCACTTCCATTAGTACAGTTCCACCCAAAACCCCATAGAGACTGTCTGTCCCCCGACCACCTAAATTATTTAAAGAAATAAAAACAAGAGGAGTTAAACATAAAAACCTAATAAAAATTAAAACCAACTCCTCAGTAGCACAAAATAAAAGAATGAAATGTGGGCTGTTAAATATCAGGTCTCTGTCCTCTAAAGCTGTTTTAGTTAATTAATTAATATCAGATTATGATATCGATTTACTTTGTCTTACTGAGACCTGGTTGTCCCACGAGGACTATGTTAGCCTAAAAGAATCCCCCCCCCAGTCATATTAATACTCACATTCCTCGAGGCACTGGCCGAGGAGGTGGGGTAGCAGCCATATATGATTCAAGCGTTTTAATGGACCCTAAACCAAAACTAAATTATAATTCATTTGAAAGCCTTGTTCTTAGTCTTTCTCACCCAAACTGGAAAACACTGCAGCCAGTTCTGTTTGTTATAGTGTACCACGCTCATGGACCGTACTCTGATTTTATATCTGAATTCTCAGATTTTTCATCAAGTTTAGCCCTTAAATCAGATAAAGTAATTATTGTATGTGATTTTAATATTCATGTGGATGTTGACAATGACAGCCTTAGCAACGCATTTATCTCATTAATAGACTCAATTGGCTTCTGTCAGAGTATAAATAAACCAACTCATTGTTTTAATCACACTCTTGACCTTGTTCTATCATATGGCATTGATATTGAACATTTAATAGTCTTCCCACATAATCCTTTTCTATCTGACCGTTATTTAATAACTTTTGAATTTCTATTATTAGATTATAAGCCATTAGGCAAAACTTCCTACAGCAGATGTATATCTGACAGTGCTGTAGCTAAGTTTAAGGAGGAGATTCCATCAGTGTTTAATTCAATGCCATGTCTGAATATAACAGAGTCCTATAATAACTTTAATCCCTCCGAAATTGATAATCTTGTTGATAGTGCTGCAGGCTCACTACAATCAACATTAAACTCTATCGCTCCTATAAAAAGGAAAATATTAAAACATAGGAGACTAGCACCGTGGTATAACCACCAAACCCGCCAATTAAAGCAAAAAACAAGGAAGTCGGAAAGGAAATGGCGCTCTTCTAAATTATTACAATATCGCTCAATTTGGCATGATAATCTTAAAACTTATAGAAAGGCCCTCCGTAATGCCAGAGGAGCCTATTATTCAGCACTAATAGAAGAAAATAAGAACAACCCTAGGCTCCTCTTCAGCACTGTAGCCAGGCTGACAGAGAGTCACAACTCTATTGAGCCACATATCCCCATAAACTTAAGTAGCAATGACTTCATGAGCTTCTTTTATAATAAAATTATTACTATTAGACAGAAAATTTGTCACCAAATGCCCTCAACAGGTATCACTGGCTCTCCAAGTTCAGGAACTTTAACTAATGTAAACTCAGATATATATTTAGAATGTTTTTCTGCTATCAATCTTCATCAGTTAACTTCAATAATTTCTACATCGAAGCCATCAACCTGTCCCCATCCCAACTAGGCTGCTTAAAGAAGTCGTACCCTTAATTGGCACTTCTTTACTAGATATGATTAATCTTTCCTTATTGTCAGGATATGTACCACAGTCCTTTAAAGTAGCAGTAATTAAACCCCTTCTTAAAAAGCCCACTCTTGACCCAGGGGTTTTAGCCAACTATAGACCGATTTCTAACCTCCCCTTCCTCTCTAAGATTCTGGAGAAAGTAGTTGCCAAAGAGTTGTGTGACATTTTACACAACAATAGTTTATTTGAGGATTTTCAGTCAGGATTTAGAGTTCATCACAGCACAGAGACAGCTCTGGTTAAAGTTAATGATGACCTTTTGATTGCTTCTGATAATGGACTTGTCTCTGTACTTGTATTATTAGATCTTAGTGCTGCATTTGACACCATTGACCATAATATTCTTTTACAGAGACTTGAGCATGAAATTGGCATTAAAGGAACCGCACTAAGCTGGTTTAAGTCATACTTATCAGATCGTTCGCAGTTTGTACATGTTAACGATGAATCTTCCATTCGTACCACAGTTAGTCATGGAGTTCCACAAGGTTCTGTACTTGGACCAATTCTATTCGCTTTATACATGCTCCCATTAGGCAATGTTATTAGGAATCACTCCATTAACTTTCACTGTTATGCAGATGATACGCAGTTATATCTATCGATCAAGCCCAATGAAATTAATCAATTATCTAAATTACAAACATGTCTCAAGGACATAAAATCCTGGATGAGCTGCAATTTTCTGACTCACTGTCTAAACATATAGTTACTCTAGATGGCATTATCTTGGCCTCTAGTACCACTGTCAGGAATCTTGGAGTTATCTTTGATCAGGATTTGTCATTTAATTCCCACATAAAGCAGACCTCTAGCAATGCCTTCTTTCATTTTGTCTAAAATTACAGAAATTAGACACATCCTGTCACAGACAGATGCAGAAAAACTAATCCATGCATTTGTTACTTCTAGGCTGGATTACTGCAACTCTTTATTATCAGGCTGCCCCAATAAGTCCATTAAGACGCTCCAATTAATTCAAAAAGCTGCAGCACGAGTACTGATAGGAACTAGCAAAAGAGATCACATCCTGTGCTAGCTTCTCTGCACTGGCTCCCTGTAAAATTTAGAATAAAATTTAAAATCCTCCTACTCACCTAAAAAGCTTTTCATGATCAGGCCCCTTCATATCTTTAAGAGCTCATAGTACCATATTACCCCTCTAGAACACTGCGTTCTCTGAATGCAGGGCTACTTGAGGTTCCTATAGTCTCTAAAAGTAGAACAGGAGCCAGAGCCTTCAGTTACCAAGCTCCTCTCCTGTGGAACCAGCTTCCAGTTGTGGTTCAGGAGGCAGACACCCTCACCACATTCAAGAGTAGGCTTAAGACATTCCTCTTTGATAAAGCTTATAGTTAGGGCTGGATCAGGTGAGTCCTGAAGCATCCATTAGTTATGCTGCTATAGGCCTAGACTATTGGGGGATTTCCCATGGTGCACTGAGCTCCTCTCTTCCTCTCTCTCTCTTTCTGCACTCTTTCACGTCCCATTAATGTATGTTACTAACTATACTTCTTCCCCGGAGTTCTTGTGCTTTCTCATCTCGCAGGTTCTATTGGATCCTGGTGGTGCCTCCTGCCATGATCCTGCTTGACTGCCATTGGTAATGTCACTGATATAACTGTTATTATTATTATTAATATTATTATTACTACCGTTACCATTATTACTTGTCACTGCTCATTGTCCCCCATCGTCGCTGTTGTCGTCGTCATCATCTACTGTTAGTGTGGTTGTTGCTACTGTTGTTGTTGCTTTGCAACTGTCTGTCTATCTGTCTGTCTGTCTCTGTCTCTCTCTCTCTCTCTCTTTCACCCCAACTGGTCGAGGCAGAAGACCACCCACCTAGAGCTATACAAATAAAATTAATTGAATTGAATTGAATTGGTCGGAAGACTAGACAGGCGCTGTACAAGTACAGGTCCATTTACCATTTACCACCTGACATCACATTCTTTCCACCTAAGATTGCCTTCCTGAATGTGAGTTTGTATTGTTAAGATTTTTGTGAACATCTGACTGACATGTCATGTCATAATTGACATGTTCCGATTCCCACTGGAGGCCAGTATTATGGTACTCATGAGTAAGTGAGTATTACTAATATTTCTTCTGGGGTCAGCCTCAGGCCATGTTTTTTTGTTGTTGATGTAGAGGGCCTACAGGCTGTCTCCATGGGAATATAACAGTCTGATGTGAGCCAAGATAAAGATGGAACTAGAATTTTTACTTTATTATTTTATTTTTCATCACTGCTTTTCTGTTCCACTCATGTTCATGTACAGTGTATATACAAGATCACAATACCTCATCCTGTCACAAGAGGAAAGAAATGCACATTAGCTGTTTATAAGTAGGTGGTAAATGGCTATGGACCCGTACTTGTATAGCGCCTTTCTAGTCTTCCGATCACTCAAAACGCTTTTACACTACGTGCCATATTCACCCTTTTTACACGCATACACTCAGTGATGGCAAAGTCCATCAAACAGAAACTAACACATTCACGCACAGCATCGGGATAAATTTGGGGTTCAGTATCTTGCTCAAGGATGATTCAACATTTGTGCAGGAGGAACCGGAGATCAAAATATGAAACCAGAGGTTTCAGAACGGTACTCCAGGAGCCAATGGGTACAATAGGTCCACACTTGGTTGTGCAATTATGACTTCACATATTTCTGTTTGGAGGAGCGACGAGGGATGTCTTGTGAGACATCACGGAGGTCTATATTATAAATAAGTGATTGAATGATGCAGCTGATCAGACTGATACTACTTCACAAAATCACTGCAGTATAATACTGGAACAACAGATTCAACTTATTGTACATTGTAGTTCAAATGATTGGATCTGTAGTGACTGTAGGTCTGTCATCATTCATCAGGAAGACTTCATTTTGCTGGTAGTCATTTTCCCATTTTAATCTGTATGAGGAATAATGTAATAGTCTGTGAGAGGACATTCTGTCATCTTTTTTTTTTTGGCTCTATGTAACCAGTGGTGCTAGAATTCAAAGTAGGGGGCCATCCAGCTTTGGATGATGCTAGTGAACTTTTTCATGTCAATTTCCTTGAAATCTCAGCCTAGGCTACCATTTTTGTACAAACTAAAATATGGTGTCAATATAAATAGGAAAGCTATAATTATCATTGAGAGGTCACATGTTCCCACACTGCCCCCTTTTGGGCAGATCCTCTTCCATGGAATCTGCAATGCTGAACCACCATGTTTCTATAGTAGTCCAGAATGCACAGAGTTTGAAATTGTTTCTCTACTACAGTCAGTTTGTTATTAGAATGCAGCTCCACCCCATTTACCTCTGGTCTTCATCACAACTGGTCTTCCCCTTTGGTCCTTCCAGGAGGCCCATCTGAAGTCGAGCTTCACATCTCATCAATTCAGATCTCCAGCCATCTAGACTTCATCGGGAATAATTCTCTACAGTCCATGGCATCACTACCCCCTTAAAATATGACATCACAATGTGGTCTAATTGCCAAACACTCCTCACTTTCTTCCTATTATGCACTGTGTCAATACATTTATTTTTGTATTATTATTATTAAGCATCTGTAATTAAGTGTTCAAAATCTGCTATAGTTTCAGTCCATTTTGATCTCAAGGGGTTCAATAGGCACTGCAAACTCCCTCTTGACCATCTCTGCGATGATGAAGTTAAGCTTATTAACAATATTTTGTCATCTGAGTGGAAGATAAGATGGACAAAAATATGTCAGGAACAAACATGATTTAGTCTGATAAAAAGGTGGAAATGTCAGTTAAAGTTAATAGACTGATGTTACATCAAAGATGACACAGGAGTCTGACAACATAAATATTCACAGTATTTTTCATGGAAATATGGCCAATAGTTGCTGAGTCATTTGCTGTGGTCAAAAGTGTTGGATGGATGGACAGACTGACAGGCATTGTCATCCCCAGGCCTTACTGCCTCTTCAGACAGAGACTCGTGAATGTGAGCTCACAATAAACTGTTGAAGAGCAGTTCATTCTGTTCAGTGTAAAAGACTGAGCCTCTCATCTTCCCTTTATTTTCCTCTTTACACACTTCAACAACACACATTTCTTGATGATGACCATTATAACTGCCAACATTTCCAAATGAGGATTTAGGTACAGCTCAGTCAGCAATCTTGATCTTTAAATAGAGCTGCTGGATAACAACAGGGTAAAATGAAATGACCTTTGAATCATATTTTTGTCTCCACTATCATTATTTTCAATAAATGGTGCAGAAAGCCCTACATTTCCTTGTCATGTTTGACATAGCTGGTTGTATGCTCACTGGAGCTGGAGCAACTGGAGAAACTGCTCCAAAAATGATAAGGCTTTCACTATCTGATCTATTCTGATTCTGATTCTGATTCTGATCTCTCTCTTTGTCTCTCAATTTGCCTCTGTCTCTTAATTTGTTTCATTGTGGATCCTTCCAATTCAGTGAATTTCTTCACTGAGGACTGATGACTTCTGTCCCCTAACTGTCCCTCCCTCTCTGACCTGAATATCAACACCATCTGACGCTCGAAATTAAGCATGTATTATTTAACTACGCTAGGGTGCTGTGTGATACTGAAATCACTGCCATGTTGTTTTGGCTGAATGCAAAGATTATAACACGGCCTCTCTCAATCAGGGTTGGGTACCGAAACTGGGTGCCAATGTAGCAATGGTTTCTATACAACCGGTATCTACCAGATCCATCTATATCACAATGCAGATTTGTCTGGTGGCTTGTTTCATTACCAGAACTGTCTATTAAAATAGTTTCTCTCTGGTTTGAATGTTATAGGACACAGAGGACATCACTTGTTAGCATTATGCAACTCTCTCTCGAAATGGCTCTGGCAGCAGTATGAATCTGCGAATGTGCGTTCAGAATCTGTGTGTGCTTAATCAGATTTGTAAGTGTGTAAAAATCGGTATTAGATTTACAAATGTATTGAGATTTATAAACATGTAGACAAATCTGTAAATGTGTATATAGATCTGAAAATGCGTGGACAAATCTGCAAGTGCACACATATATATTAATGGCTGAGAAGTCTAAGTATTTGCTCCTAGAGCTGGAGATACAGACAATTCATCAGTTACAACTCAGGTGGGACTCTCAATTGGCTGTTGTTTTATACATGACTTTTGCTACACTTCTGCATTGCCAGATCTGCAAGTGCGTGTGGTGATCTATGTGTGCGAGGAGAGATATGTCTAATAATAGTACCAAAAAAAAGCTGGAGTTTCTAGATGACTAACAATGTTAAATCAAAATGTATTGTTGTTTTTAGAGCTGTAACTGTTAGCGTTCAATTATTATTAAGATAATACTATGTTTTATTTATGGTTATCCTTCTGATGTCCTCTGACTGCTCTGCCTCAAATCTCCTGTCCTGATGGACAATAAAGTAACTGCTGTGAAATGTAACTGCTGTTACTAGTTACTAGCCCTACTGCCCTGGATGCCCGGGACTGGGTGCTCAAAGCACTGGGGGAGTGCTGATGTTTAAACTAGTAGCACAGGATCTTTGAACTGCCAGAAGGAGGAAGTGTTCAGGCTTGGGGTGAGGAAGAATGTGGAGGAGAGAGGCACTGGTATCATGCCAGACCGGTGCTGGACAAGTGGGCAATGTAACTGGGTTCAGCAGCCTCTATGCATATAGTTAATGGCAGAGGTGAAGAATCCTAGGACATTGACGGAGGAAGCTAAGAAGAGAAATGGAGAGAGAAGCCGGCAGAGTAGAATAAATCTGGGACTGGCTTTTAGTTATTGGTGAAAGCTTGGTGAAATAAAAGGCTATGCATAGACAGCAAGCTTGCCTTCTTGCTGTTTGACTAGTCAGTCATATTAACTGGCTTGCTATGTCTTGTGTTGTTGCACTTGATGTTGGGCTGTGTTAGCAGAGTTGTGGACTCACTAGTTAATCAAAACAAATGCATTACAAAGTCACCAAACCGAATCCTGTTAAAAACTCACACACTATATGTGTATTCAAAAACAATCTTACCGATGAGATACCACTAGAGGTAATTGAGACAATATGGTCACTGACAGTATTTGCATTTTGTGTCTAGCAACAAGGATGGTTTTCAACCTTTCCCGTTTGTATCTAGATTTCTGGTAGTGAATATGAATATGCTCCTTACCATTTCCTCAAATGTAACTCAACCTTAAATGAATACAATACTGTATTGGGTTTATTTAGAGTGTACGTGTGTGTTTGTTTACTGAGCTACTGTATATGCTTATCATCATCAACTTCTGTGCTCATCAGAGCCTGGCATTGCCTGTGCATATGAGCTATATTGGTGGTGAAATTGCCTTTCAAAATGGTTCTGTTATCATCCAGGTTTATTATGAAAAGTGGATTTCATAATGGTCAGTGCATGCCCATTGCCCAGCCTCTCACTGCACACAACTGACTATTACTCACTGTCTGACTGAATATGCTCAGTAAAGGCATCCAAAGGAAATACAAACAAACAGCTCATTAATTTATTAGTGAAAATACAACATACCAGATATTATGGAATAGCTCTGTGTGAAGCTGGAAACACAAATAAAATAATTATGAACTAGCTAATTTACATCTGCTCTTTTTTTAAATTTGAAATAATTTTAAATTAAATATAAATGCAACAAAAAATACATGATTTTTTCTTTCTTTCTTTGTAGTAAGATATCCAATCCAATCCAATCCAAATTTGTTAAGCACTTTAAAAACAACCAAAGTTGACCAAAGTGCTGTACAGGAGAATAAAGAAGACATCATAAATATAAACAGTGATGGTGATGATGAAGACCACTGTGAGGAACATAGAGAGTGATGGCAGCAACACTGGAAAGTTCCCGTGGCAGACAACACGGACGAAGTCCGACGGCGACAAGCTTGATGTCCGGGCTGCAGACACGCTCTTTCACACAGACGTGCCCGGCATTACACCACCTGTTGTTTATGAGCACGGCAAGTCCCCCTCCTTTCTTCATGCCGGTCGCGGTGGTGTCCCTGTCGGCTTGAACCGTCTGGAAGCCGGGAATGGTGACGTTGGAGTCCGGTATCTGCTTGTGTAGCCACATTTGTAGGGTTTAAACCTCCTCTTCTTCATCCTCCGTTTAACCCCCGCTCTGCAGCCTCGCCGTCTCCTCAGCTCCTCCGGTATGGAGAGTCTCTCTCCAGTCAGGATGCTAGGGTACCTAAGGGCGATCATCTGGTCGCGGGTGTAAACACACTGAAAACACACTAAAACTACAACAATGATAGGAGCTGCCACGACAGGCTGCAGTTGTCGCCGGCGTCATTCCATGGAATGATGGATACGAATAATAGGATACTTATTAACCTGCCTCCCTCCCCTTCTCTGTACAATGTGTATCTTATTTTTTGAAGAAAAATTACAAACAGATTGATTTAAAGGTCAGGGGATTGTTGCAACACAGACCTTTTCACTTGTAACACACTATGAGTTGCCATTAGCTTCATAGAAGTCCTATTAGCTGACTCTACTCAGACCAGAAGCTTGAAGGACAGGGGGAGGTTTGTTTACACTGCTAGCAAAGGAAGATGAGCACCAGAACTAGAACCAAGGCGAGCACGCAAAACAGAACCACATTCACAGCCTCAGTGACCGACGGAGACCAGGTGAGTGGCTCCGACCAGGACTCTGACTCTGGGGAGGACGAAGACACAACAGGTTTAGGCAGGGACTGAAGAGGCATAAAACAGGAGAGGAGTGAGTTTAAAGCGATTTAATTTGTTGCTGCTGTTAATGTTATCAATCATCCATTGTATCAGTGTTAGTTACTCAAGTTATTTATTCTGTGGTTTGAACAATGAGACTTGTATGGTGTTATGCTGTGTTAAATTGATGAACTTAATGTACAGTCTCATTGCTGGTTGTTCTGACATATATATTGTTGAATTATTGGACATTGCTCACGCAGTGAAACGCAGGAGAGGAAAACGTGCTGGCACACCGAATATTCCTCTCTAACGAGCGTTCACTGTGCAACAAAATGGACAAACTTCAGAGACTTTTCTTCATCTTATGTTTTATGCTTCACGGAGACGTGGCTGTGTGGATTGATACCGGACTCTGGGCTGCAGCTGGCAGGCTTCCAACTTTTCAGAGCGGATCGTGACACAAAACTCTCCGGCAAAACAAAGGGTGGAGGAATCTGTTTTTAAACCAGCCCTGGTGCCACGTTTCACCGATATGTATGACACTCGGTAGGCACATGTAACGTGCCAAGATGTACAAAAAAGCCTCTTGGACCCATACCCCAAACCCCACGGGAAGTCGGCCATTTTGATTTTCATTCTCACTTTCGGCGAACTTTTCGCATTGTATTTGAATGAACTCCTCCTAGGGAATTCATCGGATCTGTTTCAAAATTGGTCAGTACAGTCAAAGTATGTTGCTGATTAAAAGTTGTGCTATTTGTATACGTACATTGAAGGGCGTGTCCATGGCTTGCCGTCAAAGTTGGCCATTTTGAATTCTGTGATCATTTTCTGTGAATTTTTCGCCTTGTATTTGAACGAACTCCTCCTAGGGAATTTATTGTATCTACTTCAAAATTGGTCAGTACAGTCAAAGTATGTTGCTGATTAAAAGTTGTGCTATTTGTCTAAGTACGTTGAAGGGCGTGTCCGTGGCGTGCAAAGTTGGCCAGGTTCGAATCGAATGTCAAACTGACATCCGGCATTTCGCAGTTTTTTTGTGTTGTAGTTCAACAAACTCCTACTAGGGAATTTATCGGATTAACGTCAAAATCGGTCAGTACAGTTAAAAAACATTGCTGATCAAAAGTTGTGCTGTTTCTGACTATACGTCGAACAGCGTGCCCGTGACGATGTGTCGAATTCCGCCTATTGGCCGTAAAACTACGGAGCCCCTAAAGGGACATGGGGAAAAAAATGAAAAATGAAACGTTTCTAGTGCGCACTCGATACTATCTTGTGAGGACTAGATAGTATCTTGTGCGCACTAGATACTATCTTGTGAGCACTAGATACTATCTAGTACTATCTAGTGCGCACTAGATACTATCTTGTGCGCACTAGATCCTGTGTTGTGGCGAATCAACGCATGGCTAATTTTAATATTCAAATGAGTATTAAACTAATTTGTCTGTAACTAAAAAATAAATGTAAATTAATCTGTAACCTTTTTTATTACAGTCTGCATTTAAATGCCCTGTCCTGCAGCCAGACACTCATTTGTCCTCCTTTTGAGAAAATAACAAAAACTGTCCGCCCTTTGACACATTGCCTTGTTAGTTTGATACTTATTGGCTTAAAATGTGTGTCAAAATAAGTACTTTCATTGGTAACACTTTCGTGTGGTGACCTATCAACACATGGCTAATTTTAATATTCAAATGAGCCATGTGTGGATTCCCCACAACAGGTGATCTGCACTAGATCTTATCTAGTGCTCACAAGATCATATCTAGTGCCACAAGATCGTATCTAGTGTGCACTAGAAACGTTTCTTTTTTTTTTTTCCCCATGTCCCTTTAGGGGCTCCGTATAAAACAGATAGTACTCATAACTTCAGTGGACAATGTCCAATGTCCACTAAACTTCACGTATTCTGTAACAGTCCCACCCTGAACACGTCCTCACAACTTCAGTGTACATGATCCAATCGCAATGAAACTTCACACGTTTAATAACAGTCCCACCCTGAACACGTCTACATGACAATATTCAGATATAGTGAGAGCGCCACCTACTTGCAACAGGAAGTAAGTGCTGCAATGCGATTATGATCTGATTTCCGCAAAGTTTTCATGTCGTGGTCCGCGCGTGTGACGATGGCACGTGACGCGGCCGCAGCACACCCCAACTTGCGTGGAGTGCGAGGGCCCGTTCATCGCTGCTTGCAGCTTTAATTATTATTATTATTATTATTATTATTATCTTTATTATCATTATTATCATTATAATATGATAATAATAATAACTGTAGGCGTCTTTTAGCTGCAGAGGCCTAATCTGTGCCCATCTATCCAGATCAAAGTTTGTAGTGGAACCTCTCATTGCAAGGCACAGTACAGAGACAATATGAACAATATTGAGACCCCCCCCACCACATAGCCTAACAAATGGACAGGCACACGGCTGCGTCGTATGGCTGCACCACTGCCGCGCATGGACACACTGTGACCGGTGCGGTAGAAAGAGTGAACACTAAAGCTGGTCCCAGCGCTATTCTCACCACCCTTGCTACTTCTACCACATCCATTAGCTCCCCTACTGATACTACGAGTTTGTGTATCATTTCCACTCCCACCTATGTTGGGAAAAGGGTTGTGTGTTTGTGCTCGTGTGTTTTCCTCGCTTTGCCCGGCAGCGCCATTGCTATGCAAAGACGCACCATGACTAGCACGCTCACTAATCAACCGACGGTCATCTCCCAAAGGTAGATTTTGCCCTTCAGAATCAGGATCAGCAAATAGGAGACCCATCACTTCCCTACGCGTCAACTTTTTGCTTGTCATTTTGGTTTATTTTGTCTAAATAACTCCTAAATCCAGCAATACCACTTCAGCATAAATAGCGCCGTGGCACACTATTTCCGGTTTCTCACCCAACAGATTGGATGGGACTTCCTCGAACATTTTGCATTGAAGCATGATGTATTTCTGAGCCAAGGTCTAAGTACGGGATGTCTGCCAACTACTGGAGGGGAGTATGAACGAGATACAGTACCGCGTCGTGTCGCAATTCTGCGAATTTGGCGCTTAAAGGGTTAAGGAGACGAAGGCAAGGAACCAGAGCAGGCATGTTGGTGAGGAACAAAAAGATAGAGAGGCAATGGAGGTACAAGCCATGTCTTCCCTCAGTTGTCATGGGGAATGTATGCTCGCTGACAAACAAGATGGACAAGCTCTCGGCCCTGGTCAGCGGATAGCGCGAGTATCGGGAGTGCAGCATGTTATGTCTGACGGAGACATGGCTGAATGGGATTACACCAGACTGCTCAGTGGAACTAGCTGTCTTTTTGCTTGTTCGGGCAGACAGGAAGAAGCAAAGTGTTGAGAAGTCGGGAGGAGGGCTTGCTGTCTTTGTTTACTCTCAATGGTGTAACCCAGGACATGTTGTCACGAAGGCAGAAATCTGCACGCCTGATATTGAAATGCTGGCCATCGGGTTAAGGCCATACTATTTGCACCATGAGTTTTCGGCCACCATTGTTGTCATTGTTTACATTCCGCCATCGGCAGTAGCGGCACACACCTGTGACGTCATCCACTCCACCGTAGCAGACGTGCAGACAATCCATCCCAGCGCATTCATCGTAATAAATGGAGATTTTAACCATGCCAAAATCTCAAGGACCGTGACTACTTCTACCCAGTATGTGACCTGTAACACCAGAGGGGAAAAGACCTTGGATCAGCTGCATGCCGATGCCACCGCCCATCCCCCTCAGCAAATCTGACCACTGCCTGATAGAGGTTACTCCTACGTACAGGCCTGCTGTTAGGAGGACACAGTCCATCGCCACCAGGACTGTGCAGCAGTGGTCGGCGGAGGCAGAGGAGGCCTTGATGGAGTGTTACAGGACAACCAACTGGGAGATCACGGGGACAACATCAAGGGGTCTCACCCAGTGTGTCACAGACTATATCAGGTTCTGTGAGGACAGCGTTATCCCCACCAAGATGATTCCCTGTTTCCCCAACAATAAGCAGAAGATGGTTTTCATGGCAGGAGATGAGGATGCCAAGAAAGACATTCAGAGGGAGCTCAGAAGAGATTTGAGGAGGGCCAAAGACTGTTACAAGAACAGGATAGAGAGGAAGCTGCAACAGACCAGCACAAGAGAGGTGTGTGTGTGTCCTAAACCTAGGACAGATCCTTCGGCTCTAGGTGGGTGGTCATCTGCCTTGACCAGTTGGGGTGAGAGAGGGAGAGAGAGAGAGAGAGAGAGAGAGAGACACAGACAAACAGACAGACAGGTGCACAGCAACAACAGTAGCAACAACTACACTAATAGTGGTGACTGATGATGATGAACATGAAGAAGCCGACAACAGCAACGACGAGGGACAATGAGCAGCGACAACAGCAACAACAGTAACCGTAGCAATAATAATACTTATAATAATAATAACACTAATATCAGTGATATTAGCAATGGCAGTCAAGCAGGACCATAGCAGGAGGCTCCACCAGGATCCATGAGACCCTGCGAGATGAGAAAGCACAAGAACTAGAAATATGCATTAATGGGACATGAATGAGTGCAGAAAGAGAGAGAGGGGAAGAGAGGAGCTGAGTGCATCATGGGAATTCTCCCGATAGTCTAGGCCTATAGCAGCATAACTAAGGGATGATTCAGGACTCACCTGAGCCAGCCCTAACTATAAGCTTTATCAAAGAGGAACATCTTAAGCCTACTCTTAAATGTGGAGAGGGTGTCTGCCTCCCGAACCACAACTGGAAGCTGGTTCAACAGGAGAGGAGCTTGGTAACTGTAACCATGAAGAGCTTTGTAGGTGAGGAGGAGGATTTTAAATTATATTCTAAATTTTACAGGGAGCCAGTGCAGAGAAGCTAGTACAGGAGAGATGTGATCTCTTTTTCTAGTTCCTGTCAGTACTCGTGCTGCAGCGTTCTGAATTAATTGGAGCGTCTTAATGGACTTATTGGGGCAGCCTGATAATAAGGAATTGCAGTAATCCAGTTTAGAAGTAACAAATGCATCGATTAGTTTTTCTGCATCTGTCTGTGACAGGATGTGTCTAATTTATGTAATATTATTATTAAAGAAGGCAGTCCTAGAGATTTGCTTTATGCGGGAATTAAATGACATGTCCTGATCAAAGATAACTCCAAGATTCCTGACAGTGGTGTTAGAGGCCAAGGTCATGAAATCTAGAGTAACTATATCTTTAGACAGTGAGTTTCTAAGGTTTTGGGGGCCAAGTAGAAGAATTTCGTTTTTTTCTGAGTTTAGCATCAGAAAATTACAGCTCATCCAGAATTTTATGTCCTTAAGACATGTTTGTAATTTAGATAATTGTTTAAATTCATCGGGCTGGATCGATAGATATAACTGCGTATCATCTGCATAGCAATGGAAGTTAGATTCCTAATAATGTTGCCTAAAGGAAGCATATATAAAGTAAATAGTATTGGTCCAAGTACAGAACCTTGTGGAACTCCATGACTAACTGTAGTATTTATGGAAGATTCATGGGTTATGTGTACAAACTGAGAACGATCTGATAAATATGACCTAAACCAGCTTAGTGCGGTTCCTTTAATGCCAAGTCTCTGTAAAAGAATATTGTAGAGGAAAAAAAAAAATTGCTATCATTCAGTAAATAACCTTTGTGTTAACTGTGATTCTTTGTGTTACACCACTCTGTAGAAGGCTGTTTCCGCTGCACTGCTAATGAACTTGCTGTCTTAATACAAGGACAAACCACATTTGTTTCATGTAATACATGACAGGCTTAAAGATAGCCCAACCTACACATGTCTGATAAACTGTACATGAACTAATGAACATAATAACTACATGAACTAATGAACATAATAACCAGCTGCATACAAGGACAGACACATTTATAGCCTGGCTTGAACATCTAAAGCTCCTTCACTTGGGAAGGCCTCCCTTACAGTATCTTCCTCTGACGTTTATCTCTTTCTGAACATCACAACTCTTTGTTCTTATGCATATAAAAACCCTGGTATTAATGCATTCTTCATCGACTCATCGGGAGACACCGACTGTTACTTGTTGATGTCGATCCTTCTGCGCAGAAGCTTGAATAAATATACAAAGACAAATTTCTCTTTGTTTGGTTTTCCTTTATTTGGTCAAACTTCCACCACAAATATCATGGTCAATGGTGTCAAAAGCAGCACTAAGATCTAATAATACAAGTACAGAGACAAGTCCATTGTTGGAACCAATCAAAAGGTCATTGTTAACTTTAAGCAGAGCTGTCTCTGTGCTGTGATGAACTCTAAATCCTCAAATAAGCTATTGTTATGTAGAAAGTCACACAAATGTTTGGCGACTACTTTCTCCAGAATCTTAGAGAGAAAGGGGAGGTTAGAAATCAGTCTATAGTTGGCTAAAACCCCTGGGTCAAGAGTGGGCTTTTCAAGAAGGGGTTTAATTACAGCTACTTTAAAGGACTGTGGTACCCCAGATAGCTAAAACGTGATTGAATCAACATTGAGATTTTGTCAGACTGAAGTGTGTAATCAACATTGATGTCAGATATTGAAATACACATTGAAAGTGCTCACTATGATCAACATTGAAATAACGTTGAATTTCCAATCAATTCTGACAATGAATCAACATTGATTCAACTATATATATGCATTGCATTATACATTGAAACAAGGTTATTATTAGCCATTTCAACACTTTTCAACATTCCTTTGTAAAAAAAAACCCCAACAAACAGACTATTATTCAATAAGTTATTTATTAAATATTCAAAAGCAATTACACTGTTGTTCTTTTTTTTTTTTTACACACCGTTTCATCTTGTAAGGTTTCCTGCCTGGCTTAGGTGGAGAATTATCTATTTGCCCTGAAACTCCAGGGGACACAAACATGGCAAATGTCATTCAGAAATAGGACCACAGTTCAACATGAACAAACATCTTAATGAATTATCTGGCTACCTTTGCCCTGAAAATCACAAACATTATAAATAAGACCCCAGTTCAACATGAACTGAACACAAGAGCATAGTAGCTTTAAGGATTCAACTCATTTGTCCATCTAACTCTTTGCCTTTTCTTTTCTTGGTACCCCACCACTCCTCTCATCGGATCATATTTTCGGCATTGGTCCCTCCAACTAATGCCAAGCGGGTAATCTTAACAGATTAGAGAGAAAATGGTTAGTTTGCTAAAGTGTACAATGTGCCATGTCAAATGTATTGCATTTAAAGGCATAGTTCGGATTTTTTTACATGAGGTTGTATGACATCCTCACCATCAGTGTCGGGCATCAGCAGTGACTTTTCCCCCACTGCGTCCCGTGAGCGGAGTTCTGGCCCGGTTTCGGTGTTGCAGAAAGTAGTTCCGGCTAGTTGCTGGGGTCACAAAGAGAGGTCTTTTGACTCTAGCTCTGCCAAGAAGTTTCCACAAAAGCCTAAATGAGAGAACACAAAACATAAACTATGATTGCTATAACTCAGACAAAGCACATTTAAAATCTGTCCACCCTGAGGTAGTAATGTGAAGTGGTTGACTTACCATTATTAGGCTGGTCAAATGACTGAACATCCTCTGAGTAGCTTCCTCCAGCGGCAAAAAGAAGGGAGCACAAGACAGGAATAGAGCTGTAACTTTTCAACACATATCACATGACTGATATGTTTGCATGTATTGACAGAGGAATTAAATGCTTGTAAATTAAAGCTCACATGTAATTACATTTTGTTTCTGCCATTGTAATAAGCAATGACATACCACTGCTTGCATCTGGGGTTGGTAGAGAGGGGTACTGGTTGGATTCTGGCAGCACTGTATTAACAAATAACATGGCAAAAAATAACAATAAAACAACAATAAAAATATTATATATATTATAATAATTATTTTATCATTCAGGCTCTTACAAAATATTTTATAAGATCTTAACTTTACAAGAAAGAGAAAAAGACAGAACAATAATTTCCCCTGTGTCCTTTCCAGTTGCAATGTTCAGCGCTACTATAGCTACACTACAGGTAGCCCTGTTGAGGGACTTTTCAGTAAAGGCATGTTGTTTTCACCGTTTCCCCAGGCTAAATTCCCCCACAACATGCCTCACTGAAGTGAAAGTCTCCGTACCATTATCCGCTCTAACGTTACACCGGAACTACTACATGCAAAGCCAATTGATCCCGTCTACATACACACTAGTTTTCTTAGTTCACCATTATAAATAAACAAACTGCTTCACCGTGGTGCTGGTTACAACATTGCTTATGTAACTATTAAAAACGCTAATAATACTTTTATATACACAGATAACGATGACAGCCAGGTGATGGTATCTGAATGGGACAATTAATTATATTCCATAAGGACAGTTTGTCTCACACACAGAAGGACAAACTTTATCTGCCGTTCTGTGCCCAAATTCCCACTACAGTTTGAGCTGAAGTCCCGTGAGATCTCGTTGGTCTCGTGAAATCTCGCTGGTGTCGTGAGCCCCTGTTCCCCCCTCTCCTCCCCGCACCCCATCAGCACCATTGAAACGATGTGGATTCATTATAGGGCATTTCAACATTGAAAAATCATCATCTATATTACATTGATTCAACAAAAGGTTTTCAAACATTGAAATGGTAACTATAATTAAACATTGAATCAACATAGATTTTTTAACCTCAACCAAAAATAACCAATCTGACCAAAATCCAACATTGAATTAATGTCTTTTGCTATCTGGGACATATCCTGATAATAAAGAAAGATTAATTGTATCTAGTAAAGAAGTGCCAATTAAGGGTACGACTTCTTTAAGCAGCTTAGTTGGGATGGGGTCTAGCAGACAAGGTTGATGGCTTCATTGAAGAAATGATTGAAGTTAATTGATGAAGATCGATAGCAGAAAAACAGTCTAAATATACATCTGATATATGAGTGATTTACATTAGTTAAAGTTCCTAAACTTGGAGAGCCACTGATAGCTGTTGATGGCATTTGGTGATTAATTTTCTCTCTAATAGTAATAATTTTATTATAAAAGAAGCTCATGAAGTCATTGCTACTTAAGTTTATGGGGATATGTGGCTCAATAGAGCTGTGACTCTCTGTCAGCCTGACTACATTGCTGAAGAGGAACCTGGTGTTGTTCTTATTTTCTTCTGTTAGTGCTGAATAATAAGCTCCTCTGGCATTACGCACGGCGTTTCTACCGGTTTTTAGATTATTTTACCAATTTGAGCGATATTCTTATAATTTCGAAGAGCGCCATTTCCTTTCAGAGTTCCTTGCTTTTTGCTTTAACTGACGAGTTTGGTGGTTATACCAAGGTGCTAATCTCCTATGTTTTAATAATTTCCTTTTTATAGGGGCGATAGAAGCTAATGTTGATAGTAGTGAGCCTGCAGCACTTTTAACGAGATTATCAATTTCGGAGGGACTAAAGTTGTTATAGGGATTAAACACTGTTGGAATCTCCTCCTTAAATTTAGCTACAGCACCGTCAGATAGACATCTGCTGTAGGAAGTTTTGCCTAATGGCTTATAATCTAATGATAGAAATTCAAAAGTTATTAAATAATGGTCAGATAAAAAAGGATTATGTGGGAAAACTATGAAATGTTCAATATCAATGCCACATGATTGAACAAGGTCAAGAGTGTGATTAAAACAATGAGTTTATTTACACTCTGACAGAAGCCTAGTCTAATAATGAGATAAATTCATTACTAAGGCTGTCATTGTTAACATCCACATGAATATTAAAATCACCTACAATAATTACTTCATCTGATTTAAGGACTTAACTTGATAAAAACTCTGAGAATTGAGATATAAAATCAGAGTACGGGCCAGGAGCGCAGTACACTATAACAAATAGAACTGGCTGCAGTGTTTTCCAGTTTGGGTGAGAAAGACTAAGAACAAGGCTTTCAAATGAATTATAATTTAGTTTTGGTTTAGGGTCAATTAAAACGCTCAAATCATATATGGCTGCTACACCACCTCCTCGGCCAGTGCCTTGAGGAATGTGAGTATTAATATGACCGGGGGGTTCATTTAGGCTAACATACTCCTCGTGGGACAACCAGGTCTCAGTAAGACAAAGTAAATCAATATCATAATCTGATATTTATTCATTCACTAAAACAGCTTTAGAGGACAGAGACCTGATATTTAACAGTCCACATTTCATTCTCTTGTTTTGTGCTACTGAGGAGATAGTTTTAATTTTTATTAGGTTTTTGTGTTTAATTCGTCTTGCTTTTGTTTCATTAAATAATTTAGGTGGTGGAAGTGCAGAGAAGTGTGTAAGACAGCAGCTCTGCTTCCTGGTCCCAACTCTGGACTGTCAGGTTTTAGAAATAAACTTTGCCATATTTCTAGATAAGAGAGCCGCTCCATCCAAAGTGGGATGGATGCCGTCTCTCCTAATCAGACCAGGTTTTCCCCAAAAAGGCTTCCAGTTATCAATGAAGCCCACATCGTTTGCTGGACACCACCTCGACAGCCAGCGGTGGAATGACGACATGTGGCTATACATGTCATCACTGGTCACATTGGGCAGGGGTCCAGAGAAAACTACGGAGTCCGGCATTGTTTTTGCATAATTATACACCAACTCCACATTAATTTGAGTGACCTCCGACTGGCGTAATTGGGTGTCATTACCGCTGACGTGAATAACTATCTTATTATATTTACGTTTATCTTTAGCCAGCAGTTTTAAATATGATTCAATGTTGCTCGCACTGGCCCCAGGGAACATCGCTTCGCTAACTTCACGTTCCTGACTATGGAGCTGCCAATAATCAGAGTTGTTTCCTCAGCGGGTGTGTCGCTGAGTAGGGAAAATCTATTAGAAACACGAACCTGTTAGTGGTGAACTGTGGGCTTATTTAGTTTATTCTTCTTCTGATCAGTCCCCCAGTCTCGCTGGCTTCACGGCTGCTCGAGAACTACCTGGGGAAGGCTAACAGAAGCTACACTGGGTTGGCCCGCACCGACTACTGGGGGCTGGCTAGCTATTGTGGCTAAAGATAACTCTGTGGTGCGGTACCCTGCCTATAGATCACTAAGCCTCGCCTCCAGCACAATAAATTACATTTAATACATGTACCATTATCACTAAAAGAGGAAGAGGAATAACTAAACATCTGGCACACTGAGCAAGACAGAGCAGCAGATGAAGAGGGAGAAGCCATCATTGAGTGTTGCTAATGAAGCTAGTGTGAGTGAAAACTTTGAAAGTAGCGAAAAGTCGCTAAAAGAAGGAAGAAGCTCCGAGTGTTTAGGTAGAACTAGTCTACATTTAAATGTTAAGCGGGTAAATAACCGCTGTAACGAGTAAAACTAATTTATTTTTAGCGTTCCCTGGACAGAGCTACAGCAGGAAACACTGTAAACAGGAGCAGGAAGTAAACCGGAAATGACTCTACGCTTACCGTTGCACGTCAGCACGTCCTTCACACCTTGGCTACCCTGCACCTTGGCTACCGTGCCCTCCTCAACCTCACACCTTGGCTACCCCACTCTCCTCTATTCACACCTTGGCTATCCCACCCTCCTCCTCCACAGCCCGACTCCCCCTTGACGACAGTAACACCACCGCCTTCATCTGCCCTCCTCCCCCATCCTCTCCATTTTTCCACCCCACAAACCTCCACCTCCTCTCCCACCCACTTGCACCCCTTCCCTCCTCACCCCTCTACCAATCACCCCACAGCTGGGGACTGTCACCCTCCAATCACAGCCACAATCTATCAAACTAGCAGTAGTGTTCCAGCATCTTTTTGAAAAAAAGAAAAAAAAAAAAAAAGGTGCCAAAGATCTGGAAGACTTCCTGCTTAGTTCCTGTTCCCAAAAAAGGAAGACCCAGCGCTCTCAATGACTTCAGGCCTGTAGCCTTAACGTCACATGTTATGAAGACCTTTGAGAGACTGGTTCTGCAGCTCCTTAAACCCCTGGTATGCGACTGCCTGGACTCGCTGCAGTTCGCATACCAGGCTGACATTGGCGTGGAAGATGCCATCATATACCTGCTTCACAGAGCTTACACCCACCCGGAGAAGCCACAGAGCACCATGAGGATCATGTTCTTCGACTTCTCCAGAGCCTTTGATACCATCCAGCCTCTCCAGCTGGCAGAGAGCTCTCTGTGATGCAGGTGGATCAGGACCTCGTGGCCTGAATTATAGACTACCTTACTGACAGACCACAGTATGTCAGACTGCACAGCTGCTTGTCAGACGTGGTGACAAGCAGCACTGGCCCACCCCAAGGAACTGTACTATCACCGTTCCTGTTCACCCTCTACACCTCTGACTTCTGTTCCAACTCCGGAGCGTGCCATCTACAGAAGTTCTCGGATGACTCCTCCATTGTTGGCTGTATCACAGATGATAGGGAGGAGTATAGAGACCTGATTGAGAACTTCATTGGATGGTGCAACAGAAACCACCTACAGCTCAACACTCGGAAAACTAAAGAGCTGGTGGTTGACTTTCGGCCCAGCAAGAGGACCCCCTCCACAGTTGCAATTAAGGGGGAGAAGGTGGAGATGGTGGACACCTACAAGTTCCTGGGGGTGACACAACTGGACTGGATGGAGCACACTGAGGCCCTCTACAGGAAAGGACAAAGCAGGCTGTTCTTTCTGAGGAGGCTCAGCTCCTTCAACGTGTGCACTCGGCTACTATGGATGTAATGTAAGGTAATATTTTTTAATCACAATGAAACCAGGGCTACAATTGCATTAAACATGAATCAAACAACAACAGTGGAACAATATCATGCCACCAAGCCCTGATGTCCAAATCTACTGTAAATTAAATTTGAATGGACAGGTTTTGCAGCTTGTGCGTATCACTGATTATTAGTTATAAATATAGAAGATCTTATTACCTCACAAGAATTAACTCTCATCTCATCTCATTTCTTATTCATCAAATTTCTCACTTAAAATTCTATGTTCTGTAAAAAGTAGTGCTGTCAAACGATTAAAATATTTAATCGCGATTAATTGCATTAATGTCATAGTTAACTCGCAATTAATCGCACATTTTTATCTATTCTAAATGTCCCTTGATTTTTTTTTGTCCCATTATTTTTTCGCATTTTAATGCTCTTATCAACATGGAAAAGTGGTTCGGCTTGCTTTGTGCAAATGTTGTTTTTATTGAAAAATCATCGATTGTCGCCTGGCTTTGACGAGGGGGCGGAGAACTCGCATCAGCTGTGTGCTTGGCCATCAAGTGGTATTTCAGACTGGACGTGCTGCGATGATAGGTCAGTTCACAACGACAAAACACACAGATCACTTTGGTCTTGTCAATGGAACCATTTGGCAACTTTTTAAAAGTAAACTTTCCATTCAGAATATTATTGGCATCCATTTCGGCGTCTCGCGCTCGCCATCCACTCAAATGTAACGTCTACTACTCTTAAACAAGTGTGTGCGACGTCCCTGTTGTTTTGTTTCCTTTTGCTTAGCTTCCCTGCAGGAACTCTTGTCTGCTGCCGTTGCCATGTGCTTGCTCATGGTGGGAATTGTTGGGTTACTGTAAATAATGTTATAAGGAGTTCGGTCTAGACCTGCTCTGTTTAAGAAAGTGTTCTGAGATAACAAATTATGAATTGGCACTATATAAATAAAATAGAATTGAACTGAATTGAACTGTCTGCTTTTTCAAACTGGGAGCATGCTAACCACCATCTACTGTTAGTAATACACTGACTATGGACTGGATACATCCCCACTTCACAAAAATTATCCCTTTCACATGTAAAAACACCTAGTTTGATCGGTCGGACTACTGCTGAATGGTCCAAGTTATCCTATGTCTCCTCTGTTTTTGAGTTACAGCAACAGAGCTATGGGTATCCCCTGTTGTTTGTTAATTGCATGAAAAAGCTTTATCCACCAATGATCTAATGTACAGTGGTTCTCTGTCATATTATATGAGGCACTTAGACAGTGTGCATGTTGCCAAAGACAAAAACAAATTAAAGCTGCAAGCAGCATTCAGTGGGACCTCGCACTCCACGCAACTCGGGGCGTGCTGCGGCCGCGTCACATGCCGTTGTAACATGTGCGGACCACAACATTAAAATCTCACATAAATCAGCTCAAAATCGACATGCAGCGCTTACTTCCTGTTGCCAGAAGATGGCGCTATCTGAATATTGTCATGTAGACGTGTTCAGGGTGGGACTCGTATCAAACACGTGAAGTTTAATTGAGATTGGACCACGTACGCTGAAGTTATGAGGATGTGTTCAGGGCGAGACTGTTTCAGAATATATGAAGTTTATTGGAGATTGGACATTGCACACTTAAGTTATGAGTACTATTTTATGGTGAATCTGCTGAAATTGACAAGTTGTCACTGGCACACGGTTTGATGTAGTCACAAATAGCTCAACTTTTCAATCAGTTTGTATGACCACAGAATTCAAAATGGCCAACTTTGACGGTACGACATAGACACACCCTTCAACGTACAGTCTCAAATAGCACAACTTTTGAAATGGTCTGCTTCCTTTCTTGACGAAAAATTTACAGGAAGTGCTCATTTATAACGTGCTTATATTTTGAAATATAAAAATTCTTTGAATTACTTTTTTATTAGGACGGTCCCCAGATGCTACGTGAAAATTTTTGTGCGAATCGGACAAAGCACATAGGAGGAACATGAAAAAGTAGTTCATGGACATTTCGCGTTCTGCCAGAAAAAAATTCCAGGCAGAAGTGGGCGTGGCCTATATGGGGAGATTCAGCTCTATTCACCGAATGCGTGGATATACATAGGAACACAAACATAAACATTAAACATACAGTCACAAATAGCACAACTTTTGATAACCAATGTGTGTAGATTGAAGTGATCGAATTTTAAGTCAATCTGATAAAATCTGTAGGAGGAGTTAGTTAAAACAGAAGCCCTTAATTGCCGGAAATAGCATCACAGTTTGACATTCGATTCAACCTGGCCAACTTTGAGGGAACGCCACGGACACGCCCTTTAACATACAGTCACAAATAGCACAACTTTTAATCAGCACCATTTTTTGCCTGTACTGACTAATTTTGAAGCAGATCTGATAAATTCTGTAGGAGGAGTTCGTTCAAATACAATGCAAGAAATCACAGAAAATGACCAAAAAATCAAAATGGCTGACTTTGATGCCACGCCACGGACACGCCCTTTAATGTACATGAACAAATAGCACAACTTTTAATCAGCACCATTTTTTAACTGTACTGATCAATTTTGAAGTAGATCCAATAAATTCTCTAGGAGGAGTTCATTCAAATACAACGCAAGAAATTCACCGAAAATGCGCATGGAATTCACTATGGCCAACTTTGAGGGCGTGCCATGGACACACACTTCAACGTACATGCACAAATAGCACAACTTTTAATCAGAACCATTTTTTGACTACTCACAAATTTTGAAGCAGATCCGATAAATTCCCTAGGAGGAGTTCGTTCAAATACAACGCGAAAATGTTCGTCAAAAGTGAAAATGAAAATGGCCGACTTCCCCTGGGGTTTGGGGTATGGGTCCAAGAGGCTTTTTGTCATCTCGGCACGTTGCAAGTGCGTACCGATTTTCGTACAAAACGTGAAACGTGGCGCCGGGGCTTCTGTTTTTTTATCCTGCAGGGGGCGCTACAAACACAACAAACACGATTTTTGGTATGTGAGCTTCAGGCACCAGTCTACATGTCCCCTGTGAATTTCATGTTCATAACTATTACGGTCTCCGCACAGTGATTTACACTGTCACCAGAGCGCCACCCAGCGGCGTAATTGTTTTCCTTTTTAGGTGAGCTTCAGGGAGCCATGGGCAAGCATCGTACCAAGTTTCATTTAAATCACATGTGCTGTTGCAGAGGTATAAACTTCTTCATTTTAAAGAGCGCCACCTTGTGGCGATGGCTTGAAATTGTGCACGATGCCTAAGGAAGACATGTGGAACTATGGACCCAAGCTTGGTGTCAATCGGACATACCAATGTGGAGAAAAGGTCCACTTTCTTTTTTGACGAAAAATCCACAGGAAGTGCTAATTTCATTACGTGCTCAGTTTTTGAAATATCAAAATTATTTGAATTACTTTTTTATAAGGACAGTCTCCAGGTGCTACGTGAAAAATGTTGTGCAAATCGGACAAAGCACATAGGAGGAATGCGAAAAAGTAGTTTATGGACATTTTGTGCTCTAGAAAAAGGCGTGGCCTATATGGGGAGATTCAGCTCCATTCAACGAACGTGGGGATATAAGGTTTTTGTATGTGCGACAAACTATGCAGAAGTTATTAGCCTAAACGCATTTTTTATGATAGTAGCGCCACCTAGTGGCCAACCCAAAAGCGACGCATAGAATATCCCCATTTTCACCAGGCCTGACAACTTTGCCAAATAAAATTGACTTTTCGTATATATTCAGGAGGGCAAAAATGCAGTCAAAGGGGGCTAAAAATAATAATAAGAAACATAGCAAATACAATAGGGACCTCCAGCGGTCGCTGGCTCGGTCCCTAATAATAATAGGTAAGAAGAAACGAAGCAAAAACAATAGGGACCTCCAGCGGTCGCTTGCAAGTTCCCTATTAAGAAACATAGCAAATACAATAGGGACCTCCAGCGGTCGCTGGCTCGGTCCCTAAATATAGCCACAAGCAGCCATTCTGGGGTTGAAGCAAACAATGATGAATGATAGCTATTTAAAAATAGTGGTCCAAGTGTGTAGTACATTGATCTGAACTTGTATGTCCCATTTTAAGTCAGTCAGACTTATGGTGTGAGAGGCATGGCCTTTCCAAAATAGGATTTTTGGGCCTTGATTACAGTGTCACCATCTGGCCAATTGGGCTCATGTTTCTTGGGAAGCACATGCACATTATTTCCAGTTATTTGGTCAGGTTTCATGTTTTTAACTCATTCCAGCTCATGGCAATTTGAGCTTTTATAGACGACAAATAATAATAATAAACCGACACACAGCATGGCAGCTGACCCTAAAGCCATCTTCTCAGACTCAGAGTGTGTTGTCTAGATAAATGAAATAGGACAATTAAATTACGTGAGAGAGCAGAGCCTTGATATGATTCTGAGGAAGGAAGGAATCTCAGCAGTGTTCCCTCCTCTGGTTAGTGCTGGATAGCACAGTGTGAAGCTGAGACACATTCAGGAGGTTTAAGGGAACAGCCAGCCTTTTCTCCTCTCTTTACATGTCATTTCTTCCAACATTGTGTATAGTCATCTCTGCAGCACTGCTCTCTGTTTGTGTGTCACTGACTCTCTCTCACACGCGTCTCCTTTCCTCTACCCCATGGCCTTTTTTCCACTAGTCTCCCTCTTCTTTCTCTGTCTGCCAGTTCATCACATTGTTCAGATTCCCCTCAGAGTCTGTGCTCTTTCTGAGTCAGAGTGACATGGAGGCACACATGATACCACACAACTCCATGTCATGACAAAGCTCTCAATACCTTTAGGGGGGAAACAGGCCCCTGAGGCTGGGATACAAAAAACACCAAACTCCCTCTGCAGCCCTGAACTCTTACACACAACATCCCACACATCACTGGCTGCAGGAAATGCATGAACCACTCTTCTGTCGGTCAAAGAAGGCTTAGGCCTCCAAGGTCAAAAGCCTCAGGCACTGGGCCTTGTTGGGACTGCATCCCTGTCCAGGTGATGCAGGTACTGGGTAACAACAACCGCAATTAATGTCCTATTTGGCATACTTATTTCAGAGACATGCATCATTGTTTTATTCAGGGGTGCTTGTAGTTTTGAATGCATAAGCAGACTCTTATGCTACCTACTATAAATTGGCCTACTATAAATGTCACAAAGATGGGAATACACAGCTATATTTGTGAGGAGGTCACATGACCTGACACCACCACAGATATCACATTTAAAAAGACCATCTTTGGCACAAAGTTACCTTCAGCCTTAACCAAGCGTCAACCTAGCGTTATGTCACGCATTGGTTTGTGGAGTACTTTCTTGAAGCCTCGAATTTCCTAGCAGCAATGATATACAGTGGGTACGGAAAGTATTCAGACCCCTTTAAAATGTTCACTCTTTGTTTCATTGCAGCCATTTGCTAAAATCAAAAAAGTTCATTTTATTTCTCATTAATGTACACTCAGCACCCCATCTTGACAGAAAAAAACAGAAATGTAGAAATCTTTGCAAATTTATTAAAAAAGAAAAACTGAAATATCACATGGTCATAAGTATTCAGACCCTTTGCTGTGACACTCATATTTAACTCACATGCTGTCCATTTCTTCTGATCCTCCTTGAGATGGTCCTGCTCCTTCATTGGAGTCTAGCTGTGTTTAATCTAACTGATTGGACTTGATTAGGAAAGGCACACACCTGTCTATATAAGACCTTACAGCTCACAATGCATGTCAGAGCAAATGAGAATCATGAGGTCGAAGGAACTGCCCAAGGAGCTCAGAGACAGAATTGTGGCAAGGCACAGATCTGGCCAAGGTTACAAAAGAATTTCTGCAGCACTCAAGGTTCCTAAGAGCACAGTGGCCTCCATAATCCTTAAATGGAAGAAGTTTGGGACGACCAGAACTCTTCCTAGACCTGGCCGTCCAGCCAAACTGAGCAATCGTGGGAGAAGAGCCTTGGTGAGAGAGGTAAAGAAGAACCCAAAGATCACTGTGGCTGAGCTCCAGAGATGCAGTAGGGAGATGGGAGAAAGTTCCACAAAGTCAACTATCACTGCAGCCCTGCACCAGTCGGGGCTTTATGGCAGAGTGGCCCGACGGAAGCCTCTCCTCAGTGCAAGACATATGAAAGCCCGCATAGAGTTTGCCAAAAAACACATGAAGGACTCCCAGACTATTAGAAATAAGATTCTCTGGTCTGATGAGACCAAGATTGAACTTTTTGGCGTTAATTCTAAGCGGTATGCGTGGAGAAAACCAGGCACTGCTCATCACCTGCCCAATACAATCCCAACAGTGAAACATGGTGGTGGCAGCATCAGGCTATGGGGATGTTTTTCAGCTGCAGGGACAGGACGACTGGTTGCAATTGAAGGAAAGATGAATGCGGCCAAGTACAGAGATATCCTGGAAGAAAACCTCTTCCAGAGTGCTCAGGACCTCAGACTGGGCCGAAGGTTCACCTTCCAACAAGACAATAACCCTAAGCACACAGCTAAAATAACAAAGGAGTGGCTTCGGAACAACTCTGTGACCATTCTTGACTGGCCCAGCCAGAGCCCTGACCTAAACCCAATTGAGCATCTCTGGAGAGATCTGAAAATGGCTGTCCACCAACGTTCACCATCCAACCTGACAGAACTGGAGAGGATCTGCAAGGAAGAATGGCAGAGGATCCCCAAATCCAGGTGTGAAAAACTTGTTGCATCATTCCCAAGAAGACTCATGGCTGTAGTAGCTCAAAAGGGTGCTTCTACTCAATACTGAGCAAAGGGTCTGAATACTTATGACCATGTGATATTTCAGTTTTTCTTTTTTAATTAATTTGCAAAAATTTCTACATTTCTGTTTTTTTCTGTCAAGATGGGGTGCTGAGTGTACATTAATGAGAAATAAAATGAACTTTTTTGATTTTAGCAAATGGCTGCAATGAAACAAAGAGTGAAAAATTTAAAGGGGTCTGAATACTTTCCGTACCCACTGTACTGCAAAATTAGCTTCTTTCACTGGCTGCACTTTGTTTTGACTTGTTAGCAGCAGGAAACAATGGTGGCTCGCCTGGTCACACACATTCTTGCATTACAAATAAACAGTACACTAAAATATGTCAAAAGATTTAAGGAGAGAAATCTTGATTTATATTTGAACAGCACTGCCTAGTTTGACAGTTTTGTGTGTTACAGTGGATGGACTCACTAAGAATAACTTGACAATCACAAGGTTGCCATGCCCTAAAGCATATCCTGCTTTAACGTTTATTTTACTTTAAATGGAGCTGTGATTTACAAAATGAACATCATGCTGTATGGAGGAAGACCATAAACTGTTTAGTGAGTTATTGAATCAAGTAAGAAGTAGGCTTATTCCTCCATACTATCAGACTTCTTTGCTGCAGCCAATGGAGCTGCCTCCTGCTAGTCATTAAAGAATGCATGTTCAAGACACTTCCATGTTGGCTTCACTTCACAGACCCAGAAACTCCACTAATTATATACCGGCAATGGCATTAACTAGCTTACAGCTAGCGCAACTTACTTACTGTGTGTTGTAGCAGCAGCTTCGTGTTTAAAGAACTCTGATGCTACCTTATCAGTATGATTATGCAGATAATTGTGTCAGCATGGATGAAAATTCCTGCCCAATGCAGTTCCATCTGTTTGAACTTCACCACAGAGGAGACTCCCATCCTCCAATCCACACAAGCAATTTTTTCCTGTAATCATAGCCTTGTTGTCATGTTTCAGCTTCTATTCTGGGCAGTGGTTTCCAATTTGCAAGGACAAGGGCAGAAGAGAATGGAGCGGGAGGATGTTCTGTTATGCACATACATGTGTACACACACACACACGCACGCGCACACACACACACACACACACACACACCTCTTGTATTGTTGTTAGGCTGTGAAGATAGGGTTGTACTTATCTCACCAGGCTATCATCCTATTGACAGCTATTCTGCTCTCACAATGTTATCTGCTCCTCCCCTCCTGTGACCTTTTAAAGTATCTCCGTGTGCTACACTAAAGTGAGGCAATTGTTGTAGTGAAATGGCAGCAATCTTTATTTCCGTGGAATTGCTTACAAAAAAAAAGAATCACAGATCCAAATCAAAGCATGGACGCACTGACTTTAATGTCTCTGAACCCCAGGGAGGGCTGTGGTTTATGAAAGAACAAGCCATTTGCATTTGTGTCAATAGTAACTTCTACTCTAGAGAAAGGTAGACTCAGCCTACAGGTGGATGATGAGGAGGAAATGCATATCCTAGCACTGCTGGGATACCTAATAACACGCAAGCCAGTTATCTTGATGAGAGTCAACCTATAAATAATAAAAAACCCAAGTTGTAATAAACTGCAATTATTCAATTTTCACAGGGCTGCAAAACAAGCTGCGAAAGGCCTTTTTCCTGAGCTAAGTCAATGTTCCAACCTATGGTGATGTATGAGGAATATACTGACTATGCACTATCAGGTGGAAATAGAGACTAACATTAACAGAGACAGAGGAAGAGAGAGCACACATTCAGAAATGATGTGAAGGAGTCGGTGACATGATATATGATTTTATATGATATAGACTTAGCAACAACTTGGTAACAATGCTTTTTGGCAATAAATCTTATACCGTTGGAGAGCCTGTTTAGTTCCCTTTCAAATGGTGCCCTATTTGTAAGGAACATGCATTTGTGGGATGAGCAGCAGCGCTGAGTATCTGGGTTGCGCCCATGAAAAATTTGCCAAATCTTTTCTGCCATTGCCAAACAGGTTATTTTGCTGTTGCTATTGACACTTGTTTTGAGCTTTTGGCAGCACCTGTGAGCATGGGCCCTACTACTGTAAGTACAGCTACAGTCAGTAAGTGTCTGCTCCAAGAATCGGCATGCTGCGTTTGACTGATCTGGATAGGGCCCTTGCAATAGGGCAACTTCAAGCTGGTGTTCCGCAAAACCAAGTTGCGGCATTATTTGGAGTGAGCCCTAGTACCATCTCCAAACTGAAGGCCAAGTTCCATATAATGAGGGATGTCAAAGACAGGCCGCGAAGTGGGCGTCCCAAGAAGATGACACCCCAAGAAGACCATTTCCTCACCCAGTCAGCACTTAGGTGCCGTAGGCTGCCTTCTACAGATTTGCAGTCAAGGTTTGCAGGACGATATGGCTGACAGCTCTCTGCCAGGCTGCCAGAAGTCCTGCCATGACTGCCCTTCACCGTCAGGCCCGTTTGCGCTGGTGTCGGCAACACGTGCACTGGAACCCTAAGATGTGGAGGAACGTTATGTCCAGTGATGAGTCCAGATTCTGCCTACGGCAGTTGGATCCTAGGGTCAAAGTGTGGAGAAAACACGGAGAACGCTATGCTGATTGCTGCACTGATAGAATAACATCTTTTGCTTGAGGCAGTGTGATGGTGTGGGGCGGCATCTCCCTCACTGGAAAAACAAGGCTTGTCATCATTGGAGGCCATCTCAATGCAGAGAGATATAGAGATGAGATTCTGCAACCAGTGACAATCCCATATCTCCACAGTCTGGGACCGAACTCTATCCTCCAAGATGACAACGCTCGCCCCCACAGGGCGGGGTTTATCAGAGACTACCTCCAGAATGTGGGAGTGGAGAGGATGGAAAGGCCTGCCAGCAGTCCTGACCTCAACCCCATTGAACACTTGTGGGATCAGCTTGGGCGTGCTTTTCGTGCCAGAGTGACCAACACAACCACGATGGCTGACTTGCGACAAATGCTGGTTGAAGAATGGGATGCCATCCCACAGCAGTGTGTGACCAGGCTGGTGACCAGCATGAGGAGGAGGTGCCAGGCTGTTGTTGCTGTGTATGGTTCTTCCACATGCTACTGAGGCTCCTGTTTGTGAAATGAATAAATTGTAAAATTGCCAATATGTCTTGTTTCTTCAAACTTCAATCATCCAATCCACCAAATGGGTCAATGGCAGAATAAGCTGTTTGGCATTGGTAGAGAAGATTTGGCAAATTTTTCATGGGCGCAACCCACATACTCAGCTCTGCTGCTCATCCCACAAGTGCATGTTCCTTACAAATGGGGCACCATTTGAAAGGGAACTAAACAGGCTTACCAATGGTATAAGATTTATTGCCAAAAAGCATTGTTACCACAGAGAAATAATCAACCAAACACAAATTTCCTTACTTTTTGTGCTAAGTTTATATAACAAAAAAAAAAAAAAAGAAACTTCCCTCTCACCCTCTTGGGGTGGTATCTGCGTCATCCTCAAGCTCGGCTCCTCTACCAGAGGCCTGGGAGTTTGAGGGTTCTGCGCAGTATCTTAGCTGTTCCTAGGACTGCGCTCCTCTCAACTGAGGCTTCTGATGTTGTTCCTGGGATCTGTTGGAGCCACTCCCCCAGTTTGGGGGTCACTGCCCCGAGTGCTCCTACTACCACGGGGATCACACTCGCCTTGACCTTCCACATCTGCTCCAGCTGTTCTTTCAACCCTTGATCATTTTCAACCTTTTCGTGTTCCTTCTTTCTGATGTTGGCATCTGCTGGTATGGCCACATCTATCACCACCGCCTTCTTCTGCTCCTTGTCTACCACCACTATGTCTGGTTGGTTGGCCAGGACCTGTTTGTCAGTCTGGAAGCTGAAGTCCCACAGCACCTTGGCCCTGTTGTTCTCAGCCACCTTCTGTGGTGCGGCCCATTGGGATTTGGGTACTTCTTATCCATACTGGGTACAGATGTTCCTGTACACTATTCCAGCCACTTGGTTGTGTCTCTCCATGTACGCTGACCTGGCTAGCATCTTACACCCTGCTACTATGTGCTGGACTGTCTCAGGGGCATCTTTGCATAGTCTGCACCTTGGGTCAGATGTACTCTTGTAGATCTTGGCCTCTATGGCTCTTGTACCTAGGGCCTGTTCTTGGCTGCCATGATCTGTACCTCTGTGCTGTCTCTGAGTCCAGCCTTTTCCAGCCATTGGTAGGTCTTCTCGATATCAGCCACTTCTTCAATTTGGCGGTGGTACGTGCCATGTAGGGGCTTTTCCCTCCAGGTTGTCTGCTCCTCTTCCTCTGCACTCTTATCGGGTTTCTGTTGCCTGAGACATTCACTTAGCAGTTCATCCTTTGTGGCCATTTTTCTGATGTACTCTTGGATTTTTGATTTGACTTTGGCCTCCCTCTTTCCGCTTAGCGTACAGTCTCAGGGTGCTGGATTTGGGGTGAAACCCTTCGTGCATGGTGAGGCGCTTTCTTGTCTTGATATCTGTGGCTTCTATCTCCTCCTTTGGCCAGCTTATGATCCCAGCAGGGTATCTGATGACTGGTAGTGCGTACATGTTGATGGCTTGGATCTTGTTCCTGCCATTCAGCTGACTTTTCAGGACCTGCCTTACTCTCTGGAGGTATTTGGTTGGGGTTGACGTCCTTGCGGCTTCCTCATGGTTTCCATTAGCCTGTGGTATACCGAGGTACTTGTAGCTGTCTTGGATATCACCTATGTTGCCCTCTGGTAGGTCAACCCCTTCAGTTCTGATCATCTTGCCTCTCTTTGAGACCATCTGGCCACACTTGTCCAATCCGAATGACATCCCTATGTCGTTGCTGTAGATCCTGGTGGTGTGGATCAGTGAGTTGATTTCTTGCTCATTCCTGGCGTACAGCTTGATGTCATCCATGTAGAGCAGGTGGCTAATTGTTGCTCCACTTTGGAATTGGTACCCGTAACCACTCTTTGTGATGATCTGACTGAGGGGGTTCAGGCCTATGCAGAACAGCAGTGGTGATAGCGCATCTCCTTAGTATATGCCTCATTTGATGTTGACTTGGGCAATTGGCTTTGAGTCGGCTTCTAGGGTTGTCTTCCACATTCCCATTGAGTTCTGGATGAAGGAGCAGGTCAGTGAGGTAGGAAGGGGCCTGGTTATCGAGGGCTTTGTGTGTGAGGAGGAGGATTTTGAACTGAATACATTGTGGGACTCTTGACAGTAAGATCTATCTGAACAAGATTAATATTCAGGGGGAGGTGGGTGATAAATATTTTGCCATGCTCTTCAGTGACTGGTAGTCATTGTTACAATTATTTTGACCAGGGTCTCACTACAAGGAGAGGTTCAGAGTAGAAAACACATCCGTCTTGTCATTTTTTTGCGTACTACTATGGTGCACAAAGATTACCTAAATTGTGGTCTCAAATTAGTAATTTGTGCTCGATTTAAAATGTCCTCTCATTGTATTGGCATATGCCAGCTGATTTCAAACTCTTTTCAGCCTCCCACTCTCCAACTGCCAAAAAAAAAAAGCCAGAAAGGCATCACTTCATACATGTTAATTTCAGCCTCTATCATATCATGGGGCAGCTGTGGTTCAAGGGTAGAGCAGGTTGTCCACTAATTAGAAGTTCAATCCCTGGCTCCTCTGGCTGCACGCCAAAGTGTCCTAGAACAAGATACTGAATACCAATTGGCTCCCAATGCAGTGATGGGTGTAACGGGACAGTTTAGGATCCAAATGCAGCACACTTAGGCAGGCAGACAGTCGATAATGACCTTTATTTTCAGGTTGTGGAACAAACAAAGGAAGCAGCAAATAATAATATAATAATAATAATGTTCAACTATGGCTTCAGGTTGTGAACCCTCAGAGTCTCTTGCAGGAGGTGAAGAGCCGGAAGGTGTTTGGCAATACGATCAGAGTCTCTGAACCACAGAAACTCACAGGAGATAAAATGGTCGAACTCACACTGTGTAGTCGTCGGGGAACACCAAACAGCCCAGGAGACAGGCAAATGGAAACCAGGAACATAGAAACCAAGCTCATGTCAGGGACATAAGACTGAGGTGAAATCCAGGGCAGAGATGAGGCAAGATGGTCAGAAAGCAGGCAGGGTCGAAATCAGGAGATCCGTCCGAAGACCGCTGGAAGGTCTTGCATTAATATACAAAGAACAATCTGGCAACAAGTGAATGGTGAGGAGCAGTATACGAAGGGGCTTGATTGGTGATCAGGAGCAGCTGTTTTCTCAGGTGAGCAGAGTGGCTGATGAGGAGGCATGGCTAACTGGCAAAGTGGAAAAGTACTGAGATGGCTGAGGTGAACAGTGGTGAATGTGGCATGTAGTGTAAAGCGCTGTGAGTGGTCAGAAGACAAGAATGGTGCTATACAAGTGCAGTCCTTTTATAATATAATAATGCAAAATGGCGCCGTCCTAGCGGGAGCCTGTTGTAGTAGCTCCGGGTATTACTGTCGGTTTTTAGTGTTTTTAGTTGTTTTGTAGTTTGTTTTTATATGTTTATTTTTCATTGCTCTGTGCATCTTTGCACTACTCTATGTGGAGATGCTTTTTTCAGTGGTTTGGGCACTTTTTACCACACTTTATTGCACTTTGGTCTCTCCAGATGACTGGGAGCCATGCCTGCAACAATGCCTGCAACTCCGCAGGCATTGTTTACACTTGCGACCAGCTGATGGCCCTGAGGTACCCGAGCCTCTTGGCCAGAGAGAGACCCTCCATACCGGAGGAGCTAAAGAGGAGATGGCGAGGCTGCAGAGCGGGGATTAAACAGAGGATGGAGAAGAGAAAGTTTAAACCCTACATCCCTGCAGTCATCACTGGAAATGTGAGGTCTTTGGCAAATAAAATGGATGAACTGGAAGCGCTCACCAGAACCCAGCGGGAGTACAGTGAGTCTAGTATCTTGTGTTTCACGGAAACATGGCAACAAGAGCAGATACTGGACTCCATCGTCACCATTCCCGGCTTCCAGACGGTCCGAGCTGGCAGGGACACCGCCACGACCGGCAAGAAGAAAGGAGGGGGACTTGCCGTGCTCGTCAACAACAGGTGGTGTAACCCCGGGCACGTCTCTGTGAAAGAGTGTGTCTGCAGCCCGGACATTGAGCTTGTCGCCGTCGGACTATGTCCATTTTATTTGCTGAGGGAATTTTCCAGTGTTATTGCCATTACTGTTTACATTCCTCCGTCTGGGAAAGCAGAAGCAGCGTGTGACATCATCCACGCTGTGACTGCAGGACTTCAAACAAAAAACCCTGGGGCCTTTACCATAATCACAGGGGACTTCAGTCATGTTTCTCTGTCATCCACACTCCCAACCTTCTACCAGTTTGTCACATGCACCACCAGAAACAATAAGACCTTGGACCTGATGTATGCAAATGTTAAAGATGCGTACAGCTCCACTGCCCTGCCACCACTGGGCAGGTCAGACCACAACCTAGTCCGGCTCTCACCATCATACAAGCCTGTGGTTCAGCAGCACCCAGTCACTCACTGTATGAGCCACACAGGAGGATATTGATGGCCTTACTGACTGTGTCTCTGAATACACTGGGTTCTGCATAGACAACACCATCCCCACTAAAAAGGTCCGCTGCTACCCAAACAACAAACCGTTGGTAACTAGCGACCTGAAGGCCCTTCTCAACGAGAAGAGAGAACTCAAACGGGTACAAAGAGAGCTCAAACGCAGCATCAGTGAGAGCAAGGACAACTACAGGAGAAAACTGGAAGACAAACTGGAAGACAGCAACTCCAGGGAAGTGTGGAGTGGGATGAAAGAGATCACAGGCTTTCAGAGAGGAGGGGGGGCAGCTGGGGGGAACGAACAACGAGCCAACGAGTTGAACCAGTTCTTCAATAGGTTCGACTCTAACTCCCCCACCCCTGGCAGCCCCTCTAATGCTCCCCTAAGCAAGAGAGGAGCTCAGTGCACGATGGGAAATCCCCCGATAGTCTAGGCCTATAGCAGCATAACTAAGGGATGGTTCAGGACTCACCTGAGCCGACCCTAACTATAAGCTTTATCAAAGAGGAGAGGGTGTCTGCCTCCCGAACCACAACTGGAAGCTGGTTCCACAGGAGAGGAGCTTGGTAACTGAAGACTCTGGCTCCTGTTCTACTTTTAGAGACTATAGGAACCACAACTAGCCCTGCATTCAGAGAACGTAGTGTTCTAGTGGGATAATAGGGTACTATGAGCTCTTTAGGATATGAAGGGGCCTGACCATGAAGAGCTTTATAGGTGAGGAGGAGGATTTTAAATTCTATTCTAAATTTTACAGGGAGCCGGTGCAGAGAAGCTAGTACAGGAGAGATGTGATCTCTTTTTCTAGTTCCTGTCAGTACTCATGCTGCAGTGTAAATATATATCTGAGTTTACATTAGTTAGAACTCTGGGGAAGAAGTGAATATATATAATATATATAATTATAAGACTGTATAACTCATCTGCCTCTGTCAGATCCACAATCACAGAACTGGACAAAATCTACCTGTGGAACATATACTTCATCATATACAATCATATGTGATATGTGTTAATATAAACCATGTTGATATTATACTGTCTAGACCTACTCTATTTGAAGTCCTGAGATAACTTCTGTTATGAATTGGCGCTATACAAATAAAATTGAATTGAATTGAATATTAAATATCAGATTTATACAATATATTATTATTACTATTATTATTATATAACAATATATAAGATATTATCTATTGTATGTATATCTTGTATAATCAAGTATCTATTATACACATGCTATATATCATATCATATCTTGTGTGTATATATATATATATATATATATATATATATATATATATATATATATGTGGACATATATATATATTGTGTATATATATTACAGTATGTATGTATCAACACCTTGCACAGGCTGAATATATGACACATAATTACATTATATAAATATTAATGTATGATATCTATGTGTATACATGTATATCTGTTCAGTCATCATATTATATATACATATTATATTTTTATAAATATTACAAATATTATTAATATTATCATTATATACTGTTAATATTATATACTGTTATTAACAATTACACTACCATCATGTCATCAGTACTGTTACCACCATCCTGCAACTACAACTCTTTGCACCTTACCTACATATTTATCTTTTTTTATCTTTTCTATCTAAGTATTTTATTCTATTGTATTTTGTTGTATTTTAATGTACCTGGCTGCTATGACGACCCAATTTCCCTTCGGGGATTAATAAAGTCTATCTATCTATCTATCTATCTATCTATCTATCTATCTATCTATCTATCTATCTATCTATCTATCTATCTATCTATCTATCTATCTATCTATCTATCTATCTATCTATCTATCTATCTATCTATCTATCTATCTATCTATCTATCTATCTATCTATCTCCTTCTGCTGTACACTTTCACAAAGTCTGTAATGTGTTAGATTAATACATTTTAACAATTATGTTCAAATGTCACTGAATGCTTGCTCATGGTGGTACTGTTGGGTCTCTGTAAATAATGTTATAAGGAGTTCGGTCTAGACCTGCTCTATTTGAAAAGTGTCCTGAGATAACTTCTGTTATGAATTGGCGCTATACAAATAAAATTGAATTGAATTGAATTGAATAATCTGTTTAATTATATCAATTATTAAATACTTGCGGCCATCACACAGCAGCAGAAACAATATGAGCAAATTAAGAATGTGTACTTTATGCACAGAGGCACAACAGAGGTAACTTAATAAAAAAATCGTTCAGGATATAATAATAAATTACATTCTGTACTTTTTCTACACATCACAAAGATATGCAGTAACACAGAGAATCCAGTTTTATCCAGGTTCTGGGAATAAGCCAGCTGTCCTCAGGATGAGGTCCATCAGATCTGTCAGAGTATTTTACTGTTTGTAAAAGTCCAAACTCTGATGTATCACACATTGCCAACAGGTTGAAATCAGTGAAATGAAACATGTTGACTATGGCTACAAGTTTGAAACATTACTTATGTGATCAACTCTTTATGTCAGCTCGTGCATTTTTTCAGTCCATGGCTGATTCCTACACACACACTTTATCATCTGTTCTTCTACAGTTAGCTGAACTGCAAACAAGAAAGAGTGAATGTGTGCAAAACACAGTTTACAGCTGTTTTCTTCTCTGCGCATTGGTGAGCAGTGACTCTTTACTGACAGTGATTAACTTGTGATTTGATATTTTCTGGTGCTCTCTGGCTCAGCTATCTGGCAGAAACCGTTCCCTCTGAGCCTCCAGCTGCTGCTCCAAAAGACACTTGGTTAACATGCCTACATAACGAGGCCATGCACTCAGAATTATGTAGCCTAATTGCTTTAATTAAGAGTCAGACAACAAATCTCAGGTAACACTATTAAATCCAATTCATGTTAAATTTTGCTGTTTTAAATATGTGGATGAGGCCAAAAATATTACGTTGTTGAAGCCCCTCAACATAAGGAGGATATGTTCTTTCCTCACCCACTCCTGGGTGAGGAATGAACATATCCTGTGTGCCATCTGACCCCTGCAATTTGTCCAGAATGCAGCAACCCGACTGATCTTTAACCTACCCAAGTTCTCCTACACTGCATGCAGCCTGAATACGATTCAAGAAACTGGTACCTGTGATGTGGTACCGACCCAACCTACATCCAGGGCATGGTCAAACCATACACCCCACTGCTGACTGAACACAAGCTGAAAGCTTTGATTCTCTGCCCCAACCCGATTGTAACCCTTTTTAACTGAGTTTGTAAAAAAATCTTAATTCTTTATTTATTTATTTATTTATTTATTTATTTTAAGTGGAAATTCGGGTTTGGGTCTGGTTCCAGCTTGTGCAGAAAGGAACTCGGGTAGGTTCAGGCCTGATTTTTTGGACCCAATTAAAGCTCTTATCCTCATGGTTGAATGCATGGTTGAACAAAAGTGTCAGCTAAATAAATGTAAAGAGTAAATGGACTGGACTTATATAGCTTCTGACCACTTTCAAACACATTCACACACTGATGGCACAGCATCAGGAGAAATTTGGGGTTCAGTATCTTGCTCAAGATCACTTTGACATGCAGCAGGAGGATCATCCTACCTCCTAAGCCACAGCCATCCGGGCCCTATAATAGATTGTAATGGGGCTTTGTGCAATTTTTCCCATAGCTCATGATGTAATGGGGAAATGCAATTGATCACTGCCATGACGCAAGTTCATTTTAAATTAGTTTATCTAAAAATTACAACCAAAAAAGTCTGCTGTATCAAATGTCTCAAAAGGGAGCAGACAGGACTGTAACTGCAAATTATAGTAATCATTTAGACCTGCATGCATCACATGCCTGGCACTTTGCGATAGATAGATAGATAGATAGATAGATAGATAGATAGATAGATAGATAGATAGATAGATAGATAGATAGATAGATAGATAGATAGATAGATAGATAGATAGATAGATAGATAGATAGATAGATAGATAGATAGATAGATAGATAGATAGATAGATAGATACTTTATTCATCCCCAAGGGGAAATTCACAGTTTCCAGCAGTATCCACAAACTGATAACAACAACAGGTCAAATTTAAAAAGAACTAATGAAATAAAGTCGAATAAATAGCTAAATTTTCTTCTTCTTGAAGCTTCTTCTTAAATAATGAGCATTGGGTACGTGTCCTAAGGCGCATGGTCAAATCCAGTGCATGAAAGGTCTAAGGTGCATAAGTAGGTGGTCACATAATGCAGGCTGGATAGAGGTGAACAAATTAGCAGATTTTAAATAGCTGGAAAGCTTAGTGCTATTTTGTCCACTGCACATATGAAGTTCCTCATGCAAAATAAAGTAATTCAATTATTAGTAAATAAGCAATCAATATTGTCCACCATTATGATAGGTGCATCATAATTACTGCCCAATGTGCTGATCCTGGGGGTGTGACAAATTGCTGGTTGGTTATGCTGATCAGCAGGGTTCCTGCTTCCTACTCGGAGGGGATGCAGTACCGATGGCTAACAAAATTTGTCATTAAAAAGAATTAAAGAGAAATAAAAAGAACTATTTTAGGAAGTTTTGCAATAAGTTGTGCTTTTTGTCCAATGGAAGTATCAGGCTGCTGGGTAACAGTCCTCTGAATGTTAGGCTCTTCATTTCATAAAAAAATGCTAATCTTTCTTCACAATAAAATGTTTAAAAATGAAATGTATATTTACACCACAACCTGTTGTACCAAAAATAAAACAAAACCAAAGCAAAAATGAAATTTGTAGGAGAGAGTTTTTTTCAGAGCTTGGGCATATCTTATTTAAAAAGCAACTCACATCGACGGCCTTTCTGTGATGCAAACAGGTTAATCACCATGTCATTAAAGTCCGCGGATTTTTGGATGAAGTCACGCTCAATGGACAGCATAACCAGCACGTTTAGCCTGTCCTGTCCTGTCCCATTGATTTGATTTGATTTGATTCGATTCAACTTTATTGTCATTGTAAGTACAGGTACAAACAATGAAATGCAGTTAGCATCAACCAGAAGGGCAAAGAAATATGTAAAGAAAAAGTAACAATAACATTATAGATATATGAATGAATATGCTGGCAAGATATTTACATTATGGCAAGATATTAACATTATGAACAGAACAGAATAACAGAATAAACTGAATAAATATAACAGCAATAAATTAGGATATTTACAGTACGAGTTCAATGGAAGTTCAGGGGGGTGGGGGATCTCCTCGACCTAGAGTTTGCCAGGCTGACAGCTGATGGAAAAAAGCTGTTCCTGAGCCTGCTAGTTCGGGAATGGAGAGACCTGTAGCGCCTCCCAGAGGGGAGGAGGGCAAAGAGTTTGTGTCCTGGGTGGGAGGTGTCCCTAGCAATGCTGCGTGCCTTCCGCAGACATCGCTTGCTGTGGACAGCCTCGATGGTGGGGAGTTGTGAACCGGTGATTCTCTGGGCTGTTTTCACCACCCTCTGCAGATTTTCCGGTCCAAGGCCGAGCAGTTTCCGTACCAGACTATGATACAGTTGGTAAGAATGCTCTCGATGGAGCAACGGTAAAAGTTCACCAGAATCTGAGGAGACAGATGGGCCTTCTTTAGTTTCCTCAAGAAGAAGAGACACTGGTGAGCCTTTTTGATGAGGGTTGAGGTGCTCAGGGTCCAAGAGAGGTCCTCAGAGACGTGGACACCCAGAAACTTGAAGTTGAGGACACGCTCAACCTCGGTTCCGTTAATACGGATGGGGGTGTGTGTGCCGCCATTCTTTTTCCCGAAGAAGAAAGGATTTGATCTTCTTCAGTGTACTGAATGATGAAAGATGTATTGGCGGTTGTGATGGCTATTTGTGTTACTTTCAGTGTTTCAGAAAAGGTGCTCTGAAGATTGTTCTCAGTCATCCTCAAAAGTGACAATGCAGACTTTAGGCCCGCAAACTCCACACTGCTGTACATCACCATCAGCGCACCTTTCAGTTTTTCCCTGCAGATCATTGGGTAATGTTCACATGCAATGTCCAGCTACGTCACTGTACAGTGGCTACTGCGCTGTGATTGGTCAAAGGTCACTGTATTGTAGGCTACTGTGCTGTGATTGGTCAAAGGTCACTGGCCTTTGGGCTGAATTAATTTAGCCCAAATGGAAAAGCAAATTAAGTCAAGTCAAGTCAGCTTTATTTGTCAAATATGCTATACATGCACGACATACAGCACAGATGAAATTTCAGTCCTCTTGGACCCACGGTGCACACAGGCAATATAAATAGAAATACATTTTCAATAAATAGAAAAGACATAAAATAAACAATCAACAATTAACAAGACATTAGGCACTTGAGTATTTGCAGGATGAAATAAAAAATAGGATAAATAAATAAGTATTTAAACAGGTGATAGGGTGGTAGTGCGGTGTACTGCAAATAAACAGGGGAAAGTGGAAGGATAAAGGGGGGGTGTCACGACACCTGTAAATCAATATTGAATGGAAGCTTACGCTACTGTGCTTGGCTGTAAAAATTTTGCCCATTTACAGGAAAAACCCAAGATATATATCCTGGGTTTTTTCAGTCACTGATTGGTGCTGTTGCTACAGAGCCCCTGAAGGGACATGGAAAAAAAAAAAAAAAGAAACGTTTCTCGTGCTCACAAGAAAAGTATCTCGTGCTCATGAGAAAAGTATCTTGTGCTCAGGAGATACGGACACTCATTTGTCCTCCTTTTGAGAAAGTAACAAAAAAGGTCTGCCTTTTGACACATTACCTAGTTTAATACTTATTGGCCAAAAATGTGTGTCAAAATAAGTAATTTCATTGGTTACATTTTTGTCTGACCTATCAACACATGGCTAATTTTAATATTCAAATGAGCCATGTGAAACGCTGCTTTGTTGAAATGCTGTAGGGGGCACTACAAACACGACAAACACAATTTTTGGTATGAGAGCTACAGGCACCAGTCTACACATGCCCTGTGAATTTCAATTTCATAACTACTACGGTCTCCGCACAGTGATTTACCCTGCCAGTGGCGGATTGTTGACACATTTTTTAGCAAGCTTCAAGGAGGCATGGGCAATCATCGTACCAAGTTTCCTTTTAATCACACGTGTCGATGTGGAGATATAAACTTCTTCATTTTAAAGAACGCCACCATGTGTCGATAGCCTGGAATTGTGCACGATGCCTGTGGAAGACATGGGGAACTATGGACCTAAGGTTGGTGTCAATCAGACATACCAATGTGTAGAAATGCGCCACTTCCTTTCTTCACAAAAAATCTACAGGAAGTGCTAATTTTATAACACGCTTATTTTTTGAAATTTCAAAATACTTTAAATTACTTTTTCTGCCAGGGCAGTCCCCAGATGCTACATGAAAAGTTTTGTGCGAATCGGACAAAAGCACATGGGAGGAACACAAAAAAGTAGTTTATGGACTTTTTGCGCTCTAGCGGAAAAAAATTATAGGTGGAAATGGGCGTGACCTATATGGGGAGATGCAGCTCCATTCACCAAACTATATGGTTTTTGAATGTGCGACAAACGATGCGGGAGTTATTAGCCTAACAGACTTTTCTTGATAGTAGCTCCACCTAGTAACCGACCCAAAAGCGACGCATAGAATATCCAATTTTTCACCAGGCCTGACAACTTTGCCAAATAAAATTGAGCTTTCATATATGTTCATGGGGTCAAAAATGCAGTCAAAGGTGCTAAAAATAATAATAATTCTAGCAAAAACAATAGAGACCGAACAGTGTTGATACTGGCTCTGTCCCTAATAATATCAGTAATATTAGCAATGGGAGTCAATGGGAGTCAAGCAGGACCATGGCAGGAGGCACCACCAGGATCCATGAGAACCTGCGAGACGAGAAAGCACAAGAAGTCAGCGGAAGAAGTGAAGTTAGTAACAGTAAATCATGGGACATGAATGAGTTAAGAAAGAGAGGGAGAGGATGAGAGGAGCTCAGTGCATCATGGGATATCCCCCGATAGTCTAGGCCTATAGCAGCATAACTAAGGGATGGTTCAGGACTCACCCGAGCCAGCCCTAACTGTAAGCTTTATCAAAAAGGGACGTCTTAAGCCTATAGCTGTGGCGCAGGGGCAGAGCGGGTCGTCCCCTAATCAGATGGTTGTTGGCTCCTGGTGCCACATGTCGAAGTATCCTTGAGCAAGATACTGAACTCCGAATTGCTCCTGATGCTGTGCATCGGTGTGTGAATGTGTATGAATGAGTTAGTTTCTGTTCGATGGGCTTTGCCATCGCTGTGTAAATGTGTGTGAAAGGGTGACTGTGGCATGTAGTGTGAAAGCGCTTTGATAGTCGGAAGACTAGAAAGGCGCTATACAAGTACAGGTCCATTTACCATTTACCCTTTGAATGTGGAGAGGGTGTCTGCCTCCAGAACCAAAACTGGAAGCTGGTTCCACAGGAGAGGAGCTTGGTAACTGCTCCTGTTCTACTTTTAGAGATTATAGGAACCACAAGTAGCTCTGACTTCAGAGAACGCAGTGTTCTAGTGGGGTAATAGGGTACTATGAGCTCTTTAAGATATGAAGGGGCCTGACCATGAAGAGCTTTGTAGGTGAGGAGGAGTATTTTAAATTCTACTAGTAATTGTAGTTGGCTACTAATCTCTGCTTTCTAATGTTCAATAAAAAAATTAAGCAGTTAAACTTAATTTTGGTTGTTTTCAGATTAACTAGACAGGTCTGGTATTTATCAAGGCTGTGAAAAGAAAAAAAAGCTTTGTACAGTATGATACACACTATAACAGGATATTTAACATTAATAAGACTATTTAAACTTAATTTTATTTTAATTGAATCACACAAGCCAGCATCAAATACATATTTTCAGATATTTGTTGGCTTAAATAAAAAATAACTGGCATTACCTCAAAATATGTATTATTTATGATAATCTATGACACAAGACGTATGTTTTAAATGCAATATGTAAACATTTAGTCATTTATAATGCACAAAATAATAACACTTCAGGTAAATTATTAAAAAAAGTAAAGGAAAATTATACCCAATATTAATAAACACAAAATGATATTCTCTTAATACCTCAAAGACAATTTTTTCTTTTTTAAAAAAAATCTATTATCTTCTATTAGGCTCTAATATAATCAGTGCATAGCATCTTTAACATGTGAACATCAATAACTTACTGTGGGCCCACACTCTCACACACATTGCAACATAAAAACCCCAAATGCCCCAAACCAACTTGTAAAGGTGCATACCGCCACCTAATACACCACAGTGTGTACCATCAGGGTTTTAAATACTTGAGGTTACATTCTATTAAATAAAAATAAATAAATTATATACAAGTAAATAAAATATACAAATAACAAAAGAAACAAAAGAAACAAATAATAATCCCACAAGAAAAATAAATATATAAGCTATATTTTACGATCTAATCCACAATTAGCCCCGGTGGCCACTTGTTGGCAATGTCTTGTGTTTTTGCGCTTGATGTTTGGCTGTGTTAGCAAAGTAATCAACTTGCCAGTTTTTGATCATAAGTTATGTAATCATGAATTGCAGGCGCCATATTGCACAAATACCAAATATAACCTAGAGCTGCGTTAAAAATAAAAATACATTTCTACAGATCTGCACACTGTCTGCAATGAATATTTGAGAAATAATTACAAAACATCCTTGCCCAAAAAAACATGGATTCATTGCAAGGCTAGATCGTATAAAAGGAAGCCAATTGGACTGCTAATTAAAACTGTTACTCACCAGAGGATCTGTCATTAACAGGCTTCATTTTATTAGATTGGTTCATGTTAAAGCCTCTCCACAGATTCCAATGTGGTAATGTACAGAAGATTCCATGTAATATGTTAATTGAGCTGTAATGATGAAAAGGAGGAGGTGGAAAGAGTATGAGAGGAATGCATATGCAGAATGTTATCACATATACTGACATCAAATCATCATATTCATAAATCCACTGATAGCACCCCTGTGCAGGACTTTCATTGGGATTCCTAATGTTGCAGCACACCAGACAGACATTCAAACAAGCCAAAATTGTTCTACTCATATGAGACGCCGCTATTGTTGCTGAGTGTACAGCATTTCGGTCCTACACATTAATTTAAATTGTGGTTAATAAGAAGAATTGCTGATGAGACAAATAAAGAATAAGAGGATGCAGAGGGCTGGACAGAGCAAGATACTGAACCCCAAATTGCTCCCGATGCTGTGTCATCGGTATGTCAATGTGTGTAAAAGGGCGAAAGTAGCACGTAGTGTAAAAGCGCTTTGAGTGATCAGAAGACTAGAAAGGCGCGACACGAATACAGGTCCATTTACTATTTGCCATCTATACGTTCAGTTTCAGTCTGATTTGGTCAGGTGCGTAGATTAGGTGATACTATGGTAATGATATTAAAGGAGATGATGTGACTTAATGATATGCATTAAATATCTCTATTAGATTAAGTCACATAATCTATGTACCTAATTCTATTTCTCATAATTCCATTATTAAATTGAATCTTCTGCAATCTTTTATCATTGCCTATTTCTCATCCATTTACTATTATATTTCCTTCTTTTGTTACAGCACCTCATCACATGTTCAAGGTTGGATTTGAGTAAAAAGGGCAAAGGAGAAGCACAGAGTTTGACAGTGACATAACTGGACCAAGAGCAAACAGAAGTACAAGTGTTTGTTCATCTCTGAATACTTTTCGTCTTTGGCTCACAGCCCCAAGCCCATTGGTTCCTACTGAAGATGTAAATCTTTAAAAACAAAAATATGTAGTTTAATTATTTTTAAATAACTCTCAATAATTTCCTAAAACATCTGTACACCGCGGCTGTGGCTCAGAGGCAGAGCGGGTCGTTCCTTAATCGGAAGGTTGTGGGTTCGATCCCCAGCTCCTGGTGCCACATGTCAAAGTATCCTTGAGCAAGATACTGAACCCCAAATTGCTCCCGATGCCATGCATCGGTGTGTGAATGTGTATGAATGTTAGTTTCTGTTCGATGGACTTTGCCATCACTGAGTGAATGTGTGTGAAAGGGTGAATGTGGCACGTAGTGTAAAAGCGCTTTGAGTGGTCGGAAGACTAGAAAGGCGCTATACAAGTACAGGTCCATTTACCACCTGAAGATACAAATTAGATGAAGTTGTATAACTAGGGGTGCCCGGTTACCTCAGTTGGTAGAGCTGGTGACTTGTATACAGAGTTGCAGCAGCCCTTTGCTGAGTCTCATCCCCTCTCTCTCTCTACCCACCTTTCCTGTCGATCTTCAGCTGTCTCTATCCAATAAAGGCATGAAAAAGGTAGAAAAAAAAAAACTTTAAAAAAAAAAGGTTTGGGAACAAAGACCACACCTCAAACTCAAAAAATACTTAAGCACACATGGTTCCTTCCCATACCTCTTCATCCCTGAACCCACAACCCTTACCCTAAATCCCACATCCTCTGGCCATCAACCTTCATCCATTCATCCCTCATCTCTTCTACAGTTTATTGTCTTGCCTCACCTTTATCCATTATATGCAATAAACCATTCTTATTCCATATCCTCATTTCGTGATCTAGTCAGTACTTCAGCAGCAGTGTATGTGTATAGTTGTTGTTGTGCAGCTTTGTCTCTGGTCGAGGCAGACAGCCACCTAGAGCCGGGGTCTGTCGGTTTCTGCCTCTTAAAAGGAAGTTTTTCCTTGCCGACGTCACCAAGTGGTTGCTCATGGTGGGAACTGTTGGGTCTCTGTAAATAATTCTAGACGTTCTAGACCTGCTCTACTTGAAACGTGTCCTGAGATAACTTTTGTTATAAATTGGCACTATACAAATAAAATTGAATTGAGTCAAAATTATACATAATGAATATAATGGACAAATCAAGTCAAATTTATTTAGAATATACTTTTAAAAAACAAGCCATGTCCTACAGTCATCTCACATGAACTATTCCTCTGTCTCTTCTGTCTATCCAAATTCCAGACATTGCTAATGTTTTTCTGGCAGCTGGCAGGGAGGATATTCACAATTATCAATATTATTTTATTCAGTGGCGGCTCTTGACAAATTTCTCACGGGGGGCAACTGTTGCGATGATGGCTAAGATGACCCGTTCAATGGGTAAAATAATAATAGATATAAGTCAGATAGCTAACTTGACAGTGTTCAACCACTACATGGCAACACCAGACATGAATTGTACATACAGTGCAGTATTTTTGTATAGCTATATCAAGTTAAATGTCTCAAATACAATAAATTTGGTTCCACAATAAAACACTTCCACCGTGGCCATCATCAGATACATTGTCATCTACGAGTTTGCCAATGAAATCACTGTTAGCACAGTCTACAATTTATAGCCATCATGGATGCCATAGCGATAATCAAACAAATTATACTATCATCAAAACTGTAATTAATCAAATCTTTCCAGAACATATTCAGTATATATTTGGCTGGCAATATGAAATCAATACAACTATTTACAATTCAACATTTGGAGAGTACAACATAACAACTCACCATTTAATAACACACTCACTCATCACTTGTATTGAAATTTTGCTCGCCTCTCTTTCAAGCAGCCAAAGTGATCAATTACCCTCTCATTGAAATCAGGCATGTTCCTGACAAGTTCTCTCTCCATGGAAAGCATGGCCAATGCATTCAGACGTTCCCATTGTATTTCTCAGGAACGTCTTGATTCTCTTTTAAGGGGAACTTGGCAACTCTAGCCATTTCTTCGCTGGTTTTCACTTTTGTCATCGCATGTTCTCAACAAGCTCCCCCTACAGCTCTGGGACGTATATTTCAAAACACTGTCGTAAAAAAACTCACTTGCGGCACCTTCCTCCCCCTTTCTACCGCTGCTGCTGTGCATTTGTTGCCGGGCAACTTTTTCGTGTGCAGCAATGTCTACCGAGGTGGGTAATACATTCATCGTCGCTTTTTCTTATAGCCAGCGTGGCTAACCGGTATTGAGGGGGTGTGCTTTTATGTGGAATTGCCGTAAAGCAGTTTGTGTTTCTCGCTCGTTAAACTGTTTGACAATGGCAATGGTAGTGTTTGAAAGTAATATAAAAATGTAGGTAAAATAGTAATTTTTATAAGATTTATTCGACCTATCGTGGAGAGGCCATCGATTCGGTACTTCAGTTACACCATCCACAAGAGGGTCATAGTTTGTTGGGATTAATTCACTGAGTGATTTTAACACCCAAGTACCTGAAGTAGTTGTCATAAATGGGGTATTTAGTATGGGACTATGTCTTTCTTCCTTATTAAGAAACATTATAACTGATTTGGAATTATTAATTTTGTATCCTGAGATCTCTCCAAAATTTTCAATTAATCTCATTAGATTAGGAATGTTATGCCCCTAGAAAACATGTTTCAGCAGTTCAGTGTGGTTTGTGTATTTTTGTAACCATAGCAACCTAGGACCAGTGCATGCTGGGAAACAAAGTAAACAATGCCATGCGGTGATCGGCTACGGTCATGTGTGAGCTCTCCCAGTTGTCAGCTTCTGTTGATCGCTTTTCTTTCTCCCTCTTTGCTAAGGCAACGTTTTTACTAGCTCCATTGTGTTTCATCATATAAGCTACACATTTACGTTAGCTAAGCGGTGCTATTAACCTTGATACGGTGTGTTTAGCCTCTTTAATGATATAAGTATCTCATTGTACTGTGTTACAGTTTCACAAGATTCCCAGTAAACTTCATGGAAGTAAATCATCTGTTTAAACTGAATGGAAATGTAGCCCATGACAAGGGATACTATTTTTTATATATCATCCACATTCCCTTCCACTTTCCTTCATCTTTAAGATTCTGGAGAAAGTAGTCGCCAAACAGTTGTGTGACTTTCTACATAACAATAGCTTATTTGAGGATTTTCAGTCAGGATTTAGAGTACATCACAGCACAGAGACAGCTCTGGTTAAAGTTAATAATGACCTTTTGATTGCTTCAGACAATGGACTTGTCTCTGTACTAGTATTATTAGATCTTAGTGCTGCATTTTACATCATTGGCATTGATATTCTTGATATTCTACAGAGACTTGAGCATCAAATTAGCATTAAAGGACCCGCACTAAGCTGGTTTAGGTCATACTTATCAGATTGTTCTCAGTTTGTACACGTTAACGATGAATTTTCCATAAATACTACAGTTAGTCATGGAGTTCTACAAGGTTCCGTACTTGGACCAATACTATTTACTTTATAAATGCTTCCTTTAGGCAACATTATTAGGAATCACTCTATTAACTTTCATTGCTATGCAGATCATACGCAGTTATATCTATCGATCAAGCCCGATGAAATTAATCAATTATCTAAATTACAAACATGTTTTAAGGACATAAAATCCTGGATGAGCTGCAATTTTCTGATGTTAAACTCAGAAAAAAACGAAATTCTTGTACTTGGCCCCCAAAACCTCAGAGACTCACTGTCTAAAGATATAGTTACTCTAGATGGCATTATCTTGGCCTCTAGCACCACTGTCAGGAATCTTGGAGTTATCTTTGATCAGGAAATGTCATTTAATTCCCACATAAACCAAACCTCTAGGACTGCCTTCTTTCATTTACGTAATATTACAAAAATAAGACACATCCTGTCACAGACGGATGCAGAATAACTAATCCAAGCATTTGTTACTTCTAGGCTGGATTACTGCAACTCGTTATTATCAGGCTGCCCCAATAAGTCCATTAAGATGCTCTAATTAATTCAGAATGCTGCAGCACGAGTACTGACAGGAACTAGGAAAAGAGATCACATCTCTCCTGTACTAGAAATACTAGTAAAATTTAGATTAGAATTTAAAATCCTCCTCCTAACCTTCATGGTCAGGCCCCTTCATATCTTAAAAAGCCCTCTAGAAGACTACATTCTCTGAATGCTGGGCTACTTGTGGTTCCTATAGTCTCAAAAAGTAGAACAGGAGCCAGAGCCTTCAGTTACCAAGCTCCTCTCCTGTGGAACCAGCTTCCAGTTTTTGTTTGTTTAGTTCTTTGATAAAGCTTATAGTTAGGGCTGGCTCAGGTGAGTCCTGAACCATCTCTTAGTTATGCTGCTATAGGCCTAGACTATCAGGGGATTTTCCATGATGCACTGAGCTCCTCTCTTCCTCTCTCTTTCTGCACTCATTCATGTCCCATTATTGCATGTTACCAACTTCACTTCTTCCCTGAAGTTCTTGTGCTTTCTTGTCTCGCAGGTTCTCATGGATCCTGGTGGAGCCTCCTGCCATGGTCCTGCTTGACTGCCATTGCTAATATCACTGATATTATTGTTATTATTATTAATATTATAATTACTACAGTTACTATTATTACTATTGTCACTGCTCATTGTCCCCAATCGTCGCTGTTGTCGTCGTCATCATCTTCTTCATGTTCATCATTATCAGTCGCTACAAACGTGGCTACACGAGCAGATACCGGACTCCAATGTCACCATTCCCGGCTTCCAGACGGTTCGAGCCGACAGGGACACCACCACGACTGGCATGAAGAAAGGAAGGGGACTTGCCATGCTCATGAACAACAGGTGGTGTCACGCCGGGCACGTCTGTGTGAAAAAGCGTGTCGTCGCCGACGGACTTCGTTCATGTTATCTGCCAAGGGAACTTTCCAGTGTTATCGCCATCACTGTCTATATTCCTCACAGAGGTCTTCATCATCACCATCACGTTTACATTTATGATGTCTTATTTATTCTCCTGTACAGCACTTTGGTCAACTTTAGTTGTTTTTAAAGTGCTTAACAAATAAAGTTAGATTGGATTGGACTACTATTATTGTTGTTGTTGCTACTGTTGTTGCTGTGCACCTGTCTGTCTCTCTCTCTCTCTCTCTCACCCCAACTGGTTGAGGCAGACGACCACCCACCTAGAGCTGAAGGGTCTGTCCTAGGTGAGGAGATGCGATGATCCACCTTCCCAATTGTTATACCTGATAAACTTTTATGTGCTCTTACAGCCATAGCTAGAGGTTCAATTGCCAATGTAAATAATAGTGGAGATAATGGACAACCCTGGTGAGTGGACAACCCTGGCAAGTGGATCTCTGTAGACTAAAGGGTTTTGAGATCGTATTATTGATCAGAATCTCGATGGTCTCAAAAGAAAACCCCATTCTATTCTATCAAATGCCTGGCTTGCATCCTTTGCATCATATTTCTCATATCGTATATTTAAAACTCTTATTATATTGTGATATCCTTGTCTTTTTTGTACAAAACCTTGTTGATCATTAATTATCAGCTGAGGGAGATATTTATCTAATCTTCTAGAGAGCGTTTTGCAAATCATTTTTATGTCACATCCCATTAAACTAATTGGCCTGGGAGCATTCCTTTAATAAACAACTCTTCATACATGTCAAGAAGCGGCCTTAATAGTTGTCTTTTAAATGTTTTGTAAAACTCTATTGGTAACCCATCTGGTCGGGGTCTTACCGCTATTGATATCTCCTATAGCTTCATCAAAGTCCTTTTGTTGTTAATGGACCATCTAGTGTTATTTTCTCGACATCTGATATAGTCAGAAATTGCAACTGATCAAGAAATGTGTTCTGAACTTCTCTATTTTCTATACATTCAGATTTGTACAACAATTTATAAAAATCTCTAAAACTGTTATTTATCTCTACGGGGTCCATAGTTAAGTTGCCAGAGTTTGATTTTATACTATTTATGGTTCTTTTAGCTTGTATTTTCTTTATCCACCAGGCCAATAATTTACCTGCTTTTTCCCCTTGGTCATAGTATGTTTGTTTAATCCACATCAGACTTTCAGCAACTTTATCAGTTGTTAGTTTATCCTAATTAGCTCTCATAACAGATATATTATGTAATTTTACAGGGTCATTATAATTCTAAAATTCAGTTTTAGCTTTTTTGATTTGGTTTTCTAGTTGTGCCGCTTGGTTTTAGATCTCTTGTAGCTGATAAGTTCTCCACAAATTTAACGAAGGATGCTTCCTGTAACAGATAAACCTGTAACCTCCATCTCGAGCAGCGCTCAGACTTACCTAAATTAATCTCCATAGACACTGATGCATGATCACTAATTACTGTACTATTGTACCAGCTGTTTTTGACATTGGACATCAATTCCTTAGAAATTAGGAAGTAATCAATGCGCAAATGGTTTTATATGAGCTCGAATAGCAAAATATTCCCTCCCATTTAGGTTCTGTGATCTCCAAATTTCAACTAATCTTAGATCTTTCATATAGTTAGTGTTTTTCTGGTTTGTGTATGAGTTATATCAATTTGGGTGGATCTATCTAACACTGGGTGGAGGGCACAGTTTAAATCTCCCCCAAAAATATAAAGTCCCTCCAAGGCTGACACAGTAAGAAATAGCTTTTCCAAAAACGATGGATTGTCTTCGTTAGGACCATATACATTTATAAGATTTATTTTTTGTGAGAAAATATTACCTTGAACTATAATATACCTTCCAGATCTTGGATCTTGGGTAGTTTTTATGATTTGAAATGGAATTGATTTGTGTATAAGAATAACTACGCCTCTTGCATGGGTACTGTTGGAGGCCTGAAATACCTGACCTGGCCATCTTTTACTTTTTCAAGAGTGTATGTCTGAAGCAATCATATGTGTTTCTTGTAAAAAGAGTATTTTAGAGTTGATATTTTTATCCTGTTTAGTACTTGTTTCAGTTTGGCCAATTTTCTCATTCCGCTTACATTCCAGCTTGTAATTTGAATGTCTAAACTACTCTTCTATTTTGATTTATCCATAAAATACTATCTCAGCCTTATATAAAATTAAGAAGTTGCAAAAACAAATAAGCAAATAAATAGAAGTGGTGCAAGTACAACCTCCTCCCTCCACACACATCCACATATTCAATTTTCTCAATTCAATTCAATACAATTTTATTTGTATAGCGTCAATTCATAACAGAAGTTATCTCAGGACACTTTTCAAGTAGAGCAGGTCTAGACCAAACTCCTTATAACCCAACAGTACAACCATGAGCAAGCACTTGGCGACGGGGCAAGGAAAAACTGCCTGATAAGAGGCAGAAACCTAGGACAGACCCTTCGGCTCTAGGTGGGTGGTCGTCTGCCCCGACCAGTTGGGGGGAGAGAGACAGGAGGAGAGTCCTCTGTAATGAGACAGAGGTCTAATTTCTGATTCCAATTCCAATCAAAAGGCACAAGGTTGCATGAAAAATGTGCTCCTGAATTCATCTCAAACATGGACCTAAACAGTGGGACATTTTGCAAAAAAAACATTAATTTTCTTCAAAAAAGGACTCTAAAGAAAAGGTACTTTATCAGCAAAACAGAAGAAAGAAAATACCATCTTTGGATATATTTTTTAAATGAAAACAACCAGCTGTCAAAAGCTAGCTGGCAACTGTGTATCAACTGCTGTAAGCTACCACCTGCCACAGTGTAGAACATTTCTAAGGAGGAAGCAGCCTAAATAAGATAACAGAAGGTGTTTTATCAAGATAAGGAGGAGAAGAAAAGAACAAACCAAAAATCATAACATTAATAACTGTGTTTAATGGCTAAAAAAAGCTAGCAACAGTAAAGAGTTAGCCCACTAGTAAACAAACAAAGTGGTCGCCATGGAAACAGCCAAGCAGAGAACAGAGTGCAGCAGCCAGGGAGAAGTTTAAGGAAAAGACACTTCAGGAGAACAAAGAAGTCTTGTTCACGGACTATGCACTACACAAAGGAGGGAGGAAGAACAACCTCATATTCTTCACAGACTCCATATACATCTGGAAGGAAAGTCTATGCAAGAAATATCCTTACATCTCCAGTGAGGGCATCGGCTCAGGAGGCCGATTGAAGATTTGTAAGGATAAACACATGAACAAGGATGACCCCCTGCTCACCATCACCTACTACACAAAGGGAAAGGTGATGGTCCAGAGGGGTGAAGCCAACTTGAAATCCTTTGAAGAAGTTTTCTCCCTGATTAAAGCTGAGGTGGACACCAAGAGGTGCAATGTTCCATGTGACAGTGAAGATGATGAGAGCCTAACAGAGAACCCCACCACCTTGTCCATCTCTGCCCCTCCCACACCTGCCAGCTCCACCAACCAGCTGAAGGAGAGTATGGCCCTGCTGGAGCTGGACTTTGCTGAATTCAAAGAGCTGACCCTGGCCAGGTTGTCTGCTTCCCTAGACAACATTGTGCAGCAGCTTCAAGAGGAGCTCCAGCAGCTCAAGAGAGACAACCAGGCCTCGACATGTGAGCTAAGAGGAAGTGTAGAGGCACTAAAACAGGAGAACAGTGCGCTCCGGGCTCAGTTAGCCAAAGTGAAGGGGGACGCTGAGAACAGAGAAAGGAACTTCACCAGGCAAGTCCGACACCTGACAGACCAACTCTCAACAGTCCCCACAAAGACAACTACAGAGACAGAGACACAGACTCTCCCTGCTAGTCTTCCAAACCCCTGCCTTGTCCCAACCATCTCTGCTCTGCACCCTACCAACACCCACACAGCCAGCTCGCAACAGCCAACTCTGTCCATCCCAGCTGCCCTCCACTCAGCCTGAAGAACAAGCCCCACAAGTGGTCCTGCTGGCTGACTCAAATGGGAAATTCCTGGACACCAACAAGCTTTTTCCTTTTAAGAAAGTACTGTCTAAACGTTGCAGCACCACAGGCCAGGCAATGAAGCTGATAAGAAAGGAGACCCTCGGGAGCCCTCAATGCCTGATGATCCACACAGGAACAAACAACCTGCACAACCTCCGAAGGGACACTGCTGGGGCAATGAGGAAGATGGCAGAGCAGGCCACCAAGGAATTCCCTGACACCCGCATCGTGATCTCCACCCTCCTGCCTAGGACAGACACCCCTCCTCACGTCATCCATGACATCAATATGGAGATCAGAAGAGGTTGTGCCATGTTACCCAACGTCCACCTGGCCCTCCATCCAACCATTGGCATGCTGCACACCCTGTGCACCTGGCTTCTGTCCAGCTAAGATATATTTACTCAGAGCACTTTCCCATTTGAGTTACAAAACAACATGGACATATATTAGTTAGTATAGTATATTAGTTAGTTAGTAATAGTAATAGCAATAGTAGTAGTAGTCAGTACAATGGTAATATTATTGAAAATAGTACATCTCCATGGAATTAATATCAAATTATTATTATAAATATATAGATAGTAGAAGGTTTTTTAAATATTTGTCTCACTATACAGGTTCATTTTGATTGTTTTCTTTTTTGATGCGTTCATTTCATATAAGCTGTTCGAATATTCAGGGTCTCCACTCCTCAACCTTTGAGCTGAAGAGTGGAAACCCTGAGTTCATGAAATCTATCAAAGACGTTGATATCATTGTATTGACTGAAACATGGTGTTAAGATTATTTGCTCACGCACTGTCCCCCAGGATATAATGAAGTCATAGTGCCCTCCATAAAACTAAAAAACATACGCAAGGGCAGAACATCGGGGGGGATTTTGGTGTGGTATAAAGGAGATCTTTGCAATCAGATCTCACCAGTAAAACAGGGTAAATCACACATTTGGTTGAGGTTAGATCAAACCCTAGGCATAACCGATAGGGATCTAAACCTCTGTGCAATTTACATACCCCCAATGGATTCTCCTTATTTTGAAGAGGACATTTGACACCCTAAATTCAGAAATCACCTATATCCAGGCCCAGGGAAATGTACTTCTAACTGGAGATCTAAATAGACTTACAGGAATTGAACCTGATATCATTGACACACAGGGCAACAACCATGTATTTGGTCAGGCCCCCCTCTTTACCACACCAAACATCACCCGTCGGATTAACCTTGACTCAATATTAAATCAAAGTGGCAGGGAGATCTCTGTCGGGCCTTAGGCCTGTACATAGTTAATGGTAGGTTCAGAGGGGACTCTTTAGGGAGGTTCACATACTCTTGAGCTCTTGGGTCTAGTGTTGTAGACTATGCAGTCACTGACATGGACCCCTCAACTATCAGTGCATTCACTGTCAGACAGCAATCTCCCCTTTCAGACCACAACCAAATTAATGTGTTCTTTAAATTGTCAGGTCAAATTAGTGACACAGAAAGAAAACCCAGTAAGCTGTATAAATTAAATCCTTCTTACAGATGGGCCCCAGACAGTGGAGACAAATTCATCAGGGCTTTGAACTCCCCTGATCTGATGAATTACATATCAATATATAATCAAAATCAATATGTCCCTACCAGAGATGGGGTAAACAAGGCCATTGAGGATATCAATATGATATTTCATGAGGCAGCTATTAGGGCTGACCTCATAAAGCAAAGACGGAGACCTGTTAACAGGAAAAATACTGACAAATGCTTTGATCAAGAATGCAAAACAATCAGAAAAGAGCTGAGCAAATTAGCAAATGAGAAACATCGCCAACCGAACAACCCAGCCCTGCGCATTAGATACAATGAAATTTTAAATACATATAAATACACAATTAGGATCAAAAAAACAAAATTATACCCAGTTGAAACTTGAAGATATTGAGAATGCCATTAACCAAAATCAGTTCTGGGATATGTGGAACAAGTTCAACACAAAGCAACAGCAGGCATTTCCCATCCAAAACGGTGACATCTGGAGATAACATTTTGAAAATCTGTACAGACACATACCAATCAATCAAAACAATTCAGATCAGTGTATTATGAAAGAAAAACTCCAAAAGTTAGAAGAAACAATTAAAGACAACGAAAACCCCCTTGATTTCGAAATTACTTGGGAAGAAATAACCACACAGACAAAATGTCGGCAACTTTTTCAATAAAACGTGCTCGTGGTCTGAAACGACCAATGAAGATGATGAAACGGGTAGGACAAGATGTTGAACAAAATGCAACTTTACCTGCACCGTTCAAGTTAATCAATTAGCCTATCAAGTCAATGAATTGCTTGGCGTTGTAACATATAGCCTGTCTAACCTAACGTTACATAATTTAAATAATAGTATGATGCGATGCCACATAACTGGCCACAAACTTTGTCTTGTAGCCCCTCAGATGCAAGATGCATTATCAAACACCAGCCATGAGCCCACAGGTCCAGAGTGTGCAAGTAGGATTGCTCATTAAGTAAATTTTATTAGAATTAATATAATGAAGAGTATGGTGTAGACCTGCTCTATATGATAAATGCCCTGAGATAATTGATGATGATAGATGATTCAGCACTACAATAATGAAAACTGACTTGAATTTTTTACTTGAAAAAGGGGAGATTTGTGTTGAGATTTATGACCATTTTTATGATTTAGTGTCAGAGGCAGAGCCAGGAGCCAGTGGTGAGGAAGAAACAGGTGAGCTAGTGTGTGAACAATAATAATCAGTTCCAATAAAACCACTTTCTATGCCATTAGTTATAGTAAAGTAATATGGAATAAGCCTGCCTATTTTGCCATTGAACAAAATCTTAATTGGTTCAGTCAAAACGTGTTTTCCATGTCAAATAAGCTAAAGCCTTACAGATTATTGGTTTTTATGTGATACAGGTGCAGGCACGTCTAGGGAAACTGGAGGAAGTGTGAAAGGGAGAGTAGAGTCAACTCAGGGACTTATTACAGAGGCAGCAGCTCCAGGACCCTGAACCACAAGATCTGGAGAAGTGGCGTCCTCCTTGGTTATAATATATATTTATATATATTTTAAAACCGTGCACAGCACAGAATCAGCTCTCTTAAGAGTTTTTAATGATATCTTTTTAGCTACTGACTCTGGTGACTGTGTTATCCTTGTGCTTTTAGATTTAACTGCTGCATTTGACACAGTGGATCATGAAATACTGATCTCACGTTTGAAGCAGTGGGTGGGCATCAGGGGCATAGCACTGGAGTGGTTCAGGTCTTACTTGGCTGATCGAACTTTCTGTGTCAGCCTAGGTGACTCTGTATCCTCCTCTGCTCCTCTCTCGTGTGGGGTCCCACAGGGCTCAGTTCTTGGCCCTCTCCTTTTCTCTCTCTATTTGCTCCCACTTGGTTCCATACTTAGGAAGCACGGCTTTTCATTCCACTGTTATGCAGACGACAGTCAGATTTATGTGCCTCTTAAAAAGAAAAATGAATACTCTGTCAGACTGCTACTTAAGTGCCTTGACGACATAAAGGCCTGGATGACTCTGAACTTTTTAAATTTCAATGATAAAAAGACAGAAGTGATGGTTTTTGGTGGCACCACAGGGATCCCCCCTGTAGATCTGGGTTCCTTGGCCCAGTATATTAAACCTAGCATCACAAACCTAGGGGTTAAGGTGGACCCTGAGCTTAAGTTTGACAGTCAGATCAAGGCTGTTGTCAAATCAAGCTTTTTCCATTTGAGGCAGCTGGCCAAAATAAAGCCAATTCTATCAAGGCAGCACTTTGAGACGGTAATCCACGCCTTTGTTACCACTCGGCTGGATTACTGTAATGCACTATATGTGGGGGTTAGTGGGTCCTCCATCGCCCGTCTTCAGATGGTACAGAATGCTGCTGCACGTCTTTTAACTGGCACATGTAAACATGAGCACATTTCCCCCATTTTAGCCTCACTCCACTGGCTGCCAATTCAATTTAGGATCCATTTTAAAATTCTTTTATTTGCTTTTAAATCCCTAAATGGTCTTGCCCCGCCCTACCTATCTGAGCTTCTACACCCCTATATACCCGTCCGCCCCCTCAGGTCAGATGATCAGCTGCTCCTGAGTGTGCCTAAAACTAAGCGGAAGCTCAGAGGGGACCGTGCCTTTGCTGTGTCTGCTCCTAAATTATGGAATGATCTGCCTCTGCACATTAAACAGGCCTCTTCTCTGTCTGTTTTTAAAACCGGTCTTAAAACCCATCTCTTCTCTGTGGCCTTTGACACCTAGTAAGATGTCGACTTTATTTACTTGATTTATTTTTTGTATTTGTTATTTTTACTTTTTGATTGCTTGTTATTGCATGGTTATTATTTTTATTTATGTCTTTTCATTTTATTGTTGTATTATATGTTATTTTGCGCCTCATGTGAGCTGTTATGTCTTTTATTTATGATGTCTTATTTATTCTCCTGTACAGCACTTTGGTCAACTTTGGTTGTTTTAAAGTGCTTAACAAATAAAGTTGGATTGGATTGGATTGGTCTGCGTCCGTGGAACCCAGCAGTGTGCAGTGTCCGTTAGAGCCATGACTGTCCACAAACCAACTGCAGAGCGCTGCTGTTTTTCACCTGTTGAGTTGATTAAAACAGCTGTTCCCAATGAATCAGGGTAATTAGGATGCTTTAGAACAGCTTGTACTATTTGGAAGGGTATAGAACTTTGGATTTTTCCATAGACTGTGACAGTTTGCAAAGGGTATGAATAATTTTGGACATGCCACTTTTTGTTCAAATGTAAATAAAAGCTGAGAAATAATTTTTTTCACAATGATGCCTCTTGTACATCATCATATTATCTTTTGGGAGAAGCCTGTGTCATTTCCGGTCAAAAAACCCCAAATAAAAGTAACTTTAAGTCAAATTTGCCAGGGGTATGAATAATTTCAGGCTTGACTGTATATATTCATAACTTGACTCACAACAACAAAAGCTTACTTCAAACTAACTGGACTCCCTTCTACTGCATGTCTTGACAGAAAGCTGCATCATTTCGTATCCACTGGTCACATACTAGTATAAATTACCTTGGCTGTGGGATACTTTTGTAGAACTTTTCAGCTTCCTGTGGCGTTGAGAAAAGATGGATCTTGCCATTGTACAACACTCGGAGTTCGCAGGGGTTGTGTTGAAATCCCTGGAAGGCGTTGATATCACCAAACAGCTTCGTTATCAGGTTGAATCCCCGTCTGATCCGCAGTTTCTGCCGAGAGATCCTGCGTGAATGTTATCTTCACCCTTTTCACCCCATTGTGTGTGATGTCTCGCTTCCTTGATTCGCGGTAAACAAACTCCTTCTCCTGACTGAACTTCAAAAAAGGTATGAGGATGATTGTTCTGGTTGGGCTTCCATGGCGCTAGCGTGCGATGAATCTGCTCCAATGTGAATGATCTGTCAGGATCCATCCCCAGCCATTGTGTCAACTTGTCATTAATGAAGTCCAAAAGTGTCTGCTGACCCTCTGCCCCTTCTCGTATACCAAACAGACGTAAATTCTTCCTCCTGCCCCGGTTCTCTAAATCGTCTGTCTTGGACTCAACAGACTGAACAAATTATGTTGCGACGACATGTCGACGACATGTCTGTACGAGGGGAATGGGAATTGTACCGCCGATTAGTTCTTTGGAGTGGGTAGATAGTGGCTGTTTGTGTTCGAGTGGAATGAGTGCGATTAGCGGTTCTCTGGGAATATGAGGGTTGCACATGGACGGATGTATTGAATGGCAAGGTCAACGCGTAAACGTAAAAAAATATATTCTGTATTCGTTTTAAGAATTTGCCATAAAAGATTAGTTATCGTTAAATAAATATTAATGGGGAAGGAGAGGAGACCCTGGAATACATGGACTGTATTCGTGCGCACGCTCGAGGAGGAGACCCTGGAATACATGGACTGTATTCGTGCGCACGCTCTGTGCAACTGAGAAGGTCAGTGTTGGAATGGGAGGAGCGGAGGCAGCCGCAGAAGAAGACAGGACAGGGAAGTTAGAAATGATAGAAGGGAAAAGGATGCTTGGATGGAGGGATGCATGTCATCGGGTTGATTGTGAAGCCGAAATAGCAGGTACTGGGTTTAGTACAACCTGTCCCTCCGAGAGGGCTGTGATGAGGAAGGCTGGACCGTGGTGTGAATGGTAGGTGAAGAAGAGGACTCATGTTTGCTGTCGTTAATATAATAGTTGGCTTCATGCGACAGGACCTCAGTGCCAAACCTGCTCAGCAACCATATTTTAACCTATACTTAAGCTGGGGATGCTGCACAGTACTCGGTGGATGGATTATCTGTTGCTAGTCATTTGTTTCTTCACACTAGTCAACACCTTCTCTGATTTATGGTTTCAGTAATATTTAAGTTGTTGTGTATTTTCCTCCTCTGCTCTGCTAGATCTCCCATTTTTGGCAGTCTAAAGCAGCATCTACAGAGGGGGTTGGGGGGTTGGGCTGTATAGTGAATTAAACCTCTGGTCATAAACACTCCATCTATACAGACACAGTGGTGTTAAAGTCATACATTGAAATGTTGTCTTACACAGTGATTCTGAACTTCCAGAACATGTCAGGGAGTAGTCTGTCAAGTGTGGATTTGCAGGGTATGAGTCAGATGCGTGGGTGTTGAAGCACCAGACGTTCTGAATTTAGTAGCCTCCTGGGCAGCAATGACTAAGCTTCACCTCCAAGCTTCATATAACAACAAAGTTACCATTTGCCAGTTCCTGTCTGCTTTATTTACTGTCCAGGGAAATAAACAGGATTCCAGTGTTCAGTGACACTGTTATGTGGACTAAGGTTGACATATTCTAGCTCATTTTTATTACAGCTAATAATTTACAAGCAGAGCAACAGCTTGTGGTCGACATATAATCTCTGAGAAACTTAACCAAGCAGAGAAGAGACAGAAAGAGATGTATGGAAGTATAATGTTTACCCGTGATTCATCTGACCCGCTTGCAGCAGAAACATTTAGCAATACATAAAGGCTGATATGATAGAATTTGATTAAACAGATTATTGTCTGCTGTGTGCTACATTTAAGGATGCCATGAACTGGTGATAATATTATGACTGGGTCCAAATATATAGTTAGGACACATAGCTGATTAAGACATGATGTGTGACTCTTCTTCTGGGAAAGATATAGGGGGAGTGGAGAGATGATCAGTCTGTCCTTCAATAGCCTCATATGTATGTCTGCAGGCTGAAGCCTCAACCCATCCCTGGCTCATGTTAATAATATGAGCAGTATTCATAAAGAGCTCTTCAGGGAGGCCGGAGAATGGCTGTTTTATGAAAGGAGCATCCATCTTATCTCCCTAATAGGATTGCCTGCTCCTGATTAGAAACCATACCGGAGCTTCCTCTCTGTCGTCTGTCTCGGTCTGGACTTTCCTGTAGCCTAACCCATGTCTGCTTTATGTCCACCAATGCATATAAATGTACAAAGAACAATTAAATTAATGTAATGGTCTCCTGTGTGGCTCGCTACCTGCCATCAGCTGCCGCTCTGCCTGACCCTTCAATACACCTCCTCCATTTGTATTCATGCACAACTGTCCTATTTCTCCTCTCTCTGCCTGTGTCATGATCCGCTCCTGGCTTTCCATCCTACTGCCAGTTCTGCCGGTACTTTTCCTGATCACCTGCCTGCCACTCTCACCTCATCAGTGCAACCACCTTCACCTGTGTTCCCTCACCTGATTTAAACCCACTCTTTCCACTCTCTGCCAGATTGTCTTTAGCAGCATGCAAAGCTCTCTCGTGTTATTTTCTGGATTGCTTCCTTGGTTTTGATCCTGCTTGTCCCTGACCCGTCCTCGTCGTCCCTGCCCAGGTAACCTGAACAGCCTTTTGTCCCTGACCCCTCTGCCTGCTCGCCCCTTGTCTGTCTCCACTTTGCTTGGATTCCCTCCCCGGAGGTCTCTGCTAGAAAGTCAGACTGTTTTGGCTAGCTCAGGTTGTGGACTATTCCTGTGTTGGTCAATAACCTGTTGAACTTTTCCAACGCTGGTCTCAGTCTGTGCTGCTCTTGGGTCCAACCTCACGCCCATTACAGCTTGACTCTGTTTAAGTTCACACCATGTTTGTTTCTCCCTTCTTTCCCTCACCTGCCTCTCTTTTCACTTAGTAGATAAATGAGGGCTGAATGCAGTCTAGTAGAACCATGTTGATATTTCCTGTAAGCCACAGCCAGGGTCCCAGCATGTCACCACCTTCCAGAGTCCTTCACCCATCCCCAGATGTGACAGCTCAGTGTCATTTATACCAGACTTCCACGTGGATGGAGAAGACTGGGCCTTCATCTTCACAGAGAACATTGCACCCATGAACTAAATCACAAATGAATAAATTACTATAAATAAATGATCATTCAAATGCTGCATGCTCTTTTATGTGTATATTATGTCCTCACATGTCACAAAGAGCTCAGGAAGAAATAATATGAGCATCATCATTTGTATTAACTGCATACTTCATAATGAACAATGAAAAATCCTCTATCGTAAAATCTGTCTTGTTTCAGACCACAAACTCCAGGGGCTGGTAGTAATGAATTATGACTGCTCACGTTACACACTAAGGGCTCTATCTTGCACTCAGCGCAATTGACTTTGTACACTGGCACTTGTATAATTCCTATTTTGCACTCGACGTACATTGGAATTTTCCCTCCACCGACGCACGTCCTTTAATTAGTTACTATTTAGTAATTAGTTACTTGCGCTCCGGGGGGTTCAGCGAAAAGAGGAGTGTTCTGGCGCAAATGTTCCCTGGTGCTATTTTGCCGTTTCAGAAAACAATTCCGCCACAGACCAGGAAAAACCTTGTCTAAAGTCAGTGGCGCTTATTCAGATGCTATTTTAAGGGTGCAGACTTGAGGGGATGCGCCTGAGAGGCAACAGCGACATCGCCATCCGGTCAAGACGGGCATTAATACTTTGCCGCATCCCAGACAGCTCCCGCTCCAGCATGTCAAACCCGGTTTGCTGCAGGAACGGGTGGTCCTCCGGCGTGTAGTGAGTCTGGATCCTCTGCACCTTGGTGTTTGCGCTGCTCCCTCCTCAGCTGGCCCTTGCGCACTGCTTGGCCCCTGGGCACTGCTCCGAGGCCAGGGTCTTCTTCCTGCGAAGCTGCGTTACATTGTTTGGATTTATTGAATGGCTGTGTTACATTTATTTCATGTCAATAATGTCACTTCTCGGAATTTCACAGCCCTGACGAGAACGTCAGTCGCCTTGGGTGTGAACCGCTCCTGGCGTGCGCCTGGCCAATCTGCCGTTATAATAGCAATACGCCATGGAACAAGCGCGCCTGCTTTTAAAGGGAATGTGAGATGACGCTCTGAGTGGTTTATTGCATGTTACGCCCAAACCACACCTATGACTAATGTAGCTACTTCAGACCAACCCATTTCAGATTTGCGCTGGGCGCAAGAGTCATTTATCCCGCCCACAAAGCTACTTGCGTTTTGCGTTTGATACTTGCGCTTCAGATCGGCAAGATAGGGCCCTATGTCTTTTTTGTAATTATGAGTATTTTTTCATGCCTGTAATTATACTTTTACTTAGGTATGCATTATGCAATCCTTTAAGATCATAATTCATTACGGAGTGGGCCTCCAATTTGATTTATACCCAAATTCTTCATCTGCAGTTTTGGAGCCAGTTGCCAGGGACACACAGGAGGTGGAAAGCGCTAAGTGCTGCCCACTTTCTTACAGCATGCTGGTTAGGTCTGAAAGCATCCTAAAACTACTTGCTTATGGTTAGAAAAAACATGATGGTGGTCATGGTTGCAATAAACCAACATTGATTGCAGTGATGGACTGGGAATGAAAAATGGTCATTGATTTTTTTCAAGTCAGGCCGGCCCACCAACCACATATAATCCTTGTATAATACTGATATAATAATTACTGTATATGTTGATAGTATATTCATAATGTCTAATCCAATCGAATCCAACTTTATTTGTTAAGCACTTTAAAAACAACCAAAGATGACTAAAGTGCTGTACAGGAGAATAAATAAGACATCATAAATCTAAACAGTGATGGTGATGATGAAGACCACTGTGAGGAACATAGACAGTGATGGCGACAACACTGGAAAGCCACCGTGGCAGACAACACAGACGAAGTCCGACGGCGACGAGCTTGATGGGTTATATGAGCACGGCAAGTCCCCCTCCTTTCTTCATGCCGGTCGCGGTAGTGTCCCTGTTGGCTCGATCCGTCTGGAAGCCGGGACTGATGACATTGGTGTCCGGTATCTGCTCGTGTAGCCATGTTTGTAGGGTTTAAACCTCCTCTTCTTCATCCTCCGTTTAACCCCCGCTCTGCAGCCTCGCCGTCTCCTCAGCTCCTCTGGTATGGAGGGTCTCTCTCCAGTCAGGATGCTAGGGTACCTCAGGGCGATCATCTGGTCGCGGGTGTAAACAATGCGACTCGTCAATGATGTCATATAATAGCGTACTATAGCCCATCACTAGCATTATATTAATTCCAGTTGGGCAATACAGCAATTTAAGAAATAACAAATGATTTTTTTAAAAAACCTTTTTAAACCTTCCAATCCAAACTACTCTCTGCCTGAGATGTTTGCTGTGATATTACATCCACCTTTGCTTCTGAGAAAGACCAGTCATTATTTGCACAACCATAAGAAGTAATTTCTCAGGAAATTCAGATTCAAATCAAGATTATTTTGATTACATGTAAAGTCCTCTGTGGTTTGCCTCAAATTCTGATTATTATCCACACAGGGATGGCAGACATTCATAGTCCCCAGAGGATGAAGCCTACTGACTTTGGTGAACCCTGACTTGTATCTACAACCATGAAGTTGACCTTTTTTTTAGTATTAAGTGAAATGGCTTTATAACTATTGGATAGATTCCCAATAAATGCGGTGCAGATGTGGTGGTCCTTAAAGGTTGGTCCAGCTGGATTAATTGAAATAATTTTGCAGATCCTCTAACTTTGCACCTAGTTCGATCATTAAGTCAAGTCTTTCATTTGTCCAGTGTTTTGGTTTATGACTGAATACCTTCAAAAATAATGACATTCCCATTTACAGCAGTCGCCTACTTTGTGCGAATAAGCAAATGTTAACATGCTAATACACTAAACTAAGATGGTTACCAAACATGATTTTAGCATCATTATTGTGAGCATGTTAGCATCCAGACATTAGCAATTAGCTAAAAGTATTGCTGTGTGTAAGTCTCACAGAGCCTCTGGCCTGGCTGCAGACTCTTAGTTGCATTTTTATGGATCCCCTGCTTTTCATGGCAAAACATGCCCTGCATAGCATTCAAGTACTAGGATTGGCCAGACGCCCATATTTGCGTGTTTGGGAGAAGTTATTTCATGTATGTGGAGGTAAATAATGTTATAAGGAGTTCGGTCTAGATCTGCTCTATTTGAAAAGTGTCCTGAGATAACTTCTGTTGTGAATTGGAGCTATTCAAATAAAATTGAATTGAATTGAATTGGAGGTGGGTGTGGTTTGCACTCAGCTGCAGGAGAGAGAGGTGTGGGGAAGGCTTGTGAGAGCAGCACCAGGAGAGTTGATTACCTCAGCTGCTAGTCATTGTCTAATCACTCTACCTTTATGTTGCAGAAGTGTGCTGGACCTAGGGCTGGAGACTACTGAGAGCGAGAGCCAGAGTCAAACAGAGTTGGTTGTGTGTTATCTGTGTTGACAACATAGTGCTAAAAAAGTTAGGAGTTTTGCCATACTGTAGTTGATGCAGGAACAACAGAAACTGTATTAACATGAACTGTTTATAGTCATACACTTGATCTGTGGTATGCTTCACACTACACAGTCATAAAATTAGCATATTTCCAATTTCATATTTGTATCGAGATACTACAGCAAAGCATCTTACCAGATGTTCTTCTGAATGCATTCAGCATGCCTGCTGACCCCTCTGCATGCTGAGAATTCAAAGGAAATGTGACATCTTCATAATTATCAGTTGCATACATCTATTCGTATCAAGGTTCAGCAGGGGCACATCTGATGTCCATTTCAATATGAGCTCATGCAACTTCGTACTATTATCCCATACATTGATTTGCTCAACTGGAAGTCCATTCAGACTATTTATGTTAATAGTCAGAGTAACTCAGCTGTATCTGCTCCCTTGTGAACTTGTGGGACAGTCTGTGTCGAACTTCACATAAAACTTTGACATATTAAAAATGCCTTTTTGTTCATGGTAGGGGAGTTGTCAAAGAAAGAAAGAAAAAACTAAAACAATATTTTATTGGGCCTTTAAGCCTAGTCACATAAGAATATCAAGTGCCACCTCCCATCCTAAATGCAGAACCTGCAGTCCACAACCTCACCTGTGGAGAGAAGAGTGTGTAATCAGACTATTGACTGGCCACACAACTGCCAACATCAGCCCAGACCACAGAGATTCAATACTCTGCATTGGCTCCCTATAAAATGTAGAATTGAATTTAAAATACTCCTCCTCACCTATAAAGCTCTTCATGGTCAGGCCCCTTCATATCTTAAAGAGCTCATAGTACCCTATTACCCCACTAGAACACTACGTTCTCTGAATGCTGGGCTACTTGTGGTTCCTATAGTCTCTAAAAGTAGAACAGGAGCCAGAGCCTTCAGTTACCAAGCTCCTCTCCTGTGGAACCAGCTTCCAGTTGTGGTTCGGGAGGCAGACACCCTCACCACATTCAAGAGTAGGCTTAAGACATTCCTCTTTGATAAAGCTTATAGTTAGGGCTGGATCAGGTGAGTCCTGAACCATCCCTTAGTTATGCTGCTATAGGCCTAGACTATCGGGGGATTTCCCATGGTGCACTGAGCTACTCTCTTCCTCTCTCTTTCTGCACTCATTCATGTCCCTTTAATGCATGTTACTAACTCCACTTCTTCCCCGGAGTTCTTGTGCTTTCTCGTCTCGCAGGTTCTCATGGATCCTGGTGGAGCCTCCTGCCATGGTCCTGCTTGACTGCCATTGCCAATACTGTTGTTGCTGTGCACCTGTGTCTCTCTCTCTCTCTCTCTCTCTCTCTCTCTCTCTCTCTCTCTCTCTCTCTCTCTCTCTCTCTCTCTCTCTCTCTCTCTCTCTCTCTCTCTCTCTCTCTCTCTCTCTCTCTCTCTCTCTCTCTCTCACCCCCAACTGGTCGAGACAGACGACCACCCACCTAGAGCCGGAGGATCTGTCCTAGGTTTCTGCCTTTTAACAGGCAGTTTTTCCTTGCCCTTGTCGCCAAGTGCTTGCTCATGGTGGTACTGTTGGGTCTCTGTAATTAATGTTAAAGAGTTCGGTCTAGACTAAGTGTCTAAAGTGTCCTGAGATAACTTCTGTTATGAATTGGCGCTATACAAATAAAATTGAATTGAATTGAATTGAATTGAATTGAATTGAATCTGGCCAGAGATGGATAACTCTGAATTGTAGAGCTGGGGAATAGCTTTAAATTCTATCAGCAACTGTGTTTCATTTGAACCAAGATAATAAATCTGGAGCATATGCCACTGTGAAGTGCCTGAAATGGACAAATGTGGATTTGACAACAACAGAAACACAAAGGAAAGTTTTGAATAAGCTGCAGGGATGTTTGCACAGAACATGACATAATAAAATGTAAATACAGTAGATATCAGGATTCATTGTGGAGCGCTCCTTTTCTGAGTCTGTTTAGCTGGCTTTGAGTCACCAGTGTGGTGTCTTTCACATCATTTGGATTAGCCAGGATTAGATACTATAATCCAATCTTGTTTAGCAAAAAACAGCAGGGTGCAACAGAGCTGTTTCATTGTCCATATGACAGCTCTGTATTTATTCGTACTCTGGGTGTAAATTAGAAAAATTAATCTCACCTTACTCTCACTAATGCTCTTTCACCTCATTAACAAGCATCCTCTTGCACCTGAACCTCTATTGCCTACACCCATCACCCATCCACTTGCCTCTTCCTGTCATTACACATTACACACAAGTGAACCCTGGTGACCAACTATACATATAAGTACAAGCAACAGCAAAAGCATTTCCACTCTTGCTTTGCATGTTAATGAGTAATCTAGAATAAAAAGGGATGTGGATGTAGGTGAAGGTGGAGGGCAGGTTTGTTCACACGGTGCCTGGGCTTTTTAAAAGCAGCAGTCTCAAAGGTGACCATTGAATGGACCAGAACACAGAATACCACATTCAATCATTGGAGATGGCCCTTGATAAATTAACATGAGAGACTTCAGGAGGCCATGACAAGTTCAGTAAAACAGTATAGTTTAGTTTAGATTAGATTATATGTTGTTTAGTACCATCTCCACCCTGGTTAAGAAAGCACAAAAACTAGTGTATTTCTTAATTATACTTAAAAAAGCAAAACATTATTTTTAACTTTTGCAGAGGAACTATATAAAGCATCCTGAGTGGAAACATCACAAGTGGGCATGGGATATGCACAGCGCAGTCCAACAAAGTATAGTTGACATTTTGTTTTACATTGTAGTTTGCAATACCTTCTTTATTTTATGTTTTAATTGTAAAAATGCAATTTCTTGATTAATGCGCCTATGTTTCACTCGCTTTAGAGCAGTATTGATCAAAATGTCACAATGCAGATTAAGTAGATAGATAGATACTTTATTGTCCTACACAGGCGTCGTTGTCACTGCAGTCTGTACGTAGCTTTTTGACATACATAGATACATAGATACATAGGGACACCACAGGGGGCGGCTGTGGCTCAGAGGCAGAGCGGGTCGTTAATCGGAAGGTTGTGAGTTCGATCCCCGGCTCCTGGTGCCACATGTCGAAGTGTCCCTGAGCAAGATACTGAACCCCAAATTGCTCCCAATGCCGTGCATCGTTGTGTGTGAGTGTGTATGAATGTTAGTTTCTGTTCGATGGGCCTTGCCATCACTGAGTGAATGTGTGTGAAAGGGTGAATGTGCCATGTAGTGTAAAAGCGCTTTGAGTGGTCGGAAGACGAGAAAGGCGCTATGCAAGTACAGGTCCATTTACCATTTACCACGACATAAAGACAAGAATAAACACTTAATGCAGCACGTTTAGCACATTTAACCCTCCCTGTCCTGTGTGTAGCACCCACAGAATTTTAACATAATCAAAAACAACAAATGCCTAGAGCCTAATTGGAGAAAGCATTTCCAGCTGTGTGAATAATTCAATTCTGACATTTAAGATAGCAGAGGCTATTATGTGACTCAAGCCAATAGGATCTTACAGCTTACATCAAAGCTCAAACATTTAAAAGCATTAGAATGAATTAAGTTTTATTCATTGGGTTTCATCTACTATTCTCTTAATGCCTACAAAACATTTACAAGCTGGTGAATCCCATCAGTGAAGGAAGAATAATACAATGACGGCTTTTGTCAAGTTTTTCTTTACTCTTGATTATCTGTCTTTAGCTGGACAATCACAGAACACTCACTTCAAAGGTAACACGAGCAGTGGGCAGGTACTCTCCAGGCAGAGGTGAATATATAGATTGGGTTGCTCTTTCTCTCGTGTGTGAGTACGTGTCCAGGAGGAGTTGTGCCCACAGGCTTTGTCAGCATGGATTAACAGCAGAAAGGTCAATACAGTCTCCTCAGCCTGCCAACAGACATCAGCTGAATGGAGGTGAAGTGGCAGAAGAAGAAGTCAAGGCACCACACTGAGACTCAAAGGTCCTTTGAAAATGTGCCAGAATTTGATATTCGTCCTTAAACAAGCTTGCTTTTCTGTATTTGTGCGACGGCTTTGCTTGCTTTTGTCCTTTACATTGATGTGTTATATTGACTGAAGCCGTTATTAACAGAATCAATGGGTGGCAATCAGATAACGCCTGTGTTACGGAATTGTTCATTTAAAGTTCTGTGGCTGCTTTTGTGTTGAAATATGTGTATACATGATTATTAGTTTTATGCAAGAAGTTATTTCACATTTAGGTAACAGCAGCTCTTAACATGTTGTAAAGCTTGAGTAGCTCGATATTGGCTTTTCTGGCAATAGCCGATATTCCGATATTGTCCAACTCTCAATAAAAAAATAGATATTACCCGATACCGATATATGCAGGCTTTTTACACCAAAACTGTTAGGTAACAAGATAACATATCTCCTATTGTGGAATAAATAACACATTATGCCTAATTTTATTGTGATGCCCCACTGGTTGCATACATAAATGCAACATGGCTTTCCAAATGTAAACACCGTCTGTGCAAAATAAGAGAACAACTTCAACTTTCATTGTATTAATACTGAAAAGAGTGCTGACGCTAATCGCTAGCTAAGCGCTAGCGTTGGTTAATGTGTTTGTGTTAATATTAAAATCATTCAGCTTTAAATTGTTTGCTTGTTAGCCACGGTTAGCAACCAACCAGTCTAGCATGTAGTTGTTGTTGTTATACGTCATCTAGCGCGCGCCGGTAAACGTCCCATGCTGCGTTCATGCAGGCTCAGAAATGCTGAAGCCTACAGAACAAACATCGGTTATAAAAACCCGATACCGATAATTCCCGATATTAAATTTTTTTGTGAATAACGGAGGGCCGATATTATCGGACATCTCTATTTAGGAGGCTCTGTTGGTTCAAATGGAATATAATAGGCATACTGCACCTAAATATATGAATCATGTTTTGCTACCTTACAATGAGCTGTTCATATCTACAGAGGGAGTGGGTCGTCTACAGTAGCACTATTTGTTGTAATCTGTAGCTAAGCTTTGGGTCCCAAAGCTTCAGGCCACCAAACCAAAGTGTCAGTATTTGACTGCCTGGGAATAAAATTACCAACAATTAACAATCTTTCTTTGCTCTGATTGTTTTTTTCTCATTCAGGCCCAGTCGATACTTGCCAGATGCCATTACAAGCACTAGGAGGAACGAGAGGAACCTGATTTTTTTCCTGATTTCATTCTAAAATATCAGAAACAGATAAACAACATGGAAAGAACTATGACTTGAAGTAAGTAAGAACTAATACTGAAGCAACCGTTTTATAATAATATTGTATTCCTACCAGTACCTGTCACTTTCAGTTGATTACCTCTACACAACCATAATATAGCTGCAGTACTTCATTTGCAGTCTATAATCTGAGTGACGTGCGTCATCAAAACATGCCTTCACACATAGGCGTGCCAGCAAGGGCCTTGCTGTAGCAACCCCAACAAATAGCTGTGGCTTATTTATATTTTATATACTGTGAAAATTGTAATTCATAGTTTGAAAAATATATAAATACATTGATAAAACCTAACCTAATCTATTTAAAAAACACATGATAACCTGATGTGATTCGGTTAATGGGTGAGCATTTAACGCACTTAACTCACTTCACCCACTATATTACAATATCTAACAATATCTATCTATCAATGGAAAATAGAAAAATATAATAGAGTCTGAAGTATGTACATTATACAATATATAACAATGTATAGAGATAGAAGTATATGTATACTACTACAGACAGAAGTTTAATGAATAATATTGAGTACTGAAAATGTTAATGTTGACAGCTAAATCCTTAAATGATTAGTGTTAGTGACAGAATAAACCAGAGTTATGCACATTGATCAGAGAACATTTCAAGGGCCAATTTAATGACAATGACAAGTGTCTGACACTCTGAGGGACGAGCTTCAGAGTTTGATGGCCACATGCAAGAATGACTTCCTGTGGTGCTCTGTGGTGCTTCTCGGTGGAATAAATCCACACACTGAAAGTACTCCTGTGTTTGACCGGGTGCTTGTAGAGTGGGTGGGAGACATGATGATCCAAGATGACATGTAGCTTGGATAGCATCTTCCTCTCTGACACTGCTGTCAAAGTCCAGCGATGTAAAATTTCACAAGTCATAATAAATGTTGCCTAGGACTAAATACTTTGAAACAGCACAATTACTCGTGGCCATGAGATGCTAGCAGAGGGTGCTTGCGCTATTGTTACGTGAGTCAAGAGAGATCTTTTCCTGGTATGAAGCTGCATTAAAGTACTCAAAAAATAGATATAAATAAAGGAAGACATCTGGCAGAAAACGCTTCCTTTGTGTAAACTTGCCCATTAGCTTACCAGTGTGTTAGCTAACATGAAGGGATGTTAGCAGTGAACAATATTAGGTGTTAAGATCACATACTACTACAAAAACCTATCAGAGTGATGTGCGAGTATTGTAAAATGTTTATATATGGCAATAGCATAATGTGTCATTGTGTTTTGCTTAACAGAGCATTCAGCTAACTGTGTGCTGTGTGTTTTACTGAAGTAGACCGCTAATGGAAAATAGTTAATTTCATATTGTTGAAAGGGAGTATACTACAGTTCACTTTATGTTTAAGAAGTTCATAATAGGTTTTAGGATAAAAATTAATTAACCCTTGATGGAATATAATTTATTTGAAGGGAAGAAATGTGTGAATGCTATTGTGTAAGTTTGTATTATCATTTGGCTTTGCTAATGCAACTACTGTCTCTAGTCTAGTCATAGTCTGTTACTAACTTCACTTCTTCCCCGAAGTTCGTGTGCTTTCTCATCTCGCAGGTTCTCATGGATCCTTGTGTAGCCTCCTGGCATGGTCCTGCTTGACTCCCACTGCTAATATTTCTGATATTATAATAGTTACTAATCATCATCATCATCATCACCATCATGTCAGGACAACTTTTGTCAAAATAACTTTTATTCCAAAGCAGAATATTACATTTGGCGGTATGGCTCTTTTCTGGGACCACCCTGCTGATATGCATCCATAGAAAGGTTTAAGACAAGGAGAGCGGCAGCAGAGACCCCCCAGGGTACAGAACAGAGCAAGCATCAATGGCAATCAGAAAATGACATTGACTAATTAGATACAACATAAAAAGGAGGAGCTGGGGTGGAGGTGGGTTGCAAAACGGCTTGTAGAGGAAGCAGCAAAGATAGGCAGGCTAAAGCAGCTTAAATAAGGCGCCCTGAATGATATCTGCAAATTGGATGCTTGAGGGAATCAGCTGAGCTGTCAGCTGACTGTGTATGGTTTCCAGTAGGAAGCTTATGTAACCCACATGTAGTTAACAGAATACTCAAATACATTTAGGACCAGTGTCTAGGTTCTTAGGAGGAGTTGAAAGAGTATGAAAGACACAATAAGCAACTGGAGCCACAGGGTACTTTAACATCAAATGTGAATGTATTGAAAGTTGTATAATGAAAAATAACAAAGGTCCTTTCTTAACCAGGACTCTGGAACAAAAATAGTTTCACAGTGTTTTAAGAAATTAACATAAACCACCTTAGAAATATAATACCCAACACAGTTCAACTCCACAAGGAAATGTCTTTGGTATGAATAGAGTTCAAGATTAATAAAGTCCAGGATTCCTTTGATCCACTCAAGTTCCAGTTTAGTTAGTTGTCGTCCGTTCAGCTAGCTTAAGTCAGAGGGTCAGTTTCAGTTCAAAACGTTTTAGTTCTGTCAGAAGTCATATGGTAAGGTGTGAAGTTGTCACAGTCCTACCACTCAAATGATGGAGAATGAAGGCCGGGATGGTCTTCTCCTCTGGGCAAAGATGGTTCCAACTCCTTGGGATAAGGAGGGGATCTGGTTCAGTACTGGCTCGCCATCTCCTTCGTCAAGGAGAATCCAAAATCCAAATCTAAGGGTATCTCCAGGGAATCTCAAAAACCTAGCCTGTATGAGAATAAGGCTATTACTACATTGAGTCAATGACATCCCACTTCACCATGACAATGGTATATGAAATCACATCAAAATACTACTGCACACAATAGTAATTAAATTAATGAAATATTTTTAACTGTACAGCATTTCTCCTATGGAGTACTTTATCATCCTCACACCATTCATGAACTATTTGTAGCTTTTTTAACCATGAATTATGATTATTTAATGTTTTAACCATCAAGTTAACATAGGACTTCTTTTCCTTTTTTTTTTTAAATGATAACATGCATATTTATGTATATAACAACTCTCTTTAAATTATGAAATAACCACATTAGGTATTTTACACACCTTATATTTTCTTATAAAAGGTTATAGCTTAAATGCACATATCCAGTTTTCCATATCCAACATTACCTATTATTATTAGCACTAGCAGTGAATAACTTAGCAGCCAGGCTTCCAGTGTAAACAGTTAAGTACAAAAGTAATCTTATACACCAAAGTAAAAGACTGCTATAACTCATAATTTTAATATTTCCTAACAGAGATATACTGCTTTAACTCTCAAATCAATACATATACAATGTAAAGTTAACATATAAGCAATAAGAAAAGGAAAAACACGCTGCGGTGCCACGTGTTGGCCGACAGCACTGGCTACTATTGTTAGCCACATTAGCAAAACTCAAAACTTAACTCACCAAGACTCTGCCAAAAGCATTCAACTCCTGGCACACAGATCATATAATCACCTCTTCCACTTCTCCTATGTGTCGTCTCAAGGTTGCTTTAATTTAATTTATCCACGCTCTTTTTTTTTCAGCTTAACTAGTTTATAACTACTTGTCTGCTTGTGTTGTCGCTTTGACTGCGCTGCCGAACTTCAACCTGGAGGGGTGGGACTTAATTCCCTTCTCCAATCAGATGTCTGTATTGACTAATACAGCCAGTAAGAATCAAGGCCAAGCAAACTTACTTTGATTGACACATTTTCTAGCGAACAGAAAGTAAGAATGAAAATAAAACCAAACTTATAGTGTTATAAGTTTTATCTATCTATTTATCTACTGGGTTACATCCTCCCCTTTTAAATATCATGCACGTCCCGGTGCATGTTGACTCTACCCTAAAATAGGTGTTGTGATTTCATAAGCTTGACTCTGTGACCACCAATCCCTATCATCAGCATTCAGAGAGTCACTAAAAGCTGTACTTAACCCTTGGAAAAGTGACTTAACTACTGTGACTAAAGGATTTCCTAGTTCAGGATAGTGAAATCTTCGTGATGGCTGACGATTCCTCTCTGATCTTCTGACGGGTTGAGGAATTTCTGAGTCATTTTTTTGTACTTTTGTCTCCAAGTGCTCTTTTAGCTGGTTTCTTATTTCTATTCCAACAGCTTCTTGGTCCCTAGTCTGTTCAGAGCTTCCTTCCTGTAAGTCTGGTAGATCTGCTGGAATATCTGGCATGGATGGAGGCAAGTCTGAGTAACTGTCTTTTGACTTAAAGTCAGAGTTGCCACTGGAAAGAGGCTCGGACTCCTCATCTGTTGTGTTTCCATACTCCGAATCCGGTAAGTATGAATCTGTCGCCTTTTCCTTTTCAGGTACACACAAGTGTTGGCTGGACTCATTCGGTGTCTCCCTGATTGGTGTACCTGGTGAGTGAAGAGTTCCAGTAGGTATTTCAGATAGGTGACTTCCAGAAGGTAAGGCTTCCTGTTGGCCCAATGGTCCTGCAAATTGGTTCATGCAAGGCTCTCTTTCAGACTTCTTAGGTTCCTCTTTGTCTTTGTCTGAGGTCGGTATTGTTGTGTCATAGACTTTGATAAAATGTACCTCTCTTGTCCCTTGTGATGGTTCAAACTGATAACAGATTTCCTCATCCTCCTCTTGAACCCAGTTGTGATCCTCTGGTTGGACTGTACTTTGTCGGGTTTGTGGTCTCTTAGGTTTACTGCCATGCTCTGGCCTCTCTTCTTCTGTCTGAGAAAGAAAACCACAAGGGAGCAAGAGGTCTCTGTGAAGCGTTCTCAATGGTCCATCTCCTTTCTCTGGTTTCAGTGAGTATACAGGCAACTCTCCCATTTTCTTGGTGATTACATATATTGTTTGCTCCCATTTGTCTGCCAGTTTGTGTTTGGTCCTGAGACGAAGATTGCGGACTAAGACTCTGTCCCCAACATCCAATGTGGACTCACGGATGACTTTGTCAAACCTCTTCTTGTTTTTTTCAGCCATTTTGCGAGAGTTTGTGATGGCTACTAGGTAGCTTTCCTCAAGATGGCTTTTCAACTTTTTCACATACTGTGAATGTGACTGGGGTGATTTGTTGGTGACTGGTAGTCCAAAGGCAATATCTATGGGCAGCCGGGGTTGTCTCCCAAACATTAATTCATATGGAGAGAAGCCTGTGACATCATTTTTTGTACAGTTGTAAGCATGAGTGAGGGGCTTTACATACTCACACCAATGGGATTTCTCTTTGTCTTTTAATGTACCCAACATACTGAGTAAGGTTCGATTGTAGCGTTCGACTGGGTTTCCTCTGGGGTGATATGGACTGGTTCTAACCTTCCGTATACCTAACAAAGAACACAGTTCTCGGATGGTATGTGACTCGAAATCTCTCCCTTGGTCACTGTGGAGTCGCTCAGGAAAACCGTAATGGACTAAGAAATGTTCCCAAAGGCACTTGGCCACAGTACTGGCCTTTTGGTCTCTTGTAGGCATGGCCACGGCGTACTTGGTAAAGTGATCAGTGATCACTAGAATGTCTTTTGTGTTTTTGCTATCCGGCTCTAGCGAGAGGAAGTCCATGCAGACTAACTCCATGGGTCTGGTAGTCTGAATGTTTACAAGTGGGGCTGCTTTATCAGGCGGGGCTTTTCTGCGGACACACCTTTCACAAGTCTTCACTTTCCTTTCAACATCTGCAGCCATCTTAGGCCAATAGAAGCGAGATCTGACAAGTTCAAGTGTGCGCTCAATCCCGAGATGGCCCATATCATCATGAAGGTTCTGAAGCACTGTGGGTCTGAGAACATCTGGGAGAAGCAACTGCATCACAGTTTCTGTTCCTGATAGGCGCTTCCGAAAGAGAAGATCATTTTGGATTTCAAGACGTTTCCATTCCTTTAAAACCAAGTAGAGATCATGGGAATCAGCTTTGAAGTTTGTAGGTAAGTTGTTTCCTGCCTCTAACAAGCTCATTGCTTTGCCAATGACAGGATCATCTCTTTGCATCTGCACAAGATCAGGGTGACTGTACTTGGGTATGGTCAGAAGACCATTATTGGAATCTTCCTCCTCAAAGACAGTGGGAATGGCAGCTGGGGACATGGCAAGAGACTGTACCAGCCCAAACGAGTGATCATTTTGTGTTAGAGCCATATGCCTCTGACAAGTAGCAGTGACTGTTTTTGCATGGAGGAGTTGAGGATCAGCTTCATTTACAGAGGACAATATATGAGATTTAAACTGTTCAATGCGCTGGCATTCCTCTTGAGAAACAACATCTTCCTCCAGCTCTCCATGAGGCCTCCGAGATAAGCCATCAGCGTCAAGATTCTGTTTGCCAGCTCTGTATTTGATGTCGAAGGTGTACGTGGACAGTGCTGCCAGCCAGCGGTAACTAGCAGCATCAAGCTTTGCTGTGGTGAGGAGGTACGTTAAGGGATTATTATCTGTGACAACAGTAAAGGTGTTGCCGTACAGATAGTCATGGAATTTGTCGGTTATGGCCCATTTTAGAGCCAAGAATTCTAGTTTATGAGCAGGATATCTGGATTCACTACGGGATAAACCTCGACTGGCATAGGCAATTACACGTGTGTGTCCATTCTGTTCCTGGTAGAGTGCGGCTCCCACTCCAGTGGTGCTCGCATCTGTATGAAGGAAGTATGGCAACTTCGGATCAGCATAGCCAAGCACAGGTGAAGAGGTGAGTGTTTCAATTATGCCTTCGAAGGCTTGCTGACATGCATCAGTCCAGCGTTCACCAAAATGTTCTTTGGGGTTTAGATACTTGCAATCATCCAGACTGGGTTTAAAACCTTTACGTTTAGGAGGGTAACCGGCGGTGAGAGAGGTAAGCGGTTTGACTATCTTTGAGTAGTCTTTAACGAACCTACGGTAGTAACCAGTAAATCCCAGGAATGACTGAAGTTCTTTCAGGGTCTGTGGTCTTGGCCAGGTTTTTAATGTTTCGACCTTCTCAGGATCAGTTTTTACTCCATCCCTGGATACAATGTGTCCAAGATAGCGGACAGAGGTTTGAAAAAACTTACATTTTTCGGGTGAGAGCTTGAGTCCGTATTCTCTCAGGCGTTCAAGGACATGACTGAGTCTGGTTTCATGCTCTTCAAGTGTACTGGAGAACACGATCAAATCATCCAGGAAGACGAGCACTTCTTTCAAATTGATGTCTTTCATGCATTTTTCCATGAGCCTTTGAAAAGTGCTCGGGGCATTCGTGATTCCCTGGGGCATACGATTGAACTGATAGAACCCAAAGGGGCACACAAAAGCTGTCTTTGGTTTATCTGCTTCATTCATCTCGATTTGATAATACCCTGACTTGAGGTCCATCACAGAGAACCACTGTGATCCCGCCAGGGCTGAAAAGGACTCCTCCAGATTTGGCAATGCATAGGCATCACGGATGGTCTGCAGATTTAGTTTCCGATAATCCACACATAGTCTCACATCACCATTCTTTTTCCGCACCACCACAATTGGCGATGAAAATGGGGACTCGGATTCACTGATGATGCCTGCGTCTAGAAGAGCTTGAAGATGCTTTTTGACTGCTTCAAAATCATGAGGGTGAATGGGCCGGGATCTCTGTTTGAATGGAGTCTCATCTTTAAGCTTGATGTGATGTTGAATCTTGTTTGCGTGACCAAAGTCGAGGTCATGGTGGGAGAAGACATCAGAGAAAGAGTTTAACTTTTGAGTGATTCTTTGTTTCCACTCTTCAGAGAGAGGTGAAATGCCAAAGTCAAAACTCAGGGTAGATTTTGTATCTGTTGTCTGCTGCTGAGCAGAACAGTTAGCAGAAATTTTTGGGCCACTTTTCTCGTCTGGCATAGGATTTGGAATGACACAATCAGGAACAACTAGCTCTGCTATTACGCAGTTTGTGGGCAGTGTGATGTCATGATTTGTCTCATTTCTGAGTAGTACAGGAACTTTGTAGGGACCCTTCTTTGGCAAAGTGATAAGGCAGCAATCTACAAAGACACCACCAGGTAAAGAGGAGCTAGTTGGTTGCTCAATTAGTGCCCATTGTTCAGATTTTGCTTGGTTGGCACACACAAAACCATCAAGCAGCACCTTCTGATTTGCTGGAAGGACTTCCTGGGTCCGTCCTTTGAGTTTCACCAGGCCTATTTTCCCACTCTCTGTTTGTTTTCTCCTGACTTCAAGTGTTTTTAAAACCTGTTGATAGCCATAAGGAAGGGACTTCCAACGAGACATGGGCTCCTCACCATGCTGCTCATATAAGGGGTCAAGAGTGTTTGTGCCAATAAGCAGTGGAATATCGCTATTTGAACGAAGATCAGGCACAAATAGTGCCAAGGTGGCAATTTCAGGTTCAGTCTCCAGGAAGTCTTTGGAAAACCTAATGTTGGTTTCCACGTATCCTAGATATGGGACATTCTGGCCATTTGCTCCCTCGACTTCAAGGAGGTCAGAGATGGGCTTAATGGGGTGTTCAGATAAGTGATCTTGATAGAAGGCCATGGCTATGGTTGTGACTTGTGAGCCTGTATCCAGGAGACAGTTGCAGTCCACTCCATCGACAGCTACTCTGGTTGTACATTTTTTTCCCACAAGTCGGCTAGGCAGTTTTCTGTTACCGTTAGCAGCAGTATGTAAGCTTAAGGCCTTCTCAGTATTTGCAAAGGCGGGACGTGATCCATTGTTAGCTTCTGTTTGTCCCTCAACAGAAGCTTGAACTAGTTTAAATCAGATAAGTCAGGTGTGTTGGAGATTTCCCACACCCGCTGCTTTTCTCTGAGCACTCTCCTTTTGCCTCTACCAACGCAGGATTTGGGTCGTTATTGCAGCTAGAAGCAATGTGAGCATCTTCACCGCATCTGAAGCAATACCAAGGCTTGGGTTTATGCAATGTTGCTGTAATTTGTTTCATTTCTTTCCTTTCTGGTTTAATCTCTTTCATTGCTGATTCATTTTGTGTCTTTTGCAGTTGTTTTTTGGTTTCTTTTGATGCCTTTTTTACAGGTTTCTCAGTGGTGCAGGTTTTGAGTTGTGCTATTTGAGCACGAAGATCTGCAATCTCCTTCTTGAGGTCATTATGGGCAGCATAAGAAACACTATCGGGATCTGAGGTAGTATCAAAACTGTCCATGCTTGACATTAATGTGGTCTGCACGTGTGAAAGAGCTCTGGTTTTAGTGATCCCTAGATGTTGTTTCATTCTCGTTGCTTTGCTTGCCTGCTTATCCTCTTCAGTACGGAGTAGAAGAAGAAACTCAGCAAAAGATGGGGGATCAGTTTTACGTTGTTCAAGCTGGAGACTCAATAGCAATGGGCTATCCCAGCAGCCACGACAGAACTGTCTGAGAAGTTGTTTGTCAGCATCACTAGGAACAATCCCTTCTCTGCTTATGACCGAACTCAAGGTGGTGTGTAGCCTTTGCAAGTAATCAGAAGCTTTCTCACCAACATTCTGGTTGGTGTTCAAGAAGCGAGCAAAGAGCTCATCACCATCTTCCACTGTTGCATAGGCTGAGTCAAGCAGTTTAAGATAAGCCTTAGGGGTGGCTTTTGGACCTAGTGATTTCACAATGTGTGCTGCTGGGGGTGAGAGGCTCTCAACAATCTTCCTCACAACCTGGGTATCTGAAATCACAGGATCATTCAAGCAAAATTCCACACTGCTACGCCAAGCATCATAATCAACTTCAAAAGCCGGGTGGGGAACTCTCCCTGAGAAAGGTTTCAGCTTGTAGGACAAGTTGGAATGAGGAGCCATCTCATTGCTTCTAACGATGTGCTCCACAATGACACGCTGCACCTCGGGTGTGCTGTGTAGTTCTGCTGGGGTTTGGGGGGAATGCATTTTTCCATCTTCATGGGAAGTAATCTCTGTGACAACCTCAGCAGTCTGGGATGTGATGCTAACTGAGCTTGCCTCTTCATCAGCAAGGGAGATGGGTGGCATAACTTGTGGTTCGTCTGTGAGAGGTGTTGGTGCTGGTTCTGCAGGAGTTTCAGTACCATTATCTTGGGTCTCTCTTCCCACTGACTCTCCTATCCTAGCCAACTCCTCTCTCAAAATGTCTTCAAATGATTTGCTACTCCTCTGTGCTAGATCTTTCAGCTCAGTCAGGTAAGCTACTGTTGCAGAAGCACTAACTTCACTGCTATAAACACTCATTAGGCTTTGAACGTAGTGAACAACCTGCGGGTTTGCAGTACAAACTCTGTTGAGAGGTAGGTGTTGTTTCTCTAGCTCTTTGACTGTAGCTTCATGTTGGAACTCAACGATAACTTTCACTTCTTTACCCGCAGAAGGCACTTCAACTAACCTAGCTACGGACCCAAACTGTTTCAGGAAGTCAAAAACTTCATTGTCTATTTCACTGTGAGTTAGTCCACTAACTAAAACAGCATTTTGAACCTTAATGTTCTGTAATTTTACAACTTCCATTTTTCTTTTAGGTTAATGCACCAGGAATACCTTTCAAGTTGAAAATTAAAGCGAATTACTACAAAACTCAAAGTAATTGAATGTTAAAACAGCCTTCTGTTGCTCCAGCTACTCAAAGAATGTCCACATTAATTTCTTTACAAATTAACTCCTCCTGGCTGGCTCGCCACAATTACGTCTGTAACCCACATGTAGTTAACAGAATACTCAAATACATTTAGGACCAGTGTCTAGGTTCTTAGGAGGAGTTGAAAGAGTATGAAAGACACAATAAGCAACTGGAGCCACAGGGTACTTTAACATCAAATGTGAATGTATTGAAAGTTGTATAATGAAAAATAACAAAGGTCCTTTCTTAACCAGGACTCTGGAACAAAAATAGTTTCACAGTGTTTTAAGAAATTAACATAAACCACCTTAGAAATATAATACCCAACACAGTTCAACTCCACAAGGAAATGTCTTTGGTATGAATAGAGTTCAAGATTAATAAAGTCCAGGATTCCTTTGATCCACTCAAGTTCCAGTTTAGTTAGTTGTCGTCCGTTCAGCTAGCTTAAGTCAGAGGGTCAGTTTCAGTTCAAAACGTTTTAGTTCTGTCAGAAGTCATATGGTAAGGTGTGAAGTTGTCACAGTCCTACCACTCAAATGATGGAGAATGAAGGCCGGGATGGTCTTCTCCTCTGGGCAAAGATGGTTCCAACTCCTTGGGATAAGGAGGGGATCTGGTTCAGTACTGGCTCGCCATCTCCTTCGTCAAGGAGAATCCAAAATCCAAATCTAAGGGTATCTCCAGGGAATCTCAAAAACCTAGCCTGTATGAGAATAAGGCTATTACTACATTGAGTCAATGACATCCCACTTCACCATGACAATGGTATATGAAATCACATCAAAATACTACTGCACACAATAGTAATTAAATTAATGAAATATTTTTAACTGTACAGCATTTCTCCTATGGAGTACTTTATCATCCTCACACCATTCATGAACTATTTGTAGCTTTTTTAACCATGAATTATGATTATTTAATGTTTTAACCATCAAGTTAACATAGGACTTCTTTTCCTTTTTTTTTTTTAAATGATAACATGCATATTTATGTATATAACAACTCTCTTTAAATTATGAAATAACCACATTAGGTATTTTACACACCTTATATTTTCTTATAAAAGGTTATAGCTTAAATGCACATATCCAGTTTTCCATATCCAACATTACCTATTATTATTAGCACTAGCAGTGAATAACTTAGCAGCCAGGCTTCCAGTGTAAACAGTTAAGTACAAAAGTAATCTTATACACCAAAGTAAAAGACTGCTATAACTCATAATTTTAATATTTCCTAACAGAGATATACTGCTTTAACTCTCAAATCAATACATATACAATGTAAAGTTAACATATAAGCAATAAGAAAAGGAAAAACACGCTGCGGTGCCACGTGTTGGCCGACAGCACTGGCTACTATTGTTAGCCACATTAGCAAAACTCAAAACTTAACTCACCAAGACTCTGCCAAAAGCATTCAACTCCTGGCACACAGATCATATAATCACCTCTTCCACTTCTCCTATGTGTCGTCTCAAGGTTGCTTTAATTTAATTTATCCACGCTCTTTTTTTTTTCAGCTTAACTAGTTTATAACTACTTGTCTGCTTGTGTTGTCGCTTTGACTGCGCTGCCGAACTTCAACCTGGAGGGGTGGGACTTAATTCCCTTCTCCAATCAGATGTCTGTATTGACTAATACAGCCAGTAAGAATCAAGGCCAAGCAAACTTACTTTGATTGACACATTTTCTAGCGAACAGAAAGTAAGAATGAAAATAAAACCAAACTTATAGTGTTATAAGTTTTATCTATCTATTTATCTACTGGGTTACACTTAGGAGGAATCAGCTGAGCCATCACCTGATGTGTGTTTCTGATTAGCTGTGATCCCCAAGGGGACATTCACAGTTTCCAGCAGTATCCACAGACTGACAACAACAACAAGAGGCAAAATGCAAAAGAACCAATAAAATAAATAGCAAAATAACAAGCTTTGGGTGAGTGTCCTAAGGTGCATGGTCAAATCCAGTACTCGAAAGGCCTAAGGTGCATAAGTAGGTGGTCACAAAATGCAGGGTTCTGGTTGTATAGTTTGATACAGGGCAGACTGATCAGCTGATATAGCTGGAATTGAGAGCTGAGCCTGACTTTGTGGCCTGCCTGAACTAACGCTATGCTTGATTTGTTGCTACTGTTGTTGCTGTGCACCTTTTGTCTCTGTATCTGTCCTTCTGTCTTTATCCCTCTACGCCCCTCGCCCTCTCTCTCTGGTCGAGGCAGACGGGCACCCACCTAAAGCTAGGGTCTGTCTCGCCAAGTGTTTGCTCATGGTGGGAACTGTTGGGCAAATAATCTTATAAGCAGTATGGTCTAGACCTGCTCTATCTGAAAAGTGTCCCGTGATAACGTCTTATGAATTGCCACTATACAAATACATTTAAGGAAGGAAAGAAAGAAGGAAAGAGACTTCTGTTCTCTGACTTTGGCATATACCACTATTTATAATTCTCTGATTCCTTCTTTGTTTGCAATTCACATACTTCCAGAACTACATATTACACTGTGTTCCCTGTGGACAGGGACAGGATTTACAGTAGCAACAGAAAAGAAAACGGAATGCACCTGAGCTCAATTTTGAGCTTGATCGCAAAGGCTGTGAATGCTTATGTAAAAGTGATTTCTTCGTTTTTTTTTATTTTTGATAAATTTACAAAAATCTCAAACAAACTTTTTTTTAAGTTGTCATTATGGGGTATTGTGTGTAGAATTTGAGGAAAAAATGAATTGAATCCATTTTGGAATAAGGCTGTAACATAACAAAATGTGGAAAAAGTGAAGCACTATGAATACATTTTCCGTATGCACTGTATGTACCAATCAAAGTGTCACAACCCACTCAGTTCCCTCTTACCATCTCGCCGAACCCCTCCGTCCATTCATCCATCCAACAAACCCACCTTTCTTCCATCTGTTCATCCCCTATCCTTCTTTCTGATACCCCTTAATTCCTCAACCTTGATCCCTCAATCTTCAACCCTTCATCGCTGAACTCTCATCCCTTCTTTCCTTCATCCCTCATCCCTTCATCCCTCAAGCCTGTGGTGGCAATTTGTTTAATAAAGCATACAAAGTATGATTTTATCTTTCTGTAAGGTTTTATTCAAGTCATCCATAAATGTTCTCAAACACTCTAGTATGTGAAAGTCCGAAAGAGCCAAAATTGGAAGATGCAGTATGGTTTTCTCCCTGTTGGAGCATCACTCTTACACAGTTACACATTCCTGAGTTCTGGGACAGTAAACAGACAAAGTGGTGAGATGATCATGTCCTTGGCTTCTTAGTGAAGTCTCAATATCCCACTGTTTACTTGGACATAGATTGTAGATAGAAACAGGGTTAAAGGTTATATGCATATAACTGCCTCATTAACAGTTGCGTATGGTTTTATAATGACCAGGTCAAAGGGTTGCATAGGTTCTTAAAAATTGCCATTACAACCCCTACTCTTTGTGCTCTTGTTATATTTTTTATTCTGCCCTTTCTGTATGCTGTTGCAAACTGCAATTTCCCCATTGCGGGACAAATAAAGATTTTCTTATCTTATCTACCCCCCATCCCTCCACCCTCATCCCTTCATCTCTCGACCTTCGACCCTCATTCCTTCATCCCTCAACCCTTTCCAGGTCCATTCATCCCTCCTACAGTACACCACATCACTTTACATTTATTCATTACATGCAATAAACCAATACGTTCATTGGCGTGGTCTTTGTTAATGAATATATTTTTGGAGTGGTATTCATTTCTGTAATAGATGTATGTGCTGTTCTTCTAGAGACTGCACACTCCAGGGAAAACCTCTGACTGCTTCCACAGATGGCATGCAACAAAATCAATGGCTCAGACTCTCTGTCATCAATATTTTATAAGCACTTTAAGCTGGAGTGAAAAGAGGAGGAAGGGGAACGGGGGTGGTGAGACGAACAAATGACAGACAAGGAGGAGGAAGAGTATGAAGCTGAATAGAGAACATAAAAGCAGAGCAACATAGAAATATGTAAGAGCTGGACTAAGGGAAGGAGGAAAAATGAATATCCCTGATAGATGTTTTCATTAGTACTGAATCAGTCAATCACCAATGAAGCCAAACTGAGCTCATGAATAAATCACTTGATGCTGGTAATGTGTCAATTTGCTTTCAGATGCTCCAGGCCTGTGGCTGTGATTTTATTGCGTGGGAGAATTGACAGCTCTGTATGTTGTGCTTTTTAAACAGGACAGGTTCTTAGCTGTGGAAAATTATATAAGATAAAGCCATTTCACAGTCATGCTCGACACATAGAAAATGGTGAGGAGAAGGCAAATGAGTGTGGGAGGGTGAGATGAAACCCTTTTGTTTTTTCCTACAAGTTTTTTTTCCATCTGAAGTTTGAGGCTATTTTTGCCTGGGGAAATGTTAAGCTGTGGACCTCTTCAGCTCCAGTTAAACTGAGGCCTTCAAAGGAAGAGGAGGGGAGATAAAGGCGAAGAGACAAGGATGAGGAACACAACACAGGAAACAAAACGACAGAGAAAATAGCTCAGATGAAAATGAAGAGAAAACTGTGGATGGAAGTGGGAGGGAAATGTGTTTATTTCAGTTATGTGATTATGCTCAATCCACATTCGTTTCACAGTCATCTAATTACAGCCATTGCAACCACATAATTATTAATTAAGGGGTAGGACTAGTGTGGTGATAGTTCTGGGAGGTGATCATCAAAATATTATAGAGATGAATAGAATACTGACTATTAGATTAGGAAGCGTGATGTCGTCCTAACAACTGCAAATAACGCAGGTGGAAATATTGCTTTTCTACTTTTTCTACTTCGTACTTGAGTTGTCCTCAACTCAAACAGTCACCTTCACTTTGGTTCACTGTCTGTACTGCAGTCTCTCTGCTGTGTTGTCTGCTCGCTCTGTGTGTGTGTGTGTGTGTGTGTGTGTGTGTGTGTGTGTGTGTGGAGCTGAGCTCTGTCCTCCGTTCTGCAGAGGAGAGGACAGAGAGGCAACAACACCCATAAGTAACGGCTACCACTATGGTTAAGGTCTGGCTAGGTTCAGAAGACAAAGTCGACGGGATTAGGTAATGAGTGGTCATGGTTAAATGACACCACCACTGACTGAGGTAGGAAACATGAAGCAAACAGCGACCTCCCGTGTCAATATCACACTACTTCAGTAGTAGTAGTAGTTCCCAACCTTTTTCCTTAAGGGTGTCCTTGACTATCATTGAATTGACAACCCCTGACTAAGTGACATATTTTATAGATATTTCATATTATATTCAACGCATAACAATAACAGTAGAGGACAACAGATAAACTGTACAATGAACCCAAACAGTGACCATAATAACTGCGGGAAGTTTGTGTAAAATGATACTTCATTCATGCATATTTAATAGGCTTCTTTTATTGACAAATTAAGTGTTTTCTTCTCATTGTTCTATTAGCTCTTTGGTTGTTTGAACTTTTCTAATGTAGTACGAGGCTGTTAAAGATTATATGTTAAAGGGCAAGTGTGTAACATTTAGGAGGATCTATTGTCAGAAATGGGATATGATTTTCATAGGTATGTTTTCAATAGTAGTAATATTCACATGAAAATACAATTTTGTTTTCATTCCCTAACGTTTCACTAGACTTTCCTTCACACTTGGAAGGCTGATCTTTTTTTAAATGGTTACATCAACTTTACAGCTATATGCCACTAAATGCTACACACTGGTCCTTTATTAATAATCCAAACTTTAAAAATCATTTTATTCAGCGTTATTTACAAAAATAAATGAGATACTGAGATATATATATCCACATATTTTCTTTTTTAATTTTCTTACACAATGTACGTAATGTATGTATTTTAACTTATGTGAAGTTTCTTTGAGTACCATGAGTACAAGTGCTCTCTAAATAAAATGTATTAATATTAATATTATTGAAATCCTTGCAACCTCCTGTGAAAGCAGCGGTCTGTACTTCCAATTTAGGAACCAGTTCACTACTTAATCCTGACTGTAAACAGTCATAATACACACAGCAGTACAAGCTATTGTCCATTAAATATTACTTTCTTGACATGACAGGCTTGTTTCCCCAGTCTTCAATTCAAACAAAATGGTAACCAATTACACACTCCTAGGGTTCCAGGACAGGAAGTCCTGATGCCTGCGTTGACCTATAGTTTCACTTTCTGACAATGTGCGATAGATGTGTAGTGTTCTGCCCCAGTTATCATGATTTTGTAATTGTAATACTTTTTTATTTTGTTTAATTTTTGTTTCCAGAGTGGGTTGGCTTGTTTGAGTTTAGTTTATATTGCTTAAAAATCTTTGCTTGTAGTTTATTTTCAGTATTAGTGAAGACGCAAAAGTCTGGGACTGAGTTACTGAGTGAGCGATGAAATTACACCATCGGTCAAGCATTGTAGCTCCCCCTCCTCCCTGTTTGTATCTCTGCATCGGTCAACAACTGATTCGGCTCCTCTGCTCTTTTATGATCAGAATCAGAATCAGAAATACTTTATTGATCCCTTGGGGTAAAAGAAGTAGAAATAATTCACACACCCCACATATAGCTGCACAGCTGAGAGAGAGGCTCCTCTCCTGCCTGTCTGTGTGACTGTGTGTGTGCTTATTCCTCTCTTTGTTTAGACACAACTGAAAAATATGTGGAATATCACATATCACAGACAGCAGTAAATAAATACAGTGGATGGGCAGATATTCATATTTGTATCGCCATACACTAGTGTACACTCTGTACACTACATGCCACACTCACCCTATTAACACACATTCATTCACTGATGGCAGTGGCTGCCAACTGAAAAACTAAACAGGAAGTCAGCCATTTTTAAAAAATTTATTTTGTGGTCAATTCTGGCGATATTTATATAACATCTCCTTGGGAGTTTCTCTGCTTGACTTCAGATCTGGTCAGTATGATGTAAACACCATCACGATCGTGCTACTTGTGATTGTGCGTCAAACAGCGTGCCCGTGGCGTGACATCCAATTTTGAGACTCGTTGTCATAACTTCAGTGTACACAATCTAATCTCAACGAAACTTCACACCTCTGATAAGAGTCCCGCCCTGAACATGTCTACATGACAATATTCAGATATAATCATAGCGCCACCTAGTGGCAACAGGAAATATCATGTTTTATACTTTCATGTTCTACTCCTAGGAGATTGATCAGATCCAGCTGAAATATGGTCAGAATAATAATCTGCGGCGTGGCGTCAAACGTGGACTCACATGAATTTGCTGTAACTTGAGTGTACATTGTCCATTCGGCACCAAACTTCAAGTGTCTGATAAGATTCCCGCCCTGAACACATCTGTGTGATAATATTCAGTAAAAGTGGTAGCACAACCTTATGGTGGAATTTATTACACTTTTATGTATTTCTCCTGGCAGATTGACCACATCCAGCTGAAATTTGGTCAGAAGACATCTAATGAACCTTATGAATTTTTATCGAACCGTGTTGCGGTAGCAATGGAGCGAGCATCACTTTGTTGTTTTAACATTTGATCGATTTTGCATGGGCTTAACAGACTCAACAATTCATGAAACTTGGCATACAAATCCCACATGGCAGTATTTTAAATTTCATCTGGGTCTTTGACGTGGGGGCGTCAAAATGACTCGATAGCGCCCCCTACAAACTTTGAAAATAACAACCCCAGTGTCCTGTTACGTGGACATGTATGACAGTTGGTACGCATGTGTATCATGATGGGACAAGCAAAAAAGCCACATGGACCCATAACCCAAACACAACAGGAAGTCGGCCATTTTGAATTTCGTGGTCATTTTTGGCGATTTGCACACTTTGTATTTGAACGAACTCTTCCTAGGGAATTTATCAGATCAACTTCAAATTTAATCAGCCGGCACGAGACATGGCCGCAGCACACCCTGAGTTGTGTGGAGTGCGAGGGCCTGTTCATCGCTGCTTGCAGCTTTAATTGTAAGATCTATTATTATTATTCAGACATTTCAAATGGCTTTTTGGAGGCTTTATCATATTCGAAAAGTCCTGAAAATCTGCTCACAGGTCAGTCGTGGCAAATCTTGGCTAATTTATGGGTCTATGACATATGCGCAGAAAAATTGCTTGACAGCGCCCCCTATTGAGCAGCCCCAACGGCACGTTTCAGCTATGAGTATGAAAAGTGGTACACATGTAGATCACATCAAATCCTTTTGGAGCCATATCCCAAACCCAACAGGAAGTTAGCCATTTTGTTATGCAGATGATGCGCATATCTATCAATCAAGCCCGATGAAATTAATCAATTATCTAAATTACAAACATGTCTTAAGGACATAAAATCCTGGATGAGCTGCAATTTTCTGATTAAAATCAGAAAAAAACGAAATTCTTGTTCTTGGCCCCAAAAACCTTAGAGACTCACTGTCTAAAGATATAGTTACTCTAGATGGCATTAACTTGGCCTCTAGCACCACTGTCAGGAATCTTGGAGTTATCTTTGATCAGGATTTGTCATTTAACTCCCACATAAAGCAGACCTCTAGGACTGCCTTCTTTCATTTACGTAATATTACAAAAATTAGACACATACTATCAGAGACAGATGCAGAAAAACTAATCCATGCATTTGTTACTTCAAGGCTGGATTACTGCAACTCTTTATTATCAGGTTGCCCCAATAAGTCCATTAAAACGCTCCAATTAATTCAGAATGCTGCAGCACGAGTACTGACAGGAACTAGAAAAAGAGATCACATCTCTCCTGTACTAGCTTCTCTGCATTGGCTCCCTGTAAAATTTAGAATAGAATTTAAAATCCTCCTCCTCACCTATAAAGCTCTTCATGGTCAGGCCCCTTCATATCTTAAAGAGCTCATAGTACCCTATAACCCCTCTAGAACACTACGTTCTCTGAATGCTGGGCTACTTGTGGTTCCTATAGTCTCTAAAAGTAGAATAGGAGCCAGAGCCTTCAGTTACCAAGCTCCTCTCCTGTGGAACCAGCTTCCAGTTGTGGTTCGGGAGGCAGACACCCTCACCACATTTAAGAGTAGGCTTAAGACATTCCTCTTTGATAAAGCTTATAGTTAGGGCTGGATCAGGTGAGTCCTGAACCATCCCTTAGTTATGCTGCTATAGGCCTAGACTATCGGGGGATTTCCCATGGTGCACTGAGCTACTCTCTTCCTCTCTCTTTCTGCACTCATTCATGTCCCATTAATGCATGTTACTAACTTCACTTCTTCCCCGGAGTTCTTGTGCTTTCTCGTCTCGCAGGTTCTTATCGATCCTAGTGGAGCCTCCTGCCATGGTCCTGCTAGATTGCCATTGCCAATACTGTTGTTGCTGTGCACCTGTCTGTCTGTCTGTCTGTCTCTCGCTCTCTCTCTCTCTCTGTCTCTCTCTCTCTCTCTCTCTCTCTCTCTCTCTCACCCCAACTGGTCGAGACAGACGACCACCCACCTAGAGCCGAAGGATCTGTCCTAGGTTTCTGCCTTTTAACAGGCATTTTTTCCTTGCCCTTGTCGCCAAGTGCTTGCTCATGGTGGTACTGTTGGGTCTCTGTAATTAATGTTTTAAAGAGTTCGGTCTAGACCTGCTCTATTTGAAAAGTGTCCTGAGATAACTTCTGTTATGAATTGGCGCTATACAAATAAAATTGAATTGAATTGGATTGAATTGAATTGTATTTAGCTGCCATTTTTGGTGTTGTATTTGAAAGGACTTGTCCTAAGGAATTGATCGGATCGACTTCACATCAAAGTCGGACATTTTGAATCGAATGTCAAACATGTTGCATTTCTAGCAATTTCAGGGCTTTTATTTTAACAAACTCCTCCTAGGGAATTAATCAGAACAACTCCAAATTTGGTGAGCACATTCTAAACACCTCCAGGATTTAAAGGAGTGATATCATGCCCCTTTTCAGGTCCATACTTGTATTTTGTGGCTCTACTACAATAGGTTTAGATGTTTTAATGTTAAAAACTTCTCCAACTTTCTCCTACTACCTATAGCTGAGCACCTCTTTTCAGCCTCTGTCTAGAACGCTCCGTTTTAGTTCCTGTCTCTTTAAGGCCCCCCTCCCAGAAAGCCCAGTATGCTCTGAATGGTCAGCATTATGACGCCGATGACGCTCCAGCCCTCCCACTTCACACCTCAGCATTGCTGGTGTTTTGGCAGGCAGCTCCTCACTGTTACTAAGTTTAGCTGCATTTCTAACGTGAATATATATCAATAACTGCTTCTAAACCAAAAACTTCACCACCGGGCATATTAAAGCGGGACCCTGACCTGAAATCACAGAGAAATGAACATCATCAACAATCAGGATTACAGCTTTCTGTGACGTTTTCCTCAGGTAAATACTGCTAACGCTATTAATCTCTCTCTATCTATCACATAATGTTAGGTTAGTGTTTATACCTTAACAATCAAAACCAACACTGTGTTTTATGCTTGTCTTTACAGGTACAGCAGTGAGCAGTGACCTACAGTCTACACAGCCCAGTGAAGTTAAACATATTTATTGTGAGGAGCTAAAGAGGTAACGTGTTAGCATGTGAATGTAGCATAGTATATAATGTGAACAGTAATTACCCAGATGTGGAGATGTTACCATATGAAACAGACTACTGGAACATTAGTCAAGCAATTGTTTCTATTGAAGAAACACCCAGTAATCAAAAAGTAATCAGAGTAATAGTATAATGATTACTGTAACCTGCCATCTGTTATATTCTTTATACACATTAGTTTACTGAGACCATGGAAACTTACCATAATGAGGCAGAAACCTGCCTGGAATACTTTATCTTGTACAACATGGCACGTGATTGGAAGTTGCTGGTAGACTTGACCCAAAAGCTGTGCTTCCCAACTGAAATCTCGTCCACCAACCTGCGACCAGACCTTGTGCTGTGGTCAGCTTCACTCAAGCACGTGTACATCATCTAGTCCTACACAACAGATCTAACCCCATTTAAAATACTGTATATATACTGAATGTTGTATCATTTATATTACTGTATCATTTATATGATATATTATGATGTCATTTATCTGTCAACATAATAAAGTTTGAATGTGAGACAGAAATGTATTGTGTTGCTTACAGTCATTTACTACAGGTTTAAATTTCACATTTTCATATTGATAGATGTTACACGGACCAGGTTTTCAACTCTTCTACATGCAGGAAATCTTCATAAAACGTTATTTATGTAAAACCACACTTATTACTGAATTTAAAAATGACCAAAACTCTTCTTAAAAATAAAACACTTTATTTATGTTTCATTCATATTCCAGTTACACATAAATATAGATTGTGTGTGTGTTGACAGTAACAAAGCTATAACTTTGTTGTAAACTGTACAGATCATGTCCTCCATCAAGGTATATGGTTTCTAGTATACTGAAGTGTGAGCTGGTAATGGAGCTCTGCAGTCAGTGTTCATCTTGATGCGTCTTCCTTTGGATACCCAGGCTGTCCTGATGCTGCACCTGTCACTGTCCTCTGATGGGTCCAGGAACACCTGAGCTTCATCGGGTCTCTCAGGTCACCTGTAAAACATGGCAGATTCAGTGTTACTTGTAAAACAGAATATAATACAGTACAAGTACAACAGCTCCTTGTGGCTAAAAGTAGTCCTAAGTTATAAAATAAAATAATAAAGCAGTGTCTCTGCTGGGTCCCTTGTTGCAGCTAACTGTAGTGATGTGTTGTTGAAACAGTCTGAGGCTACCAACACAAGTGTTTAGGCAGCAGCTACACACACTGGACATTTAATGTGACTGTAACTTACGTTGTGACATACCAAAGGCTCATCAATACAGTACAAGTTCCCAGTGCAAAAACATTTAGAAGTGAGCCTCATTGTTGTTTATAATACAACAGGAGATGATATGAGTATGAGATGTTACACTGGACCTGCACTTATATTGTCAGTAATACCAGTATTGCAGTGACACTAAATATATGGATCAGAAAACTTTTATTCGTTGCAGTTTGACTCCACAAACAGCAACCCCAGCTGCTCGGTGCTAATCAAAGTTACAGAATATTACTAAACTAATTAATCCCTGCAGTTTGACCATTTCTCTCTCACAGAAGCCATCTTCTTTTTGTTCAACAGGGCTTTGATGTCCCTGTTAATCCATGGCTTGTTGTTAGGGATAATGCTGTCCTCACAGAACCTGATGTAAATGGTAAATGGTAAATGGACCTGTACTTGTATTGCGCCTTTCTAGTCTTCCGACCACTCAAAGTGCTTTTACACTACGTGCCACATTCACCCTTTCACACACATTCACACAGTGATGGCAAAGCCCATCGAACAGAAACTAACATTCATACACACTCACACACCGATGCACGGCATCAGGAGCAATTTGGGGTTCAGTATCTTGCTCAGGGATACTTCGACTTCCCACAACCTTCCGATTAAGGAGCGACCCGCTCTGCCACAGCCGCCCATGTAGTCTGTGACACACTGGGTGAGACCCTCAATGTCGTCTCTGTGGTCTTCCTGGAACAGGTTGTCGGTTGTCCTGTAACAATCCATCAAGGCCTCCTGGTGGTGATGGACTGTCTCCTCCTAACAGCAGGATTGTATGTAGGATTGAGATGTATCAGGCAGTGGTCAGATTTGAGAGAGGGGGAGGGCGGTGACGCAGATCCAAGGTCTTTTCCCCTGTAGTGTTACAGATGACGTACTAGGTAAAGTTTGTCAGAGTCTTGAGATTTTGGCATGGTTAAAATCTCTGTTTATTATGATGAATGCGCTGGGATGAGCTGTGTCTGCAGGTCTGCTACGGTGGAGTGGATGACATCACAGGCGTGCACCGCTACTGCCGATGGAAGAATGCAAACAATGACAACAATGGTGGCCAAAAACACATTGGGCAGATAGTATGGCCTTAACCTGATGGCCAGCAATTCAGTATCAGGCGTGCAGATTTCTGCCTTTGTGACAACATGTCCAGGGTTACACCATTTAGAGTTCACAAAGACAGCAAGCCCTCCTCCCGACTTTTTACCGCTCTGTTTCTTCCGAACTAGTGAAAAACCGGCTAGTTCCACTGAGCAGTCTGGTGTAATGTCATTCAGCCATGTCTCCGTCAGACATAACATGCTGCACTCCCGATACTGTTTATATTTAAAAACTAATTTCAACTTAGGCTAAGTAAATTAATTAACTACCAACACTGTCGGTCTATTTACAACAATAAACACAGTGCTATTTAAGAAGGAGTAGAGAAGAAAGTAAGATTTAAGGCGAAAAATAAGAGGGGGAGCAGGAGCTGTTGCGTCAAGCTGCCACTCTCTGCGGCGCTCTATCAAATACTTCTGTGCTGGTCCGTGCAGCAAACATCAGGGCAGCTGCAGCACTTAGCTCCAGGCTTTCAGGAACAGCGAGGGCTTGCAGCCCTAACATGGCAGAGAGCAGCAAAGGCAGTTCTTGTCCGTGGGAGGTGGTTAGTCAGAGGGGAGGTGGTGCTATGCAAATGACTCCCTGTGTTACGTAATAGGGGGAGCAAAATCTGAACGGAGCGTTTGAGCTGAGGTCTTCTGACATGGCCCGCCCACAAAAAAAGGACTGAGTTAATTATTTTCACAGTTTCTGTGTTGGTAGGCAACCCAAATACCCAAATATGTCCGTACAAACATTAGAACAGTGCATTTTGCATAATATGTCCCCTTTAAAGTTGTGCTCCTTGTGTTCATCGTCCTCTATCGTTGTGGCTGTTGTTGTCATCATCTTCTTCATGTTCATCATCATCATCATCATCATCACCATCAGTCGCTTGTATTAGTGTAGTTGTTGCTACTGTTGTTGCTGTGCACCTTTGTCTCTGTTCTTCTGTCTTTACCTCTCTGTCCGAGGTGTCTGCCTCTTAAAAGTAAGTTTTTCCTTGCCGCCAACGGCAAGTACTTGCTTATGGTGGGAACTGTTGAGTCTCTGTAAATAATTTTATAAGGAGTACAGCCTAGACCCGCTCTATTTGAAAGTGTCCTGAGATTACTTGTTATGAATTGGCGCTATACAAATAAAATTTAATTGAATTGAATATTTTTATGGCACTAGATTAATTAGCAGGAATGGCTAAAGGTGGCAGTTTACTTCAAAAAGTATTTTATTCACCACTTTTAAATGCAGTATAGCAATGATGCATGATGGGTGGCTGTGGCTCAGAGTTTGAGTGGGTCGTCCATCGGAAGGTTGGCAGTCTCTTTGAGCAAGCCACTGAACCCTAAATTGCTCCTGATGCTGTGTATGAGTGTGTATGAATGATTAGTTTCCATTCTGATGAGCAGTTGGCACGTTGCATGGCAGCCACTGTCATCAGTGTATGAATGTGTGTGAATGAGTGCGGCATGTTGTGTACACCGCATTGACTGGTCGAAAGACTAGAGAGGCGCTAGATGATAACAGTCCATTTACTAGGTACTATTTTATGAAAACTGACTGACATGTGATGCATGCATGTTTTTCGGAAATTCTCTAGAAGTGCGTGATTCAACTTTTGCCCATGGTGTAATGTTGAAAACACAAAGAAATATCACAATAAATCCAAAATAGAACCACAAAACATGTCGAATCAGCACCCCAACTATTGTGATTTTACCAAATTGGAAGAAGAAGAAGAACAGTCATATAGTCCTAGTCCTACTGTCTCTGGTGCTGAATATGATGTTGAATGCACTTATGTTTATTTGCATGCATTGCATAAATGTTTGCAAGCTGTGCTATATAAAAAAAGTAAACATCTTCAGTAGGAACCAGTGAGCGTGGGGCTGGAAGATATAGGCAGAAAACCCTGAGAGTATTCAACATATTGTTGGCTTTCTTAATAAGAAAAATATAAAATAATCCAATCTTATGTTTTCCTGTCATTGCTAGCATGATAGCATTCTGATGTTAACATTCAATCACCACTATGAATAAGTCAGTATCATAAAGCTATTAGTGTGGCTGTGGAATCTACTTAATCAAAAGTAGTGTCTACATTAGAAATAGATGATTCAGATTTATTCTTGGTCTGCTTTGATATTTGGGCTGCAGTTCAAGTTTTCTCTCTCTACCAGTTACACAAATCCATTTCTCTCTTTGCCTTTTGATCCTCTCTCCTTGAGGCACAGCTCAGGTCATGTTCCTCTGGGACATTTCTCATTCCTGTTTCTTATTCAATCAGTCTTCCTGCATTATCATTTTTTATATCTGGAGCATTAGCTTCCTGACCACAGGGGAACAGGCAATCCTCCTCGCTGACTGTCCCACTACTGATGGTAGTGGGACTAATAATCAATCACTGAGCACACTGCCACATTAAGTACTGTCCCTGAATCCAGATAAGACAGCTTCACTCACTGCTGCACACGCTGTATGTTGCAGTCTTGTGTTTTTTCTGTGGAGACTGGCAGTTAATATCTGTTACCCACACCCGTACAATCTGTCTATAGGTCGGTACGAGAAACTGGGGAAGCTGTACCACATAGATAAAACTGATGTGCATGGACCTCGTGATCTGAGCTTGTCTCTGGAGGAGGATGGAGCTGTTAAAGTGGCCTTGGTGGATGCAGCACTGAACCCTGGACAGAGTGAGCTCCCACAAGAGGTGAGAGATTTAACTAACAGACCAGATCTGCCTGAAAATCAACAGGAGAAGTTGCGTGCCTGCTGCTCAAGTGGGAAAAAGTTTTTGCCAAGCACGAAGAGGAGTTTGGCCGGACAGACGCTGTGCAACAACAGATCCACACTGGCGATGCAGCACCCATCAGGGAGAGGTATCGACCCCTTCCCCCTCTGATGTACAAAGAGGTGAAGTCCCTGTTGTCAGACATGCTTGAGAAAGGAGTGATTAGAGAGAGATGTAGCCCTTGGGCTGCACCCATAGTCTTGGTAAAGAAAAAAGACGGTAGTTGGAGATTCTGTGTCGATTACAGAAAATTGAATGCAGTGACCCATAAAGATGCCTTTCCTTTGCCTAGGATAGAGGAGACACTGACCAATTTGAACAGAGCGGAGTGGTTTTCTACCCTCGACCTGGCCAGCGGCTACTGGCAGGTCGAGATGGACCCCCAGGACAGGGAGAAGACTGCTTTCACCACTCCACTTGGCCTGTTCAAGTTTAATGCATGTCGTTTGGATTGTGTATCGCCCCAGCCACTTTCCAACGACTTATGCAACAGTGTTTAAGTGGTCAGGTGGCAGAGTCGCTGCTGGTGTATTTGGATGACATCATCATCTACTCACCTGATTTCTCCTCTCACTTACAGCATCTGGATGAGGTGTTTCAAAGGCTGTGGCAGCAGGGACTGAAGCTGCGGCTGGATAAGTGTAAGCTCCTGCAACGCGAGGTGAAGTTCTTGGGCCATGTGGTAGACCAACGAGGGGTAAGACCTGACCCAGATAAGATCTCTGCAGTACAGGACTGGCCGACCCCCTCCACTGTGAAAAACAGGTGCGAGCCTTTTTAGGACTAGCTGGCTATTACAGACGCTTTGTAGCTGGGTTCGCAAAAATTGCACGTCCCCTGAATGCACTCTTGGCAGGCGCCCGACTGACAAACGGACAGAGACTCAGTCAGTTCAGTGGTCCCCCGAGTGCCAAGCATCCTTCGACGCATTAAAGGCAGCATTCACACATCCCTCCCGTTCATTCTGTACACGGATGCCAGTAACCAGGGTTTGGGAGCAGTGTTGGCCCAAGTCCAACGGGGGCAAGAACGTGTCATAGCCTATGCGAGCCGTGGTCTACATCCAGCTGAACAGCCAGCCAACTACAGCTCATTCAACTCAAAAGATTATCTGACTGGTGTGCAATTTACAGTATATACTGATAATAACCCTGTTGCCCATTTGCAGACAGCACGCCTGGGTTCAGTAGAACAGCGCTGGGTAGCCCAGCTTGCCTCCTTCAACTACAACATCAAATATCGTTCAGGTAAAAGCAATGTGAATGCTGATGCCTTGTCTAGGTTTCCAGTAAAGACCCCAGATGCCGAACCCGCCGATGCAGAGGCCGAGTTTTCGGCAGCTGTGGAGCTAACCCCTAAGGGAGAGAGTGAGGAGTGGGCTGATCCGGCGAAGATTCTACTGGCCGGACCAGGAGGGGGAGGTACGTAGGTTGCATCAGGGTTGTGTCGCCTGCAGCCTGCAAAAAAGCTCCCAGTTTTGCTTACCAAAACATCCTAGTTGCTACAGATCTGTTCATTCGTTTTGCCTGGGCCATTCCCACACGCGACCAGACAGCTCAAACCACAGTGAGAGCACTGTGGACACATGTAATCCAGCCTTTTGGCTCGGTTTCACTCTGACGGTGGCCCTAATTTTCATATCATGTCAGCTTTGATGAAGCAGCTCTGCGACACCTATGGTATAGCCAAAAGCCGCACAACACCATACCACCCGGCAGGGAATGGCAGTGCAGAGCGTTTTAACCAGACGTTGTTGAACATGCTTCGCTCACTGGAAACAGCTAGGCAGAATCGTTGGCCTGAGCATATTCCTGAGTTGGTACACACTTATAACAACACAACACATAGCTCAACAAGTTATTCTCCCTCTTTCCTTATGTTTGGCAGACACCTGCGGCTCCTGGTAGACATAGAACTAGGGGTGGGCCCCCAGCAATCTCGTCACGAGCTAGGTGGGTGGGTGAAAGATCACCAACAGAAACTTTCCTTAGCCTAGAGCATAGCGAGGCAGAGGATAGGTGAGGCAGCTTCTCAGCGTAAATGGCATTATGACAAAAAGGCCACAGCTATGCCACTGCTGCCAGGAAAGAGAGTATGGGTACGGGAGAGAAACAGGCAAGGCAGAGGGAAATTGTGTACATGGTGGAGTGCTAAGCCATATGTGATTTTGGACAAGGTGGGAGACACAGGGTTGGTGTACCGGGTACAACAAGAGAAAGGTGGCCGTGAGCAGACCGTGCATAGGAATGCATTAAAGTTGATTTTTACGTTGCAGGGACTGACAACGTCAAACAGTGGGGGGATGTCGCATGGGTAAAGTAAGATTTTATTGTGTGTAGTTTGTGTTTGTGTTTTATTGCATGTATTGCACACTGGGAGTGTATTGTGCTTTTATTCTGAAAAGCCCATACAGATGTGACTCCCCACGGCGTAATCGCCTGCACCTGTGGAGCGTTAAATTGGCGGACTTTAAATAAGCTTCCAGAGGAAACAGGGCAGGAGACGGATCAAGCGGAAAGGCCAGGAAGCCGAAGCAGGAACAGAGGGGACCAATCGCAGTAACCACGCTGGAGCTGTCGTTGGACGGAGAAGCCAGGGACTAATTGTTAGGCCCCATGAAGAAGCGTGAGTAGCGATCTACGACTAAGCGTGACCCGCTGTATGTACACGTGTTTAAAAGTGCAGTGACTGCCGTCTTGCTCTCCCGATAGCCTGAGGTCAGCGGCCTGAGGAAGACGATGGCTGCCGTGCAGCGGCATTGAGAGGCCGCAGGACCGAGTATGGATTGTATCAACGCTTTCTACGAAGACGGAGCCACTTCACCCTGAGTGTGTGCTGCAGCCCCTGCCTTTGCAGATAAGACTCTAGACTGCTTTATTAGACTCCCTCGCCCCTCAGTTTTTAGCTTCCCTCATTTCAACACCCTTTTATTATTTGTCTTACCATATTTAGTCTTTTACCCGTGTTTTTAACCTGATTTTATTCTGTAATAAACATCAGCGTTTCTGCTCTAGGATCTGTGGTCTTCTTGGTTTTAGCAACTAATAATAATAATAATACATTTTATTTAAAAAGGGCTTTTCTGAATACTCAAAGACACTGTACAATATAAGCTCTCTCGCTTGATTTTAAACCACAGTCATTTTTAGTACACCTTTTATGAAAATAACAAACATACACCATAGCCCCTCCACATAAGGAACAAAAGAGTTAGTAGAGTTCTTAGTATCAGCAGTTTGGAAACTTGACTCAATAATTAGCCCCACCAACATGTTTAACCCAGTTGACTGCTGTTTATTTCTACTGTGAAACCAATTTCTTTGAAGTAATATAAATTATGTCAGGTACGTTCCATAAGTTACGTCTTGTTAATGTATTTAAGTTTCATCAGGTATGCAACATAACTTAAGATGTTTCCCTAATCCTAACCAAGTATTTTTTGTGCCTAAATCTAACTAAACTGCAACATCAACTTCACAAGCTGTACTTTGAAAGTCTAACCAGACATTGTGTATTTATTATTGTTAACTTGACTGTGGAGGCCTCCAGAAATTACGCTGGAGGGATACCCACATCTGACCATACATCTGTTCATTACAATAGGGATTAAGGCCACAGGACAGCTATCAATGAGTTCCATAGGACATGCTATTTAAGTATTTATTATATGTGACATCTTCCACGTTTCAGGAGTTATGCGAGTATCTATAGAACACAAAAAATAGGTGGCCACCCAGGTTATCCGGTCCTGTGGCCTTTCTTCTGCACACTTTAATTCTCATGTCCCTGTTCTTTTAAATTCATAATATCTGTACATCTATAGTTATAAACTGTACATGTTGTTGTTTGGATAGATTTTTTTAACTTCTTGGTAGGTATCACTGACTTCAGCAGAGTATGTTGCTCACCCATATTTCAGAATTCAATTGTATTTATTTGTCTCTTGTTCCCATGGGGCAGCACTTCATGGGGTTTCACTTTTCTAAAAGATCTATACATCAAAGTGCCAATAGAGCTCTCCCTCATTAGCAGAACACCTTTACAGGTCAGTCCTAGGAGCAGGATTTATTGAGAGCTGTGCTATTTTCTTGTAATTACATACATTCTTGTATTGCATCTTTAATTTAATGCCATATTTATTTAGACAATACATTTAACCCAACAACATAATGATAGACGACGACAAACCGACAAACAAACCTGTAACAGACAGTGACAAGCACTTGAGGTATCAACAAATATGATGTATGTATGATGTTTAGGTTGTTTTGGTCTTTTTCTCCTAGCAGAGGACAGATTAATCCTTTTCCGCTTGGTGAGATGATTTAAGAGCAGTGAGTCAGAACCAGGAGTTAGCACAGCACAGAGGGAATCAATCAGCTTGATGAGGAAGCTAGCTTGCATGGCAGTTATAAGGACCAGGCGGCAGCTGCTACAAAGTTGTGCCAAATGTACAGCATCCCGTCTGACTGGACAACAGAGAGAGAAAGAGACACAGAGGGCTGCACTGTACATGATGGATGTCTCTGTGGTGTCCTTGGAAAGGGTCGTCACCCTCATCTGAAAGCTGGCCTCTCCATCACTGCTGCAACAGAGGGCCTGGGAGGCTGAGGAGACGCTCACTTCAGAGCAAGTAAACCAGGGTTGACATGGAACAAGAGGCCCTAACACATAAGCACAGACATACTGCACAGGTTATTAACTCAAACTCCTCTGATGGATGGCTGGTTTACATTATGGTCTGTCCCTGATGGGCAACACAGGAAACTTGGAGGAAAAAGTGTGGAGGGTTGTGTGTTTGTTGTGACTCAAAATGTATGCTCAATACCTAACAAAAAGTAACCAAAATCAATATCTGACAACAGCTTGGAGAAATGACTTCATTGTCCTCTGTTATTTTAATCAGGCCATCTTATCAGGTAATATCATATGGTGGCTATTATAGCTGTTACATGACTAACACATGAAGGTGACTGTTAAGCCATGCCACACAGTAAGCATTAAACAAGCTTCCCCAGAAACACATGCTGCATCTGTTGTAGCACAAGATAAATAGCTTGGTAAGGGGTGAGTTTTTTGTGAGTGTGTGTGTATGTCTGTGTTAGTATTTGGAAAGGGTCAAGAAAATCTAGGAAAAGAAGACAACTCTTTTCTACCCAGGACAACGCCATGGATCAGTCCCATCCCTCCCCATAGCCCATTTCCATACACATGGGTTCTGGTCGGGCTTGGGCCCAAACCTGCTGCCCAAGATACCTTCCTCCAAGGACTGTGTTGACTTGTTTTTACTGAAGAAAAGTTGCTAACTATGTCATAAACATAGCATTAAACATTTAATTATCTATAAATTCTTCACAATAAAAGTCCCCAGTTTTTTTACAAGCTTTTATTATGAAGCAACAAAATCAACAGTAACTTAACACGTCTACTGTACAGCAGAAAGCGAACCTGAAACAGTGAAATAAAGACTTTTAGAGATTTTTAAAAACATAGGTCTCTCTGGTCTCTTATATACAGTATACAATACACAGTAGAGGTGGTCCGCCACGGCTTGTGGAAGGTGAGAAGCTGGAGAAGGGCCATTTCAGATGTGGCTCAGAACAACTCACCATGTTTAAACTTGTAATGGAAATACAGATCAGCACCAAATGGTTTGACCCTACAGGAGACACATGGTAGGGGTGCAGATAATGCAACCAAAAGTTCCAGTGCAGAAACCTAAATGCTTTCTCAGGCTTAATTAATAATAAAGGAGCTGGAGTAGCCACTTGCCAAAAGCTCTGATCTTGTCATTGAAAGGTCTTTTCTGCCCTAAAAAGAATTTATTTTACTCATGGGGGTTTTATTTTAAAGGATAAAGCTCACCCACTAACTTTCACCAGTTGACCATTACAAGCTGCTTTCCACTTGCTAAAAAGTGATTAAACCCCAGTAGTTTGGCAAAATATGGAGAAAAAGGTGCCAGGTCAGGACGTATACATATGACGCACATTTTAGTTGACGAAATGTTAAAAAAATTTTCTTAATTTGGTGTTTAATGTCTAGACATTTTAACATTTGAAAATGTAAGAAATATTTAGTAGGCTTTGAACAATAAATGAAAATGTTAAAAAATAACTGTTCATCCTCACATTCCACATATTTTTCACAGCAAGACTGGAGAGGGCCTATAAAGATGCATACCTCTTTCAGCTGCAGGTTAAACTCACTCACAGGATCACCATTCCAGGCATGCTATACGTTGTTTGCAGTCAAGTGATTTCAGTAGCACTCAAAATTCAGAATGAGGCACAAAGTGAAAGGCAGAATGGATGAGATAGAAAGATGAAAACGCATAATGTGCTCGTGAATGTTTGCTCATTGTGTCATCTCAGTCTACATGTGTGAAATTTGGAATCACCCAGTCTTAAATTACCTAAACCTATTTTGAGGTCACAATGACCTTTGACCTTTAACCACCAAAACCGAATCAGACTTAAACCACATCCTTCACTCCAAGTGGATAATACATCTCAATAATATATCTCTCTAATATACATTCACAGAATAGCATAAATAAAAAGGACAAGTTTAACAAAATTGACATAAACTACTATGTTTATATGTTCACACCAATCAGCCAACGCTATGACCACCCTGGTAGTCAAAATGTTATGCAGCCCCATACGCTACAAACTGTGATGCACTGTGTGTTCTGACACCTTTCTATCAGAACCAGCATTACCTTTTTCAGCAATTTGAGCTACAGTAGCTCATCTGTTAGATCGGACCACATGGATGAGCCTTTGCTTCCCACGTGCATCAATGAATGTGTATATATATATATATATGTATATATATATATATATATATATATATATATATATATGTGAAAACATAAACAACAACAGTAACTTATGTAGACAGTAAGACAATAGTGGAGTTTGTGCAGAGTGCAAAGGATGCTGGAATAAAACATTTTATTCTTGAGGTAGGTGGATATGACAGGACAATATACAAAATGCACAGAATGAATAAATGTTTTTTTTTTTTAAATTAATTTCAACATTAAAAATAAATAATTTACAAGTACAGTAGATGTTTGAGTCACAGGGTCTTTGCACAAGGATTGTTCCTGATACATTTGAATGCAGCCAGTCTGGCAACTAGACAAGGCAGGGTTGGACAATCATGTACATTCAAGTGCACATTCCTGCTAGATTGATTACTTTGTAACATGGTAATCTACTGCTTTAATCACACCATTTTTTCTCATAGGGAATTTCAGCTCAGTGTTGGGCTGATGGAGGATTTGAGTCATAAGTGCGTCCTCATAAGGAGATGGTCTGAGTGTGTGTGTGTGTGTGTGAAAACAGGGAATGGGTTTATCTTAAACCATACCACGGATGTCAGGGCCACTGATTACAATCTGGTAATTTCACACTCAGATGGACACTCAATATGTTAGAACACAGTAAGAATAACTCCCCATATTTACCTTAACCTCTGTAGCTGCTCTGTGCCTTGGCTCACCACAGCCTCGTCCACCCCTCCCCGTGGCATCAAAAAACATCTCACTGCAGTGGTTGAGGTTTCTTTGTACGTCACTTTACCCCTGAAGTTTGAGTAAACTATCTGACAGTGTTCTATAAAGGCACTGCAGTCAAACTGTCAGCTCAGTGGAGAAAGAGCTTCCTTCAACTTTGAAGTGACAATCAATTTTACTGCATCTGGAGATATGATTTCAGAAAGTCTTTCTGCTGGTATTTGTAAGAGACTGTAATATTTTCCTTTGGTCCTAGTTGTACTCTGTTTACGTGGTCTGTTTGTTGGAAGATCTCAACTACTAGTGGCCAGTTTGTTATGATATTTTTTGTCCTTTTTACCTAAACCATGGTTAAAATAGACTAAACTTCTGCACATCTACTTCATCAGGCAGGTGCATAGAAGTTGGATGAGTATCCAAAAGTAGAAAAGTTCCCGCACACTGTCTAACTTGCAATACAAACATTTGTTAGCAATGTTTCTGTCATCAGGCAAATGGTTCATGGCAAATATACACTGTATGTTCCTCACAGGATGAAATAATAACATCCTCTGACTTTCCATGTATTCATCTTTATTATTTTGGACAAATTAACCTGAGAACTATATCCTCAAAATGTTTAAATTGTCTGACTCAAAGTGTTTTGTAGTTTTTGCATAATAAATAATTAAATGACAAATGTATTATTGTGCTCTTAAGCAGACAGAGCAAGAAGTGCAACTCTCTTGCTTCACCTTTCCCTTTAAAGAAACTATGGTGGCTCAAAACAGGAGAAAAACCTCTATCTAGAGTGTGTTTGGTTTATCCCTTCTGGGCGACTGTAGAAACATGTCTGTTCAACATGGAGGACTCCATGGAAGGCATATATCCATTAGATATAAAAGGCTCATTCTAAGATAACTAAAATATAGATTATACACTGATGAAAACATACCTATGAATATTACATTCAATTTATGCCAATAGATCCTCCAAAATGTTACACACAGGACCTTTAACCTTGTGGCTGCTGCACCCTTTCCATTAATGGGACAATACTCAATTTAGATTTGAGCTGTGTTGCAAGTGTCACTGCTGTACCACTCATAATATGTTTGTAGGTCCAACACAGTCAGGGTGCTGTTGAGACTTTTCCAGAAAAGTGCTTGAGAGGCTTATTCAATAATGACATGACATTGCAGATACATTTTATTTTTCCATTGATTATATAAGTCTGATGCTGTTTTCACTGACAGCTCTTTCTGCTTGTTGGAGAAACAATTGACCAATTATTTATAAGCAGGATTTAGCGGGGGGACCTCATCTTCCAGCATATCAGAAAAGAACTGCACAGAGGGTGGCATACAAGCCATAATTCATTCTGACACTCTCACACACATACATTCTCCTTTCACATACACACATTTTCACTCTCATGCACATACATTCTCTAATACCACAGATTCTCTCAAAACGAGACAGGCCCCGGAGAATTTTTCGTGCTCCCTATCTGAACTAAAGGACAAGCTGACCACAGATGAGAACCAGCAACATCCAGATGCGGACACGCAGCCGCTGCAGTAGACGCACAGGCCATTCTTTTGGGTTTGTTTCACCAGTGTTGTGGTAAAGCACTTGTTATAACAAAGTATACAAGGTTGTTGCTGTAACTTGGTGTGATGCTACTGTTGCTGCTGTGTGACGTATTAATGAGTGTAATGTATTTGTTAGCCCACCCACCCAAAATCACCACCAGTCGTCACTGCTTATGTATAATAATAATCTTAAAACGTATAGAAAGGCCCTCCATAATGCCAGAGGAGCCTATTACTCAGCACTAATAGAAGAAAATAAGAATAACCCTAGGTTCCTCTTCAGCACTGTAGCCAGGCTGACAGAGAGTCACAACTCTATTGAGCCACATATCCCCATAACCTTAAGTAGCAATGACTTCATGAGCTTCTTTTATAATAAAATTATTACTATTAGAGAGAAAATTAATCAACAACTGCCATCAACAGTTATCAGTGGCTCTCCAAGTTCAGGGACTTTTACTAATGTAAACTTAGATATATATTTAGACTGTTTTTCTGCTATCGATCTTCATCAGCTAACTTCAATAATTTCTTCATCAAAGCCATCAACCGGTCTATTAGACTCGGTCCCAACTAGGCTGCTTAAAGAAGTCGTACCCTTAATTGGCACTTCTCTACTAGATATGATTAATCTTTCCTTATTATCAGGATATGTACCACAGTCCTCTAAAGTAGCTGTAATTAAACCCCTTCTTAAAAAGCCCGCTCTTTTTTCTCGAAGATTCTGGAGAAAGTAGTCGCCAAAGAGTTGTGTGACTTTCTGCATAACAATAGTTTATTTGAGGATTTTCAGTCAGGATTTAGAGTTCATCACAGCACAGAGACAGCTCTGCTTAAAGTTAATAATGACCTTCTGATTGCTTCTGACAATGGACTTGTTTCTGTACTTGTTTTATTAGATCTTAGTGCTGCATTTGACACCACTGACCATAATATTCTTTTACAGAGACTTGCGCATCAAATTGGCATTAAAGGAACTGCACTAAGCTGGTTTAAGTCATATTTATCAGATCGTTCACAGTTTGTACATGTTAACAATGAATCTTCCATAAATACTACAGTTAGTCATGGAGTTCCACAAGGTTCTGTACTTGGACCAATACTATTCACTTTATATATGCTCCCTTTAGGCAACATTATTAGGAATCACTCCATTAACTTTCACTGTTATGCAGATGATAGGCAGTTATATCTATCGATCAAGCCCGATGAAATTAATCAATTATCTAAATTACAAACATGTCTTAAGGACATAAAATCCTGGATGAGCTGCAATTTTCTGATGTTAAACTCACGAAATTCTTGTTCTTGGCCCCAAAAACCTTAGAGACTCACTGTCTAAAGATATAGTTACTCTAGATGGCATTAACTTGGCCTCCAGCACCACTGTCAGGAATCTTGGAGTTATCTTTGATCAGGATTTGTCATTTAACTCCCACATAAAGCAGACCTCCAGGACTGCCTTCTTTCATTTACGTAATATTAGAAAAATTAGACACATACTATCACAGACAGATGCAGAAAAACTAATCCATGCATTTGTTACTTCAAGGCTGGATTACTGCAACTCTTTATTATCAGGTTGCGCCAATAAGTTCATTAAAACGCTCCAATTAATTCAGAACGCTGCAGCACGAGTACTGACAGGAACTAGAAAAAGAGATCACATCTCTCCTGTACTAGCTTCTCTGCATTGGCTCCCTGTAAAATGTAGAATATAATTTAAAATCCTCCTCCTCACCTATAGAGCTCTTCATGGTCAGGCCCCTTCATATCTTAAAGAGCTCTTAGTACCCTATTACCCCACTAGAACACTACGTTCTCTGAATGCTGGGCTACTTGTGGTTCCTATAGTCTCTAAAAGTAGAACAGGAGCCAGAGCCTTCAGTTACCAAGCTCCTCTCCTGTGGAACCAGCTTCCAGTTGTGGTTCGGGAGGCAGACACCCTCACCACATTCAAGAGTAGGCTTAAGACATTCCTCTTTGATAAAGCTTATAGTTAAGGCTGGATCAGGTGAGTCCTGAACCATCTCTTAGTTATGCTGCTATAGGCCTAGACTACTGGGGGATTTCCCATGGTGCACTGAGCTCCTCCCTTCCTCTCTCTTTCTGCACTCATTCATGTTCCATTAATGCATGTTACTAACTTCACTTCTTCCCCGGAGTTCTTGTGCTTTCTCGTCTCGCAGGTTCTTGTCGATCCTGATGGAGCCTCCTGCCATGGTCCTGCTAGATTGCCATTGCCAATACTTTTGTTGTTGTACACCTGTCTGTCTGTCTGTCTCTCTCTCTCTCTCTCTCTCTCTCTCACCCCAACTGGTCGAGACAGACGACCACCCACCTAGAGCCGAAGGATCTGTCTTAGGCAGTAACAGGCAGTTTTTCCTTGCCCTTGTCGCCAAGTGCTTGCTCATGGTGGTACTGTTGGGTCTCTGTAATTAATGTTTTAAAGAGTTCGGTCTAGACCTGCTCTATTTGAAAAGTGTCCTGAGATAACTTCTGTTATGAATTGGCGCTATACAAATAAAATAGAATTGAATTGAATTGTTACCTCATATCAATTTAATCTACCCCTTCAAATACAATTAAAATAAAAACAAAAGCTAATATTGATGCAGGTGTTTGCAACGGGTTGTTTATGCTCTTGGTGAAGAAATTCAATTAAAGATTGTGGAGAGAAACGAGTTGGTGGAATAGTATTGACTCGAGAGGCAAAGACTTGAAGAATTGTCCACAGCTTCTGCGCTCCCCCTTGACCTAGAAAAACAGCAATACAACAGAAATTAAATTTAAAAAAAAGATGCAGTACATTAGTCATTTCATTTTCAAGATATTTCAGTTTATTAAAGACACGCTTAAAATGCTTCTACATTAACCTTTGGCATCTTTCAGGTTGTATCTCCACAAAGGAACAACAACTTCTTCGGCACACCTTCTATTTCTACCAACTGGAGCTAAGCAGATGGTGGTCAACCAGGTCAGCGGTCAGGGTTGTAAGAGACCAGCATAGATGACAAATGTTGAGTATTTACTAAAGAATGATTGAGAAACAAATCAGGAATGACTTACAATTAATTAATTGTTAATAAGTAGTAAATAATTTCGAATCAGTATTGTACAGTATATAATGATGATTGACTAGAGAACTGACTGGGAGATACTATATTAATGAATGACCAGGTAATGATAAATAGCTTGTGAATCGACAAACTTTCTTCATGAGTTGTTCTTGATCAACTATGAACCAGCTGCTGAACAGCATAAAGCTATTAACAATTTATTTACTTAGTCACTCATTTTGTGCCCCCTTAAGTATGGTTATATATTATATTAAGTAATTAATAAGTAATCCCTTATTACTTCATTATTATTAGGGACTGAGCACTAAAAAGTGCAAGACCCTATTGTAACCCAAGGAATTATTAGGGATCGAGCACTGACCAGTGCAAATATATAAATATGTGAGCAAAACATATTAATGTGTGACTAAAAATCTATGAATGTGAGAGTAAAATGTATGTAGGAGTGAGTGAAAATATATAAAAGTGAGCGTAAATGTGTGACCTAAAATATATAGATATGAGAATAAAAATATGTAAAAAATGAAAAAAGAGGATGTGAGAGTAAATATATATATATATATATATATATATATATATAAATATATATATATATGTGTGTGTGTGTGTGTGTGTGTGTGTGTGTGTGTGTTAAAGTAGAATGTATTTGTGCTAGAGGGCTAGAATGAATTCTGTCTATGGCCCTTCAAACCTTTCGCTGCCATTAGGTCTGCTATTTCAATCTAAAAAATATAGACACTTTTTTCACTAATTTCTGTGTTAAAGGGCTGCGCAATATAAATAAAAGACTGAATGATTTGTATGCTTGCATAGCGGATCTCTGCGGCACATACAAATCATTTATGTGCTGCTCTCACGCCTTTTGTAGCCAGTTTCATGGATTATAGTAGTGTGTAGGGTGTTGGGTTGCAGCAGCCGCTCCATGAACACTCTGTGTTCGTTACATGTTCAGTCAGCACATTACACTGCTGTTGACATGGTAACCATGGGTGTCCTCAAATCAACCAGGACTGTTATCTTAGGGGTTAAAACTTTAACAGTAAACAGCATTACTAAAAACTCAATACAGCACATAGGAGCAAATCAGGAAATAGGGAAGCTTATTGCTCTAAAATGTATCAATCTGCTTCTTGCTTCATGTGAGATAAATATGATAATTGACAGTACTCACAAGCTGACGCTGGTAGTGGGCGGTTTGGAAATGTTTTTAGAACAGTTTTAAGTTGAAAATGCAATGCCAGGATCAGTGATGTTCATCCAACCAGATGCAGAACTAGCCACAATGATGTCTTGATGATGAAAAACTGGTAATTATCTTGTGAAAGCTGATCCATTAATGGAAGTGAAAAATGGCATGGTAGCTTTCCCAGGCTAATGAAAAGTACAATTCCATGAAAGGTTTGACATTCACTTCCTTGTCAAAAGATAAATCTTAAATCTCCAATTCCTCGCCCCCCGTCTCTGCACCCATCTTTATTTTTATCCCCGCCTTCATGTCTACCACCTTCCTTTTACGTTTACCCTACTTGACTATTCTGCTCATTTCTACCTAGTCATAACTCTTCCAACACATTCTCCCTCAGTCTGCCTGCTTTCCGCCTCTCTTCATCCCTCCCCCTCTTCTGTTCTCTGCATCACAGAGCATACAGTGCCCTTGAGAGTCTATGATCTCATCTGAAAGACAAAGTCAGCCGGCTGAAAAGGACAGAAGACCGAGAAACACAAAGGAGGAGGAAGCAGTGAAGGGGGAAGGAGGCAGAGGGAACCAAATCCCATTGTAGTGTGAAATAAGTAGTAGCCCTGCACACAACTCAAAGCAATACCCCACCCCTAAGCCCCCCAATTTATTGCCTGGCATCTGATCTGTGTGGTGGAAAGTCTGTGGTGATTTACAGCCAGCAGGCCCTCTAGTCCATCCATGTGCTGTGGTGATCTGCAGCAGACAGCAGCAGCAGAGCTGTGGTTGTGTGTGTGTGTGTGTGTGTGTGTGTGTGTGTGTGTGTGTGTGAGTGAAAGACAGAGAGACAGAGAACGGGACAGACGGATGTAGTTGTTAGGTTTTTTTGTCAGGAATTTTTAATATTTTGATTAATTGTGCAGCCCTGGTCAAGTTTGACCAGCTTATTATGCGATCTAGACAAAAAAGTAGCCACTAGCCCCTTTTTATTGTATCTTGAGATTATTATCTGGGTTTTAAATTCACACAAGCAATTAAATAAAAGTATAATGTATATATAAAAGAAAAACAAGAAAGTAAAAAGTCTGAACCTACCTCATTTTGGTAACAAAGGTGATCCGTGTTTTCCCTAAACAGTGTCTGAAATGGGCCAGTACTCCGCCAAGTGCTTGCATGATGGAAACTGTTGGGTCTCTGTAAATAATTTTATAAGGAGTCCTGCTCTATTTGAAAAATGCCCCAAGATATTTTTTGTAATCAATTGGCATTATACAAGTACAATTTTATTGAATACTGAGTACTGGCACTTCTGATTTTTAGAGACTGAGCCATTGACCGCTGGAGGTCCCTATTGTTTTAGCTCGATTTCTTCTTCTTACCTATTATTTTTAGCCCCCTTTCACTGCATTTTTGCCCCCCTGAACATATACGAAACTCAATTTTATTTGGCAAAGTTGTCAGGTCTGGTAAAAATGGGGATATTCTATGCGTCACTTTCGGGTTGGCCACAATAACTTCTGCATAGTTTGTCGCACATTCAAAAAACTCATATCCACGCGTTCGGTGAATGGAACTGAATCTCCCCATATAGGCCACGCCCACTTCCGCGTATAATCTTTCTCCGCTAGAGCGCAAAATGTCGATTTCCGCACATTTCACCGATTTTTACGAAACTCAGTAGGCACGTGTAACATGCCGGGACGTACAAAAAAGCCTCTTGGACCCATACCCGAAAACCCACAGGAAGTCGGCCATTTTGATTTTCATTTTCACTTTCAGCGAACTTTTTGCATTGTATTTGAACAAACTCCTTCTAGGGAATTTATCGGATCTGCTTCAAAATTTGTGAGTACAAACAAAAAATGCTTCTGATTAAAAGATGTGCTATTTGTGCATTTACGTTGAAGGGAGTTTCCGTGGTGTGCCCTCAAAGTTGGCCATAGTTAATTCCGTGCGCATTTTCTGTGAATTTTTCGCCTTGTATTTGAACGAACTCCTCCTAGAGAATTTATCAGATCTGCTTCAAAATTAGTCAGTACAGTCAAAAAATGGTGCTGATTAAAAGTTGTGCTATTTGTGACTGTACGTTAAAGGGGCGTGTCCGTGGCGTTACCTCAAAGTTGGCCAGGTTGAATCGAATGTCAAACTATGATACTATTTCTGGCATTTAAGGGCTTCTATTTTAACTAACTCCTCTTACAGATTTTATCAGATTGACTTCAAATTCGATCACTTCAATCTACACACATTGGTTGTCAAAAGTTGTGCTATTTGTGACTGTATGTTTAACCGTGTGCCCATGACGACGTGTCGAATTCCACCAATTGGCCATCAAACAGATAGTACTCATATCTTCAGTGTACAGTCCCACCCTGAACACGTCCTCATAACTTCAGCATACATGATCCAATCTCAATAAAACTTCACGTGTTTGATAACAGTCCCACCCTGAACACGTCTACATGACAATATTCAGACATAGTGATAGCGCCACATACTGGTAACAGGAAGTATCAAGTTTTATACTTTCATGTTCTTCTCCTCGCAGGATGATCAGATCCAGCTGAAATTTACTTATAAAATGCAAAACACATTGTTGATTATATGTGTTGACTGTGGTGAGGGGGCGTGTCTGTGGGGTGGTGGGAAACTTTGATGGACCGCTACAAAACACGAATTCGCTATAACTTGAGTGTACATTGTCCAATCGGCTCCACACTTCAAATGCTTGATGACAGTCCCGCCCTGAACACGTGTATATGACAATTTTCAGTCATAGTGATAGCGCCACCTACTGGCAACAGGAAGTAAGCGCTGCGTGGCGATTTTGAGCTGAATAACGGCAGATTTTCATGTTGTGGTCTGCACGTGTTACGACGGCACGCGACGTGGCTGCAGCAAGCCCCGAGTTGCGTGGAGTGCGAGGTCCCGCCCAACGCTGCTTGCAGCTTTAATTGTATTTGATTTTTCTTTGGTATTTCTAAAAACCCTTTGTAGAGCAATGCTGGTGAAGTACTCCTACACGCCTAATTAACTGTGTCTCTGCGTAAATACAGCTAGCTTAACGTTAAGACAGCGAATGACAATGCACTTGTTAAAAATACAAAATGCCAAAAGAATTAAAGCTGCAAGCAGCGTTGGGCGGGACCTCGCACTTCACGCAACTCGGGGCGTGCTGCGGCTGCGTCACGTGCTGTCACAACACGTCCACCACAACATGAAAATTTCATGTAAATCAACTCAAAATCGCCACGCAGCGCTTACTTCCTGTTGCCAGTGGGTGCCGCTATCACTATGTCTGAGTATTATCATGTAGACGTGTTCAAGGCGGGATTGTTATCAAACACGTGAAGTTTCATTGAGATTGGACCACGTACACTAAAGTTATGAGGACATGTTCAGGGCGAGACTGTTACAGAATATATGAAGCTTATTGGAGATTGGACATTGCACACTGCACTTATGAGGACATGTTCAGGGCGAGACTGTTACAGAATATATGAAGCTTATTGGAGATTGGATTACTTTTTCACATAGGGCCAGGTAGGTTTGGATAGCTTCTTTCCCTTGATAAATGAAATCATCATTTAAAAACTGCATTTTGTATTTACTCAGGTTATGTTTGTCTAATATTAAAATTGGTTTGACGATCTGAAACAGTGTGACAAATATGCAAACAAATAAGAAATCAGGAAGGAGGCAAATACTTTTTCACAGCATTGTAAGTGTGCTCCACAGTATGATATACATTGTGCATTGGATTACCTATTGAAGTTGTAACATTAACTAATGTGATTAATTCAAAACGCAAGATTTTACTACGGTCAACCTCAATGTAGACTGTGGCGCATCACAAATTTTCACAGCCCAAAGACAATAAGTTGAATAAATAAATAATTACTCAGTCATTTTCAGTAGTTTCAATTTACTTGTACCACCGCCATTAAGATCTGGATGGACATATTTATGGTACTATAAACACACAATTAACAGCATACATATGTTGTTTACTCACCAATTATCCAGTATGCAGATTCTTTACTTGAGTAAAGTATGAAAACCACAATGTTAAATACTCCATTACAAAAAATATTAGTTAGTAGATTAGTTAGTATCAAATGTAAACTCAGTACTCATCATGCAAGTGTTATCGCTTTCAAGGCTGAGCTTCTTTTAAGCTACTTTTTTCTGTAGTTAAATCTACAGCAGTGGTGCATTTTATAACCTGACAATACAGTTTGTATAACTGTTAATTTAAATGGTTAATGGTAAATGGACCGTTCTAGTCTATCTAGTCTTCTGACCACTCAAAGCGCTTTTAGACTACATGCCACATTCACTCTTTCACACACATTCACTCAGTGATGGCAAAGTCCATCAAACAGAAACAAATGCATTGATACACATTCACACACACCGATGCATTCAATTTGTAGCAGTTCTGGGTTCAGTATCTTGCTCAAGGATACTCGAACAGTGGCAGGAGGAGCCGGGGATCGAACCAACAACCCTCCAATTAGTGCACAACCCGCTCTGCCTCTGAGCCACAGATCTCAAGATAGATATAGTGGAGTAAGAAAAAAAATATTTCCTTGAAATGTAGTTAAATAGAAATAGCTTTACATGAATCCTAGAGTGGATTTGGGTGGCAAACAAAAATACAGTATTTATTATCACTTTTGAAGCCTGAAATGGGTTGGCCCCATACTATATCGTTCACCTCTTGACTCCCCATGTGCCTTCACTTGCGCCCTGAGGTCCTCAAATGCCGCACTCCTGGTGGTTCAAACCAGAAAAAAAAACATGGTGACAGTATTTGCCATTAGGTCCCCCAAGCTGTGGGGATCATGGCGGCTAATTGTATCCTTTCGTTTAAGTCTCTTCTTAAAATGCAGTAACATTTGCCTTCCTGTGATCCTTCTATCTAACCTTTTATTCACCAGTTATCTTTATTTTTTTTATTTATTGCTATGTTTTACAGTGTTACTCATTCTAAATATTGTTACAGATGGTTCTATTCTTTTTTGTGTTTGATTCCTGTGGTTTTTGTTATTCTACCCTTTAAAGCAGTTTGTAAACCTAGTTTTAGATGGTCTCAAATAAACCGAATGGATTTACACCTTCTTTAACAAATCACAATACCACCAACAGGTACTCATTGAATCCACAGAGTGCTAATGTGTGAGTGTATACCTGTATAGCACCTTTCTCGTCTTCCGACCACTCAAAGCACTTTTACACTAAATGCCACATTCACACAGCAATGGGAAAGCCCATTGAACAGAAACTAACTCATTCATACAGATTTTCCACAGCCCTCTGGTGAGAGACAGCAGTTTGGGATACTTCGACATGTGGCAGGAGGAGCCGGGGATCAAACCAACAACCTTGCGATCAGGGGACGACCCACTCTGCCTCTGCACCACAGCCGCCCCAAGTAAATCCAGGCCGGGTTTTTTCCTGCTCGCCTGTTCTGTCTGCACTCCCGACCAAGAACATTCAGTAAACACTGTTGCTCCACAATGGTATACAGCGTTCAGAGTCCTGTATATGGCTCTTTGATTCTTTTGATAAGGAGTTAGAATCTTTCACATTTGATAAACTGAGTGCTCCAGTAGATCAGTGGAGTTGAGTTATGTGTGTCAGAGTCTAAGCTGAACTAATGTGATCACCAATCAGTGCTTGGATGTAGGGGAAGTGTTGTAGGGAAGTAAATGGTAAATTGGACCTGTATTTGTATATTCCCACCACTCAAAGCGCTTTTACACTACGTGCCACATTCACCCTTTCACACACATTCACTCAGCGATGGCAAAGTCCATCAAACAGAAAGTAACACGCTCATACAGCAATTTCGGGGACGACCCGCTCTTCCTCTGAGCCACAGCCGCCCATTCTCATGTCACTCTCCTTATGTTCTTTTTACTCTCTACTATCTTCTGTCACTACTAGTCCAATACTCATGATGTGAAAGTTGTAAAATTTGTGTCATATTTACTTATTTTCTGTGTTTTAGTTTTGTTACAGCTAATCTCCGTTCAAGATTATCATTGTTGTGTTTAAAAAAAAAAAATGGGATTACTTACTTAATTTTTGTTAATGTGTAAGATAAATATTCCTATAAAGTTAGGTACAAAAACAATAATGGTGTCAGTATCTATATCTAGTTTCTATTATCTTTTGATAATTATAAACTTTGATAACCAAAATTAATTGATTACACTAATACAGTTAAACCACTGTTGTACCAACAAATGGTAGCGCTGTGATTTATCATAGCTCCTACAACTGTTAAAGCTGACGGTTGTTGTCAGACAAGGAAATAGAGAAAGGCAATCAACCTGTTTTGTTACAACTGTAACTATCCTAAATTCTCAAAAATCAGTCTCATTATTTTTATTAGGCCACATATGTATATTTATTATATGTGTATAGAAAAAAAAATGCAAAACATGTAATTATGCTGGATATTATGTGGAGCCATTCATGTAAGTATGAGAGATTAAGATTAGCATTGGAAACTTTGGGAGTAATGGGAAGTAATTAGGGGTAGAACATGCTTCACTGGTGCCTGAGGCAGAACTAGATCTCTTGGATTAATCTGCTATACCATACTGTATGTCATGAACCATGAGCAGTGAGATTCAAAAGTAAGATGGAAAAAAGCATGAGCATGGAAAAAAGCAGCTGAGTGTCCAAGCTTGTTGGCCAAAATAAAATATTTGGCTGATTTCAAACTTCAGAGCCAAGACTCCAGCAGAGAGGTCTGATTCTCTACCCAGGCTGAAAATAGCTCTGGGTGCTGTGGTCAGTCGCACGTGGCAATGCAGCCTCCTCCACTGTTTTGACCTGGTATCATCTCCACTGTCCACGATACTCACACTTACACTATCTACCAGCAGAGCATGTGTGTAAAAAAAAAAATCAATACTGATATGGGCTTAATCTCTGACTTGCAGCAAAACAGCTGTATCACAAAATAGGAAGGTGTTAAGGTGGCTGAGGTTAGGGACAAGAGGACATACAGAGATAAGGGCCATGAGATAAAGAGGAGATTGAATCGTACCAAATGACAAAACACTTCTACCAGTTACAAATGGGGCTGTGACACAAACCAACATCTTGTAAACCTTAAATACACCCGACTAAGTTTACACAAATATTTCTGGCAGCTACAAAACCCTCCCCATCCCAACTGGTCTATCCAACCATATTTCCCTGCTTCTACTGCATACCTACACCCAGTTGAGGAAAAGGGTCAAACTATCAGTAAAAACTCGAAAGGTGTGTACGGATGAAGCTAGAGCAACTCTACAGACTGTTTTTAGTGCATACACTGGCACATGTTTAAAGAAAGGAAAACCACATAGATCTGGAGGAATATGCATAAGCAATTTGGTGCACGACTCGCTACTACCAAGGGTTCACTCAGCACTTGGGCCACAACAGAGATTAACAAGCAAACCAACTTTATACTATTGTCAGCCACACACACTATTGAGACAGCTTAGCTCACTCCCCAAGTTCATTAAGGTTTCCTGTATCTCATGGGTCCAGCACACTACTGCAACATAAAGGGTAGAGTGATAACACAATGAGTAGCAGCTGAGGTAATCAACTCACCTGGTGCTGCTCTCACAAGTCTTCCCCACACCTCTTTCTGCTGCAGCGTAGTGCAATCCACACCCACCTCCACAGCAATGACATCATACAAGAGCAAATTTGATTTGATGATGTGGTGATCACAAAGACGATAAAATCATTCCCCAACCAGAAAAAATGGATGAATGGAGAGGTGAGGGCTTTGTCCAGAGCCAAAAAAGCTGCCTTTCGGTTAGGTGACAAGGAAGTCTACAGCACCGCCAGAGACTGAAGACTGAAAGCTGGCATAAAGGATGAAAAGTATATTTCAGTGATAATGCTCCTGTGTTTTTACTTTTATTCTGTGGTGGAAGAAGGTTTCAAGTCCTTTACTAAAGTTAAATCAGCAATAAAAGTGAAAATTTTGCTTCACTTAAAGCGCCAATGTATTATCAGTTAAATATACTTAAAGTATCAAAAGTCAAAATACTCATTAGGCACAATGCCCCAGAGTGATATATATTGTTATATTTTATATTATCAGATCATGTTGATACTGGTAAGTTTGGAGCTAACCAATCTATGGTAGTACAATATTTTTGCTTCAGAAATGTAGTGTAGTAAAGATAAAATTTGTTTTGAGTCGCCAGGATAAATGTACTTAAGTGCTTACCATCTCTGCTTTTAATTACGTGAATTACCTGTTCAACCACAGGGCTACAAAAACACTGCATTTTATCCTATAGCAACTATGAATGACAATATTATAGTCATAGCAATCAGGCCAGCCAATGAAGATAGTAAATTGTAAATAGTCTGTACTTGTATAGTGCCGTTCTACACAACAAACCACATTCACCCATTCACAAAGTGATGGCAAAGCCCATCAAACAGAAAGTAACTCATTCATTTGGTCACAATGACACAGTGATGTGCAGCATCGGGAGCAATCTGGGGTTCAGTATCTCGCTCAAGGACACTTCGACATGCAGAGGGAAGGAACTGGGGATCAAGCAAAGTAAGAGAAAAAAAAAGTTAAATGAGTGTATTAAAACTCAAGAAAGAAGGTCATGGAGTTACTACATCATCTACAAACATATCTATTATTTATTTAAAGTGTAAGAGAGTGAAGAATCTGGAAAAGCAATGGAGGAACAAATAAATGCATCTGACTAAATAGAAGTAAGCCTAGAACAACTGGAGTTTGCAAGGATAGTAACTATACCTAAAACACCCTTACAAAAAATGATACACACTCGCTACCCACCACTAACTGGAATCACGGAAAAGTCTGAGCAACTACCAAAGGCCAGAACAAACCCTAACACACCCAGAGTTATTGTGTCTGACAATGCTACGAAAAAGGGGTACAAGCCAGAGGGCATCTGTACAGCGATGGACGCTTTCATCAAGCCTTGCGCTTCAAGCAATGACAAAGATTCCCCACAAGGAGAAAGTTGAGTTGCTAAAGAAAAATAGACTCTGCTTTGCATGCTTGGTCAAAGGTCATATGAGTAAAGAATGTAAAAGGCATCTCACGTGTCGTTCCTGTGAGAAGAAACATCCCACTGTCTTGCATATGGAGAACTATACCCCAGGAGTCACTCGAAATCTTAACATGTACCTTAGCATCACTACTAACGACAGATAGAACACGAGCCATGCAAGAATCTGTATTCCCATCTTGCCAACCGCCCACATTCACAGAAGCCAGTGCAGCAGGTTTTACACAATCACCTCCTCCTTCTTAGCTCTGAGAATCGGCCAGTCTGCCTTCCAGTGGCCTGCCTCATAGCAGTATTTACTGTTTGGCAGGACACCATGGGGGGTTCTGGATCTGGTCAAAGAAAGCTGGAAAGAAGGTCCGAGCCCAAGTAAAAATTAAGTCAGTTAATTCAGTACGTCCTGGACCTGAGAGCAAAACTCCACACACTGGGACAGTTGTCACTGGAGAATTTGCTTAGGACCCAGGAGTGTCAACAGTGCCTGTACAACAGAGGAACTAGACTTAGGCAATTTGCACTTTGAGATAAAGTGCTACTACTACTATTACTCCCGTCTTCCAGCTCTCTCGCCAAGTGGCAAGGGCCCTTTGTGGTCACACAGCGAGTTGGTGATGTCGACTATTAGGTTGTGCGTTCTGACAGGGGAGGAGCAACACAGATTTACCACCTTAATCTCCTCAAAACGTGGAGAGAGGCGGAGTCTGTTTCTCTGGTGACCACGGTGAAAAACAGATGAGTTGGGGCCTGAGGTACTAAATTCCACCAATCCTGCCTCACTCCATTGTGATGACCATCTCATACCGTCCCATAGAACAGACATTGCCGTGTTGTAACAGTGTTCTGCTGATATGTTCTCCCCCCCTGCCAGGATGCACAAATCTCATACAGCACCACTTTGAGACTCAAGCGGGCCTGATGGTGCGTTCACAGGCCTATCGGTTGCCTAAGCACAAAAGAAAAGTGGTTCAGAAGGAATTGAAAGCCATGTTGGAGATCAGAGTAATAGAAGAGTCCAACAGTGCCGGGTGTAGCCCCATTCTTCTGGTGCGTAAGAAGCATGAGGCTATTCTGTTCTGTGTGGACTATCGCAAGGTGAATGATGTGTCACAGTTTGATGCTTATCGGACGCACCAGATCCACAAGCTCCTGGATCAGTTAGGCACTGCTTGTTTTTTATACGACACTGGTTTTGTAAAAAAGGCTATTGGCAAATGTGCAGACGGAGGTAGGTACGGTATCTAGGGTACCCCTTGGGATGTGGGCAGGTGCGTGCTCAAGTAGATAAGATGGTAAATGAACCTGTACTTGTATAGTGCCTTTCTAGCCTTCCGACCACCAAATCGTTTTTGTAATACTCACCGTTTCAACGCATTCATACACCGATGCACAACATTGGGAGCAATTTGGGGTTAAGTATTTTGCTCAAGAATACATTTGGTGGGATCAAACCGACAACCTTCCGATTAGTGGACGACCTGCTCTTCCTCTGAGCCACAGCCGCCCCTAAGACAGCAGCAAATGCAGCCAGTCCACAGCCTAAAACCAAAAGGGAGGTGAGGTGGTTCTTGGGGCTGGCAGGTTATTACAGTTCCCCACTTCCAAGACTTGACCAGCCCCCTGGACGACCTCACTCGAAAGGGTGCCTCAGATCCGGTCCAATAGACAGAGCAGTGTCAGCTGGCGTTTGAGAGGATGAAACAAACCCTCTGTGGGAAGCCTCTCCTACACACACCTAACTAATCTCTCCCTTTTATCCTGCAGACTGATGCTTCGAACAGAGGGCTGTGGGCTGTTCTGTCTCAGCAGGTGCATGGAGTCGACCACACGGTGTTATACATCAGTCGGAAGCTGTTGGAGAGAGAGTCAAGGTATAGCATGATCAAAAAGACTGCTTGGCTATCCTGTAGAGCAGGTCTAGACCGAACCCTTTAAAACATTAATTTCAGAGACCCAACAGCACCACCATGAGCAAGCACTTGGCGACAAGGGCAAGGAAAAACTGCCTGTTAAAAGGCAGAAACCTAGGACAGATCCTCCAGCTCCAGGTGGGTGGTCGTCTGTCTCGACCAGTTGGGGTGAGAGAGAGAGAGAGAGAGAGAGAGAGAGAGAGACAGACAGACAGACAGACAGGTGCACAGCAACAACAGTATTGGCAACGGCAATCTAGCAGGACCATGGCAGGAGGCTCCACCAGGATCGACAAGAACCTGTGAGACGAGAAAGCACAAGAACTCCGGGGAAGAAGTGAAGTTAGTAACATGCATTAATGGAACATGAATGAGTGCAGAAAGAGAGAGGAAGGGAGGAGCTCAGTGCACCATGGGAAATCCCCCGATAGTCTAGGCCTATAGCAGCATAACTAAGGGATGGTTCAGGACTCACCTGATCCAGCCCTAACTATAAGCTTTATCAAAGAGGAATGTCTTAAGCCTACTCTTGAATGTGGTGAGGGTGTCTGCCTCCCGAACCACAAATGGAAGCTGGTTCCACAGGAGAGAAGCTTGGTAACTACTGGTTCTACTTTTAGAGACTATAGGAACCACAAGTAGCCCAGCATTCAGAGAACGTAGTGTTCTAGAGGGGTAATAGGGTACTATGAGCTCTTTAAGATATGAAGGGGCCTGACCATGAAGAGCTTTATAGGTGAGGAGGAGGATTTTAAATTCTATTCTACATTTTACAGGGAGCCAATGCAGAGAAGCTAGTAAAGGAAAGATGTGATCTCTTTTTCTAGCGTTTTAATGGACTTATTGGGGGACCTGATAATAAAGAGTTGCAGTAATCCAGCCTTGAAGTAACAAATGCATGGATTAGTTTTTCTGCATCTGTCTGTGATAGTATGTGTCTAATTTTTCTAATATTACGTAAATGAAAGAAGGCAGTCCTAGAGGTCTGCTTTATGTGGGAGTTAAATGACAAATCCTGATCAAAGATAACTCCAAGATTCCTGACAGTGGTGCTAGAGGCCAAGTTAATGCCATCTAGAGTAACTATATCTTTAGACAGTGAGTCTCAATTTAGATAATTGATTAATTTCATCGGGCTTGATCGATAGATATAACTGCGTATCATCTGCATAACAGTGAAAATTAATGGAGTGATTCCTAATAATGTTGCCTAATGTATAAAGTGAACAGTATTGGTCCAAGTACAGAACCTTGTGGAACTCCATGACTAACTGTAGTATTTATTGAAGATTCATCGTTAACATGAACAAACTGCGAACGATCTGATAAATATGACTTAAACCAGCTTAGTGCGGTTCCTTTAATGCCAATTTGATGCTCAAGTCTCTGTAAAAGAATATTATGGTCAATGGTGTCAAATGCAGTCCAATGCAGTCCATTGTCTGAAGCAATCACAAGGTCATTATTAACTTTAACCAGAGCTGTCTCTGTGCTGTGATGAACTCTAAATCCTGACTGAAAATCCTCAAATAAACTATTGTTATGTAAAAAGTCACACAACTCTTTGGCGACTACTTTCTCCAGAATCTTAGAGAGGAAGGGGAGGTTAGAGATTGGTCTATAGTTGGCTAAAACCCCTGGGTCAAGAATGGGCTTTTTAAGAAGGGGTTTAATTACAGCTACTTTAAAGGACTGTGGTACATATCCTGATAATAAAGAAAGATTAATCATATCCAGTAAAGAAATGCCAATTAAGGGTACGACTTCTTTAAGCAGCCTAGTTGGGATTGGGTCTAACAGACAGGTTGATGGCTTCGATGAAGAAATTATTGAAGTGAACTGATGAAGATCGATAGCAGAAAAACAGTCTTAATATATATATGAATTTACATTTGTAAAAGTCCCTGAACTTGGAGAGCCACTGATAACTGTTGATGGCAGTTGGTGATTAATTTTCTCTCTAATAGTGATAATTTTATTGTAAAAGAAGCTCATGAAGTCATTGCTACTTAAGTTCATGGGGATATGTGGCTCAATAGAGCTGTGACTCTCTGTCAGCCTGGCTACAGTGCTGAAGAGGAACCTAGAGTTATCCTTATTTTCTTCTATTAGTGCTGAATAATAGGCTCCTCTGGCATTACGGAGGGCCTTTCTATAAGTTTTAAGATTATCTTGCCAAATTGAGCAATATTCTGATAATTTGGAAGAGCGCCATTTCCTTTCAGATTTCCTAGCTATTTGCTTTAACTGGCGGGTTTGGTGGTTGTACCACGGTGCTAGTCTCCTATGTTTTAATAATTTCCTTTTTGTAGGAGCGATAGAGTCTAATGTTGATCGTAGTGAGCCTGCAGCACTATCGACAAGATTATCAATTTCAGAGGGACTAAAGTTGTTATAGGACTCTGTTAAATTCAGACATGGCATTGAATAAAACACTTAAGGAATCTCCTCCTTAAATTTAGCTACAGCACTGTTAGATAGACATCTGCTGTACGAAGTTTTGCCTAATGGCTTATAATCTAATAGTATGAATTCAAAAGTTATTGAATAATGGTCAGATAGAAAAGGATTATGTGGGAAGACTATTAAATCTTCAATATCAATGCCATATGATAGAACAAGGTCAAGAGTGTGATTAAAACAATGTGTTGGTTTATTTACACTCTGACAGAAGCCAATTGAGTCTATTAATGAGATAAATGCGTTACTAAGGCTATCATTGTCAACACCCACATGAATATTAAAATCACCTACAATAATTACTTAATCTGATTTAAGGACTAAACTTGATAAAAACTCTGAGAATTCAGATATAAAATCAAAGTACGGTCCAGGAGCGCAGTACACAATAACAAATAGAACTGGCTGCAGTGTTTTCCAGTTTGGGTGAAAAAGACTAAGAACAAGGCTTTCAAATGAATTATAATTTAGTTTAGGTTTAGGGTCCATTAAAACGCTTCAATCATATATGGCTGCTACTCCACCTCCTCGGCCAGTGCCTCGAGGAATGTGAGTATTAATATGACTGGGGGGGGTGGATTCATTAAGGCTAACATAATTGTGTAGTACGTTAATGTATTTCTGTGTCATTTAATTTGTGTAGGAGCTCAAGTTGATAACAATTGACCGGAGTATTTTGTTATTTACACCTTTTTTCAGGTATGTTTTCTGTGTTTTAATGTATTGAATGCAACATACACCCCTTTTGCTGTTGTACTCCTTGGGAGAGGAGCTCAAGTTGATAACAATTGACCAGAGGATTTTGTTGCTATTTACACCTTTGTCAGAATAAACAGAGCCTCCAAAGATATCCTGGTCTGGGCCTCTTCATCAAAACACAACGCAGACAACGCTAGAAACTAACTGGTTACATGTGCAATGGTTGACTGCACGTCTTTGAAGGCAGTTGTAGACATAAAAGACACAATGAGCAGGAAAAAATGGCGGCTTGCCTCATCACACACAATCTCGTATTATAGCTTGGTGAAAGGATTTTAAGGGAAAAATAGGCAACGCAGTAACAGAATCTGGATCCATATTTGATCAGCATTGCCTAGTTTGGTGCTTTGAGATGGACTAGCGTGACCTGTCAATCATAAGGTAGCCCCACCTATTATAAATGAAGTGAGAAGTTGGCTCCACTTCCGCAATGGTTTCACTTGTCAGACACAAGAGCTCTGTCGATTGTATATACTGTCAATTGTTCACACTTGCTCCACACACACAAATCGCATATCCCATAGTAATGTCTGTTTACCCGTTCTTACTGCATTTCAACATAATGCACTAATTCCTATTAATAACGATACATCATTGCATTGACCTATTGCTAACAGAATATTTAAATAAAAAAACTCTTTTCCCTTTTTAAATGTGTGTTCTAGTTTAGGTGTACTTGTGAGAGTCGTACAACAATGCCTACAATGTCTGCTGTCGTCATTCTATCGCTGGCTGTTGAGGTGGTGTCCAGCAAACGATGTGGGCTTCATAGATAACTGGCGGCCTTTTTGGGGAAAACATGGTCTGATTTGGAGAGACGACATTCATCCCACGTTGGATGGAGCGGCTCTCTTATCTAGGAATATAGCAAAGTTTATTTCTAAAACCTGACAGTCCAGAGTTGGGACCAGGAAGCAGAGCTGCTGTCTTACACACTTCTCTGCACTTCCATTAATCACCCACCCAGAACCCCATAGAGACTGTCTGTCCCCCGACCACCTAAATTATTTAAAGAAATAAAAACAAGAGGAATTCAACATAAAAACCTAATAAAAATTAAAACCAACTCCTCAGTAGCACAAAATAAAAGAATGAAATGTGGACTGTTAAATATCAGGTCTCGGTCCTCTAAAGCTGTTCTAGTTAATGAATTAATGTCAGATTATGATATTGATTTACTTTGTCTTACTGAGACCTGGCTGTCCCATGAGGAGTATGTCAGTCTAAATGAATCCACCCCCCCAGTCATATTAATACTCACATTCCTCGAGGCACTGGCTGAAGAGGTGGAGTAGCTGCCATATATGATTCGAGCGTTTTAATGGACCCTAAACCTAAACTAAATTATAATTAATTTGAAAGCCTTGTTCTTAGTCTTTCTCACCCAAACTGGAAACACTGCAGCCAGTTCTATTTGTTATAGTGTACCGTGCTCCTGGACCGTACTCTGATTTTATATCTGAATTCTCAGAGTTTTTATCAAGTTTAGTCCTTTAATCAGATAAAGTAATTATTGTAGGTGATTTTAATATTCATGTGGATGTTGACAATGACAGCCTTAGTAACGCATTTATCTCATTAATAGACTCAATTGGCTTCTGTCAGTGTAAATAAACCAACTCATTGTTTTAATCACACTCTTGACCTTGTTCTATCATATGGCATTGATATTGAACATTTAATAGTCTTCCCACATAATCCTTTCCTATCTGACCATTATTTAATAACTTTTGAATTCATACTATTAGATTATAAGCCATTAGGCAAAACTTCCTACAGCAGATGTCTATCTGACAGTGCTGTTGCTAAATTTAAGGAGGAGATTCCTTCAGTGTTTAATTCAATGCCATGCCTGAATTTAACAGAGTCCTATAATGACTTTAGTCCCTCTGAAATTGATAATCTTGTCGATAGTGCTACAGGCTCACTTCGATCAACATTAGACTCTATCGCTCCTATAAAAAGGAAATTATTAAAACATAGGAGACTAGCACCTTGGTATAACCACCAAACCCGCCAATTAAAACAAATAGCTAGGAAATCTGAAAGGAAATGGCGCTCTTCCAAATTATCAGAATATCGCTCAATTTGGCAAGATAATCTTATTATAGAAAGGCCCTCCGTAATGCCAGAGGAGCCTATTACTCAGCACTAATAGAAGAAAATAAGAACAACCCTAGGTTCCTCTTCAGCACTGTAGCCAGGCTGACAGAGAGTCACAGCTCTATCGAGCCACATATCCCCATAAACTTAAGTAGCAATGACTTCATGAGCTTCTTCTATAATAAAATTATTACTATTAGAGAAAAAATTAATCACCAACTGCCATCAACAGTTATCAGTGGCTCTCCAAGTTCAGGGACTTCTGTCAATGTAAACTTAGATGTATATTTAGACTGTTTTTCTGCTATCGATCTTCATCAGTTAACTTCAATAATTTCTTCATCGAAGCCATCAACCTGTTTATTAGACCCGATCCCAACTAGGCTGCTTAAAGAAGTTGTTCCCTTATTTGGCACTTCTTTACTGGATATGATTAATCTTTCTTTATTATCAGGATATGTACCACAGTTCTTTAAAGTAGCTGTAATTAAACCCCTTCTTAAAAAGTCCACTCTTGACCCAGGGGTTTTAGCCAACTATAGACCGATTTCTAACCTCCCCTTCCTCTCTAAGATTCTGGAGAAAGTAGTCGCCAAAGAGTTGTGTGACTTTCTACATAACAATAGTTTATTTGAGGATATTCAGTCAGGATTTAGAGTTCATCATAGCACAGAGACAGCTCTGGTTAAAGTTAATAATGACCTTCTAACTGCTTCTGACAATGGACTTGTCTCTGTACTTGTATTATTAGATCTTAGTGCTGCATTTGACACCATTGACCATGATATTCTTTTACAGAGACTTGAGCATCAAATTGGCATTAAAGGAACTGCCCTAAGCTGGTTTAAGTCATACTTATCAGATCGTTCTCAGTTTGTACATGTTAACGATGAATCCTCCATAAATACTAAAGTTAGTCATGGAGTTCCACAAGGTTCTGTACTTGGACCAATACTATTTACTTTATATATGCTCCCTTTAGGCAACATTATTAGGAATCACTCCATTAACTTTCACTGTTATGCAGATGATACGCAGTTATATCTATCAATCAAACCCAATGAAATTAATCAATTATCTAAATTACAAACATGTCTTAAGGACATAAAATCCTGGATGACCTGCAATTTTCTGATGTTAAACTCAGAAAAAAACGAAATTCTTGTTCTTGGCCCCAAAAACCTTAGAGACTCATTGTCTAAAGATATAGTCACTCTAGATGGCATTAACTTGGCCTCTAGCACCACTGTCAGGAATCTTGGAGTTATCTTTGATCAGGATTTGTCATTTAACTCCCACATAAAGCAGACCTCTAGGACTGCCTTCTTTCATTTACGTAATATTAGAAAAATTAGACACATACTATCACAGACAGATGCAGAAAAACTAATCCATGCATTTGTTACTTCAAGGCTGGATTACTGCAACTCTTTATTATCAGGTTGCCCCAATAAGTCCATTAAAACGCTCCAATTAATTCAGAACGCTGCAGCACGAGTACTGACAGGAACTAGAAAAAGAGATCACATCTCTCCTGTACTAGCTACTCTGCATTGGCTCCCTATAAAATGTAGAATTGAATTTAAAATCCTCCTCCTCACCTATAAAGCTCTTCATGGTCAGGCCCCATCATATCTTAAAGAGCTCATAGTACCCTATTACCCCACTAGAACACTATGTTCTCTGAATGCTGGGCTACTTGTGGTTCCTATAGTCTCTAAAAGTAGAACAGGAGCCAGAGCCTTCAGTTACCAAGCTCCTCTCCTGTGGAACCAGCTTCCAGTTGTGGTTCGGGAGGCAGACACCCTCACCACATTCAAGAGTAGGCTTAAGACATTCCTCTTTGATAAAGCTTATAGTTAGGGCTGGATCAGGTGAGTCCTGAACCATCCCTTAGTTATGCTGCTATAGGCCTAGACTATCGGGGGATTTCCCATGGTGCACTGAGCTCCTCTCTTCCTCTCAATTCAATTCAATTCAAATGGCTTTATTGGCATGACGTAACACTGTACATATTGCCAAAGCAAGCATTTGGAATTAAAAATAATAATAATAATAACGATAAAGGAAAATAATATTTACAACAAATTAATTATAATCTAGTTGGTAATACTGTAACTATGATTGACTCAATCACAATCACATTCACAATCAATCAATCTCAGTCAATTAGTAATTAATTACAATCAATTAAAACAGTAGTAAAGTAACATACTACAGTTAAAACAAGTAGTCTGTTGTCAATATAACAGTAATAACAAATTATTAAATATAATATATATAATATTAAAATATTAAACATATTTAAAAAATAAAATTAAAATGTGTGTGTGTGTATTAAAAAACAACAACAACAAAAACAACTACAACTAAAACAATCAATTATTTTTTGCATTTATCTGAGTTTCCACTGGTCGTCCTCAGTTCGTGGCATGAGGAGACATATTTTGCTGCAATAATTTGACTTTTGGGCATTTCTCCCAGTAAATAAGGGAGTTTCTGTGTGTCTGATAATAATTCGAATTCGGGGTATATTTGGGAAATGTTTGCGAATAGTTTTTCTCTTAAAGTTTTGAATTTAGGGCATGAGATTAGAAAATGCAGCTCTGTCTCTACCTGTCCTCTGTCACACTGGGAGCAGAATCTCTCTTCTTCTTGTAGCCAGTTCTGTCTGTGGTGACCCGTTTCTATGGCCAGGCTGTGTTCACTCAGTCTGTACATTGTCAACATTTTTCTTAGTTTAGGACATTTTATTGTGATCAGGTAATTTGCCAGTTTTAATTCTCTTTTTAGGGTCAGATAACATTGTAATTTACTTTGTGTTTTGGTCGTTTCTTTCCAGTATTCAATATATTTTTCTTTTTGCTTGTTGATAATTTGGTTTGGTCTGATTGAGTTGGTGTTGCTGTCCTGAGGCTGTTGGGGACATGTTACTGCAGAGAGCCGCAGGACCAACTGGCTGAGGGGACTCTTCTCTGGTTTCAGCTCCTGGTATGTTAGGGCTTTGTGATGGTATGTCTGGGGGTTGACTGATTTTAAGTGATTGTAAAATTTAATTGATCTTTTCTGTATTTTTAGTAGGAGGGGGTATTGGCCGAGTTCTGCTCTGCACAGATTATTTGGTGTTTTTCTCTGCACCTGCAGGATGCTCTTACAGAACTCGGTGTGGAAAGATTCTATGATTGTTTTGTCCCATTTGTCAAATTCATTATTTAGTTTTGGTCTCCAGATTTCGCTGCCATATAGAATTATTGGTTCTAGTACAAATTGGAAAATTTTAAGCCAGATTTTGATTGGAATATAGATTTTAATGTTTCTCTTTATTGCATAGAAAGCTCTCCTTGCTTTGTCCCTCAGATCTTTCACAGCCACGTTGAGGTTTCCTGTGTATGTAATGTTGAGGCCAAGATAAGTGTAGTTTTTTGTATGTTGTAATTTAGTGGTGTCTAAATAGAAATTGTGTGTAACCTGATTTCTGTATTGTTTCTGAAAGATCATTATCTTAGTCTTTGCTGTGTTTACTGTCAGGGCCCAGGTCTGATAAAATATCTGCAGGAGATTAAGGTGCTGCTGCAAACCTTCTTTAGTAGGTGAAAGCAACACTAAGTCATCTGCATATAGCAGACCTTTGATCTCTGTGTCGTTCAGGGTGAGGTCAGGTGCCTTGGATCGCTCTAGTTGGTTCGCTAATTCATTGATGTATAGATTGAAGAGAACTGGACTGAGATTGCATCCCTGCCTCACTCCCCGGCCCTGGGAGAAGAATGCTGTTTGTTTGTTTTCAATCTTTACGGCACATTCACTTTTTGTATACATGCTCTTAATCAGATCATATGTTTTTCTTCCAATGCCACTTTCAAGTAGCCTATAGAAAAGGCCCTCGTGCCAGATGAAATCAAAGGCTTTTCTGAAGTCAACAAAACATGCATATTCCTTTCTTTTCTTAATTTTTAATTCTTGACCCATTAAAGTCTGGAGGGTAAATATATGGTCCGTTGTGCTGCAATTTGGCAAGAAACCAATTTGGCATTTATGCAGAATATTGTGGTCATCAAGAAAGTTGACAAGTCGTTTATTAATGATGTTGCAGAATATTTTTCCCAGGTTACTGGAGACACATATTCCTCTGTAGTTCTGAAACAGTTATTCCATTACAATTACATTATATTTATTTTGTTATTGTGCTAGTGAGAGTTTTACATGGTTGGTACAGTCAGATGCTGCTCATAGTTATTTTTAAGTTAGCAATTGCACAATATTAGTTACTGAAAGGCTGTGTGTTGTTTGCTACCACAGAAAATAAATGAAAAGGTCCCTGTCTACAGCTACTTAGCTACCCAGCAGATATGTATATATATATATAGTTACTCTAGATGACATTGCCTTGGCCTCTGGCCTCTGGAATCTTGGAGTTATCTTTGATCAGGATTTGTCATTTAACTCCCACATAAAGCAGACCTCAAGGACTGCCTTCTTTCATTTACGTAATATTACAAAAATTAGACACATCCTATCACAGACAGATGCAGAAAAACTAATCCATGCATTTGTTACTTCAAGGCTGGATTACTGCAACTCTTACTCTCTTATTATCAGGTTGCCCCAATAAGTCAATTAAAACGCTCCAATTAATTCAGAACGCTGCAGCACTAGTACTGACAAGGAACTAGAAAAAGAGATCACATCTCTCCTGTACTAGCTTCTCTGCATTGGCTCCCTGTAAAATGTAGAATAGAATTTAAAATCCTCCTCCTCACCTATAAAGCTCTTCATGGTCAGGCCCCATCATATCTTAAAGAGCTCATAGTACCCTATTACCCCTCTAGAACACTACATTCTCTGAATGCTGGGCTACTTGTGGTTCCTATAGTCTCTAAAAGTAGAACAGGAGCCAGAGCCTTCAGTTACCAAGCTCCTCTCCTGTGGAACCAGCTTCCAGTTGTGGTTCGGGAGGCAGACACCCTCTCCACATTCAAGAGTAGGCTTAAGACGTTCCTCTTTGATAAAGCTTATAGTTAGGGCTGGATCAGGTGAGTCCTGAACCATCCCTTAGTTATGCTGCTATAGGCCTAGACTATCGGGGGATTTCCCATGGTGCACTGAGCTCCTCTCTTCCTCTCAATTCAATTCAATTCAAATGGCTTTATTGGCATGACGTAACACTGTACATATTGCCAAAGCAAGCATTTGGAATTAAAAATAATAATAATAATGACAATAAAGGAAAATAATATTTACAACAAATTAATTATAATCTAGTTGGTAATACTGTAACTATGATTGACTCAATCACAATCACATTCACAATCAATCAATCTCAGTCAATTAGTAATTAATTACAATCAATTAAAACAGTAGTAAAGTAACATACTACAGTTAAAACAAGTAGTCTGTTGTCAATATAACAGTAATAACAAATTATTAAATATAATATATATAATATTAAAATATTAAACATATTTAAAAAATAAAATTAAAATGTGTGTGTGTGTATTAAAAAAAAACAACAACAAAAACAACTACAACTAAAACAATCAATTATTTTTTGCATTTATCTGAGTTTCCACTGGTCGTCCTCAGTTCGTGGCATGAGGAGACATATTTTGCTGCAATAATTTGACTTTTGGGCATTTCTCCCAGTAAATAAGGGAGTTTCTGTGTGTCTGATAATAATTCGAATTCGGGGTATATTTGAGAAATGTTTGCGAATTGTTTTTCTCTTAAAGTTTTGAATTTAGGGCATGAGATTAGAAAATGCAGCTCTGTCTCTACCTGTCCTCTGTCACACTGGGAGCAGAATCTCTCTTCTTCTTGTAGCCAGTTCTGTCTGTGGTGACCCGTTTCTATGGCCAGGCTGTGTTCACTCAGTCTGTACATTGTCAACATTTTTCTTAATTTAGGACATTTTATTGTGGTCAGGTAATTTGCCAGTGTGAATTCTCTTTTTAGGGTCAGATAACATTGAAATTTACTTTGTGTTTTGGTCGTTTCTTTCCAGTATTCAATATATTTTTCTTTTTGCTTGTTGATAATTTGGTTTGGTCTGATTGAGTTGGTGTTGCTGTCCTGAGGCTGTTGGGGACATGTTACTGCAGAGAGCCGCAGGACCAACTGGCTGAGGGGACTCTTCTCTGGTTTCAGCTCCTGGTATGTTAGGGCTTTGTGATGGTATGTCTGGGGGTTAACTGATTTTAAGTGATTGTAAAATTTAATTGATCTTTTCTGTATTTTTAGTAGGAGGGGGTATTGGCCGAGCTCTGCTCTGCACAGATTATTTGGTGTTTTTCTCTGCACCTGCAGGATGCTCTTACAGAACTCGGTGTGGAAAGATTCTATGATTGTTTTGTCCCATTTGTCAAATTCATTATTTAGTTTTGGTCTCCAGATTTCGCTGCCATATAGAATTATTGGTTCTAGTACAAATTGGAAAATTTTAAGCCAGATTTTGATTGGAATATAGATTTTAATGTTTCTCTTTATTGCATAGAAAGCTCTCCTTGCTTTGTCCCTCAGATCTTTCACAGCCACGTTGAGGTTTCCTGTGTATGTAATGTTGAGGCCAAGATAAGTGTAGTTTTTTGTATGTTGTAATTTAGTGGTGTCTAAATAGAAATTGTGTGTAACCTGATTTCTGTATTGTTTCTGAAAGATCATTATCTTAGTCTTTGCTGTGTTTACTGTCAGGGCCCAGGTCTGATAAAATATCTGCAGGAGATTAAGGTGCTGCTGCAAACCTTCTTTAGTAGGTGAAAGCAACACTAAGTCATCTGCATATAGCAGACCTCTGATCTCTGTGTCGTTCAGGGTGAGGTCAGGTGCCTTGGATCGCTCTAGTTGGTTCGCTAATTCATTGATGTATAGATTGAAGAGAACTGGACTGAGATTGCATCCCTGCCTCACTCCCCGGCCCTGGGAGAAGAATGCTGTTTGTTTGTTTTCAATCTTTACGGCACATTCACTTTTTGTATACATGCTCTTAATCAGATCATATGTTTTTCTTCCAATGCCACTTTCAAGTAGCCTATAGAAAAGGCCCTCGTGCCAGATGAAATCAAAGGCTTTTCTGAAGTCAACAAAACATGCATATACCTTTCTTGACCCATTAAAGTCTGGAGGGTAAATATATGGTCCGTTGTGCTGCAATTTGGCAAGAAACCAATTTGGCATTTATGCAGAATATTATGGTCATCAAGAAAGTTGACAAGTCGTTTATTAATGATGTTGCAGAATATTTTTCCCAGGTTACTGGAGACACATATTCCTCTGTAGTTATTTGGATCATATTTATTTCCGGATTTATGAATTGGGGTTATTAAACCTTTGTTCCAGATGTCTGGAAAAGCTCCAGCTGAGAGAATAGTATTGAATAGTTTTAGTATAGCCAATCTGATTTTATGGTCTGAGTATTTGATCATTTCGTTGAGGATTCCATCAATACCACAAGCCTTTTTTTCCTTTCAGGGACTGGATGACTTCTGTTAATTCTTGTTCTGTTACTGGGTAATCTAGAGGGTTTTGGTTGTTTTTTTATCACCGCCTCCAGAGTTTTCCATTTTGTGAATATCTTGTACTGATCATAATTTTTTGTAATATTACTGTATAATTCACTAAAGTGATTAATCCAAGTATTTCCATCTTGGATCGCCAATTCATCCTGCTGGGTTTTGTTTAGGTTGTTCCATTTTTCACAGAACTGGTTGGATTCGAGGGATTCCTCAATTTCACGGAGCTGGTTCTTGCTGTGTTGTTCTTTCTTTGTTTTTAGGGTGTATTTGTATTGTTTCAGAGTGGCCTCATATTGACAGCGTTTGTTGTGGTTATCTGAGTCTCTATGCTTTTCATTTGATAATTTCCTTAAATTTTCCTTAGGTTTTTGCATTCAGTGTCAAACCATTTGTTATTGTTCATTTGTTGAGATTTTGGTTTGGAGGCTTTCAAATTAGACAATAGAGCCAAATGATGAAAAATTGAATGGATTTTGTCCACAGCAGAATTTACACCAGAATTATTATGGGGAAATGTTTCAGTTAGAAATAAATGAGTTCAAACATATATGTTTTGATTTTCCAGTGCCTTTTGGTACACCCCCATGCTGTCAGGGGTCCATCTGTATGAGTATGTGCTGTTAAACAGTTCACAGGCACTAGGGGCTCCAGAGTTAGACTGGGCCCTTTTCAGATAGATTGTGATTTTGCTGTGGTCTGAGAGGGGTGTGAGGGGGCTGTCTGTGAAAGCTCTGAGAGACATTGGATCTAGATCTGTAATGAAATAATCTACTGTACTACTGCCAAGAGCTGAGCTGTAAGTGTAGCGACCCAGAGAGTCCCCTCGTAGCCTGCCGTTGACTATCCAATCCAATCCAATCCAACTTTATTTGTTAAGCACTTTAAAAAAAACCAAAGTTGACCAAAGTGCTGTACAGGAGAATAAATAAGACATCATAATGTAAACAGTGATGATGATGATGAAGACCACTGTGAGTAATATAGACAGTGATGGCGACAACACTGGAAAGTTCCCGTGGCAGACAACACGACGGCGACGAGCTCGATGTCCGGGCTGCAGACACGCTCTTTCACACAGACGTGCCTGGGGTTACACCACCTGTTGTTTATGAGCACGGACAGTCCCCCTCCTTTCTTCATGCCGGTCGCGGTGGTGTCCCTGACGGCTCGAACCCTCTGGAAGCCGGGAATGGTGACGTTGGAGTCCGGTATCTGCTCGATGATTGCAGGGATGTAGAGTTTAAAGCTCCTCTTCTTCATCCTCCGTTTAACCCCCGCTCTGAAGCCTCACCGTCTCCTCAGCTCCTCCGGTATGGAGGGTCTCTCTCCGGTCAGGATGCCAGGGGGCCTCAGGGCGATCATCTGGTCGCGGGTAAAAACAATGCAACTCCCCGTTGCCATGGAGACCAGCGTAAACAAAAAATAAAAAGTGCTAAAAAACGCCAAAAAAGTATTTAGGCGATGTGAACAAAGTAGTAAGAAAGTAAGAAAAGAGTTCAAAATAGCAAAAACACACTGAAAACACACTAAAACTACAACAATGAAAAGGAGCTGCCATGACAGGCTGCCGTTGTCGCCGGCGCCATTCCATGGAATGAATGTACAGACCCAGTGTACGGCAGAGCTGTAAAAGCTGCATACCGCTTGTATTAGTAAGCTTGTCAAAGCTCTTTCTAGTAGGACATTCAGGGAGGGGGAAGCAGGTGCTTCCAGGTAAGTGTTTGTCTCCCTGGGTGTTCATAGTGTCAGCTCTTTCCCCTGTTCGAGCGTTCAAGTCCCCACAGAGTAATACATTTCCCATGGTTTTATAATGGTTAATTTCCTCCTCAAGAATAGAGAAAATATCTGGGTTGTAGTAGGGGGATGGAGGTATATAGATGGCACACATGTAGACATGTAGACAGCACAAATAATCTTTTTGTTAATTTTCAACCATATATAAGATTCTTCTTTTTTAATAACTGTGATGGACTGGCTCAGTTCTGATTTACACCATATAATCATGCCTCCTGAATCTCTGCCTTGGGTTATTGTGGGATGTTTTGTTGATGGTATAATAATCTCAGTGTAGCCATGAGGACAACCAGTGGAAACATCTTCTCTGCACCATGTCTCCTGTAAAACTATGATGTCAGAGTCTTTTAACTCTCTATTAAAATCTGAATTTCTGCTCTTTAAACCAAAAGCTGATGATCTCAGACCTTGAATGTTCCAACATGTTATTGTAAATGATTTCATCTCCAAGTGTGATCCGTTCAAAAATTAGACAAACACCTTAAAAGAAAAATAATAATAATAAACTAGATATTAAAAAATGTATAATGGTAATAAATGAAAAGTGTAAAAAGACGAAGAGGTAAATTAATAAAATATTAAACTTTGAGTGACATTTTAGAGTGTATCATGTGTGAAATACTGTTAAGAATTGTCCTTATATTACTATTCATTTAAAATGATATACAACATGTTAAACTATTAATTAATATTCTATGAGTTCACCAGAGGGGGGTGGGGCTGTGGTTCTTCTCACCGCTGCAGCATAGTTCAGCCCAATAGGCTACTGCTCCTGTAGTCTTGGTTCTGCCGTTGGGAGGAGGGGGGGTATAGGACCTCCAGGCTGGGGGGCTCTCTGGCTGGGTATCAGAGGCCAGTGTTGTGTTGGCTGTGGGGTGGGCTGTGGGTTGTGATGTTGGTGATGCGGTGGATTTGGTGGCCTGATCGTCCTCTCTGACAGCCGGGGGTGGAAACATGGTGGAGGTCTGGATGGTCTTGAAGGTCGAGGAGGTCCTGGCGGTCTGTGTGGGGTCTGCGTTGTATGGTTAACCCTTGGAGTGGTAGTAAAGCTCCTTCCAAGGGCAACATCCTTCAGGGTCCTAGCAAGGATGGGGACTGCATTCCTGTGTAGGTGTACGTTATCATACAGGCAGTCCAGGTGGAGAGTCGGGTGGTGGGCCAAGAACACATTGGGTTTGAGGGCACGGTTCCTGGAGAGGCTGATATTCACTCTGTGAATGGTGTGGGGGTGGAATTCTCTCCTGTGCAGCAGTGTGGATATGATTATCTTGCTGGTAGGGAAATTGGTGGAAGCTTGCTCAATGACCCCCCTCAGAGAGTCTGCCAGTCTGTCCTTTTGGGACCTTAAGTCGTTGGTGCCTGTATGGATGATGATGTGGCTAGGTGAGCCTAGCTCAGGCACTGTTAACAGCTCCAGGGCTCTCCTGGTGATGGGGCACCAGATCTTCTCCGTTCTGTGTCTTGGAAATAAGGTCTTTTCATCCAGGAACTTTCCATTAGAGTCCAAAAGGAGGATAATGTCAGCCCTTCAGCCTGTGTGTGTTTGCTCAGTCTCAGCTGTCGGGTCTGGATGTGGAGCTGCAGTGGTGGTTTCAGGTCTGGAGCTCCTAGTTGGAGGCTGGCTAGAGGCCGGGCTTTGGAAAGGTGCAGGGGTGTGACTGGCGTCTTGGCTTGGGATGTGTGTATGGAGGCAGCAGGTTGATACAGGGGGGGGATTAGAGTCTGCACCAGGCTGGGTGAGAGGGGGTGAGTCCTCGAGGAAAGGGCCCTGTTGTACTTCAGCAGGTGTAGTGGGAGTTTGGCTGGATGTGGTCTGGGTCTGAAAGGTGAGCATAGGGGGTTGTGTGGAGTTCAGTCTGGCTTGTAGACTGAGCCCTGTTCTGTCCCTCTCATGTAGCTCTTCTCTCAGAGTAGCCAACTCAGTTCTGCAGTTGTCTCTGTCCTTCCTAAATTCCTTCACCTCCTCACTGAGATGGTCCAGCTGTCTTCTCTGACAAGCTAGTTCTTGTTGAAACTCTCTCAGCTGTGAGTTGACATTGTTCTGTTCTTTCTTGGCCTGGAAGTCACTGACAGTAGGAGAAGTAGGCTGCTGTTGGTCCAGCTGCTCTCTGATCTGAACCAGTTCTATTTCCATCTGGGAGAAGTGTTCTCTCACGATGTCCAGGGCCTGCTGTAGCAGGGGAAGATCAGTGTCAGCATCTGCAGGCTGTCTGTCTGGAGCAGGGACAGAACAGGGGGGTTTGGCTCCCAGGACTGGAGCGATGCTTGGGAGGATCTCCTTTTCCTTCTCAGCACTCAGTCTCATAGCAGGAAAGTCAAGCTCAAACTGTCTCAGGTCGCCTTGTATCATCGCAGTTCCATTTTTGAACAGGTTTACTGTTATTCTGGTGGTGTCAGAGTCGTTCTCTTCGAGTACACTTATTTTTCATCCATTACAAATACCTGCTCTCTTTATTGCTGGGTAATGAGAGCTGAAAACATTCAGCCAGGCGACTGGTTCATCAGTCCAGAAGATTAAATTGCAGAACCTTCCATCTTTGTAATGGTCCAGGAATAGGATTTCTGGTCTTTCTCGAAGTATTGTTTGTTTATATTTTCCTTTTGCAGTTTTTCTCTTTCTGCACTCATTCATGTCCCATTAATGCATGTTACTAACTTCACTTCTTTCCCAGAGTTCTTGTGCTTTCTCGTCTCGGAGGTTCTCATTGATCCTGGTGGAGCCTCCTGCCATGGTCCTGCTTGACTGCCATTGCCAATATCACTGATATTAGTGTTATTATTATTTTAAGTATTATTATAGCTACGGTTACTGTTGTTGCTGTTGTCACTGCTCATTGTCCCCCATCGTTGCTGTTGTGATGTTCATCATCATCAGTCACTACTATTGGTGTAGTTGTTGCTACTGTTGTTGCTGTGCACCTGTCTGTCTCTCTCTCTCTCTCCCTCTCTCCCTCTCACCCCAACTGGTCGAGACAGACGACCACCCACCTAGAGCCAAAGGATCTGTCTTAGGTTTCTGCCTCTTAACAGGCAGTGTTTCTTTGCCCCCCTCGCCAAGTGCTTGCTCATGGTGGTACTGTTGGGTCTCTGTAAATGTTATAAGGAGTTCGGTCTAGACCTGCTCTATTTGAAAAGTGTCCTGAGATAACTTCTGTTATGAATTGGCGCTATACAAATGAAATTGAACTGAATTGAATTAAATTGGGCACTAAAAATGAAAGAATCAGCTGTAAACAACCTCCATTTTGAGACATCTCACAACTGTTTTAATGGTTTGAATTTTTCAAGATTGTAAAAACTGTAATTGTGATAGGATATGGTGATTTCCAATTGGAACTGCTGTGACATTTCAAGAGGAAAATGGAGGGACTTAAAATGAAGGGTCTGCCTTACTGGTTACATAATTTGAGACCAGTCAGTTTGGAGAAAAGCCAATTTTGATACTTATCTGGGCTCCAGCTTATTTCCATGTACCTTTTTGAGATAAAGATCACTTAGATGTGAAATTACAGAAGGGACTGCACTTATGCCGCACAGCTAGGAAGCAGTAATGTGATAATTTGTGTTTACAGTGGCATTGTAATAGAGCATTTTAATTTGCAAATGTCATCTTTCTGCCTCCCTAATCTCACTTGTAATCAGGAGCGCAGATGTCCGAGAAGATGCATGCACATAGAGAATACTCTGAGGAAAATAGAGCTGTTGTCATGCTTGTGTTGTAATATGCGAGCACACACACACACACACACACACACACACACACACACACACACACACACACACACACACACACACACACACACACCCATTTGGGCTGTTTTAATGCATATAATGAGCCTGCCTCAAACAGCTGAATTGCTTACTCCGCCACTGAGGCACATTGCCACTTTGCCACCTTAAATCCTAATCAACTTCTTTTTCTGGAAAACAATGATGGGAATTCAATCTGTTGGTGAAATTCAGTGGGGGATGACTGAGTATTTGATGCACAATACAAAATGTGCATGAATATACTGTATGCAGAGGTCACAAACAAAAAGCAGATTGTCTTTCTTTGAGGGTTAATCAGCACATTATAAAGTCTGATTCAATATAAGTGCTATACATTAATTATTCATAATTATTGACATTTAATAATGATGATAGATATATCACCACAATTATAGTTGAAGATTTCATGAATTAGTGGCATGAGCTATAAATAGCCACAACTGTGCTTAATGATGCCTGTAATTGTACTGTTGGAGAAGCTCACAAATGTAATAGAGTAGACAGATGCGTTTGTGCATAACCAGCTCTTATTAATGGGTTGCTCAGTTCAAAAAACATTTTTTTTGCTTTCAAAGAATGGTTTTCTGTTGGCAAATAGAACCACACCAACTGTTCCATTACTAAATCCACAAAGACACTGTATGGATTAAGCCCAATTTTAGCCTAAAGTGGTTGCCCCTGACTTATTTTAGAATCAGGCTGTCAGATCTGGTTGTGACCTGAAATGCAATATGTGAGGGGTTACAACGCCTGAGTAATTGCCTGAATGGTCAGCGATCTGACTCTGCGACCATTGGTTGGATTTCTGCCATGTTGATTTTTTGTCTGTCTGCATTTTGAGCAGTTCCACTGTCTGATTTCCCTCATTGCTGCTGTCAAAATATCTGCTATAAACTGTAGTGAGCTTGTTTTCATATTATCAAGTAATATTTTACATTTTGTGGTTAATTATAGTCTTGACTGTTGCACTGCAGTCCCTGGGCAGGTACAAACAGAACAATCACCAGACACTAAAACAATTCATGTACATGCAAAACCAATACATAGTCTCTATCACACTAACCCTTATACAAACAAATATACTGGCACACATCAACATATACATATCAGCACATTCATCCAATACTATACTATAACTATAGAATTACAATTGATGCAATTAAAAGCCAAAATCATGATCAGATTAATATTTACACAACTATATAAAACTACTCAAAACTGAACTTTGGTGCAGAACAGACAGGATATTGACGCCATCTTCCAGCTATCTGCAGTTTCATATTTTTCCTGTTTTCCGCTTACTTTCTTTTCATAGTAGAATTGTACAAAGTAACGCAGCCTTTCTGCTGCATTAGTTTTGTTAGAATAGCTCACTTCCCCCTACAAAATCTTACCCAGGGATACTGAGATCAATGGGTTGACGTCATCATCATGAAACATGTTATAATCACATAAAAAGTTTGCACACATTAGCATTAAAGGTTGGAAATTGTTCTGTACCTGTTGTCCATCTGTAATCGAAGAGCTGGCATGACATCAGATCTTCTTTAAAGATTTTAGTTCATGTTGTTGTTCATGTGTTATTTGTAGAGTTTAGTATCTCATGATGATGATCATACATATTTAACCCTAACATTCAGTATAATACAAAACAACCTTATCCCTGAAGGCAATTGTTCATGACATGGCAACGCAAAATAACACACATAAAAAACATCCAAATAAAGACAATGGTTACAGAGCTATATGCAGTTAAAACAAAATAAATAACTATGTGCCGTGAGAAGTCAAAAAGCGGAAAAGATGAAAGTAGTAGAACTATAACCTTTGTATGCAGGTTAAACATATGGACAACATGATTAGAGCAGTAAAGACTTTTTTCTGTCCTAAAGTAGGTAATCAAATCCATGTTGTTATTTTCAGTACATATCTTCTTTACATTCCCAGTCCAACTGTGTGGATACATGCCTTGAGAGCAAGATTAAGTGTTGTTAAAACTGGCAGACACATTTGACTTTACTTGGCATTCTGGCTGTTATTGTGTTTATAATTCAAATTGCTGACGGGGGCAAAATTATGTAAATGATCAGGGCCACAGTTGAGTTGAGTTGAATGAAGTGTGGCTAAATGTGACATTTCTGAAAAGCAGTGAAGCAGAAAAGTGTCAAGGAAGCCTGTATATATGTAAATTCTGAATAACTTTTAGTAGGTCTGAAACATTTTTACACTACACTGTGATTAGATAATGCTGAAAAGGTGTCTCCACAGTGGCAATGGTGGAGAAATATGAACATTTTCTCAACTCATAAAGTAAAACTTAATTCTTCAGTTTATCAAAATCAACATATCTGGAGATAGATGGTTTTCACTGGACAGTAACGGTATAATAATTATAATCTGAAAAGAAACTAAAGTGTAAATGTAGTGGAGTAAAAACTCTTAGATGTAGTGGAATAGTATGAAGTATAAAGCTGCATAAAATTGAAATACTCGAATAGTATAGTATAGAAATAGTACCTTGAATTTGTACTATTTGAGTAAATTTACTTGTTACATTCCACCACTACCTGGCCCTACAAAAAGGCCTGTATACCTCAGGTACTGTGTCCTTCCAATTTTCCTTCTTCCTGTAGAGGCAACATCAGCAGCAGTTCCCTCCTCCCCTCTTTGTTTTCTCTCCCCTCATCTTTCACTTCTGATATGTGACTCACATTAGTGTCTTTATCCCTATGATAGGTGCTTGAGTCATAATAAGTTGTTGAGGAGAGGTCTGCGCCATCACTCCTTTGTGCTACGCCTTTATTTTACCTTCTGCCTTTCAGAGCAGCAGGAGCGTGAGAAGTATCTTAACGACAGCCAGGTTATTGTTTCCACATGCTTTGCCCTTTCACTCTGCAGATAAATTACAACATTAGCATAAACAGCCCTTTTGGAGAGGCAGTCATTTAATGTAGCAGAGCAGGGAGATGACAGCAGACATGATGTGATTTTTTTCTTTTCTCATTGATTTTGGCCAGTACAACACAGAAAAGTTTTCAAGAAACTATTATTAAAACAGCCATTAACACGGTACGCTGTTAAGCTGATTTGTGCATTATATACTACAGCGAGAAAATTAAATTGTCTTCTATTATTTCATCATCATTAAAAGATGTCTGAGGGGCACTAACAAGTTTTTCTAGTTATGATCAGTAACACGTTACTGTCTTACTGCACAGAATGACTTAGGTTGTGTTGGATATGGTACTATTTTACTGTTTATGCTGTATCTGGCTTTATGTATGAGACTTTTTACCAGTTAGCTAACAAGGACTAAGTAAAACAAAAAAAGAATAAAACCCCAACGTTGGCACAGTGTCTCAGTGGATAGCCCTTTTTTGTGTGGAGGGGACTTCGACTGAAGGAGAGGGGCCCTAAATCTGGCTATTCTCTCCCTGCGTCTCTCACAGAGACGGTTATCTAGACGGATGGCCAAGGAAATTAGTTCCTCTAAAGAGGAGGTCTCATCCTGAGCAGCTAGCTCATCTTTAAGTTCCTCACTAAGTCCACACAGAAAAACCCCCTGTAAGGCCCTTTCATCCCACCCACTCTCGGCTGCGAGAATGCGGAAGCCTATGGAGTAAGCTGCAACAGAAAGAGATCCCTGACACAAAGAGAGAAGCCTGTTACTGGCTTCCTTGCTCTGAAGAGGGTGGTCAAAAAATCTACGAAACTCACTGCAGAATAAGTGGAATGATTGCCAAGCAGGAGAGCTAGCATTAGCCATGGCCACGGCCCAAGCTGATGCCTTCCCAGACAGTAAACTGCTAATAAAAGCAATCTTAGACTTGTCAGATGAGTAAGTTAAAGGCTGCTGGTCAAACACTAGTGAACACTGGTGGAGAAACTGACTGCATGACCCTAATTCACCGGAATACCTGTCTGGAGTAGGGATAAAGGGCTCACGGGGATAACTGGGCTGGGTAGGAGAGGCAGCTGGAGCATGAGAATGAACAGTTGTATCCGAAGATGGAACAGGAACCGCCAGCATAGAAAGCTGAGTTGAGACTTGGTCCAGACGGTCGTCGAGCTGAGGAAAAACTGGAGGCCAGGTGGACCAGCTTACCCATAATCTCCTCCAGAGCCTTTTCATGTTGACCCATACGGGTTCCTTGAGAGGTGAGGGCTTGTTTAACCCTATCAATCTCTGCGGGGTCCATGCTTGGTCAGAAGATTCTGTTAAGTTCACAAGTGACTTGGATCCCAAAGCAAAGACACATTCTCTGGTGAGTGGGAACTGAAGATATTTTAATAGAAGTCCAAAAACAAAAAACGGAACTGAAGCGGGCAGGGGAGGCAGGGAGCTGGCTGGCAGGAGGATGTCTTCAGCAGACTTGCACAGGCAAAACTAGACTCGGGAAAGTAGGTGAACAGCATGCCAGGTTGGAGTATGGACAGCGAGCAGGAGTGGAAACCGGGCTAATAAGATGAAGGGAATGGGCTGAGTGAAAACAGGTGTGCCAAAAGGAGGAAGCCAGCCACACCCCCTGCCCCACACAATCTCTGCAAGAAAACAGAAAGGGGAGGGGGAACAGAGAGAGGACAAAAGAAAAGCACAACAACAAAGGCATAATAAACCAAACCATAACAGTTTCATCTTAATAATGTGTTTGTCTCACAACAGGAGGATCTCCAATTTATTAGTAAATAAAATGTTTTCAGTTGTAGTCTTCCATAAACTGTGCTAAATGTATTGTGCTCATCTCAGCACTATATTACCTCCACACAAGACATTAAGCAGTTTTATCCTCTGCTATATTGGGTGATTGACTCTGTTTGAAGCTTAATGTATAAGCACACTGATTGTAACTAGCTCATAAAGCAGCACCTCGCTGCTTGAAGAAACATTAGACATGGGGGTGATGTCCTTTAAAACTCCTTTATTGTGATGCCAGCCAACTTTTTAAACTCTGATAGCTTTATGAGCACTGTGAGGCTCATATCAACCACCAGCCTCTTAATACCTTCACAGGAATGGAAGCCTTTTTATTCTGTATTTTGGAAACTGATGAAGTTTATTTAATTAAATTATTCAAATAAAACTTATTAGAATCTCAGATCTCATGCAAGTGTATTATTTGTAAACTGCTTTTTGTGCTTATTGTTTTATAAGATATCTCACATATCACAGCATTTTGTAATGTAAAAGCGCTTTGAATAATTGGTAGACTAGAAAGGCACTGTACAAGTAAAGGTCCATTTACAATTTACCATTTACAAAAAAACACTCTCCAGCAGTGCTCTCCATTTCTAACATTTACCCTACTGCCTACACTAGTGGCCAGCACTGAGTCTGTGTATTTGACTGTACGTCTTGGGTTCAGAGCTGATTTTGAGATAATTGCTGGTATCCGTAATTTGAAGGTAGATACAGTTTTGCAATACTGGACCATTCAGGACTCTAAAGTGAAAGTTTGATATAGTTTCATGACCTGTAGTGATTGAGCATCCTAACAGAGTATAGCACCTCATCAAACCAGGTTGGAGTTATGAAAAGCGATTGCTACATCTTTTCTCCTTCTTTGTGTTTGTGAGAGAGCTGTAAAGTGTCACATTACATTCAGCAGCTTTTTAATTATGAACATCCAGCACAGAGCAGTTCTCTGTGGAGGATGGAGGGAGCAGTTTGACACCAGACAGTGTGGGAGAGATGAGCAGTACCCCAGATTGGTGTCAGTTGTGTAAGGCTGTGTTTACATGGCACCCAGTCTGATTTTTATTAACAATAACATGGAATGTAATTTAAAAAGGTAAAAAACAGACTTGGGTCACAAATTTTTCATTTTATTTTGTATGCTCTACTATTTCTAAGGTCAATAATGAGAATTCAAGCTTTACCTTACATTCAATTCAATTTTATTTGTATAGCGCCAATTCATAACAGAAGTTATCTCAGGACACTTTCCAAATGGGGCAGGTCTAGATCAAACTCCTTATAACATTATTTACAGAGACCCAACAGTACCACCATGAGCAAGCACTTGGCGACGGGGGCAAGGAAAAACTGCCTGTTAAAAGGAGCAGAGATGAGAATTTCCAGTTTCAACCACTAAGTTTATTTACACAGATTTAATTTCATACTTATAAATAACTGAATTTGGGACAGGTTAAAATTCAGGATTTATTACCAAAATATATTTATGATTCACTAAATAGATGCCACTACAGGAAGATGATTACTAGTGCAAGGGGGAGGGGGGCTGTCAGGGAGGCCTACAGGAGTGAGGGAGTGAGAGGAAAGGGTCACCACCACCAGTAGGTACAGGGAAGAAGAGGTCACACACTGCAAAACAATAAAGCACATAGTTAGACTACACAGCAACTTAAGCATGCACATAGAACCCAGACAGGGGGAAACCCTCCACCCAGTGACCCACCACCTGTAAGCGTGTGACAGCCCATATGCACTGACACTAAAAAGAGCCCCACTATATCACTAACTCACAAGATTGGTTTATGAAAGAAGATAAATAAATCAGACAACTAAATTGACAAAGAAAACACAGACCAACTATCAAAAATTAACAGTCTACACAGTAAAACAAGGTAACCATATACAATAAATACATTTGTGGAAGGGCAAAAACAGCAGTAGCCAGAGACTAAGTGCCATGACTTAGTCCTCTAGACATCATTTTCCACTTCCTATTGTAAAGAAAACACATTATACAAAGTATATGGTGACATGTATACAATATATATATATATATTAATCAAAAAACATATGTTTAAATCTAAAGAATATTAACATACCTGCGAGTTACATGAACAATTTATCCAATTAGGATCTGGCACACCACACTCTTCTAGTGGAGGGAGCAGCAACTACCTTCAATTAGCTCCCATATTCCTGCAATTACACCTGCACAGATGTGAGGGAAGAACTTAAGGAGCATTTCACCCGTGGAAACATTAATATTTATTGAAAGTGGGTTATATATATATATGTAGTTGAAATGTAACATATTTTGAATTTGGTGCCTATTTGACCGAGAAAAGACAGAAAGTGACTTTAGGGCGCATTTGTATAAAAGACAACAACTCCCACAATGCACAGCTCCGCAAGCCGCTCCCACTAACACTATCAAGGACTACAACAACGTGAATGTAAACCATTTATTTACAGAAATATATCAACAACAACAACAACAAATAAATATGTTAACATTGACAGTTCCTCCTGAGCGTCCTCAACTTCTTGGTGCCCGCAGTACTGGCCATCTGGAGCTGGATATTTCTGTCGGATAGCCTGCACCACATAAGCGGGAAAACGACACGATGGCCTCGACCCAATCTCTCGCCTTGCAGGACCCACTCCAGAAAGGCTGTTAGGCGCTATTGTCTACAAGACATTGAGCACACAGTTAGAGATGCATGGTCTTTGTGTTTAGCGTGCCACAGTAGTTAGCAATGCAACTGCAAGCTGTTTGTGCAGTAAAGAAGCTAACATTAGTTCAGTATATAACTTTGTGATAATGCTTGAACAAATTGTGTACATACATGCCAGATTGTTATAAGAAAGAAAATAGAAACACTCACTTTACAGTCAGACGTCCGTGTGTCCGTAGGGGCACAGCGAGAGCACAGGCACCAGCGGTCCGCCCCAGCTCGAGCCAGCCGGGCTCGTCGTCCGCGACAGGCAGGTCCTCTGCCTCGGCTGCAGAAGCCTCAGCTGCCCCCTGTTCAGCCTCAGCCGCTGCTCGCTATATTGCGGCTCATAAAGGTAGCCACGAACATCTGATTCGACCATCATACTTTTGAAATTTCTTCCATATTAGATTGATTACCATAGTCGTAACGTCTGCTGACAATCAGTGATTGCAGGGTGTGGCTAAACTAGAGTGGGGAGGGAACAGTACCCATCACAATCTACCCCCCCCTTTCTGTAAAAAATAAATGATGAAAACTAAAAGCAAAAACCAAGCATGACCTCAGGTAAACTAGTTCCAAAGTCTAGCAATAGTGGAAATCATACTAACAGACCCAGGGACCCGAGAAGTTGCAGCCTCTGTCCCTCTCCTCCATGCTGTCACAGGAAGTTTATAGGGGTTTGTGTGCCTCCCTGCTATCTCCCGCTGGGTTCTACGAAGGGGGACTGCACTAGGTCCTTCCATAGGGTCAGCACTGTCCATGTTTGGACACGTGGCAATAGCAAAAGGCTCCGCTGGTGTGGGTGGCTGAGGAGGGGAAGCAGAGGGATCAAGAGTAACTGTTGCTGGTTGAGGAATAATCCAGAACTAATCACTCTGTTCATCATCTCAGTCACTGGCGTATGGTCTCACTGGCGTACTAGGGTCTGACTTATAAGGGGGAGGAGTGGCTAACGGGACTCGTCGCAACAGAGTTCGATGGACATGTTTGATTTTTCCTGGATTGTCCAGGGGTGCAATAGAGTACATCGCCTCACCATCAGAGGGGGCCTTTACAACTCTATACTTCATAGGGCCCCAAACATCCTGAATCTTTGCCCTAACCTGAGAGCTATGGTCTTGCAAGTAGACCACTTCACCCCCTGTCAGGCAGCCACCAGACACCTGTTGGTCGTGCCGCTCCTTCCTAACGCGAGCTGCTGCTTGAATCCGCTCCTTGGCACCATCAAAGGCAGTCTGGAGGTGCATTTGATGTTCCCGCAACCAATCATTGACCGTACCCCCGATCGGTTCCTGAATCCTGCCAAGGAGAAAAGGGAGTGTGGGTTCTTGACCAAACATTAGAAGGTATGGTGACTCACCAGTGGTTTGATGGGTGGTGGTGTTGTAGGAGAAGATGACATGTGGGAGATAATTTGGCCAATCCAGCTTCTTGGCAGGCGGAAGGGCCTGCAACAGGCCATGTAGGGACCTAATAAACCTTTCACACTGGCCGTTCCCCTGAGGGTGGTATGGGGTGGTGCGTGATTTTTGTATGCCATAGAAACTGCAAAGCTGCTGGATTAACAGGCTCTCAAAGTTCTGGCCTTGGTCTGAATGCAGTCGGGCCGGCACCCCAAACCTGTCAAACCATTCACTGACCAGTAGGCCTGCCACTGTGGAAGCCCTTTGATCTTGGGTAGGTACAGCTTGTGTGAATTTGGAAAAGACATCGGTCATAACTAGGACTTGTTCTCTCCCATTATGAAAACGTTCTAGCAGAGAAAAGTCAATGGCTAGAATCTGGTTTGGTCGTGAGGCCATCAGGTGACCCATAGGTGTTCTCACCGCAGGGTGTACAGGTTTTGCCATGGTGCAACTTTCACATTTTTGACACCAGTCCTTGATATCCTTATACAGACCTTAACAATAGCACCACTGTTTCACCAGGTTTGTGGTTCTCTCCACTCCTTGATGGCCGTGACCCTGGTGTAATTGTTGGAGGACCTCTTCTCTCAGGGAGGCCGGTAGCAACAGCTGATAAATTTCCTCTCCACCATCCGGACTGAGGATACGGCGATACAGGAGCCCCTCTTTCTCCACCACTTAATTCCACTGGCGTACTAGTTCTCGTACTGGTTTTGAGAGAGAATTGCGTTCCTTATCGTCTGGGATGCGTTTGCGGCGCCAAAAGTGGAGAAAAGGGTAAGAAGACAATCAGGAGTGTAAGAGGGCAGGACAGACATTGACATTTGGGTTACCGATAATGATGGTTTGATCTTATGGCACCTCAGGGACTCTGGGAGAGCGGTTCCAGGGAGGGTGGTCCCCAAATCCCGGGGTGTGTTGGCATTTTGGTACCTGATACCAAATGGAGAAGTCGAAAGCTGCTAGCTGGGCGGCCCATCGCTGTTCTGTTGCCCCTAGCTTTGCAGTGTTCAGGTGACTGAGCGGATTGTTATCAGTCCATACAACACACTTTTGGCCCAACAAATAATCCCGGAACTTTTCAGTCATTGCCCATTTCAGGGCCAAAAACTCAAGTCTCATGGAGCTGTAGTTGGGCATGTTCCTCTCTGATGGGGTCAAGGCTCTGCTGGCATATGCTACTGGCCTCACCTTACCATCCTACTCCTGAGATAGCACTGCCCCCAATCCACTTCTAAAGTAAAGGGCAGAGAGAAATCAGCATAGGCCAACACAGGGGCACTGACCAGTCTGCACTTAAGGTTGTGGAAGCTCTGTTCACATTGACCAGTCCAAAGTTCCAGGCGATGAAGAGAGGCTGCGATCTTAGCAAACCCCTCAACAAAACAACGAAAAAAACTACAAAAGCCTAAAAATGATCTCAACTCTGTCACATGAGTTGGCCTGGACCAATCTGCCACTGCTGATGTCTTTCCTGGGTCAGTGGCCAACCCGTCTTTGGAGATCACATGACCAAGATAGTTTACCTCCGTGCAGAAGAAGCAGCATTTCTCCAACTTTACTTTCAGTTTTACCTGTTGTTGGCGAGACAGCACTGCATTGAGGTGCTCCAGCTGCTCATCTACTTAGAGGAGAAGATGATCACGTATCCAGATACAGTAAGAGTGTCTGAAAATGCTGGGCACCAAAGATCCGCTCCATCAGCCTCTGAAATGTACCTGGCGCATTACAGAGGCCGAAGGTTTCTGCCTTTTAACAGGCAGTTTTTCCTTGCCCTTGCTTGCTCATGGTGGTACTGTTGGGTCTCTGTAATTAATGTTTTATAGAGTTCGGTCTAGACCTGCTCTATTTGAAAAGTGTCCTGAGATAACTATACAAATAAAATTGAATTGAATTGAATTGAAGGGCATGCGGTTGAATTTGAAAAGGCCACAAGGTGTACAAAAAGCCGTTTTTGCCTTGTCTTTCTCAGCTACTGGTACCTGATTATAGCCACTTGCCAGATCCATTATTGAGAACCACCGTGCCCCAGCCAGAGCTTCAAGAGACTCCTCTATCCGGGGTAGAGGAAAAGCATCCCTGCGTGTCTTGCTATTGAGTTGGCGATAATCCACAGACATCAAGGACAATAGGGGATGCATAAGGGCTACAACTTTCTCGGATCACCTGGGTCTGTAAGAGCTGGTTAATGTAGGCCTTAACAGAATCATAATCTGAGGGGGGGATTCTTCTAAACCTCTGTCAAACGGCACATTATCTAGCAATGGGATTTCATGCTCAATGAGGTAAGTACATCCCAGATCCCCCTCAAAAGCTGAAAAGACAGCCTGATGTTTCTCAAGCATGGACCTTATCTTAGCCTGCTCTGTCTCTGGAACATTGCCCAGATCAAGGGACTCTAGGGTGTCAGAGGTGTTGCTCACCTGCCCTGCCTGAGAATTCATGGTGGCCATGGTACCCAATCCTTCTGGCTTCCTGGGGACCTCGCTGATGCCTGCAGGTAAACTCACTATCTGGGCCTGGTCAGCGTCCCTGGGGCACAGCGGGGGTAAAGTTTTGCATAAATTTTACCAACATTCACCACTGGGATGTAGGCAGTACCCCGGTGCACTACTAGGAGATACTAGCAAACCTGCAGGGAGGGCATCAGGGTTAGCAAAGGGTTCAAACAAAGCCTGAGGAGAATAGTAAATGGTAAATGGACCTGTACTTGTACAGCGCCTTTCTAATCTTCCAACCACTCAAAGCACTTTTACACTACGTGCCACATTCACCCTTTCACATTCACGCAGTGATGGGAAAGTCCATCAAACAGAAACTAACTCATTCATACACAGATGCACGGCATCGGGAGCAATTTGGGGTTCAGTATCTTGCTCAAGGATACTTCAACGTGTGGCGGGAGGAGCCGTGGATCGAACCAACAACCTTCCAATTAGTGGACGACCCGCTCTGCCTCTGAGCCACAACTGCCCTAGTAAGGAACAATTGCATATTTCTTCCATGTGACTGGACAGACAGGTTCAGATTGTAAATATGTTGGAGTATTTTTCTGTTGCTCTTTGTAATTGCACGATTTAAAGTTGGGCCCTTCTCCTGCTCTAACTGAGAGCAGCAATGGTGGAACAAAGAAGACAGGGGGCTAATTATGCAATAGATTTAAAGGGGAAAAAGCAAAGATGATAGGTGGCAGTCCTGTAACAGAACAGGAGGAGCCTTGCAGTTCCAAAAGGCACAGCTGATCATACATTAATATAAGGAAGGGTAAGGATTACAAGACAATTATTTACTTCTGATAGAAACAAACTACCAACAGGCTGAAAATGTGTTATTGTTGGCTAAATTAAACCACACATTTATGAGGAAGATACATACTACATGTACAACATAACATTAAGTTAGGTTCCAGGCAGAAAAGCCATGTCTCCTAGGAATTATGTCAATATAAAACTAATCTGCAACAATTCAATTCAATTTTATTCGTATAGTGCCAATTTATAACAGAAGTTATCTCAGGACACTTTTCAAATGGAGCAGGTCTAGACCGAACTCCTTATAACATTTACAGAGACCCAACAGTACCACCATGAGCAAGCACTTGGTGACAGGGGCAAGGAAAAATTGCCTGTTAAGAGGCAGAAACCTAGGACAGACCCTTAGGCTCTAGGTGGGTGGTCGTCTGCCTCGACCAGTTGGGGAGACAGAGAGGGAGATTTTGATTTTGATTTTTTGATTTTGAAACAACTTTATTTTCCGTTCTTTTTCCAAAAATCATCTGAACATAACATATATATATATATATTTAAACATTCCCACTCTTACTCCTCAGAGTAAATAAATAAATTAATAAATAAATACTTCATTCACATGAGCACATCTCCAAACTGCAGTGTGTGGTTTTCCACAGAACACAACACATGATTAAAACACCAAACCTGCTGGAACGAGTCCAAATCTCCTGCTGCTTTGTAATAGTTAAAATCAATGAGGAGTGTGTGATACACTGTGCGTATCATCATATTGATACACACAGTGACAGGTTCAACAATAAAACCATCCTCCACGGTGTAGCAACTGATAATGTAATAACAGCCAATAATGTAATACCTGCCAATAACGTAATAATTCTGGCCATTTTAAATGTAATAAAGCCAATAACATAATAACTTGCCAATAATGTAATAACGTTTTTGAGCCAATAATAAGTTATTACCTTATTGGCTGGTTATTACGTTATTGGCACAGCATTAAAAAAATCCATTGAAATGTAATAACTGCAGCCGATAATGTAATAACACATAAATAGGACTGCATTTCTTGGAAATAAAATATTTTTTTGTAGTTTTTGTGCAGTTTCATCAAAAATAGATATAGTGGATGGCATAGTCGTCATATTCATTCATCAAGGGTATGTATTATGCAGCATCTCCTTAAATATGGTTGTAAGCAACCCAGTCTCATATAAAAACGTACCCTGGCTACTTTGGTCCAAAGTGCAAAAAACGTAGAGGGGTTACAATAATGGCCCTTAAATTGTATGATTTTTTCTGCCTATTCTTTTCATATTGTTTTGCGTCCAAGTCACAGGCCTTTCAAGATCCCGGCCGTGAGAACAAAAAACATGGCGGGCGTTTCTCTCATTTTTTGTGAAAAAATCAATATTTTGAATTAGTTTCTGCATAAAAAGGCGTTTTGATTACATTTCTAGCGAGAAATATATATATTTTATTTTTGTAATATTCACTCAATGAATGTACATAATCACTCGCTTGCTCGTTGTTGCGAAGATTTCTCAGACCTCACCAGAATAATGTGAAACTGAAACGTTTTGGTTGCTATGGACGCTGCTATCGCCTAGCATAGCTGTGGCCCCAGATTCCACATAGTGGAATATTAAATATCTCTTGTCTTAAAGATATTTGTGTTTTATAACGCAGCACTACAGTAGATTGACGTCAAATATGTCGCTTCTAATAATCACGCCTTCAGTTATGAAGTTATTTTTGATAGCGGAAGTAGCAACATTGGCCGTTACTATGGAGATGAGGACAGTCCGCTTTGCGTCACGCGAGCAGAGCAGTTGGCGCGCTGGTCTCCTGTTTTAGTTCAAATATCTTCATTAAACAAACATTGTTGTCTTTTCTTAGCATAGATCATATACATGCAGTATAATTATTTATTAAACAGTGTGTGATATTTGATATATTGGGTAGATATACGTTTTCACAACCATAAAACGGAGGAACTCCAACTGGGGTGCTGATATCAACACAAGTACTTACTCTAAAAACACTTTTATAAAAAGCCTGGCAGGTATGGTATGTTCATTAAAAACAAATTAAAATCATGAACCAGGCCGTTAAAACCCTGCAGAATGCAGCGGGACAGGGGTCTCCACAGAGTGTCCTTTGGTCCGGTCAGTAGTCTTTGGATAAACTGGAGGCGGAAAGCTGCGCCCCTGCTGGCCAGATGGACCAGGCCTTGCCCCCCCTCCTCTTTAGGTAAAAACAGGACACTCTGTGGGACCCAGTGCAACTTGTCCCAAATAAAATCAACTAAAACCGACTGAATTTTAGACAGGAGAGAAACCGGAGGATCGACACAGGCCAGCCGGTGCCACAAGGAGGATGAGACCAGGTTATTGGCTATTAAGGTTCGGCCTCTATATGTCTATATGACTGATTTTTGGGAGTAGCCACCTCCACTTCCCCAGCCGACCTTTGACCTGCTCCAGGACATTGTCCCAGTTTTTATTTGTGTTGGTCTCATCCCCCAGGAAGACTCCAAGATATCCTCCTTTTTTCCACTGTAGGCCACCAGGCAGCCTGAGCCAGCCCCCCAGCTCCCCTCCCGCCATCAGAGCCTCGCTTTTTCCCCAGTTCACTTTAGCAGATGAAATAAAACCAATATCTTTCACAGTGTCAGTTAAAATGTCAATATCTCGTGAATTAACTAAAACAATGAGATCATCAGCGTACACAGCGTGTTTAAAAGACACGGGTCACTGGGGGAAACACACACCTGTAACTTTAGCTCTAAGTTTGTGGAACAGAGGCTCAATGGCTACCGAATATAACATCCCAGAGAGAGAGCAGCCCTGCCTTACCCCTCTCTGGATCCCAAATGGTGTGCTCAGCCCGCCTCTAATTTTCAGAATGCTCGCAATGTCACTATAGAGAACCCGGACCATGGTTATGAAACCAGGGTTGAACCCAAAAGCAGCCAGAGTCTGCCACAGGTACTGGTGTTCAACCTGGTCAAAAGCCTTTTCTTGGTCTATTGAAATCAGACCAGTCTCCATGCCCAATGAACTGGAGAGCTCAAAAACGTCTCGAATTAAAGTGACGTTGTCACTGATGAGCCTAACCCTAACCCGTTTTTACCCCGTAAAGAATGGTCTTCCTTTGTCCAGTTTTCCACTCCAGCCCAAAGAAGAAGCGAGATGGGGCGTCCATCTGTGTGATGTTCATGAACCTAGACCTGACCAGAGCCCCCTGTGCTGAGACGCCTAGCAGGGTGGCTATGGCCGACTTTTTTGACTTGAGGGAGTCTTAAAGCCCTCGATTTGCTGTATCTTTCATGGACCGGGTTAAGTCTGTAGTGACACCGCGAGTGAACTGCTGGCAGAGCTGTTTTATCTGTGTCTTACCAAAGTCCCACCACTGTTGTATGTTAGTGAAGGAAGGCCTGCTCTCTCTGTGGGTTTCCCCAAAAAACTTAAAAGCAGTTTTAAGAGCCTGGTCATCTAAAAGGGTCGCGTTAAAATGTCAATAGGCGCTCTTTAAACAGATGTTTTTGATAAAAACACAACAGGAGACTAAAAAATTATCACTAAAACCGACAGGCTAAATAATACACCTCTTAAAAATATTCAAATGGTTTTTAAAACAATAAAAGCGGTCCAGTCTGGCCAGAGATAAAACCCCCTCCCTGCTGTGGCTCCAGGTGTACTGTCTGTGCTGACTGTTAAAAATCCTCCACACATCACTCAGCTTCTGGTTCTCCATCAGCTGTCTGAGTGTGTGAGATGAAGGAGGGTGTGGCTCAGGATGGTTCCTGTCTAGGGTTGGATTTTCTGTGCAGTTAAAATCACCCCCTAAAAACATAAAACCACCATCCTCACAGTTCTTAACACAATCACTTAAAATGTTTAAAAAAATAAATAATACAATTTAAAAAAATGCTACCCTGTCCACCGCGTTAGTGGGATTTAAAAACTAAAGTTCCACATTTTCAAAGACAGCTTTAACTTTCAATAAAACACCTGGAATGACTTCATCAACAGTAAAAGAAAAAGGTAAAAAACTCTGAGCAAATAAAATCCCCACTCCTCCACTCAGACTGGACCTGTGGCTTAAAACCACCTCCCCTTTAAAAGCCCTTTTCCAGTCACTTTCATTGTCTGTGGTGCTGTGAGTTTCCTGAACAAACATGACATCAATTGTTCTAGTCTCCATCAGTTTCAAAAGAGCGGCTCGTTTAAAATCAGACCTGGCCCCGTTCATGTTTAAGGTGCTGATATTAAAATCACACATGGATAAAAAATAAACAACAGTAAGAAGAGCAGTCAGTAAAAGGTAAAAACATCTAAAAAACATCTTCATCATTGATGATTTGAGCTTTTACCTTCAGTACGAGTTTTCTCAGTCTGTATATTTCTTGCTGTTAAAACCTCCTCCCCAAAGCTCTTCCTGGTGAGCGGCCTGGCTAACCTAATAAATAATTGCAGGTTGGGAAAAAAATCTCTTACGTTAGGCAGCCTGGAGCCTTTAGTCTGCTCCAAGAAAGTTTGGATTTTCTCCTGAGAGTGGTCACACTGAGAGTCCTCCTGAGTCAGGGGAAAATCGCTCTCTGACTCTGTGGACATCTGGACACTAATTTTCTTTGTTTTACTGTTCTTTTTTTCAGATTCGTTTTCTTTTATGAGACATTTTGAGGAGATTGTCATCTGACATATCCTCTTCCATCATTTCTTGAATCATGTCACTCTGCTCAGTCATTACATGGCTTCACTTTTTGCCTCAGAAGACACTAAAGGAACCAGATCCCCCGCAACCATGGGGACCGGCGCCGCGGGAGAATCCCCTGCGACGGACGGCCCCACAGGAGCAGGAAAACCCGGCCTCGCGGCAGCCACACAGTAATTGGGGCAGGGGCGGCTGGATCGGGTCGATCCCCTTCTGGAGCCACTACAGCAGCAACGGGTGGATCCCCCACCGGAGCCACTGCAGCAGCAACGGGTGGACCCCCCCCCGCAGCAGCCCGCCGCGCTCCGCAACCCTCTGGGCAGGAGCGGATCAGGTGCCCCCCTGCCCCACAACCAAAATATTTCATGGTTTCTGAGGAAACGAAAACCACATAATTAAAACCGTCAACTTTAAATGAGAAGGACAGGCTCAGATCAGTTTTTCTCTCTTCAAGGATCATATATACCTGTCTTCTGTGACACACAACATGCTTCAATTTAGGAGATTTACACAACAGAGAAACCATCTTAATTGGTGACACAAGTTGTCCGTATCTAGACAGCTCCTTCCCCAGCAATTCATTTTTAATGAACGTTTGAAATCATGATTTTTGTGGCTGGGTTAATGAGAGGGGAGACAGGAGTGAAGGTGTCTTTGATAACCACTCCCCTCTCCACCACCTTAGCCGTACTGTCTAAAAACAATACAATGACCCCGTTCATGCACGAGGCAGACCTCACACAGTCATACTCGACCACCTCTCCCACAGCCAGCCCGGCTTCCTCCACCGAGCACTGCATCGCGGGGAAAAGCTTGATCACATGTCTGCAAGTCAGCTTCTCAAACTCTGGGTACAGCCTCCGCCACCGGCATTGTGCCTCACAAAGCATGCTGCCCTCACTAACAATTACACACACCCACGTTCACACACACACAAAAAAAAGCCCTTTTAACAGCAAATAATAAAGTAATAACTCATAAACACACTCACACCGAAAAAAAAGAGAATAGTTTTCTCAAAACGTATGAAAAGTTGAAACAAAACCAGATACGCTCTCAGCTCCTCACTCACACACCATCTTAGAGAGAGAGAGAGAGAGAGAGAGACAGACAGACAGACAGACAGACAGTTGCACAGCAACAACAGTAGCAACAACTACACTAATAGTAGTGACGAATGATGATGATGAACATGAAGAAGATGATGACGACGTCAACAGCAACGATGGGGGACAACGAGCAGTGACAATAGTAATAATAGTAACTGTAGTAATAATAATAGTAATAATAATAACAAAAATATCAGTGATATTAGCAATGGCAGTCAAGCAGGACCAACAGTAAATCAGTTTTGAGGGAAACTTACTGCTGACTTAATTATGTTTTCTTATTAACATAATGAGCAAATGTTTCCTAATTAACATACCTGGCAACTCACAAAAATGCTGATACTGAACATATCAATAATGTTCACTGACTGACTGACAATGCAATAATGCCAGACTTGCAATACTATCCACTCGTAGTGACTACCATATTATTAAAAAGTCAGCAGTGACTTCACACACAAGATATTTAATTGTGATATTTAATCTGGACGCAAACCCTGGACTTTATTTTCCTAAATTTTGTATGCCTGGCATCCACTACGTTACATAAACTTTGAGGATGAAACACTCATACTTGAAGAAGATTTCCCGAGACCTTGATGACTTACATAGCATAAATTATTGAGGCTCAGCCAAGGAGAATAAGATCAGCAAGTGAAGCACAGTGCAATGCCAACCCAATTCTGAAGGCTGCATCTCTAAGCAACTCACCCTGAATCACACAAGATGCCACGTAGAACCTTGGACTACTTCTACAAGGAAAACACAGCCAGTCTGGCACTGGGTGATAACTCTAATCTCATCCTTCAAGGAAAATATAGTGCAGCTTGACCCTCATCAATGCAGTTTTGCCGATGGCATTAACAACAATCCCAGGGACCCAGACTACTAACTGACTCTAGCACCTTCTGGATCTTGATACCTACTGTTATGACCTATGATCTAGTGTTTCAAAAAATGTTGTTCCTGAACATAATCGAAGCAGTCATGCAGTGTATTTAGTAATACACATATCATTTCTAGGAGACAGGGTTGGGCAGAAATATGAATGGGGGTATGTAACTGCAGCTATACAGGCAAGTTGTCACAGAAAAAATAACTTTTGTATAGCTGATCGAAACCTTTGTTTATCAATGACAGGACTAGCTTATCTACAGTATGTATTAAATCTGGTTTTATAACAGTTGCAGGATCACGACTTGTGAACACTCCTTGGAAAATATAATAAGCAAAAAGTGTTGTTTTCAGGCCACTAGCACCTGCACATGTGACATCTGAACATGGTGAACAAAATTATATGTTTCTGGCAGAAGTTATCTCAGGACACTTTTCAAATAGAGCAGGTCTAGACCGAACTCTTTAAAGCATTATTTACAGAGACCCAACAGTACCATCATGAGCAAGCACTTGGCGACAAGGGCAAGGAAAAACTGCCTGTTAAAAGGCAGAAACCTAGGACAGATCTTTTGGCTTTAGGTGGGTGGTCGTCTGTCTCGACCAGTTGGGGTGAGACAGAGAGAGAGAGACAGAGAGAGTGAGAGTGAGAGCGAGAGACAGACAGACAGACAGACAGGTGCACAGCAACAACAGTATTGGCAATGGCAATCTAGCAGGACCATGGCAGGAGGCTCCACCAGGATCGATAAGAACCTGCGAGACGAAAAAGCACAAGAACTCCGGGGAAGAAGTGAAGTTAGTAACATGCATTAATGGAACATGAATGAGTGCAGAAAGAGAGAGGAAGGGAGGAGCTCAGTGCACCATGGGAAATCCCCCGGTAGTCTAGGGCTGCGTTTCATTAGTAGTTCCCTTCCCCTAGTACTTCCCCTCGTTCACTTACCCTCAGCCCTTGGTATGACGTAACAGCATACGTCGCACGGAGGCCACTTGGAGCGTGGAGGGAAAGTGGGCGGGGGAGGAGCGGGGGATTTAAATGAAACGCACTTGCCCTTGGAGTCTACTCATTGGTAGCCGTCGGCGTTATAGCGGCAATGACGTAAACTGCAATGCATTGTGGGTGATATCCACCTCGGAGTGACCATCGTTGTTCACTCGCTCCCTCAGCCCTCAGAGGGTCCATCTCACCAAGTTCACTTCAGTTTTCCAGACAATTGGAATGACACTTATGATGGCGGCAGGGATTCCCCCGAGGGCAAGTGCCGAGGGCAAGTGAACGAGGGCATGTTGAACAACTAATGAAACGCAGCCTAGGCCTATAGCAGCATAACTAAGGGATGGTTCAGGACTCACCTGATCCAGCCCTAACTATAAGCTTTATCAAAGAGGAATGTCTTAAGCCTACTCTTGAATGTGGTGAGGGTGTCTGCCTCCCGAACCACAACTGGAAGCTGGTTCCACAGGAGAGGAGCTTGGTAACTGAAGGCTCTGGCTCCTGTTCTACTTTTAGAGACTATAGGAACCACAAGTAGCCCAGCATTCAGAGAACGTAGTGTTCTAGTGAGTTAATAGGGTACTATGAGCTCTTTAAGATATGAAGGGGCCTGACCATGAAGAGCTTTATAGGTGAGGAGGAGGATTTTAAATTCTATTCTACATTTTACAGGGAGCCAATGCAGAGAAGCTAGTACAGGAGAGATGTGATCTCTTTTTCTAGTTCCTGTCAGTACTCGTGCTGCAGCGTTCTGAATTAATTGGAGCGTTTTAATGGACTTATTGGGGCAACCTGATAATAAGGAGTTGCAGTAATCCAGCCTTGAAGTAACAAATGCATGGATGTGTCTAATTTTTTGTAATATTACGTAAATGAAAGAAGGCAGTCCTAGAGGTCTGCTTTATGTGGGAGTTAAATGACAAATCCTGATCAAAGATAACTCCAAGATTCCTGACAGTGGTGCTAGAGGCCAAGTTAATGCCATCTAGAGTAACTATATCTTTAGACAGTGAGTCTCTAAGGTTTTTGGGGCCAAGAACAAGAATTTCGTTTTTTTCTGAGTTTAACATCAGAAAATTGCAGGTCATCCAGGATTTTATGTCCTTAAGACATGTTTGTAATTTAGATAATTGATTAATTCATCGGGCTTGATCGATAGATATAACTGCGTACCATCTGCATAGCAATGAAAGTTAATGGAGTGATTCTTAATAATGTTGCCAAAAGGGAGCATATATTGGTAAATTGTATTGGTCCAAGTACAGAACCTTGTGGAACTCCATGACTAACTGTAGTATTTATTGAAGATTCATCGTTAACATGTACAAACTGCGTGCGATCTGATAAATATGACTTAAACCAGCTTAGTGCGGTTCCTTTAATGCCAATTTGATGCTCAAGTCTCTGTAAAAGAATATTATGGTCAATGGTGTCAAATGCAGCACTAAGATCTAATAATACAAGTACAGAGACAAGTCCATTGTCAGAAGCAATCAGAAGGTCATTATTAACTTTAACCAGAGCTGTCTCTGTGCTGTGATGAACTCTAAATCCTGACTGAAAATCCTCAAATAAACTATTGTTATGTAGAAAGTCACACAACTCTTTGGCGACTACTTTCTCCAGAATCTTAGAGAGGAAGAGGAGGTTAGAAATCGGTCTATAGTTGGCTATGTAGGACCTTGTCCTCGTCTTCCTCTACAAGAGACGCTTTATCAGTCTCTTGATTCAACAATCATCATATTATTTTTATTATGTTCCACTAGGAGAGTTTTCAAAGTTTTTTTTTCCGTTTGACCTTTTTGACCCAGGAAAGGAGGTGAGACTGTGGCGCCGACAGTCTCCTGCACCGAGAGCCTGGTTCTTTTCAGATTGTCAGATGGGATCTCTAGGTGTCAATTTGCTTTATCCTCTTCCACAGATCAGAACCCTAAAGTGGATTGTGTGTGTTAATTAAGTGCCTTTTTAGTTGTAAATTCCTACGGAATGGACATGGAATGTGTTTGCATCTCCTTGATCTAAAATGTATCACCTCCAGAGAGAAACTCCTCTGGAATCCACATCTGGCATTCTGACACCCCTTCCTCTAAAGTGTAAATTACGATTTTTTTCCTTTGATAGTGGACATTCCAATCTAGGAAGCAGTAACAGCAGTTGCACGGATATAGATTTAGTTCTGTTGGAGTATTATGGTAAAATTTCAACTTCTCAAAATTAACAGATTGCCATCCAGCATGAGAAGGTCGCAAATGTAATGTTTGTCTGATGTTTCTGTCTTCAGATTGGACTAAGTTACAAAATCATGTGTAAAATGCTTGAATGTTTGATGGAGCCACAGTGCCACCTTTTGGTAAGATTCTGGTATAGCCTAAGGTATCTTCAAACGGATTTTGTTTTATAATTGTGTATTTTTCCAAATGGTAAATGCCTGACACACAATTTTATAACAAGAATTAAGCTAACACTATATGAAATATGTACAATCCATTAGTGTTGCTTCACATGCATTTTTGTGACATTTTAACTAGTTCTGCTTTTATTTGTACATCAAGTAATTTCGGCTATGTTATGTTAAAACATGTTAACTATGTATTAAGTCATGGTGGGTTCTGTGGATGGTGAATTAGGATTTCGAAACTTTAAAACACGATAGAAGTGAGTTAATAAAGTTACGAATATCGAAAAATCGCTAAAGGAAGTGACGCGATTAGCCTTTCCGGATACGCCTCCAGACTAAAACATATATAATATAGACTCCGGTCACTCCCACTCGCTTCTTACTTTTACACTTCCAAAACTCTCTTCTTAAATTTACTATTGGATCCATTCGTTATTTACTCTCGTTCTACTTTTAATCTCCGTACTTTACTTTACTTCGTTTGAGACACGTGTTGAGTTTTTCCTCACGTAATAGTTTGCGGTGCTGAAGTACTTTTTAGTACTTTTGAATTTTGAAGGCTCAAGACACGAACAAAGTTAATTCTTTTATAAGTTGTTTTAGTTTATATATCTTGTCAAGTATTGTCGCCTGATTCACAGAAAGTGAATTTAGTTTAATACTTGGACTTAGTGACTACAGAGGATTCGCAAGGCCAGCGTTTCGTCCTACAGTTATTTTAGACAAGAAGTTGGATTAGTTCATAATCAAAGCCGAAGACCAACCACTCTGAGGAACTTTTCTTAAGACATTGATCACAAGCCAGAAGGACATCACAGTGGTTGACCGCTCAAGGAGATGTATAAACGTTTCAGCCGGACAAAGACATTATCCTCCAGACTATCTGCCTCCAACGCACTCAAAGCGCCAAGCCGCGCTGGGCCTTGGACTGGAGCGTTTGCCACTGGTATCGGTGACGACACGTTGTTGGACCTGTGATTCTGAACAGCAGCCGAGCAGTACCAGCCGGAGGAGAAAGATTCTGAAGTCCCTCCATCTCTACAACAAAGTAGGCTGAAACCCACATACACTGCCGGGGTCCCACACACTTCCCAAGAGTTGGTGTCTGTCTGTGAGCTTTGATTCCCATAGTTTGAGCTTAGAAGAATTTTCAATGAGGGCCTCGTAGGTTTAAAAATTACTCTAGTAATATTTTAAAGTTACTGCCGTATCGCAAAATCCACCATCGCTCCTGAATCACCCAATGTTAATAAGTCATTTACTGTCCACATATTCTATTTGTTGTCATTTGTTTACATTATCATTTCACGCATTTATGAGTGTATTATTAATCTTCAGTGATTAATTACCTTTCTAATTACATAGTAGTGTAAATCCTACAGCTAAAACCCCTGGGTCAAGAGTGGGCTTTTTAAGAAGGGGTTTAATTACAGCTACTTTAAAGGACTGTGGTACATATCCTGATAATAAAGAAAGATTAATCATATCCAGTAAAGAAGTGCCAGTTAAGGGAACAACTTCTTTAAGCAGCCTAGTTGGGATCGGGTCTAATAGACAGGTTGAAGGCTTCGATGAAGAAATTATTGAAGTTAACTGATGAAGATCGATAGCAGAAAAACAGTCTAAATATATATCTAAGTTTACATTGGCAGAAGTCCCTGAACTTGGAGAGCCACTGATAACTGTTGATGGCAGTTGGTGATTAATTTTTTCTCTAATAGTAATAATTTTATTATATATATGTCAGCCTGGCTACAGTGCTGAAGAGGAACCTAGGGTTATTCTTATTTTCTTCTATTAGGGCTGAGTAATAGGCTCCTCTGGCATTACGGAGGGCCTTTCTATAAGTTTTAAGATTATCGTGCCAAATTGAGCGATATTCTGATAATTTGGAAGAGCGCCATTTCCTTTCAGATTTCCTAGCTATTTGTTTTAACTGGCGGGTTTGGTGGTTGTACCAAGGTGCTAGCCTCCTATGTTTTAATAATTTCCTTTTTATAGGAGTGATAGAGTCTAATGTTGATCGTAGTGAGCCTGCAGCACTATCGACAAGATTATCAATTTCAGAGGGACTAAAGTTGTTATAGGACTCTGTTAAATTCAGACATGGCATTGAATTAAACACTGAAGGAATCTCCTCCTTAAATTTAGCAACAGCACTGTCAGATAGACATCTGCTGTAGGAAGTTTTGCCTAATGGCTTATAATCTAATAGTATGAATTCAAAGGTTATTAAATAATGATCAGATAGAAAAGGATTATGTGGGAAGACTATTAAATGTTCAATATCAATGCCATATGATAGAACAAGGTCAAGAGTGTGATTAAAACAATGAGTTAGTTTATTTACACTCTGACAGAAGCCAATTGAGTCTATTAATGATATAAATGCATTACTAAGGCTGTCATTGTTAACATCCACATGAATATTAAAATCACCTACAATAATTACTTTCTCTGATTTAAGGACTAAACTTGATAAAAACTCTGAGAATTCAGATACAAAATCAGAGTACGGTCCAGGAGCGCGGTACACTATAACAAATAGAACTGGCTGCAGTGTTTTCCAGTTTGGGTGAGAAAGACCAAGAAAAAGGCTTTCAAATGAATTATAATTTAGTTTAGGTTTAGGGTCCATTAAAACGCTCGAATCATATATGGCAGCTACTCCACCTCTTCGGCCAGTGCCTCGAGGAATGTGAGTATTAATATGACTGGGGGGGTGGATTCATCTAGGCTAACATACTCCTCATGGGACAGCCAGGTCTCAGTAAGAAGTAAATCAATATCATAATCTGATATTAATTCATTCACTAAAACAGCTTTAGAGGACAGAGACCTGATATTTAACAGCCCACATTTCATTCTCTCATTTTGTGCTACTGAGCAGTTGGTTTTAATTTTTATTAGATTTTTATGTTGAACTCCTCTTGTTTTTATTTCTTTAAATAATTTAGGTGGTCGGGGGACAGACACAGTCTCTATGGGGTTTTGGGTGGGTGACTGTTCTAAAGAAAGCGCAGAGAAGTGTGTAAGACAGCAGCTCTGCTTCCTGGTCCCAACTCTGGACTGTCAGGTTTTAGAAATAAACTTTGCCATATTTCTAGATAAGAGAGCCGCTCCATCCGAAGTGGGATGGATGCCTTCTCTCCTAATCCGACCAGGTTTTCCCCAAAAAGGCTTCCAGTTATCAATGAAGCCCACGTCGTTTTCTGGACACCACCTCGACATCCAGCGGTGGAATCATGACATGCGGCTATACATGTCATCACTGGTTATCCCCCACAAGTAAAACCTGATGTGTGGAAATAGTATAGATTCCAAAATAAAGAACAGGGAGATGTGGTGTTTCTTAATAAAATGTAAGGTTAAGTGATTCCAGTGTGTTTTAGTGCTATTTTAAAGTATGGAGTATATCTATTGTTATCATGATAACATTGTGTATCGGAATTATTTTGGAGATAAAAAAAGACAGTTGTAACAGTGTTTCAGGGTCAAGCTTCTAAAACACAGGATTCCACACTTCCCATATTGCTCCTCAGTAGCTTAGTCCCTTCCTGCTTGATAAATGTGCACACCCTTCAAACCTCCAAGTGGTAACTCTTGACAAAGTATGTATCCGTTACAATATTGCTACTCTTACTTCCTTTTGACAGGACTACTTCTTCCACCAATATTTAATTTGCCTCTACAGAGAACACACAAACATCCCAGTTACCTCATTGCAGAAATCCCTGTTGGAGTTAAAGTCTTCTGGATAAGCTAAGTCTAGTGTAAACGGGCAACAGTGGCTCCAGAGATGACTTGATGTGGAGGCCAGTGATTGGCAGATTGGCTTATCTGCCAGTTAGCACTGCCAGCCATCCATATCCTACAATCTAGGTATTTGTCCCCTGACCACCCACACAGCCATCTGCCTATACAGATGGGTTGCAAAAAGTCTGGTTCCATCACACCACACTGGCTGTTCAGCCAACATTTGTTTTCTGTATCAGAGCCATCAAGCCTCAACCAGGGGCTCCTTCATCTACAGCACGGCTAAAACAAAGATAAATGAAAATGATATTAAAAAAATATAAAAATCTTTTAAATGTGTAATCAGAGAGTGGTTTTTGTTGTACCTAGAATAAGATGAGGAACTGGCAAAGGTGCTTTAAGTTACAGTGGACCTGCCCTCTGGAATGCTTTGCAGTTAAGCTGCAATCCTGTTTTCTTCTGCCTATATGAACAGTGTCTCCCACACACCCACACCCACACACACACACACACACACACACACACACACACACAATTTGAATGCTTACCAGATAATGTTCAAATTACTCAAGAGTGAATCAGTATTTAGTGTCTTTACCTTATGTGTTTTATTTTAGACCTTCTAGGCTTCAGAAAATATCAAAAGAATATTTAGGAAGAGTCATGGTCTGAAAAGCTTGTAGTTTTTATTTAAACAGAGTTATCTGAATTATAAAAACCCAAACTGTCCAGACCATCCTGATGGTTCTATTGTTAAATATACTGCAATCACCACAACTCAATAAAGTCAATTCACCTATTTGGCACAACCCCAACTCATAACCCCTCTTCACTATCACACATGGACACAAAAAGCTATCACACACCTTTACCATCTTTTCCAAAACACTTAAAAGACCTCATACAGGAGCACATTGGTTCAGTCTTTTGGGAAAACTCTCCACCATCTTGGACTGCAGAATCCCTCTGTCCCCATAGCTCTGTCTGTGAGGTGACACTTACCATACCAAACAAATCTGTCGCAAAACAAATGGACCTGCTGATAAAAACCAGTAAACACACTGAATAAAGCAATTTGTACCACCATTTTTATCTTAGTTTCTTATGTGTGTTTCTTGGTGCCTAGGACCCTTTGTTTATTATTTACTCGCCTAGATTGTAAATTAGGTCTCAATGAGTTCATTGTATTTCCGAGTTAATATAAAGGTTGACTTAATAATTGAATGAGTATTATTTTGTAATATTCGTATTATTATAACCTTAACACTATGTTGTTTTCGTTCTATCCACCAACATGCCATACTTTTTACTCCACGCACCAACCTGTCCAGAATCACTAAACACAAGATAAATATTACTGCCAACAAATTCAAATATACAAACACATACAGATACACACACTCTACCCATACACACAATACTAAATACAATCTAATCTCTTTTCCCAGACTCTTATCATAACATCATATGTAACTGTAACTGCGCTATGCTATTGTCTGTATTTGTGTCCATTACATTTCATTTATGTTGTATGTTGTATGTTCTATGTTGCAAGAGGCATGAGTGTGGATTCCATGCCAGCTTTCTCAGATTTAAAAAAAAACTGTGGGTAAAAGTCCAGTGGTATGCTGGACCATAAGGACATTGTATTCCAGTTTGTGGATCAGATGTCTAACTATACAAAATACAAAGCTTCGATATTAACTTCTGAATCACAGGCTAAAAAATGGAGGAGAACCCCTATCATGTATAAGGCCACATTGCCAGATGAGCTAAACACATATTATCAACAAAAACATAAATCCTGTCTCATCCAAAAAGTTGTGATTAAAGTTAAAATATTCTATCCCTTGTAACCTACTTGAGACGCCTCTTGGTCCCTTGACCCCAGTTTGAAAACTTCTGTGCTAGAAGAATACTAATCAAGAAATTTCCCTTTTTGTGTCTAGCTTACCTTTAAGTGAAGTGATATATATATATATATATATATATATATATATATATATATATATAGACTCAGACTGCTTTTTATGGCATCAGAACACTCACAGTTTATTCAGTATTTTTTTCTGTCTCACAATAAGCCTTCCCTGGAGAGCCAGCTAGTATTTATATGCTGGACACACAGTATTTGGTTTTCAATAGCGCTGCCAGACATTCAGCAGCTGAACATGCCAAAGCATGCTGGCCTGTTTTCACAGCTTGGATTCACGCATCATATACACCAACCAACTGCACTAACTTTACTTTTAAAAGCTAAAGGAGAAAACCACATGGCCTTTTGTGGGTCCTAAATCCCAACCTGATAATAAGTGACAATTTTAGATCAGTACAAAATTTCATCAGTGTGCTAAAAAAATAAACTTATTATGAGGAGAGTGGTCTGTGCCTCTAATGGATGTGGCAGATTGCTCTCTAAGTGGTTTGTCATTCCCTGCACAGTTGAGGTCACTAGTGGGACTAGGAAATGTCATTATGTTTAATGTTTGGTCAAACTGGATTGAGAAAGAGTTGCAATAGATAGAATCCTCAAAGGGATTTAAACATGGCACAATGGTGTAAATATATGCCAGTATAACTGAATTCATGCTGACAAAAGACACAGTCAATATACTGTACAGGTTTAGACAAGACAGCCTGAGAGTGGTGGTATTGAGGAAAAGTCAGGGAGGACTTGACTGGTAAATGGGATTTAATTTTGTTTTAATATTATGTTAATAATAATATGTTAATTAGGTAATCAATCATGCCAAACATATAAATAGCACTCATGTTCCACTTGTGGAGGAGAATGTGGTGCAGCAGTTTTAGTTCAGTTCCTCCAGAAGCCTTCTCTCTTCTTGCTCCTTGTCTCCTTGAGGTGCATTTAAGGATCTGGAAGATCCTTCATGATGGCGGAGAAAACATAAGTAATGAAAAGCACCCCCTGACTGACTGACTGACTGACTGACTGACTGACTGACTGACGACTGATGGACTGAATTATCAGTATACATGCAAGAGTATATTATGTCCTAGTTTAAAGCTTGTGAAGACTGAATCCCCCGGCTCCTCTCGCTGCATATCTTTGAGCAAGACACTGAAACCCAAATTGCTTCCGATGCTGTGCATTGGTGTATGAGTGTGTATGAATGATTAGTTGGCATGCAGTTGGCACCTTGCATGTCCGCCATTTCCATCAGTGTATGAATATGTGTGAATGGGGTGAGATTTTTAAACTCTAGTTTCCTAATCCATTTTCATGTGCTTACTAGGTAATAACTTAGTATACTTTCCTTATGGATCCTATGCCAATACCTAGATTGTATCAGAATCTAGTTCCCTGGGAGGTTTCCATGTACTTTCTAAGTAATAACTTTGTCAGTTGTCAGTTTTTTGGGTCATTTCTTAATAACTAGTCTGGTCTTTAAAATGAAGTGTTACCATTTATTGTGCTTTGACTGTTATTCTGTGACTGGGAAGTGTGGTGGTTGCTACTTGAACACTGTTTTTTTATCTAACTTCTGCTCATGGATCAAACAAAATCCCAAGGTCCACTCAGCAGCTTTTCTGTAGCTTTCTATCATACGACACAATCTTCCTCAACAAAGAGAGAGGAATAACATGGGATACAATTGAAAGAACAGTTACTAAATGGACCAAAGGCCAAAAATGAACCCCTTGGATCCAATATTCAGTAGATTTAAACATTTGATCAATGACTGGTGTATACCTAATATGGACTACATTATATCTATCTAGATTGATCATTCATAATCGGTGTTCATAGATGGTGTTCGTGAGCTTTTGTATGAAAGATTATTTCAGATTTTATATTTTATATATTTGTATATAGAGTTAATGCTATATACAATTTATGTTCTTATAATTTTTCACTGAAAAAAGTGGCTACAACACTTATGTAAGTAAAAACAAATTAAAACCAAGTGAGGCAAGCAGTAGGCAGAGTTGGACAGAAATGGAGAATATGGAGAAGCTCACCCTGCTTCACTGTTCTTTCCGCATGGATTTCTGTCAGCCACTATCAGTGTCATTCCTTCTTCAAACAGCACACCGTTGGAGCAGCAGCCGTGTGTGTGTGTGTGTGTGTGTGTGTGTGTGTGTGTGTGTGTGTGTGTGTGTGTGCACGCGTGTGTGCATGCAGTGAGGCAGGCCTATTGATAGGTGGAGCTGCAGCAACTCTCAGGCCTCCATGCAACACAGAGATCAAACTGCATCCTATATGAGCTGCTCCACAGCCAGAGTGTTCAGATGTGGTATGATGGAGAAAACGAAATGTAAGATAGAGAATAATGAAGAATGAAAGGACTGAGAACATTCATCAGTCAGAGAAAAGCAGTTTTGCTGTCCTCGTGATTCCTCAAACTGAAGAGAGGGAGTCGCTGGCTATAAACCCCTATCACCACTGCCAACACATACACACACGCGCACACACACACAGGACCATGCACGCTAGAGGCCATGTCAGTCTACTGAGTATGTTGCTCATTTAAAAAATAGCCCCAACACCGGTGATATAATAAAAGGTAATTGGTAGAGGGGGTTGGTGAACAGGAGCCAATGCATTGTAATTGCTCAACGTGTAGCCACAGAATAATGAGACTTTTCCCATATTAAACACCCTGGGCAGGAAAGGACAATAATAATAAGACCAGAACAGTGAGTTCTAATAATGATGAATAGCAGCACGAATTAAAGACAGAGGGTTAAATTATTTTAAGTTCAGGGAGGAGAGGGACACGCTGCACCCCTGAAAGCTTTTCTTTCATCTTCTGTCACTTTATGATAAGAGTTTACTGACTTTAATCTAGTATGTTTGTGTATACACAAAGCTGAGACACTTCACTGATACTCCTGAGCTGCTTGCAGCAGCAGAAATAAACACACACTTGACCATTTGAATGCAAAAACTGAATGGAAATTATTTGAAAATGTCTGGATCATGATTTTTGTATGCTCCATAGTCAAAGCTTATGTATGAGATTAGAAAGTACTTATGTCGGCAGCATTTTTTATAGTTTATGCATGGGTACATGTATGAAGTAGTTATAGCTGTTTGCATAGCACACACTTACTTACACAAACCTTAGGGTGATAAATATGCATGTAACATACTGAAATATGCATGCACAGGCTGTGGTGCAGAGGCAGAGTGGGTCATCCACTAATGGGAAGGTTGTTGGTTTGATTCCCGGTTCCTCCACACATGTCAAAGTATCCTTTAGCCAGATACTGAACCCCAAATTGCTCCCGATGCAGTGAATCGGTGCGTGAATGTGTATCAATGTGTTAGTTTCTGTTTGATGGGCTTTGCCATCACTGAGTGAATGTGTGTGAAAGGGTGAATGTGGCACGTAGTGTAAAAGCGCTTTGAGTGGTCGGAAGACTAGAAAGGCGCTATACAAGTACAGGTCCGTTTACCATCCATTTACAGTATTATGCATATTTCACAGATGATGCAAAAAGCATCATTAAGATGTATGAATTATCTTTGCAGCAGAAATATGACTCATTTTCTCCTGTTACAGTGTGGATAGTGCACAGACTTGTAGAGGAAGGTGCTCAATTGAGAATGAAGGTCACTTTTCACTCCTCTCCACCAACATCATACCTGAGTGCTATTGTCAGTTCTGAGGGACAATGCTTAAATGGCAATTTACCGATTTCACACAGCAAAATCAATTTGCAAACAAGTCCTCCAAACTACTGTCTGTCTTTAAAAATGACCTGAGAATCAGCAGAACAACACTGTCAGTTACTTTGAAAGCTGTTACAAATTACTGTTACAAAAATGACCATATGAAGTGTGGAGTATATTTGGTGCATGATCTTCTTCACTCCATTTATACACAGCCAAGGTTTTGTAGAAGTGGGACACTGAACAGCTACACAAACAAACCTCACCTCAATACATTCAGGCTTTCCTAACCTGTCTGGCTCTCAGCCCCAAGCCCATTAGTTCCTATCGAAGACGTAAATGGTAAATGGACTGCACCTATATAACGCCTTTACACTTCATGCTACATTCACCCACTGACACACATTTATACTGTGATAGTAGATAAACTATTACTCATTCACACACAGTCACACTGATGACACAGCCTCAGGAGCAATTTGGGGTTCAGTATCTTCCTCAAGGACACTTTGACATGCGGGTCAGGGGAGGAGCTGGGGATTGAACCACCAACCTTCTGATTAGTGGAATAGAATGCCATAAAGTATGGCACCACAAACAACAAAAATGTAATATTATCATCTTCATTATTGCCGGACTGCAGTTCTAGAATATATTAGTTTTAGCTAGCTGTTGTCATGATCCGCTCCTGGCTTTCCATCCTACTGCCAGTCCTGCTGGTACTTTTCCTGATCACCTGCCTGCCACTCTCACCTCATCAGTGCAACCACCTTCACCTGTGTTCCCTCACCTGATTTAAACCCACTCTTTCCACTCTCTGCCAGATTGTCTTTAGCAGCATGCAAAGCTCTCTCGTGTTGTTTTCCGGCTTGCGTCCTTGGTTTCGACCCTGCTTGTCCCTGACCCGTCCTCGTCATCCCTGCCCAGGTAACCTGAACAGCCTTCTGTCCCTGACCCCTCTGCCTGCTCGGCCCTTGTCTGTCTCCAGTTTGCTTGGATTCCCTCCCCGGAGATCTCTGTTAGAAAGTCAGACTGTTTTGGCTAGCTCAGGTTGTGGACTATTCCTGTGTACCTGCTGTGGATTTTACGACCCTATTTGGTCAATAAACTGTTGAACTTTTCCAACGCTGGTCTCAGTCTGTGCTGTTCTTGGGTCCAACCTCATGCCCATCACAGATGTACCTAGTGAAAGTGAAACAAAGTGTATATCAGGGTGTGATACACAATACTTGTTAGTAGAACAATTTTGTGTTTGATTGGCTTTGTGCATGTGATTTGTTGACATCGAGGAAAAAAATAAAATATCACCAGTATCCTTTTAAAATAGTGGTGATCCCGTGTGTGTGTGTGTGTGTGTGTGTGTGTGTGTGTGTGTGTGTGTGTCCTCACAAGATAAGAGCATGTTTAAGAACTGTACACAAGCTACCTTGACAGAGCCTTTATTATTTGATAAACAGCCTCGTCCTGCAGTAGGAAAGTACAATGTTAAAACTACCAAAGAGCTAATAGAACAATGATAATACATTTTATTTATAGAGCGCTTTTCAAGAAACTCAAAGACACTTCACATAAGTTGAAAAGAAAAGATAATAAAAACAACACACTAAAAAAATATTGCTATATCAATAGATGATGCCCTTTTAATTGCTTCCGACAATGGAGTGGAATATTCTTTTACAAGACTTGATGTGGTCACTTCAAAATAGTTTCCCCACATTATTTAAAAGGCATTTTAAGTGTCATAATGGTTTTTAAGTGTGTGTTGTGTTTTTTTTATATAATTCACTTTTATTGCTTTTCAACAGTGCAACAGAAGGACCAACATACTTGAACAATGACAAGAACAATACAAAACAAAATAATTCCTGACATAAGAAAAAAAAAACATAGTAAAAATATTACTCACAAAGAGACACTTGCATAAACTAAACTAATACAAACATAGAAATAATTACATATGTCTACATGCACATGGTTCACATTGCCAGAATCCCTCAACGCCTTCACTCTCACAGTCTCCACCCTACAACTTATCAGACTCTTGTCACACTCAAGACATGGTTTATTGTTTACATGAAAATGCATCAACATAGCTTCTCCCATCAACTATCTCGTATGAGATTCATGTATGGACCCCATATTTTCATAAATACCTCCTCCCTATTGTTCAGCCTGAAAATCAATTGTTCACAGCTGGCTATTTTGGTCATTTCTCCCATCCATTCATTAAATGGAATAACATTTTTTGACTTCCAGTGTCTGAGAACAATCCTTCAACCCGTAGTAAGGGCCAATCTACACCATAGAGTTTGCTGGAATGATAACCCTATTCCCTCTGGTATTATGCCCAAAATATATAGAGCGGGACTCTGTAATAAATCTGTCCTGAACACCTTGTTTATGAATAATATTATTTCCCATAAGTTTTGTGTCATTTCACATTCATACAGCATGTGTAAAAGTGTTCCCTTACTCCTCCTCCCGCACATCCCAGATTCACAAATCTTTAGTCTTGCCATCTTGCAAGTAGTCCATAAACCCTATGTATGATTTTATATGTAATTAAGCAGGTTTGCATCTCTGTAGATGTCTTATACCAGGATCCGGTTATTTCCTTCCACTTCTCCATAATTATCTCGCCCTGTAAATCTGCCTCCCATGCTCTCTTGAGACCCTCAAGTTTCGGCGGGTGAGACTGTTTTAGAAGATTATAATATTTAGATGCCCCACCTCTAGCCCCCTGATCTCCCTGCACTAGTTTTTGTAACTCTGTTTGAGGCAATAGGGGGAGTTTTTGTTGTGCAGACATTAATTATACAGCTTATTAATTGCAAATATTTCCAAAAGTCTCGCTTAGGGATTCTATATTTAGTTACCAGTTGTGCAAAACCCATAAAATTATCGCCCTCGAAAACATCCCCAATAAAAATAATCCCTGCTTCAACCCATGACTTCCAGTAAAGAGGTTTTTTTTATCCACTTTCAGTAGTTTGTTATGTCATAGAGATGACCTTCTAGTAAAAGAAGGGTTTAAGCCAATGAGACGATGTGATACTTTCCAGGTTTCTCTTGCAAACAACAATAATGGATTCCTAAATGGAACTTCTCCCCCACTTTGTGAAATAAAAGCCTGTAATGGCATTGGATCAGTAAGTTATTTTTCAATCAGGACCCAACCCGGAGCTTTGTCCTCTGCAATATATATTTTGGCGAGCTAATTAAGAGAAAAGGCATAGTGGTACCAGTCCACTTTTGGCAGGTTGAGGCCTCCGTCCTCCTTTGCAGCATACATTTTAATTCTATTCAAACAAGGTCTTTTACCTCCCCACAAAGGCCACTACCGCTGCATTAAATCTTTTAAGTAGTGAGGGAGGGAAACTCATAGGTAATAGGTACATGATATAGTTAAGTTGTGGAACAACCATCATTTTAAGAATGTTTATTTTTCCCAGCAGAGATAACCCTATTTTAGCCCAGTTTTGTAGATTACTCTCGATTTTCAGAAGTAGGGGGAGGATGTTTTCTGTCATCGTGTCTTTTAAACCTGGTGTAAGCTTTATCCCCAAATACACTAGACCCGAAGGAAGCCATTTAAACTGCCAGTTCTGCCTAATACTAGGTGGGCACAAACTAGACAGGGGCATTGCTTCTGATTTTTCCCAATTTATTTTGTAACCTGAGATATGGGAGAAGGTATCAATCAGAGACAAAAGTTGAGGGACAGCTGTTTCTGGATTTGAGGTCAGCAACAAAATATCATCTGCATACAAAAGTAATTTGTGTTCCATCTTGGATACCCTTGATATTTCTGTTACTTCTGATGGCAGCTGCTAAGGGTTCTAACGCCAATGCAAAAATCAGGGGGCTCAGGGGGCAGCCCTGTCTTGTACCCCGGTGCAAAGGGAAATGTGGGGATACCTTTCCATTTGTTAACACCGAGGCCTTGGGGTTACAATATAGAAGTCTAACCCATTTTATAAATGAGGAGCCTAATCCGAACCTAAAAAGCGTCCTGAACAAGTATCCCCACTCCACTCTATCAAACGCTTTCTCAGCGTCGAGAGAGAAAGTGACCACAGGCTCAAGGCTATTCCTCACTTGCCAAATTAAATGAAGTAACCTACGAACATTATCTGCTGAGGACCTTCCTCGAATAAAACCAACTTGGCCTGGATGTATAAGATTGGGTAGGTGCACCTCCAGCCTTGTAGCTAGTATCTTGGCCAATATTTTAGCGTCTACATTTATTAGAGACACTGGGCGATAGCTTCCACATTGCTGGGCATTCTTACCTTTTTTATGTATCAGAGTAATTACTGCCGATTGCATGCTTTCTGGCATCTTGCCCCTTACAATTGCATCCCTGAATACTATCACTAATCTTGGTGCTATTAGGTCCACAAATTCTTTATAAAAATCTGTCGGTAACCCATCATCTCCAGGGGACTTCCCAGAGCTTTTTTTTTTATAGCTTGCTGAACCTCCTCTAATGTAATATCTCCTCCTATTTCTTTTTGTTTTTCCTCGGACAAGGTCGGCAGATGCACCTGTGACAAGAACTTATCTATATCCTCCTTATCTATTGTACCCTGAGACGAATAAAATGTTTGGTAAAATATCGTAAATGTTAAATTAATCTCCCCACTGTCTGTCACTAAGGTCCCTTTTTCATTCTCCACAGAGGTTATTAAAGTGTGATTATACTGTTGTTTTACTCAGAAATCTCCCTGCCGCTTCCCCTTGCTCGTAGTACCTCTGTCTACACTGAAACAATGCATACTCTGCCTTCTTCTGTAAAATAGAGTTTAGTTCCAGTTTAATTTTGTTTAATTGTGTAAATACTGCTGGATCTAATTGGGACGCATATATTTTTTCAAGATCTCATTTCAAGATTTCTCCAATTCAAGTAGTCGTATAGTGGTTTGTTTTTTCAGATAAGAACTGTGTTGTATTAAGCGACCCCTCAAGCAGGCTTTAAATGCATCCCATTCTAGACCTGGGTTAGAAGTTGACTCTTCATTAAATTCCCAATACTCAAGAATTTCCTTTCTAATAAAGTTACAGGATTTTTCATTCTGGAGCAGCGAGGTGTTGTGTCTCCACTGGCTTCTAGGGGTTTCAGATAAAGACCCAGAACCTAACATCACTTCAACTGGAGCGTGATCTGACAGTACAATATTACCAATTGAAGTAGTAACAATTATACTCACTAATTGTTTAGATATTAGGAAATAGTCTATCTGCGAGTATGAGGCATGTGGGTTAGAATAGAAGGTGTACTCCCTATCCTGGGGGTGTAAAATCCTACAAATATCGACTAGACCCAGCTCCTCTCCTAAAACATCAATGGCTACTTGAGATTTATGTACTAATCTTGTATTAGCAACTTTTGACCTATCTAGGGTCTCTAACCTGATTGAAATCCCCCCCAATAATAACGTATGTATTCCCCATTTGTTTCACCACATTGCATATATCAGCAAAAAAATCTGGAGAATCTATATTTGGTGCATATATATTAATAAGAGAGCATCTGCTGCCAAACAGATCTACACTGATAGCAACCCACCTGCCTTCCCTGTCCGAGAGTTGCTTGTGGATAGTAATATTTACATTTTTACGAAATAGTATAGTTAGATAAATAGGCACTATAAAATATTTTACCAACCCAATCCCTTTGTAATTTAGTTGAATCTTCATTATTTAAATGAGTCTCCTGCAAAAAGCAGATGTCTTCTTTCTTTTGTTTTAGATATAAAAGTTTCTTCCTCTTAATAGCAAGATTTGCCCCTTTTAATATTCCATGATAGTAACTTAAGCATGTCTGCCATATTAACATAACACTTCTACTATTTTACCCTCATCCATCTAGTCAAGCTCTGAAATGCCAGTGAGGGTGGTACCATGTGAGCAACAACCTGAATTTAATGTCTCCCTGCATAAGAAACGTGCACATATGAAACATAAAAAACAGCAAAAAACAAGAAACATACACAAACAAAAAGAAAAAAAAAACCCATACACAGAAACTGAGACACACATGTGAGAACCTTGAGAAAACAGAATGGTTCTCCATAACCCCTCAACCAAAACAACAGAATAGTACGTCCGTGAAACTCAACGTCCTGAAACCGCCCAACACCCCTCCCCTCCCCCCTTCCATCCATATCAAATACACACACCTATTATCATACACCGAACTTATAGGCGTGTATTTTGTACAAGTAACCAATGAGTCCAAAACCTAATTCCTTGAAAGAATAGGAATTAATGTGCTCTACTTATATTCCAGTCCCAAAAAAAGAGAGAGAAAAAAGAGAAGAGGTAAAACTCACTAATAGTGTCAAATTTACTCAAATAATATATCTGCCGTTACTATGCAGTTATTGATTTTGCTTAGAGAAGGAACAAATGCAGCAATATTACAATGATTTAACTTCTTTGCACCCTTAAACATGCTGAACACAAGCATACTCGAACAATAGGCTATGGATATACCTATAACTGATAATAAATCCTAATATGACCACCTGGAGAACACAAGATAACTCACGTGATGGCTCATCTAAACGGAGCCTAGAAACAGCTCACCCGACATCTCCAGTAATCAAAAGTATCCTCAGTATCGCCTTGGGATCATCATGAGGCTCTCTTAGAGATAAAGTTTCTCACCTCCTCTGGAGAAGCGAAGGCATGTCGGATATTGTCCGCCACAACTCTCGTGTGGATGTTGAATTACTTACTCTAAACTCCTTGAAAGCAGTCCTCTTCCTTCTCTCTTAGGCAGTGGATAGCTACGTCTCTGTGTACTTCAATTGTATTGGGCTATTTTAAAAAAAAGGAAAAAAAGGATCAAAAGAAAGTAACTAACCAAATATAATCTGAATTGGTAACTTCCAACAAAGATAAGCCTAATTATTTCCATACCTGGAGAAGCATGTCTTTTATATGTCTGATTGTCACTCCTGTAGCTACTGTCCTTGATGAGACTACATCCATAATTTTTGATGTGCAATGGTCAAGTCTGGCCATTTTCTCTGGAATTCTTTAATTTATCTGTAGACCACACAAACAGAAAAATTAAGAATTTTGTTCCAAGTAACCAAACCCCAGGCAATAGGAGGGGCCAGTCATGTACCCTGCTAAATTATTACTATTACTATTCCTCTACATGGCTCAAATAAAAAGCTCTCTCAAGCTTGGCCGATTTGCCAAATAAAACTTTATCATTCTTATACACAGCTATGCTACACTGAAGAGTAGAATGGTTAAACTACGCTGCTAAATATGACTAGCCTTAACTATGTTTACTAGTACAACATCTGGTAAATGGTAAATGGACCTGTAATGGTATAGTGCCTTTCTAGTCTTCTGACCACTCAAAGCGCTTTTACACTACGTGCCACATTCACCCTTTCACACACATTCACCCAGTGATGGCAAAGTCCATCGAACAGAAACTAACTCATTCATACACATTCACACAAGGATGCACAGCATCGGGAGCAATTTCGGGGTTCAGTATCTTGCTCAAGGATACTTGACATGTGGCGTGAGGAGCCGATCGAACCAACAACCTTCCGATTAGTGGACGACCCGCTCTGCCTCTGAGTCACAGCCGCCCCATATACCATCAACTGTATTAACAGATGTAGCCTAACCTTCAGTCACAAGTCCACTGCTGGTCAAATCTCAATTGAGAATATGCCCAAATTCTTGCATGAATTTATTTGCAAATAAAATGATACTCACCTCAAAATGTCCTTTGTATATTTTATTGTTGTATCTCGTTAAGTGTGTTAATTTTAGTCATGTTCATGTTTAGTGTTTCATGTCCTTCCTGTTTTATTTTGTACTCACTTTTTCCCTCACATTTCAGACCCTTACTTCCTCCGTATTTGTGATTTTCTCTCCTTTGTAATTGTCTGCCCCGCCCCTGATTGTTTTCACCTGTTTTCACTTACACCTGGTATAAATAGTTCTTGTCTCCCTTTGTCTTTGTCAGTTTGTCTTGTTCAGTTTCTGCGTTCCAGCCAGAGTTTTTCCATGTTTTGATTAAGGTTTGTGTGAAGTTTTTGATCTCCTCGTGAGCTTTTGTTTTGCACTTTTTATCCTCCTTTGAGGGCCTTTTGTTTCTTCGTTTTTTCCCTCCTTGAGAGCGCTTTTTTGGATTGTTTTTTGGGACAATAAATACCCCTTTTGTACATATTTGTCAGTCCCTGAGTCGTGCAGTCCACCAGAATTGTGTCTAAGGTCGTGACATGTATTCGCTCAGCCTACAGGTCCTTAACTGTCTGAATTTGCCAAAGCATGTGATAGGTGGGTGGGTAGGGGAGGGGACCTGAAATGTTGAACTCAAGTTGGAGAAAAATTAAGTTATCAAGCAAATTTTAATTGGTTATTACAAATTGATTTTTGTTTTGAACCAATTAACGCAGAAATGTTAGTTCAAATTACGCACAATATTAAGTTGATGTAAATAATCAACATTATTATATCAACACAACTCATAAAACATTTTTTGCAACTTAAAAGGTTGATTTAAATCAATATATTAGAATTTAATTTGCAATAGGGCCACTGAGTTACTTTTTAGAGTGCGCATAATTCTGGATGTGATGAAAGCATGGATTTGAAGAAAACACAGATCCATTTTATTTAAAGACGCCTCTCTGGGCACTCGAGGACACCGTACAACGCATAAAAAATAAACGGTAAGAAATAAGAAACAGATAAAAAAAGACAATGTAGGTAGTTAAGTGGGGTATGCAGTTCTGAATAGGTGAGTTTTTAGTCTTGATTTGAAGAGTGTGAGAGAGTCCAGGTTCCTGAGGTCCGGTGGGAGTGACTTCCAGAGTTGGAGGGCAGAGCGGCTGAAACCCCTGCTCCCCATGGTGACGAGGCGGGTGGGAGGGACAGAGGAGGCAGATCTGAGGGAACGGGAAGGGGTGGCGATGTGGAGGAGCTCGGACAGATAAGGAGGGGAAAGGTTGTGGATGGCCTTGAACGTAAACAGGAGGATTTTGAAGTTTATGTGGAGTTTGACCGGGAGTCAGTGGAGTTGCTGCAGAACAGGGGTGATGTGGTGGATGGAGGGGGTTCTGGTGATGATTCAAGCTGCAGAGTTCTGAAACCGTTTGAAGTTAATGGAGGTATTTGTGAGGTAGACCGAAAAGAAGGGAGTTGCAGTAGTCGATGCGGGAGGTGACAAGGCTGTGTACAAGAATGGCAGTGGGGTGGGGAGAAAGGGAGGGGCGGAGGCGATTAATATTGCGAAGGTGTAAATATGCAGACCGGGTGATGTTATTGATATGGGATTGGAAAGATAATGTGCTGTCAAGGATGACACCCAGACTCTTAACCTGGGGGGAGGGGGAGACTGTCAGCTTTTGAGGGTTGATTTAGTGCCAATAAGAAGAAATTCTGTTTTATCACTGTTTAGTTTGAGGAAGTTGGAGGAGAACCAGGATTTGAGCTCGGTGAAGCAGTCAGTAAGGGAGGAAGGTGGGAGAGTGGAATTGGGTTTGCTGGAGAGGTAGAGCTGGGTGTCATCCGCGTAGCAATGAAAATGGATGTTGTATTTGCGTAAGATATTGCCAAGGGGAAGGAGGTAGATGTCACCAGTGGTGACGGGCGACGGGTGGGAACTGAAGGATTGGAAATGTAGATAGTCATAAAACATATAGAAAGGCCCTCAGTAATGCCAGAGGAGCCTATTATTCAGCTCTAATAGAAGAAAATAAGAACAGCCCCAGGTTCCTCTTCAGCACTGTAGCCAGGCTGACAGAGAGTCACAGCTCTGTTGAGCCACATATCCCCATAACCCTAAGTAGCAATGACTTTATGTGCTTCTTCACCAAATGCCCTAAACAGGTATCGCTGTCTCTCCAAGTTCAGGAATTTTAACAAATGTAAAATCAGATATGTATTTAGACTGTTTTTCTGCTATTGAGCTGAATCAACAAAATAATTTCTACATCGAAACCATTAACCTGTCTGTTAGACCACATCCCAACTAGGCTGCTTAAAGAAATCGTACCCTTAATTGGGACTTCTTTACTGGATATGATCAATCTTTCTTTATTGTTGGGATATTTACCACAGTCCTATAAAGTAGCTGTAGTTAAATCCCTTCTTAAAACCTTGGCTAAAACCCAGTGGTTTTAGCCAACTACAGACCCATTTCTAACCTCCCCTTCGTCTCTAAAATTCTGGAGAAGGGTTGGTAGTCGCCAAGCAGTTGTGTGATTTTCCACATAGCAACAGCTTATTTGAGGATTTTCAGTCAGGATTTAGAGTTCATCACAGCACAGAGACAGCAGTTAAAGTTAATAACAACCGTTTAATTGCTTCTCACAATGGACTTGTCGCTGTACTTGTATTATTAGATCTTAGTGCCGCATTAGACACCATTGACCATAATATAAGTTATGTATATTATATCATAATATACATTATTAATAAAGGAACCGCACTTAGCGGGTTTAAGTGATATTCATATATCAGATGGTTTGTACACGTTTCTGAGACCCCAAACACCTCCGAGACTCACTGTCTTAAGATATAGGTACTCTAGATCAGTGGTCGCCAACCGGTTGATTGCAATACATTATGGCTGATTAATGTTCAGTTTTGCAAGCGCCTCTCTTTCTCTCTATCTTACGGAAGCCGAGAACAGCCATGGATTTGTCTTTTTTTATGCACTTTTTTTATGCGTCTTAATTTCAACCTACAAGAGCTGTCACGAACGGCCCTCAGTCACATAAACAAACTAACGTAAAGTGTGACTTACCGGTAGGCTACGGAATCCGTTCGTGGCAGCTCTTGTAGGTTGAAATCAAGACAAACACATTATTAATTAATTCGTTATCACAAGAAAACAATCTTTGTAATATCGAGATAACGAGATAATAAGTCGTAATCACAAGATAACAGTGCATAAAAAAATAAAAATCCATGGCTGTTCTCAGCTTTCGTACTATCTCTCTCGATCCAGTAGTTTGTTTTTTTCAGCGTAACAGGTGGCATTAAATTGACCAATAAGATCAAAGAATGATACTGGCACATTAACTGTCGCAAAATGACAATATACGGCACTAGCAGGTGATAGCCGATAGACGGCAATGTTGTCAGCTGGCATGGTGGAGGCTCCAAGAAAGAAGTCGAAAACATATCATTTCCACGAGGAAGGGGAAGTGGAATTTCTTTTCACCATTGTGAAAGACAAGTGTGTTTGTATGCTGTGCCACTAAACTCTAGCGCTGTCTAAAAGAGGAAATCTGGAGAGGCACCACAACACCAACCACGACAAATTCAAAGACCGTTTCCCCGCCAAGAGTGCAATCCGCGCTAGGAAAGTTGCTGAGCTGAAAGCGGGGTTGAAGGCCCAGCATTCGCTTTTCACAAGACCTGCTGCTCAAAACAAGGCTGCGACTGAAGCTTCCTTTCATATTACTCACCTTTTGGCTAAACACAAGAAGCCTTTTACAGATGGCAATTTATTCAAGGAGGCAATGGCCATCACTGCAGAGACGGTTTTCAACGGCTTCAAAAACAAAGACGACATCAAAACTGCACTCCGCAGTGTCCAGCTTGGCCCCAATACAGTGGTGAGGAGGGTCGAGGAAATGTCAGGGGATGTGGATCGACAAGTGCTAAAAGACTTGTCACATTGTGAATATTTTTCACTACAGTTTGCTGAATATCCACATATCCCCATAAACTTAAGTAGCAATGACTTCATGAGTTTCTTCTATAATAAAATTATTACTATTAGAGAGAAAATTAATCACCAACTGCCATCAACAGTTATCAGTGGCTCTCCAAGTTCAGGGACTTCTGCTAATGTAAACTTAGATATATATTTAGACTGTTTTTCTGCTATCGATCTTCATCAGTTAACTTCAATCATTTCTTCATCAAAGCCATCAACCTGTCTATTAGACCCAATCCCAACTAGGCTGCTTTAAGAAGTTGTTCCCTTAATTGGCACTTCTTTACTGTATATGATTAATCTTTCTTTATTATCAGGATATGTACCACAGTCCTTTAAAGTAGCTGTAATTAAACCCCTTCTTAAAAAGGCCACTCTTGACCCAGGGGTTTTAGCCAACTATAGACCGATTTCTAACCTCCCCTTCCTCTCTAAGATTCTGGAGAAAGTAGTCGCCAAAGAGTTGTGTGACTTTCTACATAGCAATAGTTTATTTGAGGATTTTCAGTCAGGATTTAGAGTTCATCACAGCACAGAGACAGCTCTGGTTAAAGTTAATAATGACCTTCTTATTGCTTCTGACAATAGACTTGTCTCTGTACTTGTATTATTAGATCTTAGTGCTGCATTTGACACCATTGACCATGATATTCTTTTACAGAGACTTGAGCATCAAATTGGCATTAAAGGAACCGCCCTAAGCTGGTTTAAGTCATATTTATCAGATCGCTCGCAGTTTGTACATGTTAACGATGAATCTTCAATAAATACTACAGTTAGTCATGGAGTTCCACAAGGTTCTGTACTTGGACCAATACTATTACCTTATATATGCTCCCTTTAGGCAACATTATTAGGAATCACTCCATTAACTTTCACTGTTATGCAGATGATAGGCAGTTATATCTATTAATCAAGCCCGATGAAATTAATCAATTATCTAAATTACAAACATGTCTTAAGGACATAAATTCCTGGATGACCTGCAATTTTCTGATGTTAAACTCAGAAAAAAACGAAATTCTTGTTCTTGGCCCCAAAAACCTTAAGAGACTCACTGTCTAAAGATATAGTTACTCTAGATGGCATTAACATGTCAAGAATCTTGGAGTTATCTTTGATCAGGATTTGTCATTTAACTCCCACATAAAGCAGACCTCTAGGACTGCCTTCTTTCATTTACGTAATATTACAAAAATTAGACACATACTATCAGACAGATGCAGAAAAACTAATCCATGCATTTGTTACTTCAAGGCTGGATTACTGCAACTCTTTATTATCAGGTTGCCCCAATAAGTCCATTAAAACGCTCCAATTAATTCAGAACGCTGAAGCACGAGTACTGACAGGAACAAGAAAAAGAGATCACATCTCTCCTGTACTAGCTTCTCTGCATTAGCTCCCTGTAAAATTTAGAATAGAATTTAAAATCCTCCTCCTCACCTATAAAGCTCTTCATGGTCAGGCCCCTTCATATCTTAAAGAGCTCATAGTACCCTATTACCCCATTAGAACACTACCTTCTCTGAATGCTGGGCTACTTGTGGTTCCTATAGTCTCTAAAAGTAGAACAAGAGCCAAAGCCTTCAGTTACCAAGCTCCTCTCCTGTGGAACCAGCTTCCAGTTGTGGTTCGGGAGGCAGACACCCTCACCACATTCAAGAGTAGACTTAAGACATTCCTCTTTGATAAAGCTTATAGTTAGGGCTGGATCAGGTGAGTCCTGAACCATCCCTTAGTTATGCTGCTATAGGCCTAGACTATCGGGGGATTTCCCATGGTGCACTGAGCTCCTCCCTTCCTCTCTCTTTCTGCACTCATTCATGTTCCATTAATGCATGTTACTAACTTCACTTCTTCCCCGGAGTTCTTGTGCTTTCTCGTATCGCAGGTTCTTATCGATCCTGGTGGAGCCTCCTGCCATGGTCCTGCTAGCTTGCCATTGCCAATACTGTTGTTGCTGTGCACCTGTCTGTCTGTCTGTCTGTCTGTCTCTCGCTCTCTCTCTCTCTGTCTCTCTCTCTCTTACCCCAACTGGTCGAGACAGACAACCACCCACCTAGAGCCGGAGGATCTGTCCTAGGTTTCTGCCTTTTAACAGGCAGTTTTCCTTGCCCTTGTCAAGTGCTTGCTCATGGTGGTACTGTTGGGTCTCTGTAATTAATGTTTTAAAGAGTTCGGTCTAGACCTGCTCTATTTGAAAAGTGTCCTGAGATAACTTCTGTTATGAATTGGCGCTATACAAATAAAATTGAATTGAATTGAATTGAATCCCTGGATGTAATGGACACAGCTCAGCTTGTTGTATTTGTCAGGATGGCATTCCTGGACTCTACAACAAAAGAGGATCTCCCCACTCTTTTGCACTTAAAGGAGAGAACGAGAGGTGAGGATATTTACAACGAGTTTAAAAAATATGTCCGCGATAATGACATCCCCATTCACAAACTGGTGGCAGTTACCACTGATGGAGCCCCAGCGATGTGCGGTGTGCGCGCTGGATTTATTGCGCTGTGCCGTAATGACCATGATTTTTTAATTTTAAAAGTCTTCATCTCGGGCAGCAAATCAACAAATCGCTGCAGCACTTGGCCGCGACTCAACCAGCGGACATCAGCGTGGAGAAGTAGGTCTCCATACGCGGCATCGAGCTCATCCAGTAACGCCTTGAATAAGTGGTGCTGAAGCGCTTTTGCTCGAATTCAGTTAATCAGTTTGACCACCAGAGTCATAACATGAGAAAAGTTCACGACCTTACCCACCAAGGCCTGCTGGTGAATGACACAGTGGTAATTCACAAAGTCAGGAAAATCATGGTCATTACGGCACAGCGCAATAAATCCAGCGTGCATACCGCCCATTGCTGGGGCTCCATCAGTGGTAATTGCCACCAGTTTGTGAATGGGGATGTCATTATCACAGACAAATTTTTTAAACTCGTTGTAAATATCCTCACCTCTCGTTCTCTTCTTTAAGTGCAAAAGAGTGAGGAGATCCTCTTTTGTTGTAGTCTGGGAACGCCATCCTGACAAATACAACAAGCTGAGCTGTGTCCATTACATCCAGGGATTCATCAAACTGTAGTGAAAAATATTCACAATGTGACAAGTCTTTTGGCACTTTCCTTGACCCTCCTCGCCACTGTATTGGGGCCAAGCTGGACACTGCAGAGTGCGGTTTTGATGTTGTCTTTGTTTTTGAAGCCGCTAAAAACCGTCTCTGCAGTGATGGCCATTGCCTCCTTGAATAAATCACAATCTGTAAAAGGCTTCTTGTGTTTAGCCAAAAGGTGACTAATACGAAAGGAAGCTTCAGTCGCAGCCTCATGTTGAGCAGCAGGTTTTGTGAAAAGCGAATGCTGGGCCTTCAACCCAGCTTTCAGCTCAGCAACTTTCCTAGCGCGGATTGCACTCTTGGCGGGGAAACTGTCTTTGAATTTGTCGTGGTTGGTGTTGTGGTGCCTCTCCAGATTTCCTCTTTTAGACAGCGCTAGAGTTTGGTGGCACAGCATACAAACACACTTGTCTTTCACAATGGTGAAAAGAAATTCCACTTCCCATTCCTCATGGAAATTATACGTTTTCGACTTCTTTCTTGGAGCCTCCGCCATGCCAGCTGACAACATTGCCGTCTCTCGGCTATCACCTGCTAGTGCCGTATATTGTCATTTTGCGACAGTGAATGAGCCAGTATCATTCTTTGATCTTATTGATCAATTTAATGCCGCCTGTCACGCTGAAAAAAAACAACTACTGGATCGAGAGAGATAGTATGGAAGTCGAGAACGGCCATGGATTTTTATTTTTTTATGCACTGTTATCTCGTGATAAAGACTTATTATCTCGTTATCTCGATATTACAAAGATTGTTTTCTTGTGATAACGAATTGATTAATAATGTGTTCGTCTTGATTTCAACCTACAAGAGCTGCCACAAACGGCTTATGTAGCCTTCCGGTAAGTCACACTCAACGTTAGTTTGTTCACGTGACTGAGAGCCGTTCGCGGCAGCTCTTGTAGGTTGAAATCAAGACGCATAAAAAAAGTGCATCAAAAAAAAAAATCCATGGCCGTTCTCGGCTTCCGTAAGGGAGAGAAAGAGAGGCACTTGCAAAACTGAACATTAATCAGTCATAATGTATTTGTGTAATTATTTTAATATTATTTTCGGGATCTATAGGGAATGTTTCAAAGGTCTATCGCGATCAACCGGTTGGCGACCACTGGCCTAGACTATCGGGGGATTTCCCATGATGCACTGAGTGCCTCTCACCCTCTCCCTCTCTTTCTGCACACATTCATGCCCCATTAATGCATGTTACTAACTTCACTTCTTCCTCAGAGTTCTTGTGCTTTTTCGTCTCGCAGGTTCTCATGGATCCTGGTGGAGCCTCCTGCCATGGTCCTGCTTGACTCCCATTGCTAATATCACTGATATTATTGTTATTATTATTATTATTATTACTATTATTATTATTACTACAGTTACTATTTTTACTTTAATCACTACTCATTGTCCCCCATCGTTGTTGTCATCGTCATTATCTTCATGTTCATCATCACCATCAGTCACTACTATTAGTGTAGTTGTTGCTACTGTACCTAATTTTATACACAGTACAGTACAGTCTAGACCTGCTGTATTTTGAAATGTGTCATGAGATAACTTCTGTTATTAATTGGCCCTATACAAATAAAATTGAATTGAAATTGAATTGAATTAATATGTATGATTGTTACAAATTAAAAAAACATACAGACAATTGTATAAAATGTTTGAAAAATTCCTGATCAATATTCACAGGACATTATCTGCTCATAATTCATCCAAATCACACATTTATTGTTATTGCATTTACTATCTCGGTTCATTGTACAGTTTTTTTAGTTCAGCATAAATATATAATATCAAGCTTATGTTTTGTTTTGTCAACCCAGAGCATCTACGGTAGACTTGAGAGCTCAACATGCTAAGGGCTGAATTCAGAAAAGGATTGTGTGGCCTTAGTGATCCGCAAAAAGAAACTGTGTAATACTCAATTGCACCTCTATCTGTGCTGCTAAGCAAGAAGCGTATCAGTGCTCCAGTGCTTTTTTCATGTATTTAAATAAGGTAAGGTGCATACATTTGGTGCATAATTGGACCCTCTCTATGCAAATAAGACCTCATTGCAAATAAAGTTGAATTCACAAACACCAGTACTATAGCCACACGCAGTTAGAAAAAAAATATTTGCATCTTCAGTTGATGATAACTGAAGCACATTTATAAGGGACGTCATGCCCAGTCTTTCTGTAATATGGCAGCAGTGACTGTAGCCAGGTGAAGCAATAGCCTTGATTTGCATGTGTTTTCTTAAGTGCAGTGTGATGAGCTCTCAGGGGCACTGTAAGCATCACCACCCCTTATATGTAAATGTGTGTTCTTGTGTGTATTTTATAAGAACAGGGAAAGCAGGAGCCAGGCAGGAACTCTTGCGTCACCTGCAGAACAAACCCCAGGGTGTTTCTTAGCCTTCTGTGTTTTGAGCCAGACTTTGAGGTGTAGAAATGCCTGAAGTAAAATAACATCCAAGTTTTTCTATCAGACCCTTATGTAATTTCTTTTTAAACTCCACCAAACTCCCCCCAAAAGTTCCACAGTTTTCCCTCCTCTCTTGCTGTCTCCATTCACTCACTGTGCATGTATTCACAGTGCTAACTTGACTTACCAAAAGTATACCGGGGTATTTTATGCAAGCAGAAAATAGAAATAAAAGTGTTAATGTGAACTGTGTGCCAGCCTCCTGGAACGCAGAGTGAACCTCCACTTCCCATGAAAAACTCAACTGGGCAAACAAAACCAGAATATTAATTCATCATTAGGCAGGCATCTTTGGATGTCAGAGCATTGTTCAATGGCATACATTAACACTTCTCTGACACCTATTAGTTTGTTAAAATTCTCACAGCATGTCAATTTCCTAACAAATTCCTAATTTCTTCATGTCTTCTCTGCTTCTACTGTATGGAGACTGGAGATAATAATTATATATAATACAAAGGTTAATTATAATCAGTTAGTAATAATATGCTTAAAAGGCAAGTATTAATTTATATATTTATTGATTAATAAAACAAGTAATTTCAAGTCATATGGACAAAAATAACAAGTGTCTCAGAGTGTATATACTACTGCAGTCTCTATTTTTAGATACATAACACCTCATGTTACTAGATTTTTGGTACTTAATAATGGTAATAATTACTAATGGTAACTTTTTATCTTCAGCTAACCGGAATGCCCTTCATTAATCTGTCAATTGACTTTTCTGGAACTAATAATTAATATGCAATATAATGGTACAATCTTATCAGTAATTTACCTTTTTTGTTTTAATTATACATACAATTTTATGTAAATCTATTTGGTCAACAACTGTTGTTGTTGTACTTGAATTTGACTTGACTATGCATAAAAATAGAGTGGTATACTGTTTCACTGTTAGTAATGCAAATTTAGCTGTTGGCTGTAAGGCATTACAGGTGCTTGTTCCTCTGTGGTGACGGACCACCAGTCATAATGCATGTATTGTTGCACAGGGAGTTAAACAGCTGTTGGAACCAAAGAGCAAATACCATGAAGAGTGAATAATTACAACGTGGAGGATTTTTAGCTGCATGCCTCCTGCCTGTATGAATGGTCAGACCTTTCTTCATTGGCTTTATAAAAGATGACATATTACAGACATGTCAGTAAAGGGTAACCTCACATTTATATCAAGGACATTTTATTTATTTTATAATGGTAATTTTTTTTATTATACAAGACCATGGTTGTAAAATGGTAAATTGACCTGTACTTGTAGTGCCTTTCTAGTCTTCCAACCAATCAAAGCACTTTTACACTACGTGCCACATTCACCCTTTCACACACATTCACTCAGGGATGGCAGAGCCCATCGAACAGAATCTAATGCATTCATACACATTCACACACCTATGCACAGCATTGGGAGCAATTTGGGGTTCAGTATCTTGCTCAAGGATATTTCTACATGTGGTGGGACAGATCGAACCAACAACCTTCCAATTAGTGGACAACCCACTCTGCCTCTGAGCCACAGCCGCCCTCAAATCAATCAATCGAATCAAAATTAAAATCTGCTGTTCCTTCATGCACATAGAAAAAGATAATTAAATTTATAGTAAAATAACTTAAAATAGATTATATACAGTAATTTATTGACATACTGTATAAACCGGAAAAATTCCGAAGTGCATCTTTTGAATTTGCGTCTGGTTGAATGTAATTAGCAGCGAAAGGTATAATAATACAGTTTAATCTTCAAATAAAAAGAAACGGTGTCCGTCCACTGACTGCGTTTGAGCACCAGTGTCCACCTCCTCTCGTCCTGCCCTGTCAGCTCGGAACATGGTCCGTTTATCCAATGCTTGATCTGGGATGTTGGTGGAGCATGTCTCTGTAAAGATGTGGGCACAAAAGAAGCAATTTTAAGCCCAGCTAGGCCAGCGGTTGCATCTGCATGTACAGCCAACCGGTAAACCAATGGTAGAAATATACAGTCAAGCAAATATAATATATTTGCATTGACAGCATCCAGGACAGAGCATACATTGGATCTTAGATTAAAAGACAAGAAGGACGTGTCAGAGGAATCTGCTTTGACATGCATATTTCAGGAGGCAGGCCATACAACACAAACAGCAACAGTGAGGCAATACATTAAAGAAGGGACAGGGATGAGTAACAGGCTGCTTTTCTCAGACAGCTTTGACAAAGTGGCAGAAAATGTAGAAGGCCCTGCATTAAACACACATATTACTACTGAGCAGATTGGAAAAAGCAGGACAGGACACTGCAAAGTAGGAGAGGAGACTGATGGGTCCTGTGCAGGTGGGGAAGATACAATGCAAGATAAGATGTACTTATTTACGTTCAAAATAGCCATGCATCCAGCACCACCGCTTCACAATGTGATGGAATAGAACCTAATGAGATGCTCCTGGTCAGATATACCCTGTCTGTTCATGGCCGCAATATGACAAGGCATCAGCTGGACACCCTTACTTTTTAGTATCTGTGCATCCTTGGATCTAAATGGAGGCCATTGGTCCAAACGGAACGGCCACATGCATAGGAGGCCCAGTGGCACGACTACTGTCTCTGACAGTACCAAACAGCCTGAGAAAAAGGTTACACTTACACTGACAGGAAAAGCTGGACAATGGCCTCAAGTCACCATGGAGTTGGGGTGGCCAACAATTCTCGGGAGTCCAGGGTTAATTCAATTCAATTTTCAATTAAATTTTATTTGTATAGCGCCAATTCATAACAGAAGTTATCTCAGGACACTTTTCAAATAGAGAAGGTCTAGACCGAACTCCTTATAACATTTACAGAGACCCAACAGTACCACCATGAGCAAGCACTTGGCGTGGCGACGAGGGCAAGGAAAAACTGCCTTTTAAGAGGCAGAAACCTAGGACAGATCCTTCGGCTCTAGGTGGGTGGTCGTCTGCCTGAGTGAGTGAGTGAGTGAGTGAGTGAAGCAAAGCAAAGCAAGGAGAGCTTTCTGTGCAATAAAGAGAAGCTTTAAAATTTATATTCCAATCGAAATCGGGCTTAAAATTTTCCAATTTGTACTAGAACCAATAATTCTATATGGCAGCAAAATTTGGGGACCAAAACTAAATAATGAATTTGACAAATGGGACAAAACAATCATAGGATCTTTCCACACCGAGTTCTGTAAGAGCATCCTGCAGGTGCAGAGAAAAACACCAAATAATCTGTGCAGAGCAGAGCTCGGCCAATACCCCCTCCTACTAAAAATACAGAATAGATCAATTAAATTTTACAATCACTTAAAATCAGTTAACCCCCAGACATACCATCACAAAGCCCTAACATACCAGGAGCTGAAACCAGAGAAGAGTCCCCTCAGCCAGTTGGTCCTGAGGCAGTAACATGTCCCCAACAGCCTCAGGACAGCAACACCAACTCAATCAGACCAAACCAAATTATCAACAAGCAAAAAGAAAAATATATTGAATACTGGAAAGAAACAACCAAAACACAAAGTAAATTACAATGTTATGACCCTAAAAAGAGAATTAAAACTGGCAAATTACCTGACCACAATAAAATGTCCTAAATTAAGAAAAATGTTGACAATGTGCAGACTGAGTGAGCACAGCCTGGCCATAGAAAAGGGTCGCCACAGACAGAACTGGCTACAAGAAGAGGAGAGATTCTGCTCCCAGTGTAGAGACAGAGCTGCATTTTCTAATCTCATGCCCTAATTTCAAAACTTTAAGAGAAAAACAATTCGCAAACATTTCCAAAATATACCCCGAATTCGAATTATTATCAGACACACAGAAACTCCTCTATTTACTTGGAGAAATGCCAAAAAGTCAAATTATTGCAGCAAAATATGTCTCCTCATGCCACGAAATGAGGACAACCAGTGGAAACGCAGATACATGTATAAAATGTTGTTTTAGTTGTTTTTTGTTGTTGTTGTTTATATATATATATATATATATATATATATACACACACACACACACTCACACACACACGTTTACAGTTTTATCTATTTTATTTTAATTTTAATATATTTTAATATTATATATATATTATATATTATATTTAATAATTTGTTATTACTGTTATATTGACAACAGACTACTTGTTTTAACTGTAGCCTGTTACTTTACTACTGTTTTAATGACATTTTTAGTTAACACAAACTGATTGATTGATTCATTGTAATTAATTACTTATTGACTGAGATTGATTGTGACTGTGATTGTGACTGGGTCAATCATAGTTACAGTATTACCAACAGTATAGATTATAATTAATTTATTGTGATTATATATTACATTACTTATTATATATATGTTACTTTTATTATTATTTTTTATTCCAAACGCTTGCTTTGGCAATATGTACAGTGTTACGTCATGCCAATAAAGCCATTTGAATTGAATTGAAAATTGAGAGAGGGAGAGAGACACAAACAGACAGACTCACAGCAACAACAGTAGCAACAACTACACTAATAGTAGTGACTGATGCTGATGAACATGAAGAAACAACGATGATGGGGGGAGACAAGCAGCGACAACAGCAACGACAGTAACCGTAGCAATAATAATACTTATAATAATAATAATAATAATAATAATAATAATAATAACAGTGATATTACCAATGGCAGTCAAGCAGGACCATGGCAGGAGGCTCCACCAGGATCCATGAGTACCTGCGAGACAAGAAAGCACAAGAACTCCGGGGAAGAAGTGAAGTGAGTAACATGCATTAATGGGACATGAATGAGTGCAGAAAGAGAGAGAGAGAGGAAGAGAGGAGCTCAGTGCATCATGGGAAATCCACTGATAGTCTAGGCCTATAGCAGCATAACTAAGGGATGGTTCAGGATTCACCTGAGTCAGCCCTAACTATAAGCTTTATCAAAGAGGAACATCTTAAGCCTACTCTTAAATGTGGAGAGGGTGTCTGCCTCCTGAACCAAAACTGGAAGCTGGTTCCATAGGGGAGGAGCTCCTGTTCTACTTTTTGAGACTATAGCAACCACAAGTAGCCCTGCATTCAGAGAACGCAGTGTTCTAGAGGGGTAAAAGGGTACTGTGAGCTCTTTAAGATATGAAGGGGCCTAACCATGAAGAGCTTTGTAGGTGAGGTGGATTTTAAAATTCTATTCTAAATTTTACAGGGAGCCAGTGCAGAGAAGCTAGTACAGGAGAGATGTGATCTCTTTTCCTAGTTCCTGTCAGTACTCGTGCTGCAGTGTTCTGAATTAATTGGAGCGTCTTAATGGACTTATTGGGACAGCCTGATAAGAAGGAATTGCAGTAATCCAGCCTATAATTAAAAGATGCATGGCTTAGTTTTTCTGCATCCGTCTGTGACAGGATGTGTCTAATTTTTGTAATATTACATAAATGAAAGAAGGCAGTCCCAGAGGTCTGCTTTATGTGGGAATTAAATGACATGTCCTGATCAAAGATACTGTAACTCCAAGATTCCTGATAGTGGTGCTAGAGGCCAAGTTAATGGCATCTAGAGTAACTATATCTTTAGACAGTGAGTCTCTAAGGTTTTTGGGGCCAAGAACAAGAATTTCGTTTTTTTCTGAGTTTAACATCAGAAAATTGCAGCTCATCCAGGATTTTATGTCCTTAAGACATGTTTGTAATTTAGATAATTGATTAATTTCATCGGGCTTGATCAATAGGTATAACTGCGTATCATCTGCATAACAGTGAAAGTTAATGGAGTGATTCCTAATAATGTTGCCTAAAGGGAGCATATATAGAGTAAATAGTATTGGTCCAAGTACAGAACCTTGTGGAACTCCATGACTTACTGTAGTATTGAAGATTCATCGTTAACATGTACAAACTGCGAACGATCTGATGAATATGACTTAAACCAGCTGAGTGCGGTTCCTTTAATGCCAATTTGATGCTCAAGTCTCTGTAAAAGAATATCATGGTCAATGGTGTCAAATGCAGCACTAAGATCTAATAATACAAGTACAGAGACAACTCCATTGTCAGAAGCAATCAGAAGGTCATTATTAACTTTAACCAGAGCTGTCTCTGTGCTATGATGATCCTGACTGAAAATCCTCAAATAAACTATTGTTATGTAGAAAGTCACACAACTCTTTGGCGACTACTTTCTCCAGAATCTTAGACAGGAAGGGGAGGTTAGAGATCGGTCTATAGTTGGCTAAAACCTCTGGGTCAAGAGTGGCCTTTTTAAGAAGGGGTTTAATTACAGCTACTTTAAAGGACTGCGGTACATATCCTGATAAAAAAGAAAGATTAATCATATCCAGTAAAGAAGTGCCAATTAAGGGAACAACTTCTTTAAGCAGCCTAGTTGGGATTGGCTTTGAAGAAATTATTGAAGTTAACTGATGAAGATCGATAGCAGAAAAACAGTCTAAATATATATCTAAGTTTACATTAGCAAGTCCCTGAACTTGGAGAGCCACTGATAACTGTTGATGGCAGTTGGTGATTAATTTTCTCTCGAATAGTAATAATTTTATTGTGGAAGAAGCTCATAAAGTCGTTGCTACTTAAGTTTATGTTTATCTGATTTAAAGACTAAACTTGATAAAAACTCTGAGAATTCAGATAAAAAATCAGAGTACGTTCCAGGAGCGCGGTACACTATAACAAATAGAACTGGCTGCAGTGTTTTCCAGTTTGGGTGAGAAAGACTAAGAACAAGGCTTTCAAATGAATTATTATTTAGTTTAAGTTTAGGGTCCATTGAAACGCTCGAATCATATATGGCTGCTACTCCACCTGCTCGGCCAGTGCCTCGAGGAATGTGAGTATTAATATGACTGGGGGGGTGGATTCATTTAGGCTAACATACTCCTCGTGGGAGAACCAGGTCTCAGTAAGACAAAGTAAACCAATATCATAATGTGATTAATTAATTCACTAAAACAGCTTTAGAGGACAGAGACCTGATATTTAACAGCCCACATTTCATTCTCTTATTTTGTGCTACTGACGAGTTGGTTTTAATTTTTTTAGATTTTTATGTTTAACTCCTTGTTTTTATTTCTTTAAATAATTTAGGTGGTCGGAGGACAGACACAGTCTCTATGGGGTTTTGGGTGGGTGACTGTTCTAAAGAAAGCGCAGAGAAGTGTGTAAGACAGCAGCTCTGCTTCCTGGTCCCAACTCTGGACTGTCAGGCTTTAGAAATAAACTTCGCCATATTCCTAGATAAGAGAGCCACTCCGTCCAAAGTGGGATGGATGCCGTCTCTCCTAATCAGACCAGATTTTCCCGAAAAAGGCTTCCAGTTATCAATGAAGCCCACATCGTTTTCTGGACACCACCTTGACATCTATCTCCCCAGAGACAGAAAGTGCCCACTGTTTAGGGGGAGGACAGGATTAGGCATTGGGGAGTGGATCGAAGAGGTCCATGCCTGCATACAAGCTCGCCACCTGTCTCCAGCGGACCAAGCGCTCTTCCCCTACCTTCACCTGGAGGGAGAAACAAGGGAAGAAATTAAATATCGGTCTCCAGGGGAAAGGGGCGATCCAAACAAGGTCCTGTCTATATTAAAATAACTTTATGGGTGTAGAAAATCATATATGTCTCTACAGGAAGACTTCTTTCAAGGAAGCAACAAGACAGTGAAACATTGCAAGAGTTCTCTCATGCATTAATGGGTTTGATGGAAAAGGTTGTACAAAGATCCCCTCATGGTTCACTCAATAGGGAGGTGTTGTTGAGCGATCAATTTGTTGAGCTCTCTGCGAAGGGAACAATCAAACACATGTTCAAGCAGTTTGTCCGGGGTCACCCTACCGCCACCTTGATAGATGTCTGCACTGAGGCCATTAGATGGGAACAAGAAGGATGCCTGGGGGCACAAGGGGCAGAAGCTGTTCTGTTCCCAATGCATTTGGCTACCAGCATGCTGTACAAGGCAATCAGTCCAACCACCAAGGGGCAGGTAACTCATCCTTCAGTTCGGAGTTGAGTGAACTGAAGGAAATCCTCAGGAACCAGCAAGAGCAGCTGACCCACTTTACTAAGAGCCTTACAGCCCTTACGGAGAGCCCTAGAATCCACTCAGGGCATGGTAAGAGAACAGTGATTTGTAGAAGGTGTCAAAAACCAGGTCACTTTGCAAGAGAGTGTAGAGAGGATCATGCTGCCATACAGCCACAGCCAGCTCTTGTAGCCACATGACTTCCCCAAAACCAGGGAAACTTGCACCCCCTGAACTATTGAGCCAAAGTTCAGGTGGGGGCTCCTCTGGCTCGGATTTGGCTGCTACTCAGGAAAGATTGGTCTCTGTATGTCCAAATATTTTGGTACTAATGGGAGGGGTACAGGTTGCCTGCTTAGTGGACACCGGCTGGTGTCAGTGACCGAGAGTTTCTTTTTGCAGCATTTTGAACCTTGGGGCCCAGAAAAACTCCAGTCTTGTAATTGGCAACGGTTAAGTGCTGCTAATGGGTTAGCAATCCCATATGTGGGCTATCTAGAATAGGATGTGCAGGTTTGTGGCAAAACTATCACCAGGCGGGGGGTGTTGGTTGTCCGAGATACTCCACATAGGGAGCCCTCAGTCCCAGGTGTACTGGGAATGAACATCAAAGAATGTTACTGGGAGTTGTTTGTGCAACATGGGCCTGCTCTCTTTAACCTACCTTCTGTGTTACAGGCTCCCACGCCCATTCAGCAGGCCCTTCAGCAGTGTCATCAGGTCCAAACTAAAGCCCCTCCTGCACGTTCTGGTTGTGTAAAGGTAAAAGGGGGGAGGGTTTGCCGAGTCCCGGGGGTACTATGAAAATGGTGGCAGCCACAGGTCCCACAGCATCTGGTAAATCACAATCACTATTGACATCTCCAGCTCTGGTTCACATGAGTAAAGGCACTGTGTATATCCCCATTGTCAACGTGGGGGCCCAAGAAGTTGTACTGTACCCCCGTACAGTCCTAGGTACTGTAAGTGAGGCCTACTTTGTCAACTCACCTGATAACCTTGTGGCGGAGGGCATAGCAGCTACTGTCTCTTCACAGACTACCACAAGTTTAGTGCAGGATAAAATCAATGCAGTTGATTTAACAGCACTCACTCAGGAAGAGCAGTGTCAAGTTGGGGTGCTACTGCAGAAATACAGTGGGATATTTTCAGCCTATGAGGGGGATTTAGGTTGCACTAACATAATTTCTCATGATATCCCATTACTAGATGACGTGCCAGTGTGCCAGCGATATCGGCGTATTCCACCTTCGGAGTATGAGGTGGCGAAGGCCCACATTCGCCAACTTCTGGATGCACAGGTCATCAGAGAAAGTAGTAGCCCCTTTGCCTCTCCCATTGTGCTTGTGAAAAAAGATGGCAGCCTTCGGTTGTGTGTGGACTACCGACTTTTGAACAGTAAGACTCGCAAGGACGCTTTCCCCTTGCCCCGTATTGAAGAATCCCTTGATGCTTTATCAGGGGCACACTGGTTCTCCACTTTGGACCTGACAGCTGGATACAACCAAGTACCTGTCACCGAGAAGGACAAGGCAAAGATGGCATTCTGCACCTCTTTCGGATTGTTCGAGTGGAATCGGATGCCTTTTGGTTTGTGCAACGCCCCCAGCACTTTCCAAAGATTGATGGAAAGCATCACTTTCCATCAATCTTTGGAACCAGCATGGTCAATCATTGTTGTTGTATTTGGATGATGTTATTTTTGCTGCTTCTGTGACAGAGAATATTCAGCGCTTGGATGCTGTGCTGGGTTGCCTGCAACAGGAAGGACTGAAGGTGAAGTTGGAGAAGTGCTCGTTCTTCAGGCCAGAGGTGAACTACCTGGGTCATGTCATTTCCAGCGAAAGTGTAGCCACTGATCCTGGCAAAATCAAAGCCGTGGCTGGGTGGCCAAGGCCTAACCATGTGTCAGAGCTTCGCTCTTTTCTAGGATTCGCCAGCTATTACAGATGCTTTGTAGAGGGGTTTGCCAAGCTGGCAGCCCCTTTGCATCGCCTGGTTCCTCAACTCACTGGCACCAAAGCGCGGAAACCATCAAAAGCAAGCCTGCAGGCTGTATGGACGGAGGAGTGTGCAGGGCTTCGAGGGCCAGAAAAGAAGGTTGATGTCTGCTCCTGTCCTGGCCTACGCCAACTTCTCTTTACCCTTCATCCTGGAGGTGGATGCCAGCTACAGCGGACTGGGTGCTGTACTCTCCCAAGAACAAGAGGGTAAGGTCAGACCCATTGCATATGCTAGTCGTGGCCTTAGGTCAACAGAACGCAGCATGATGAATTACAGCTCCATGAAATTGGAATTTCTTGCCCTTAAATGGGCTATGACAGAATAATTTAGGGACTACCTATTGGGACAGAAGTGTGTGGTGTATACAGACAACAATCCTCTCAGTCACCTATCCACAGCAAAGCTGGGTGCTACAGAGCATCGTTGGGCTGCACAGTTGGCTTCTTTTGATTTTTCCATCAAGTACAAGCCTGGTCGAAGCAACAAGAATGCAGATGCACTTTCCTGGCAGCATCCACCAAGCATCCACACATCAGAACATGTAGCTCTAGGCACATAATGAACATGGCCACCAAGGTGCTGGGCGGACAACAGAGCTGGTCCGTCAGCGGTGCTATTGGCCTGGGATGCACCGTGACATCAAGCAGTGGTGTCAGGAATGTGAGCGCTGCCAGGTAGCCAAAGACACTCAACCTACAGCCTGTGCATTTATGGGTCACTTGCTTGCTTCTCGTCCAAATCAGGTCCTGGCTATTGATTTCACCATCCTGGAGCCATCGAAGAATGGGGTGGAGAACATCCTGGTCATGACTGATGTTTTTTCAAAGTATACCCAAGCTGTCCCAACCCACGACCAGCGGGCATCTACAGTGGCCAGAGTGTTGGTTAATGAGTGGTTCTGCGGGTTTGGTGTGCCCGGTCGCCTCCATTCTGACCAGGGCAGGAACTTTGAGAGTAATCTCATCCAACAGCTCTGCCATATGTATGGCATTGAGAAAAGCCACACCACCCCTTACGATCCAGCGGGAAATGGCCAGTGTGAGAGGTTTAACCGCACATTACACAACCTCCTCCGCACTCTGCCCATCACCAAGAAGAGAGACTGGTCTAGCTACCTGCCCAAAGTGACTTTTGCCTACAATACCACTGCACATCAGTCCACTGGTGAGTCTCCATTCTTTCTGATGTTTGGCCAAGACCCACAATTACCTGTTGACTTTCTTTTGGGCAGAGTACAGGAACCTGTAGCTGGCCAACCCCATGATTGGATCGTGGAACACCAGACTCGGCTCAGTCATGCTTTCAAGAGTGCAACCAGGCATCTGGAAGCTGCAGCTGCCCAGCGGAAGGAGCACTATGACAAACATGTTCGAGATATCCCCCTGCAAGAAGGTCAGCTGGTCCTCCTTAGACACTGAAGTAAGGGGTAAGTAACAAAATTCAAGACATCTGGAGCGCAACAGTGTACAAAGTATTGAAGGCGCCTGGATTGGGAGGATCCGTTTACACTGTGACGCCCATGCATGACCTCCAGCGGGTAAAGTATGTTCATCGTTCACTGTTAAAAGGCAAAGTGGGTTGTGTTGCTGGTTGTCCCCCCGTGAGCCCCCTGAAAGGATGGGATCCACCCCAGCAGATGAGTAGTCTTTTGATGGTGACTGGGCTGTAGTGGTCTGTGAACCCATGGCTGCCCCAGGAAACCACCCACCAGCTCGGCCAGTCACCACCACCCTTTCACCGAACCGATGCCGCTGCAACACCTCAGCCAGGTGAAGGTCCAGCGAATCCAACATCTAGTGCTACAACAAGTACCAGTGAGGCCTCCCTGAGAAGAACCATCTGTCCAAATGCAGGCAGACGTCCAAACCTTTACCACCTTCCACAGGCTGCTGGGAGTAGTGCTATTGGGGCTACGAACTCTCTGAGGCCTGCGCTTAGTGGCTCTGCGGTGTTTAGGCCTTGGCAGTGAGTGCAAATCGTCAGGCTGACGACTGAAAACCTGGGGTAGATTGTAGTGAACCACAGTGAGGTGTTGTGAACGCAACCCCGGTAGTCCAGCAAAACTCCTCCCCTAGCTCCTCCCCCTGCCCAGGTGCAGTATAAAAGGCCTCAGCTGGCTCGGTTTAGCCTGTTGCTGGTCCCTGGTGGTGGTTGCCTGCTGAAGGTGGTGAGTAGGTCCCCATTTTGTTTGTTTCCTGGTGGTTTATAATTGTCCCCCCAACTAACGTGCCTTTTTGTGTTTTAGGCTCACCTGCTGCTGTTTATGTTTTTGTTAGGTTTGCCTTTTCTTTTCTTTAGTTGGTTTACTTTGAATATATTTCTATTATTTTGCTTGAGTGTATGTTTTGAGATTGTTCAATTATCAATGGGGTTGTTGGTTTTTGTTAACTTTTGATTCTCTTTGTTTCAGGAGTGCCTTTTCGTTTGTTTCCTTGTTTTTTGGTGTGGCCTGGGTGGGTGGCTAGGCACCGTGGTGGAACCTCACTCCTGTTGCATGCAAGTAGGTACTGGGGCTCTTTTAGTGCATGTTTTGTTGTAGTGTTGCCCCCAGACTAGTGAGACGGGGTACTTTACCAGTAGTCTGCCCCCACTGAGGCCCCAGCCCACTGATTTGAGTTTATCATATGTATTTCATTAGTTTTAGCACTGTTTTATAGTTGGTTTCTTTTAGATCATTTCTACTTCAAAAACATTTGTTCTATTACCTACTGTCTCTGCCTCATCAGTTTCGAACCTGTGCCCTTTCAAAGAATTTGGTTTTCATATCCTGGGGTGCAAGTCCCCAGGTGGCGTTGTCGGTCCCTAAGTTAGTTCCTTCTCAGTTCTCTTTAGTTCCCCCTTTATTTACAAATTTCACTCCTCGCCACATAAGGTAATGAAAGATGTTTGAATGAATCAATCATGAGATCCTCTCACGCTCTTTCCCCTATAAACAAATTCACTCCTTGAACTCCACCCATCTGTGCATTCGGATAATTTCTTTAAGACATATTCCGCTTTCTTGCAGTCTCGCGGGGTACACTTTTCAAAACCTCATCGACTGTGTGATCCACCCCATCGGGTACCTGAACACCTCGAGACGGTTGTATGTCAGCGTCTAAGAGCTCATACTGATCTTTCTCCTGCCCCCACTGTAGAGTCAGTTACCCGCTGTCCATCCCTCTGATCCTGCTTGGAGAAGGTCAAATATCTTTGCAGTAAAGGGTTGTACTTTATCATTTTTTTCATAAGAATTCAATCCCTGTTCATTTAATACATCCCTCATTCTAGCATCCAAATCCTCCTCCGCTGTTTCTCTGATAGATGCTGTAATGGTACATTCAGTTTTTGTTTCAGCCACTGCAGATGCCCAACCTCCCCCTTCCTAACACAAGATGCCAGGTCCTTTTGTGTTTTGTAGATTGTGATGTCTGGACTTGGCTTTGCACCTGAATGCAAGATCCTGCAGGACACCTCATATGTAAAACACACCAGCAGGGGGTCGGCCCCGATGCCTGCAGAGGGGTGGGAAAGCACTTCCTGGAGGGCCAGACCCCTACAGCAGACAAAGGGGTGTGAAAGAGGTGGTCCTCAGGTATAAATGTTTTGATCTCCCCATGTTCGGGGTCTTTTTTCATCTTTGACCGCTCGTGTGTTGATTGACCTTTTCTTTGCAAAGAAAATAAAACTGTCGGCCGGCAGAAGTTCTCTATTTCATTCTTCACCAGCAGCAGAGAAATTTCCACAACAATGCCATCGGTTGAGTGAGACGTTTTAACTGATGGGGTGAGATGAGAACAGTTTCTGCGTCTTCTTCAGAGACATTTTTTAATAAATTATCTTCTAGCAATACCCCCTAAAAGATTTCCTAACATAGGTACAACGGCTGCCAGGAGAGGTAAAATGAAACCACCGGACTGCTTCTTTAGAGTTTGGCGTTTGCTTGATAAACTGGCATTCTTATTAGCCAGGAGTCTGATGGCCTTTTTCTGTCTTTTCAGTTTTTTTAACTGAGATGGAGACAAGGGAATGTTGCCCTTCAAAAGATTTAGAGCAATCTCACAAAGCGTCTGAATAAAGTCTGGAGAACTGTGGCTTAGAATGTCTTTACGTTTCTTGGGTGTAGCGTGATACAGAGCCATGAGTAAGGGAGCATTTATTTTTATACGCGCATACATGATGATTTGGGCACATACACTGTTGACTGTTGATGAGGAAGTACACTTGTCCTCAGTCTGTACCGTTCTGGAGGTGGGCGTGAGACCTACTATTAAATACCCATGAGGATCTTTGGTAGTATCTTCAAAACTCTAAGTAATATGCCTTTTGAGATGTAAAGATTTGATGCGCCAATATCTGTAGTTTATCCCGGGGATTTTTAAACATCACCAAATAATTGCTGTACAAACTAATGGTGCGACTTTTACCCATTTACCCTGATGAAAAACATTTTGTCAACATGACGCTCAAGTTTCTGTGATGTCTGTACTGTGTAAAAATCTTAACCACTTCAGGATGGTTGGAGGCTTGAAAAATAACATCGTCCAAAATATTCAGATGTGTTTGATCAGGAGGAAACAGACTTTCATCTTCAAAAGAATCAGGTAGTCCTTGAACAAATTTAATCTTTTTATTCATCCTTTGCAGTTCACTGTACATAGGTTGAAAGGAGGTATAAATCCATACAATATTTTCAGGTACAACATTCATCACGTTCAGTTTTGTAATACATTTTTTACAAAGTAGGTTTTCCTACAACCGCTGGGACCTACAGTCACACAGGGAAAAGGGAATATGAATCTGTGTTCAAAATCAATTTCCTCCATAACGGCAGTTAAAATAATCCAGTTTTAATGACCAAAAGGTAAAGTTGTACCGTCACCAAAGAGACGTCTTTTGTCATACACCACCCTAAACGTTTTCCGGAATGACAAGTTTTTTAACACAAAGCCTCTTTTATCACGAGTGATTGTGTGCTGCGGAACTTCAGTCACCCCTTGTCGTGAATTTTGAATGTACCCCTCCACCAGCTCTCTGACGCTGTCAAAGTTTACCAGCTCACTGCACTCCTGAGTTTGTGTAATACCCTTTACATGCATCACTACCTTTTTCTTGGATCTAGTTTGGTAGGCGTAACTCTTGGCAGCTAGAAACTCCTGAACACTGTCACCATCTAATTCATCGGTCAAATCACCCTCCTTCACTACATAGATTAAACTGTCTGTGTCAATGTAGAGAACTCTCTCTTGCAACTTCTCCATGCATTCGTACAGTTTGAGACGTGCATGTGCGGTGGTGAATGCTGCAACAAATATGTTACTCTACTTACTGGGGGGATACATCTATCGCGGTATCTCCATCGCATTAAAACCCTCTTGTCATCAAGCACATTAAAGTAGTCAACTTCATATAGGCCTAAAAATAAGAAGCTGAAAAATTCTTCAGGATCAGAGATGATGTTGATACGATACAAATTGTCTCTCTGTGCAAACTTTCCCCAAAGACTGTTGAGACATAGTTTGGCAACCTGTCTCTTGACGAAGTTAGACTCAATCTTGCCCGCATCTAGCAGAATACCCAGATGGATCTGGTAATCTCTGATGTACTTTTCCCTGCTCACCTGATCTGTTGCCTCAGAGGGGTAACCGGACGTCTCCTGCTTTCCCTTTAGAAAAGCATGTATGTAGTCTGCAAACACAGAGTAACTACTTTTATCAAAGTGCCACACTTCTGTAATTTTACCCACTATGTACCCTAGCTCCAGGGCCTTGTTAAACTCAACGGTGACCTACACACCCGTCAAGGATCTCTCCTCATCATCGTGTGTACAGGTACCACTCTGATTGCTGGTTTCTGCACAGGTACGACAGAGAGGAAAGATTAATTTACCTCCTAAACTTTTGTAAGGTAAAACAGGGAAAAAGAGGCCGCTAGGGGGGTAGACGGTGGCCTTGATTAACCCAAAGTAGTCTCTGGGGTCCCCAAAATCTCTGTAGATGATGGTGGGGTGACCTAGGGGGTAAGAACATGTGCTGTTTACATAGTGGTACAGAGAAGTCCACATAGTGCACCGTTTCATTGGGCCCTGCAGTGTGTCTCAACTTCAAAGCGCTCATTCTACCGCTATAAAGAGCTTTGCGTGGGCTGAGAGGCTCTGGGAGTTCAAAATCGAAGACATTTTTTTACTGTGTCTTTTGATTTTTTCATCTCCTCCCAATCATGCTCTCTCATGACAGTAGGACGGATGTTGTACTCGGCCAATTCAATTTTATTTTATTTGTATAGCGCCAATTGAAGTTATCTCAGGATATAAAGAGAGCAGGTCTAGACCGAACTCCTTATAACGTTTACAGAGACCCAACAGTACCACCATGAGCAAGCACTTGGCGACAAGGGCAAGGAAAAACTGCCCGTTAAAAGGCAAAAACCTAGGACAGATCCTTTGGCTCTAGGTGGGTGGTCGTCTGTCTCGACCAGTTGGTGTGAGAGAGAGAGAGAGAGAGAGAGAGAGAGAGAGACACAGACAGACAGACAGACAGACACAACAGTATTGGTAATGGCAATCTAGCAGGACCATGGCAGGAAGCTCCACCAGGATCGACAAGAACCTGCGAGACGAGAAAGCACAAGAACTCCGGGGAAGAAGTGAAGTTAGTAACATGCATTAATGGGACATGAATGAGTGCAGAAAGAGAGAGGAAGAGTGGAGCTCAGTGCACCATGGGAAAACCCCCCGATAGTCTAGGCCTATAGCAGCATAACTAAGGCATGGTTCAGGACTCACCTGATCCAGCCCTAACTATAAGCTTTATCAAAGAGGTATGTCTTAAGCCTACTCTTGAATGTGGTGAGGGTGTCTGCCTCCCGAACCACAACTGGAAGCTGGTTCCACAGGAGAGGAGCTTGGTAACTGAAGGCTATGGCTCCTGTTCTACTTTTAGAGACTATAGGAACCACAAGTAGCCCAGCATTCAGAGAACGTAGTGTTCTAGAGGGGTAATAGGGTACTATGAGCTCTTTAAGATATGAAGGGGCCTGACCATGAAGCGCTTTATAGGTGAGGAGGAGAATTTTAAATTCTATTCTAAATTTTACAGGGAGCCAGTGCAGAGAAGCTAGTACAGGAGAGATGTGATCTCTTTTACTAGTTCCTGTCAGTACTCGTGCTGCAGCGTTTTGAATTAATTGGAGTGTTTTAATGGACTTATTGGGGCAACCTGATAATAAAGAGTTGCAGTAATCCAGCCTAGAAGTAACAAATGCATGGATTAGTTTTTCTGCATCTGTCTGTGATAGGATGTGTCCAATTTTTTGTAATATTACGTAAATGAAAGAAGGCAGTCCCAGAGGTCTGCTTCATGTGGGAATTAAATGACAAATCCTGATCAAAGATAACTCCAAGATTCCTGACAGTGGTGCTAGAGGCCAAGGTAATGCCATCTAGAGTAACTATATCTTTAGACAGTGAGCCTCTAAGATTTTTGGGGCCAAGTACAAGAATTTCGGAGTTTAACATCAGAAAATTGCAGCTGTTTGTAATTGATTAATTTCATCGGGCTTGATTGATAGATATAACTGCGTATCATCTGCATAACAGTGAAAGTTAATGGAGTGATTCCTAATAATTTTGCCTAAAGGGAGCCTATATAAAGTAAATAGGATTGGTCCAAGTACAGAACCTTGTGGAACTCCATGACTAACTGTAATATTTATTGAAGATTCATCGTTAACATGTACAAACTGCGAACGATCTGATAAATATGACTTAAACCAGCTTAGTGCGGTTCCTTTAATGCCAATTTGATGCTCAAGTCTCTGTAAAAGAATATTATGGTCAATGGTGTCAAATGCTGCACTAAGATATAACAATACAAGTACACAGAAAAGTCCATTGTCTGAAGCAATCGAAAGGTCATTATTAACTTTAACCAGAGCTGTCTCTGTGCCGTGATGAACTGAAAATCCTCAAATAAACTATTGTTATGTAAAAAGTCACACAACTCTTTGGCGACTACTTTCTCCAGAATCTTAGATGGAAGGGGAGGTTAGAAATCGGTCTATAATTGGCTAAAACCCCTGGGTCAAGAGTGGACTTTTTAAGAAGGGGTTTAATTACAGCTACTTTAAAGGACTGTGGTACATATCCTGATAATAAAGAAAGATTAATCATATCCAGTAAAGAAGTGCCAATTAAGGGTACGACTTCTTTAAGCAGCCTAGTTGGGACGGGGTCTAACAGACAGGTTGATGGCTTCGATGTAGAAGTTTTTGAAGTTAACTGATGAAGATCAATAGCAGAAAAACTAAATATATATCTAAGTTTACATTAGTTAAAGTTCCTGAACTTGGAGAGCCACTGATAACTCTTGATGGCAGTTGGTGATTCATTTTCTCTCTAATAGTAATAATTTTATTTTAAAAGAAGCTCATAAAGTCGTTGCTACTTAAGTTTATGGGGATATGTGGCTCAATAGAGCTGTGGCTCTCTGTCAGCCTGGCAACAGTGCTGAAGAGTAACCTAGAGTTGTTCTTATTTTCTTCTATTAGTGCTGAATAATAGGCTCCTCTGGCATTACGGAGGGCCTTTCTATAGGTTTTAAGATTATTTTGCCAAATTGAGCGGTATTCTGATAATTTGGAAGAGCGCCATTTCCTTTCAGATTTCCTAGCTTTTTGCTTTAATTGGTGGCTTTGGTGGTTGTACCACGGTGCTAGTTTCCAATGTTTTAATAATTTCCTTTTTATAGGAGCGATAGAATCTAATGTTCTTCGTAGTGAGCCTGCAGCACTATCAACAAGATTATCAATTTCAGAGGGACTAAAGTTATTATAGGACTCAGACATGGCATTGAATTAAACACTGAAGGAATCTCCTCCTTAAATTTAGCAACAGCACTGTCAGATAGACATCTGCTGTAGGAAGTTTTGCCTAATGGTTTATAATCTAACAGTATGAAATCAAAAGTTATTAAATAATGGTCAGATAGGAAAGGATTATGTCGGAAGACTATTAAATGTTCAATATCAATGCAATATGATAGAACAAGGTCAAGAGTGTTTTTAAACCATTGAGTTGGTTTATTTACACTCTGACAGAAGCCAATTGAGTCTATTAATGAGATAAATGCGTTACTAAGGCTGTCATTGTCAACATCCACATGAATATTAAAATCAGAGGACATGTTCCTGTAGGACTAAAACACAGAGGGCAACCGTGATAAAAACAACCGTGAAATTCCCAGACATGTTTTACACCATGAATCTCTGCGTAGCCATCTACCAAGTAAGGGCCAATCTGTTTCTCCCCCCTGTTTAGAGCATGTCGAATGAAGATTTTTTGTGTTTACATTACCCACTCTAACCACTGAACTGATACATTGGAGAATCAATCAACAATAGAGCTGAAAGGGTCCACGCCCGTCTCACTCCGAAAATGGTCTCTGAATTTAACACAACCCTTGTAGAGAATGTCAACATCATTTTTACAATAGTACAGAGCTTCCTCCCTAAAGTTAAAGGTACCCTGACAGGCTTCTGTGTACCACCTGTGAAACTTTTCCTGCTCAAGTGCCACCGTGCGTTCCACGCCATAGGCAGAGGGGGGCGGGTAGGGACCAACATACCTAAGATTTGTCTCTGAGTTGAATTTGTGTGGGTAATACCCCTTGGACTGGTGGGTAAAGCCTAAGGCTTTGGGCATAGCGCTAAGACGCATAGGCAGGAAAGAGAGGGAGTCTATGAAATTAAGTTGATAATCAGGCTCCTCAAAACTGAGAATTTTACTCCCTGTCGTGAGAATCTGCTGCGGTGATACACCCTCTTTCAGTATACCCTGTAGGATCAGATAACTGTCAAAGCCTCTAGCATTATGTGCCCTGTATTGACTGCTCCTGAAATGTAAAAGAAAATGTTTCACACACTCTGCCCCGTAAAACACTTTCTCCACACCCCTCAATGTCTTTGCACACACCAAATTCAATTCAATTCAAATTTACCAACATCACTAAAAGTAACAGGTGTCTGATCATCCAAACCAACCTGATGCTGCAAATCCCTAGCCATTTTCACACACTGGCCGTCTGTGAAAACGGGTTCGAGTGTGTGAGCTAGGCTGATGGCAAAGCAGAGACGATCCCCCCTATTGTCTACAACATACAGGTGTCGTCTTTTCTTGTCAATTATTTCACAGTGTAAAGTTTTCTCCAGTTTACGTTTAGCACCCCCTGATGGGTTCTGCACAACCTGCACGATTAATTCAAGATTCTCATCATGAACAATGTTATTGTTAGATTGCACTAACCGGTCAAGCAACCCTTCAAAAACTGGCAGCTGTATCACATCATTATGGCTAGCCAACTGTAAAGCATCGTCAGACAGTTCTCTAATTACCCACTCACCACTCACTCTATAAAATGCGGCTATATTGGGTACATTCCCCTGAGAGGGCACCGTCTAAATCTATGCGTGTTAAAGCATTCGTGCGAGGCAGCTCTCATTCCTCCGTCCTCTCTAGACCGTCCCCTCTCTTCAACAGAAGGACCCGCCTCATTCAGACCACCACCACCCTGTTGCTGAGCGAGTGGAATCTGTGCATCCCACGGGGAGGAGGGGTCAGAAAGTGGCTCATCCTGGGTGGATTCATTTTGATTAGAAAAAGATGGTGACAGATTTTGGTTTAAAAGCTGGAGTGCATTGTCAATGGCTTCAAAGGGGTCATAACTTTGTTGTTGTCCAGATTGCAATTGATCTACAGAAACTATTTATTTATTATATTTTTAGCTATTTCTGTAGGAACTTGATTTAAAACCCTGAGAGCATTGTCTAAGGCCCAGAAAGGGTCATTTTCAACAGGAATTTGATCTATGAGCGACTGCCAAAGCCAATTCTTCATCCATTTTTTATTTTATTTTTTTTCAATTAAAATAAATCCTTGCCTTTACAAGATTACATTTTTTAACACAAGACGGAGGAAATAAAAGTCTGCATTACTTGGCAGAGTAAAACTATGGTGGTCATGTGTTGATTTCTTCCTGGCTGAATCCCTCCTACACCCGTTTCTGTAAAAACAAGATGATAAGAAAATGTCACTTTATGCACGTGAATGTATATACAATACCGGATTTCTCCTTCATACATTTTATTTTCTTTATTTTCAAACTTACCTTCAAATAGTCTTCTGGATGTGTTACCGCTTTGGGGTTAAACGGGGGTCTTCCTCGGATATTAGGGGGTGTCGGTGTCACAACCTGGATCGGAACAGCGAGAGGTGTGTGGGGTGTTGGTACATCTCTTGCTAGAGCGGGTGTTGGTGTCATAGGCTGGATTGGAACAGCTTGAGGTCTCGGGGTTGCTAATAGGTAGCGGGATGGAGGTATCTCATGGACCTCTGCCGTTGTTGTGAAAGGACGGGGGTCTGTTGAGATAATTCATAACAAACATTTCATCTTAGAAAAAACAGTGTCTGTTTCTACCCATGCGTGTGTGAATACACTGAGTACGCAACCTATAAGTACACAAGACGTCATCACAGCGGATGACGCTACAAACATGGTGACATAATGATTGATTCATTTGAACACTGGAGCGGCAAGATTCAACAACCTCCCATTAGATGACTTAAAGCTAAAAAAACTCAAAAAAGCATCAAATAGTAAAACACTAAATACACATCAGACTATGCAAAAAATGGTTCTTACCTGGCACGTCTCGTGATCCACTGGCTTCAGGAGCCGGGATCCGCGGTGGCTTTGTGGCCACTCGCTCCCCTGCAGCTGGTCCTCTGGCAAAGGATTCACGGCCGCTGTAGGAGCCTGATCCACACTACCGGAGCAGAGGCCATCTTTCCTCTTTTTCTGTACCAGGGTTGCAGGGGTATCCGCTTCACAAATACAATCAATTTCCCCGTGAAACATACAGAGGTTTGGTCTTTTCTGGGGTGTTTTCTGCCGCACCGGCAGAGATTCAACAACACCGGTCCTCAGGCCTTCTTCAACCCGTGTTGAATTTTTAGCGTTCACTGGTCAGAGCTACAGCAGCAAACACTGTACACAGGAGCAGGAAGTAAACTGGAAATGACTCAGTACGCTTACCGTTGCACGTCAGCAGGTTCAGAGCACTACTCTTTGGCTGGGTTCCCAATACTGCTGCTCCTTTTTATTTATAGTGTAGAACCCTAACAATGCTTAAGTTAAAGAAACTCACCTTGGACTTAAATGATGGGGTGTTTGGATTCAATTTCAATTCAATTCAATTCAATTTTATTTGTATAGTGCCAATTCATAACAGTTATCTCAGGACACTTTTCAAATAGAGCAGGTCAAGACCGAACTCCTTATAACATTAATTTATTATTTGATTTATAAAGGTAGCTACCACGCAGGTTTACCTGTTTTGTGTGAAACTCTATTCACACATGATCTATACTATTTTAAATAACTGACCCCAGACTTACTGACCAGCTTTTTGCAGTGTAACACAAGTAATATAATATATATATATATATATATATATATATATATATATATATATATAATATAATATTTACTATACTATACTATATTTGAAATAACACATTTACCCAAATTAGACTCCTTTAAAATAAAAATATTATAGTTGAAATACTACATACTTACCTTTACCAAAATTGGCAAAACACTGTAGAAAATTAGACACTAAGATAATGTGCAAAATAGAATTGGCAATATCAAAATAATACACAAAATTTAAGTCATCTCAGGTCTCTGACAAAATCCCTTTTGGGATGAAAGATGAAAACAAGTGGCAGCGGAAGCAAAGTCCTCCTCAGGAAGCACGAAACAGTCCTTCCCATTCAGCAATGGTGTCCTCTTGGCTAACAACTCGCTGGCTTTAGTTAGCACAGTCGCTCTTGCAGAACTCAAATGCCCTAATCCACTGTGATTAGGCAAGAAATGTATGTTACTGTCCTCAGCTACAGCTTCTTCTGTACTACAACATATTATTGTGCAGGATTGTGAGTTGGTACAGGGCATTGTTCCTGACGAGGTGCGTGTTTCCACTTCAGAATCAGAATCAGAAATACTTTAATAATCCCAGGGGGAAATTACTTTTGTTACAACTCCAAATCAACATACAACATACTTACATACAACATATAATATTATTAATAACATATCTATATATAAATATATATATATATATAAACATATCTATATACACAAGGTAAAGTGTAAACTTGATGATGTGGTCATATACTACCATATTTTATGGCATTCTATTCCACTAATCAGAAGGTTGGTGGTTCAATCCCTGGCTCCTCCCCTTACCTGCATGTCAAAATGTTCTTGGGCAAGATCCTGTTCATTGGTGTATGAATGTTAGTTTTTGTTTGCCTTTGAGGTTTCACTGGCTAATTAGAGAGGTTGCGTGTGTTACCTTTGTTCCCTGTGATTAATATTATTGCTGCATTAATGTGTATGTTGCATTTTACTGCTGTAGATGTTTACGGTTGAGCTCATTTTAACTACTTTATATTATGTTGGGCAGCATATTCTATAAGATCACCATGTGTTTTTAGCATTGTGTCCTGTAAGAACCACATAAGATATAATGTATGTGGGTATGTGCACAATGCACCTTCCCCCAATATAATTATGAGCTGTTCTTCTAAACTGTCAGCACTTTCTTTACTGCCTGCTTGCTGTTCTCTAGTGGCATTCACTTGTGTTGTTAGTGAGATAATTCTGCTCTTCCTATAGAACTGCTCCTGGCTTGTTTCCTTCTAATTGCCATCTGAGGTCCGGTACCTCTCCCCCAACCTTCTGCTGACGTTCCTTTTCTTCTCACCTCTTCTTCCCTATGCACAGTTTAATGGCAGTCAGTGGTGAGGCATGTGTGCTGTTTCTCAACTCTCTTCCCCACCATTTGTTTCTCTAACAGCTGGAAACTGCTGCATTTCATTTGCTGCTGCATCAACTCACTGTCTTTATCTCCTCTCTCTACATGTTCCACATCTTCTCCTCCATCATCCCTCTTATGGAGAACACCACCTCATTTGCAAGACATTGAAAATCTTCAACTTTTGACCCCTCCCTTTTTTTCACAGCACCTGCCAGTCCAGCATTACTGGGAATCCCACAGTGCTTTGCGAAGCAATTTCCTTGTGTTTCAAAGAAAATTAATGGGGCCAACTTCAATAGCTCTTCACCGTTAACCAGTGTTCGAATTTGAAGGGGGTGGGGGATTCAAAAACCTTAACCTACATACAAACAAAAACAACACATATACCTGGTAGGCCCATAGCAGCAATAAATCAATCAAGGTTATTTCATGGCCATAAAAAAAACGAACCCTGGACAGCTTCAGTGGGGGTGAGAGAGAGAGAGAGAGAGAGAGAGAGAGAGAGAGACTGTATTTGCCCAGCCCTGAACAAATATTATAAAGATTAGACACTTATACATAAATATAGAATAGAAATGACAGTTCTATATTACAACATTGTCTTAACAATTACGTTGCAATCGTTACTTGTGTTTCGAGGACACATTAAAATAAGTGAATGCACTATATTTATCTACAGTGCTGCTTCTCACACTATGTGTTGAACTGGTGGTACGCAACTGCTTCTAGTGGTAAACAGAGTAATCTTCTTATAAGGAATAAACCTGTCTCCTGTGTGAGCTGTCTGTAGCTGAATGGGGTCATAAAAGATGTGATCGGCAGGGACTCACACGGAGATGGTTGAGATGGAGGGCAACCAAACAAAGTTCAGCACTGACAGCAAAGAGCAGGTCACATCCTGTCCTGTCTGTGAAGAAGAACACTTGAAAATCACTGAAAGATGGTGGTTTTAGTCATTAATATTAATAAACTCATCATGTTTCAACACAGCAGACTTTTTGTATCAAATCATGATCTTTCTCTAACCTTAACCAGGTTTTGCAAGTGTCTGAACATAACCACAAAAAACGTTCATCATACTGTGGCCTGTACGAGCAGATATTGTACTGCAATATTAGAATGAGTTGTTTATAAATGTAATTTCTACAAGATGGTATGAACAGGTACTGCTTTCTCTCCAAGTTTAGGAACTTTGACAAATGTAAAATCAGATATATATTTAGACAGTTTTTCTGCTATCAATCTTCATCAACTAACTTCAATAATTTCTACATCGAAGCCATTAACCTGTTTGTTAGACCCCATCCCAACTAGGCTGCTTAGAGAAGTCATACTGTTAATTGGCACTTCTTTACTGGATATGATCAATCTTTCTTTATTGTCTTATTGGCATTAAAGGAACCGCACTAAGCTTGGCATTAACGGAACCGCACTAAGCTGGTTTAAGTCATACTTATCAGATTGTTCTCAGTTTGTACACACTAATGATGAATCCTCCATAAATACTAAAGTTAGTATCCACAAGGTTCTGTACTTGGACCAATTCTATTCAGTTAATATATGCTTACCTTAGGCAATATTATTAGGAATCACTCCATTAACTTTTACTGTTATGCAGATGATACCCACCTGTCGATCAAGCCAGATGAAATTAATCAGTTATCTAAGTTACAAACATGTCTTAAGGACATAAAAACTTGGATGAGCTGCAACTTTCTGATGCTAAACTCTGAAAAAAACAAAATTCTTGTACTTGGCCCCAAAAACCTCGGAGACTCACTGTCTAAAGATCTAGATGGTATTACCTTGGCCTGTAGCACCACTATCAGGAATCCTGGAGTTATCTTTGATCAGGACATAATTATTTAATTAATTTCTACATAAAGCAGACCTCTAGGACTGCCTTTTTTCATTTACGCAATATTACAAAAATTAGACACATCCTGTCACAGATGGATGCAGAAAAACTAATCCATGCATTTGTTACTTCTAGGCTGGATTACTGCAACTCCTTATTATCAGGCTGCCCCAATAAGTCCATTAAGACACAATTTATACAGAATGCTGCAGCGTGTGCTGACAGGAACTAGGAAAAGAGATCATATCTCTCCTGTATTAGCTTCTCTGCACTGGCTCCCCATAAAATTCAGAATGAAATTTATAATCCTCCTCCTCACCTACAAAGCTCTTAATGGTCAGGCCCCTTCATATCTTAAAGAGCTCATAGTACCCTATTACCCCTCTAGAACACTGCGTTATCTGAATACAGGGCTACTTGTGGTTCCTATAGTATCTAAAAGTAGAACAGGAGCCAGAGACTTCAGCTACCAAGCTCCTCTCCTGTGGAACCAACTTCCAGTTTTGGTTCAGGAGGCAGACACCTTCTCCACAGAGTAGGCTTAAGACGTTCCTCTTTGATAAAGCTTATAGTTAGGGCTGGCTCAGGTGAGTCCTGAACCATCCCTTAGTTATGCTGCTATAGGCTTAGACTATTGGGCGATTTCCCATGATGCACTGAGCTCATCTCTTCCCCTCTCTCTCTCTTTCTGCACACATTCATGTCCCATTAATGAATGTTACTAACTTAACCTAACATTATTTGTAAGGGGTGACAGCTGCCACCCCTCTAGATCTGCCCCTGGTGCTGAGCCAAAAGATCTTGCTCACTGAAAAGAGCTGGAATTCCCACCAATTAATCGTAAACCCAAGTCTGCTAAAGTCAATTTAATCTAATGACTTCACCAGCCTAAACATAATTCTGATTCTGAAAATCCCATTCCTCAACTCCCTGCTCGTAGCACTGGGGACAACATCCTTATTTTAGAAGTAGAGCGCTTAAATAGTATCTTGCAATAGCAGAGGAACAGAGTTAGAGATCAGAAGGGAGAGTGAAATGGTGTGTATAGCAGTGAGAAGGGCAGCACTTGAGCAAACACTACCAGTTGGCAGTGAGCCTACTCAACAACCAGTTACCTGCAGCAGAAAATCACCTACATGCAACATGTCTTCGTAAAGCCAGTGTTACAGCCTTAGTCCTTAGCCTGTGTTATATCATTTGATGTATTTGTAACATTAAGTAATACCAAAGGCCTAGGGTCCAAATGTATAAGAAATACGCAAACAGGGTGTCCTGGTAGCTCATCTGGTAGAGCTGGCGCCCCATGTACTAAGGCTGAGTCCTTGCTACAGCGATGATTGGTATGGCTCAGACCCTTTGTTGGGTGTCTCTCTTTCCCCCTTTTCCTGTCACTCTTCAGCTCTCACCATCAATTAAAAGCAATAAAAGCCTCCCCTTTTTTAACTTAATAATACAAACACACACAATCATGCATATACCATTCCCACACATAACTTCTCACTTGATTTATTAGCTCAGTAAAGCTTCATTTGCAAATTGTTCTTCTCATTGACAGGTCTAACGAATGGTGGAGGGGGCACAAGTATTGACATGCAAATGGTTGTTTAAGGGTGTTTCTCCATCCATTTATGGTGAACTGTCAGAGCGAAAAGTTAGGTTTGTGTATGTACGTCAAGTTCCGCAATGATTGAGATTTATAAAACAGATCCATGTTTACGTGTGCTTTATAAATCTGACAAACAGTATGTGGCAGCTGAGGCTCAAGTGGTAGAGTGTTGTCATTGGTTCGTTTTTGGTTTATATAACCTGAACCCATATTACTCCCGATGGCTGTGCTGTCGGGGTGTGAGTGTGTATGTGTGTATAAGTGAGCATAATATTCTGGTGACACTTTGGATAGGAAGTGCTATATTGCTCTTGAGGAGCAGGGTGGCACCTTGTATAGCAGAAAAGCACTGGGTAAAGTAAATTTCTGTTTTCATGAATCAACACAGTTTTATGCATCTGGCCCCAGGTCGTTCATATTCTGACAGAGCCACACTCCATTTCCCATGGGATCTGACCCCACTCCTGAAGATTCCTCTCCGTCAATTGGACTGTCACTCCTAGACTGCTGTCAATCAGGTCTTTCCCTTCACATGTTCCACGTCATCTGCTTATCTTGCTAATCCAGAGGCACAACTCCAGGCCAAGAGGTGAATAAGAGTCACCCAAACAACAACCTAGGGTGTCTTGGTTTCCTTCTCAGTGGGGGGATAATTAAGCTGATGGTGCTTAAACTTAACTGAGAAGTATGAGACAGAACAGCTCTTATTTGTCCCCTGCCTCTAGCAAATCACCTGATGACTCACCTGAGTCAGATGGGATCGGAGACAAATTACATTATTTTAAAAGCTAAAATGTTATTTCCTACATACTCATCCAAAGAATAAAATGAGTCGCAGTAAAAGCCTATAAAGATTCCACTGGAATTAAATCCAGAAGCTGTTCTTTTTGTTGTTACACAGCTACTATAGGTCTTCCTACTATCTGTCTGTATGTATGTATACTTTCACACTGCAGGCAAAAAAGTTTTTTGCTCATATGTGACATGACAGTGTGGACAGCACAAATCACATGGAATCTGATCTTTTCATTTCTAATAAAGTTCACTTCCACATGTGGTCCAAATCAGAAAGTGGTCGAATTGTTTGCAATGCAATCTCAGTGTGAAAAATCGTATCACAATCCATGTGACTCTTAGGTCACTCTAGCTTGATTTGTTACAATTCTGCGCTGACAGGAGTCACTGTGAATACAATCATGGAAGACGGGTGCAATCGAGGTAGTCAGTCAAGGGACAGTGAGGTTTTAGTGAGTGAGGACCTCAAATGTGTTAGTCAAATCGTAACTTATCTGTGTTTGCTCCGACTCCGCATCCACTCACACTTCTGTACTGAAGCCGCAGTCATGGTTCCTCCAGCCATAATTAAAATTTTGGCTCTCTTTCTCTTCATCCTTGTTATCATCCAGTGTTTCCTCTAGGATTTTTTTTAGTAGTGGCGGCAGGCCTGTCCGAACCCCCCCCGCCGTCACGCCACCCCGTCCCATCGTGCCGGCAAACGTTTTACATATGAAACAGAACTGACACTTCGCTGCGACACAAACAAATATATTTACCGTTTTAATGTTCAGCTGAGAACTGACAAGTTGAATGTTGTCCAATTAAAACTGACCCTCCGCGGTGACGTTTTTGGTGGAGCTGTTAGTTTAATAATCGACTTGGAAGAAAGCGAACGTTTTGACAATAAGCTACATCAACACAACAGTATGTGGAGTTAAACTGGACAGCCCCAATAACCTCTGAATAGTTCTACTTGTTGTTAAATTGCAATGTGAGCAGCAGCCAACGGGGATGCATTATGTCGGCAGGATCATTTAAAAGGCAACCGTGACTACATTGTGCGTCTGCCCCATTTCTGATAGAAAATTTACAGTGGCGGGCCACCGCTCCAAAATCAACATAGAGGAAACACTGTCATCTGCTAATAAATTTGCTGGCTTCCACTGCACATGAACTCATAAATGAAACCGTAACCCCGAAATTCCACCAGGCACACTTTTGTGAAGATGTTGGGGGGTAAACACTGACATTAGTGGCCTCCATGTTGATAGCATGCTGCGTGTGACGTCATATCATGTGAGTCAGTTCAGGACTGTGACCTGTTCACACTGGCTGTTCACATTTTTTTTTTAAATGTGGCACATATCAGATCCCAAACAAAGAAATCGTGTCCGTGCAATAAATCAGAATTTAGGGCTAAGGCTTGTGTGAACGTGGCCTATGACTAATGTGCACAGATCACAAGATATGCCTTTTAATGCTTTCTATAAAAATTATGAAGCTTTTTCATCTTCCTCTGTGGCACATATAGAAAACATAGGCTATAGTTGCCAGATCATCTAAATGTTGTGTCATGTTGTCCTGTCTTTTCCTGTCCTGAATAGAAAGACAGTTTTCATATTTCCTACTTGGAGAGATATCCCAACCTGGAATAAATAAATGCGTGTATTATTTTATTGCTGTAGTTGCCATAGGCAATTGCCAGCAGAGCTACCTGCTGCCCTGTGCAGAGAGAGTGTTGGGGAATTTAATAGGCAGTAGCTGCTTTCCAGTGTTTGAGTGGAAACAGCCTGTGGGCCTCAATCCATTCGCTGCTGGCTCACAGCCTGCACAGTCCACTGGGACATCCTGCATTGAGCCGTGCAGCTGAAGCCAGCATTTCAAATGGTGGGCTCTCACGTCTCTCTCCCTAATACTGTCAGGATTCTGAGGGGAACCACGAAGCAGATTGGACAAGAGGTAGAGTGTAAATGGTTTATTAGACAAAGAGTGAATTTGTGAAAAAGGGGGAGCTGGCAGGCGAGAGTGGGAGTCCAGAGGTGGGGGTGATCCAAAGAGTGGCTGGCTGGCAGGCTTGGAGTGTGGGGATCCACACACTGGCTTCAGGAGGCGTAGGCTGAGTGGACTGGACTCCGGGCTGAGTCCCCAGGAATGATTCCTGAGGCAGAGAGACACGGTTAGTAGCGGACAAAAACAGACGGTAAGTAAACGGCTCAGGCAGGCAGCAAAAGGTTGCAACATTGAATTACTGGCTGGAAAGCAGTAGCATACTCTATACTTTACAACAATCCGGCGGAGACTGGATGTGTGGCTGCTCCTTAAGTACTGCAGACGATTAATGAGGTGCAGTTGTGGTGATGACCTCAGCTAGGTGTGTGAGTAGCCAGGGATAGGCACGCCCCCCAAGCACTGCCAGAAGAGTGACACAAAACACCGCAAGACAACACGCAAACCATAGACAAGCACAAACACACACAAACAGTCATCACGGCCGGGGATTTGTGACAAATACACACATACACTCACACAGGTCACTTTTGGGGACACCACATAGACTTACATTAATTTCCTAGAGACCTACCAATAAATCAGACCCACACACACACAGCTGCTAATTTATTTGATGGTCCTGCAATAAATCCTTTGGACGGCTTTTGTTTAAACTGTTTTAGAGAGCGTTTGATTCATCTTTAATATCCCTTTGGTGATCATAATGTTGTTTTTATTATTTTGTCCACCTGAATTATATCAGTGAAGGTAGACTAAATAATAAACACCTCCCTGTATAATGCAAAGCTCCAAAATGATCATACAACTGAATCAAATATTTAACATTGTAACTTATAAAGTCCAGTGTGTAGGATTTAGTGGCATCTAGTGGTTTAGTTGCAGATCACAACTCTGATGCTTCACCCTCCACATTGTAGTATAAAATCTAATGCATGCGGATGACTATTATATGCTAAAAATTCTATTAATCACACAAAATGCTGGAAATAATGGTATAAGCACTATATTTTAATCACACACAGAAAAATCAAGTAATGAGCACTGTATTCAAGTAGAGTTGATTTTATGGTTAATATGATTTAAGTAGGGTTGATTTTATGTGAGCACACAAAACTGTTAATGAAGTAGAGAGCACCATTGTTTTAGTGAAAGTTTGATTTAATGGTTTGGTTTAAAGTAGAGAAGAATATTGAATGTGTAGTTGTAGCAAGAAATAAGTAATGTTTGTACCAAAAATATGTGAATGATTGTAACACAAGCTTTTTGTCATTTTATAAGGTTTATAAAGATTTAAAAATACAGTAAAAGACGTCTATGACATAATGGTGTAAGAAAGAGGTAATGTAAGGTTTTAAAGGATAGAAGTACAGCTAAATAGATTTCAAATGGGGTGAATGGTGGTGAGAAGAGCAAAAAGAAAAGGTCTAGGCATACTGCCAAAGGCCAGGAAGCCAGCAAGGTTAATGATAAGAATTGCTCAAGCCCAGCACAAGGCACAACAGGCCGTGAGGCCTGCAGGATCTGTAGTAAGACTAGCGCGTGTGCAGAAGGACTGACTGTGTGATAAGAAGTGCTCAGGCCACAGGTGCAGAGGAGCTGAGGGTGATGTAGACAAGACAGTAGAGGGGACAGTCCCAGGTTGATGGAATTTTCCAGACATTTCCAGGGGGATGGACACCATTATGTCATGGATCAAAAAATTTACAGTTGGGCAGGACTTATAAGTGTATAAAAGTCTTTCCATGGATGACTCAGGTTTTAATCTTCTGCAAAGGGAATAAAGCTCTACTTCTACTGCCTACTTGGATGAATCCTGGCTGTTTCTTTTCCATCTAAAGGAAATACTATTTGGACCTTATTTGGACACCGAATTTTTCCAGCTAAAGGAAATGTGGTTCCTATAGTCTCTAAAAGTAGAACAGGAGCCAGAGCCTTCAGTTACCAAGCTCCTCTCCTGTGGAACCAGCTTCCATTTGTGGTTCGGGAGGCAGACACCCTCACCACATTCAAGAGTAGGCTTAAGACATTCCTCTTTGATAAAGCTTATAGTTAGGGCTGGATCAGGTGAGTCCTGAACCATCCCTTAGTTATGCTGCTATAGGCCTAGACTATCGGGGGATTTCCCATGGTGCACTGAGCTCCTCCCTTCCTCTCTCTTTCTGCACTCATTCATGTCCCATTAATGCATGTTACTAACTTCACTTCTTACCCGGAGTTCTTGTGCTTTCTCGTCTCGCAGGTTCTTGTCGATCCTGGTGGAGCCTCCTGCCATGGTCCTGCTAGATTGCCATTGCCAATACTGTTGTTGCTGTGCACCTGTCTGTCTGTCTCTCGCTCTCTCTCTCTCTGCCTCTCTCTCTCACCCCAACTGGTCGAGACAGACGACCACCCACCTAGAGCCGGAGGATCTGTCCTAGGTTTCTGCCTTTTAACAGGCAGTTTTTCCTTGCCCTTGTCGCCAAGTGCTTGCTCATGGTGGTACTGTTGGGTCTCTGTAAATAATGTTTTAAAGAGTTCGGTCTAGACCTGCTCTATTTGAAAAGTGTCCTGAGATAACTTCTGTTATGAATTGGCGCTATACAAATAAAATTGAATTGAATTGAATTGAATATATGAAGAGCATTTCACTTGTATGTGTGAGAGGATTTCACTATAGTGTGTGAGAGGATTTCACTATAATGTGTGAGGATTTCGCTATAGTGTGTGAGAGGATTTCACTTGGTTATATGAGAGCATTTCAGTATGGTGTGCGAGAGGATTTCAGTAGTGTGTGTGAGAGCATTTTAGTAGTGTGTATATAAGAGCGTTTCACTTGTATGTCTGAGAGCGTTTCAGTAGTGTGTGCGAGCGAATAATTTTTCAGTTGTTTATGTGAGAGTGTTTCAGTAGTGTATGTAAGAGCTTTTCACATGTGTTAGTGAGAGATAATTCTGAATAATGTCCCTGGTGGCCCCTCATAAAAATGCAAACAAAAGTCACTTTCAAGGAGGATATCAAAATGCTAACAAAAGGCAAACTTCAATTGACACATGAAATAACCTGGACTCTGAACTACAACACTTGATGATACTCACTGACTTACTGAAAAAGATGAACTGACAAAGGGAGACAAGGACTATTTATACCATGTGTAAGTGAAAACAGGTGAAAGCAATTACAAAGGCGGGAAAATCACACAAAGGGAGGAAGTCAGGATTTGAATAGTGAGGGAAAAGGTAAGTACAAAATAAAACAGGAAGAACTAAATATGAAACACATGACTAAACTTAACAAACTTGACGAGACACAACATAGGAGCTTTCAACATTTTGAATAAGCATGGACCGTTGCAGTATGTGCATAGAAATTAGCGTTTCTGACTAAACTACTAGTTTAACATAAAGTGCTTCAGTAATTCGCATCTGGACACTGTTTGCATCTCCCCATTCATAGCCCAAAAAAAGGGAGACAACCTCTATTTAATGTCCTGTATATTACAGGGATAACAAGTTTACTCAAAACCTTGGAAAAGTGAACCAAAACGTCAAGAAAAGGCTGCAGTGTAATAATGAAAAATATACACCGATCAGCCATATATTAAGTGAATAACACTGATTATCTGGTTACCTGTCAGTGGGTAGAATAAATTAGGCAGCAAGGGAGCATCATTTTGTGCTCAAGTTGATGTGTTAGAAGCAGTAAAAATGGGCAGCATAAGGACTAAAGCATTTGACAAGGGCCGAATTGTGATGGCTGGATGACGTGTCCCGTTCTTCAGTGGTCAGTACCTAAAAGTGGTCCAAGGAAGAAAAAGCGGTGAAACGGAGACAGGGTCATGGGCCAAGGCTCATTGATCCAACAGATGAGCAACTATAGCTCAGATTGATGAAAAGGTTAATGCTGGTTCTGATAGAAAGGTGTCAGAACACAGTGCATCACAACTTGTTTGGATTGGACTTGCATATGACCTGCATTACACACACATCTTGTAGGTGCAATGCATCACATTTAATTGCTTGATGGTCACTTAGTCTGATAAAACCTCAAGGCCATTAATATACACACACAGTTACTCAGACTTTGAGAGCACCAGCAGATGTGTACTTCAGTACTAATGATACATTTTAATCACCACACTATCTACCACAAATTCTTTTAACTTTCAGTAGTTTCTAAGAGTGATCAGATTTTGAATCAGTTGCTCTCACAGAAATCCTCTATTACTGAGCTGAACTGTGTGTCTAACAGAGGAGGATTTAACATGTTGCCACTGGGAATAATTATTATATCTTGTTAATAGTGCTGCAGGCTCACTACAAACAACATTAGATTCTATCACTCCTATAAAGAGGAAAGTATTAAAACATAGGAGGCTAGCACCGTGATACAACCCCTGAAAGGAAATGGCGCTCTTCGAAATTATTAGAATATGGCTCAATTTGGCAATATAATCTTAAAACATATAGAAAGGCCCTCCGTAATGGCAGAAGAGCCACATATCCCCATAATAAGTAGCAACGACTTTATGAGCTTCTTTAACGATAAAATTATTAGTATTAGAGACTAAATTAATAACCAAATGCCCTCAACAAGTATCACTGTCTCTCCAAATTCAGGAACTTTAACTAATGTAAAATCAGATATATATTTAGCCTGTTCTTCTATTATCAATCAGTTAACCTCAATAATTTCTACATCTAAGCCATCAACCTGTCTGTCAGACCCCATCCCAACCAGGCTGCGTAAAGAAGTCATACCCTTAATTGGCACTTCTTTACTGGATATGATCAATCTTTCTTTATTGTCAGGATATGTACCTCAGTCCTTTAAAGTAGCTGTTATTAAACCCCTTCTTAAAAAGAGTTCCACAAGGTTCTGTATTTGGACCAATTCTATTCACTTTATATGTGCTTCACTTAGGCAAGATTATTAGGAATCACTCCATTAACGTTCATTGTTATGCAGATGATACACAGTTATACCTGTCGATCAAGCCCGATGGAATTAACAAATGTCTTGAGGACATAAAAACCTGGATAAGTTGCAATTTTCTGATGTAAAACTCACGAAAAACTGAGATTCTTGTACTTGGCCCCAAAAACCTCTAAGACTCACTGTCTAAACATATAGTTACTCTAGATGGTATTACCTTGTCCTCTATCACCACTGTCAGGAATCTTGGAGTCATCTTTGATCAGGACATAATTCATTATTTCATTAATTCCCACATAAAGCAGACCTCCAGGACTGCCTTTCATTTACACAATATTACAATAAGACACATCCTGTCATAGACGGATGCAGAGAAACTAATCCATGCATTTGTTACTTCTAGGCTGGATTACTGCAATTCCTTATTATCAGGTTGCCCCAATAAGTCCATTAAGATGCTCCAATTAACCCTTTAAGCGCCAAAGTCGCAAAATTGCGACAGGACACGATACTGTATCAAACAGCTGTTTTCTCCCAATAGAGTGTTATATCTCGTTCATACTCCCCTCCACTAGTTGGCAGACCCGTACTTAGACCTTAGCTCAGAAATACATGTTTCAATGCAAAATGTTCGAGGAAGTCCCGTCCAAACTGTTGGGTGAGAAACCGGAAATAGTGTGCCAGGGCGCTATTTATGCTGAAGCGGTATTGCTGGATTTAGGAGTTATTGAGACGGAATAAACGACAATGGCAAGAAAAAAGTTAACGCTTAGGGAAGTGATGGGTCTCCTTTTCGCTGATCCTGATTCTGAAGGGGAAAATCTACCTTTGGGAGATGATGGTCGGTCGATTAGTGAGCGTGATAGTCACGGTGCGTCTTTGCAATGGCGCTGCCGGGCAAAGCAAGGAAAACACACAGCACAAACACACGACCCTTTGCCCAACATAGGTGGGAGTACTACACAAACTCGTAGTATCAGTAAGGGAGCTAATGGATGTGGTAGAAGTAGCGGGGATGGTGAGAATAGCGCTGGGACCAGCGTTAGTGTTCACTCTTTCTACCACGCCGGTCACAGTGAGTCCATGCGCGGCAGTGGCGCAGCCATTCCATGTGGCAGTGGTGTGCCTGTCCATTTGTTAGGCTATGTGGTGGGGTCTCAATATTGTTCATATTGTCTCAGTACTGTGCCTTGCAATGAGAGGTTCCACACTCTACAAATACTACAAACTTTTATCTGGATAGATGGGCACAGATTAGGCCTCTGCAGCTAAAAGACGCCTACTGTTATTATTATGATCATATTATAATGATCATAATAATAATAATAATAATAATGAGGAAGAGAATAAAAAAGAAAAGAAAAAGTGTCCTCCAATGGTGGTGGATAAAAAATCATAAAAAACGCCTACTGTTTACATGAATTTTGTGGTAGTAATAGTTCTAGTTTACGACTGTTGGCTTACAATTTTCTTTTACCTGTTCATTTGATATGTGGACAACATCACAAATGGATGGAGGGGGGTGAATCTGATGAAATAAGTTCAACTCTCTTTCAAAATATCAGGTATTTCATGGAAATTATATAATCCAATATGGCCGTCGCCCTATGACATCATAATATGCAATTTAGATGGGGAGATTTACTCCCTAGATAGACTTTAGGTCATTCTCAATATTTGTCTCATTTACGCTTTGTCTCTATCTCAAACCACTTTCAAGCCAGAGCCTCCTGAAATTTAGATGTCAAAATCTAGTATTTTTAAAAATAAAACCAGGCGCCTAAAGGGTTAATTCATAACGCTGCAGCACGAGTACTGACAGGAACTAGGAAAAGAGATCATATCTCTCCTGTACTAGCGACTCCGCACTGGCTCCCTGTAAAATTTAGAATAGAATTTTAAAATCCTCCTCCTCACCTACAAAGCTCTTCATGGTCAGGCCCCTTCATATCTTAAAGAACTCATAGCACCCTGTTACCCCTCTAGAACACTGCTGAATGCAAGGCTACTTGTGGTTCCTATAGTCTCTAAAAGTAGAACAGGAGCCAGAGCCTTCAGTTACCAAGCTCCTCTCCTGTGGAACCAGCTTCCAGTTGTGGTTTGGGAGGCAGACATGTCTCCACATTTAAGAGTAGGGTTAAGACGTTCCTCTTTGATAAAGCTTATAGTTAGGGCTGGCTCAGGTGAGTCCTGAACCATCCCTTAGTTATGCTGCTATAGGCCTAGACTATCGGTGGATTTCCCATGATGCACTGAGCTCCTCTCTTACGCATTCATTCATGTCCCATTAATGCATGTTACTAACTTCACTTCTTCCCCGGAGTTCTTGTGCTTTTTCGTCTTGCAGGTTCTCATGGATCCTGGTAGAGCCTCCTGCCATGGTCCTGCTTGGCTCCCATTGCTAATATTACTGAAATATTATTATTATTATTGTTATTAGGGACCAAGCCAGTGACCGCTGCAGGTCCCTACTGTATTGCCAGGAATTATTATTATTATTATTTGCTGCCCACTCGACTGCATATTTAGCGACTGCAGCATACTCGAATGGTCATGGAAATCTGCACAAAATTCAATCGTTCGAGAAACCCAAAGTATGCAATTGTCCCCGTGCACGGGCGCCACCAAATGGCGGAGCCCCACCCCCCCGAATCAGTCACCAAGACCAGTGAAGCCGACATGTACGAAAACCAGTACGCATGTGTATCATGATGAAAGAAGCAGAAAAGCCTCTTGGACCCATACCTCAAACCCAACAGGAAGTCGGCCATTTTGGATTGTGTTGTCATTTCTGGCAATTTTCACCATGGCATTGCGACATTCCGTTGAACAGCGTGGATGTGGCGTGGCGTCCCATGGTGTCCAATTTCGATCCTTCGCCATGAAAACAGAAAGTTGTCATAACTTCTGCGTACATGATCCGACTGCAACGAAACTTCACATGTTCGATAGGAGTCCTGTCCTGAACACGTCTATGTGATAATATTCAGTAATAGTCAGAGCGCCACCTAGTGGCAACAGGAAGTATCACATTTTATACTTTCATGTTCTACTCCTAGCAGGATGATCAGATCCAGCTGAAATTTACTTATAAAATGCAAAACACATTGTTGATGATATGTGATGACTGCGGTGAGTGGGCGTGTCTGTGGCGTGGCGGGAAATTTTGATGTACCGCCACAAAACACGAATTTGCTATAACTTGAGTGTACATTGTCCAATCGGCTCCAAACTTCACTTGTCTGATAAGAGTCCCGCCCTGAACATGGCTATGTGATAATATTCAGTAATAGTGAGAGCACCACCTAGTGGTGAAAGGAAATGTATTTTTTGTACTTTTATTTATATCTTCAAGCATATTGACCAGATCCAGCTGAAATTATGTGAAAAGTTCCTTAGGAGGATGAGGATCACAAATTATGAATCTTAAGAATTTGCATGGAACCATGTTGCCATGCCGACGCGGCAAAAATCTAAAAAAATCACACTTTTGGGGGGACTAAACATGCCTGAAAACTCATAAAACTTTGCACAGAATTTGGTGGTGGCGGACGCCTAGGTATTGTCTTGGTCCCATGGATGGGCATCGCAAAATGGCTTAGCCACGCCCCCAAGAGTCAGCCCCCATGACATGAATGACTGACATGTATGAAAATTGCTACGCATGTGTATCATGATAAAAGAAGCAAAAAAGTCTCTTGGACCCATACCTCAAACCCAACAGGAAGTCGGCCATTTTGGATTTTGTCGCGATTTGCACATGTTGTATTTGAACGAACTCCTCCTAGGGCATTTATGGAGCGACTTCAGATTTGGACACAGCCATCTAAACACATTCACCATTAAAAGTTGTGCTCTTCAGTTTTTTTCGTCAAACTTCCTGCCCGTGGCGTGGTGTCCCGTGGCATCCAATTTCGATCTTTCGCCATAAAAAGAGGGATTCGTCATAACTTCTGCATACATGATCCGACTGCAACGAAACTTCACGTCTGATAAGAGTCCCGCCCTGTACACGTCTATGTGATAATATTCAGTAATAGTCAGAGCACCACCTAGTGGCAACAGGAAGTATCACGTTTTACATTTTAAAGTGCGTTTAGGCTAATAACGTTTGTATAGTTTGTCACACATTCAAAAAACTTATATCCACACGTTCGGTGAATGGTGCTGAATCTCCCAATATAGGCCACGCACATTACCCCCAAGCTTTTTTTCAGCTAGAGCGCAAAATGTCCTTAAACTACTTTTTCGTTTTCCTCCTATGTGCTTTGTCCGATTCGCACAAAATGTTGCACGTAGCATCTGGGGACCGTCCTAATAATAAACTAATCAAAAGAATTTTGAAATTTCTAAAAATAAGCATGTTATAAAATTAGCACTTCCTGTGGATTTTTGTTTAAAAGAGGAAGTGGAGTATTTTTCCACATTGGTATGTCCGATTGACACCAATCTTGGGTCCATAGTTCCCCATGTCTTCCTTAGCCATCGTGCACAATTTCAGGCCATCGCCACTAGGTGGCGTTCTTTAATACGAAGAACTTTGTCAACAGGAAGTATCACGTTTTATACTTTCATGTTCTACTCCTAGCAGGATGATCAGATCCAGCTGAAATTTACTCATAAAATGCCAAACACACTGTTGTTGATGTGTTGACTGTGGTGAGGGGGCGTGTCTGTGGCGTGGCGGGAAATTTTGATGTATCGCCACTAAACACGAATTCGCTATAACTTGAGTGTACATTGTCCAGTTGGCTCCAAACTTCACTTGTCTTACAAGAGTCCCGTCCTGAACACATAGTGATAGCGCCACCTAGTGGCAACAGGAAGTAAGTGCTGCATGGCGATTTTGAGCTGATTTACGTGACATTTTCATGTTGTGGTCTGCACTTGTTACGACGGCACGTGACATGGCCGCAGCACACCCTGGCGCGCGCTGGGTGCGAGTCCCGTTCAACGCTGCTTGCAGCTTTAATTATTATTATTGTTGTTATTATTGTTGCTTCAGTCGCTGTTGTTGCTGTGGTCGCTGCTCGTTGTCCCCCATTGTTGTTGTCTTTGTCGTAATCATCTTCGTGTTCATCATCATCAGTCACTACTATTAGTGTAGTTCTTGCTACTGTTGTTGCTGTGCACCTCTGTCTGTCTGTCTCTCTCTGTCTCTCTCTCTGTCTGTCTCTCTTCCTCTCTCTGTCTCTCTCACAAATTCAAATTCAAATCAGCTTTATTGGCATGAATGTAAAACAACAATATTGCCAAAGCTACAAATAAATTACATAAGAACAATTTCATACATTTCATTAAATAAGCAAATAGTAAAGGTGTTTGTGTGTTAATAAAAAGTAAAATAATAATAATAAAAAAGAAAGTTAGAAAGTGAAAATAATATATTAAAAATTAAAATAAATAAATAAAATATTAAGCGTGTGTGTTTTAGAAAATGAAAATAATATATCAAAAATTAAAATAAATAAATAAAATAGTAAGCGTGTGTGTGTGTGTTAGAAAATGAAAATAATATATTAAATAAATATTAAAGCTGCAAGCAGCGTTGGGCCGGACCTCGCACTCCACGCAACTCGGGACGTGCTGCAGCCGCGTCGCGTGCCGTCGTAACACATGCGGACCACAACATGAAAATCTGCCGTTAAACAGTTCAACATCGGCACGCAGCGCTTACTTCCTGTTGCCAGTAGGTGGCGCTATCACTATGTCTGAATATTGTCCTGTACACGTGTTCAGGGTGGGACTGTTATCAAGCAGTGTGGAGCCGATTAGACAATGTACACTCAAGTTATAGCAAATTCGTGTTTTGTGGCGGTCCATCAAATTTTCCCGGGGAGGAGTTCATTCAAATACAACGCGAAAAGTTCGCCGAAAGTGAATCTTTAAACAAAATGGCCGACTTCCTGTGGGGTTTCGGGTATGGGTCCAAGAGGCTTTTTTGTACGTCCCTATGCCTAAGGAAGACATGGGGAACAATGGACCCAAGTTTGGTGTCAATCGCACATACCAATGTGGAGAAATACTCCACTTCCTTTTTTGCCGAAAAATCTACAGGAAGTCTTAATTTTATAGCACGCTTATTTTTAAAAAATTCAAAAATGTTCAAATTACTTTTTTTACCAGGGCGGTCCCCAGGTGCTAGGTGAAATATTTTGTGCAAATCAGACAAAGTCCTAGGTTTGTGCCTCTTAAAAGGCAGTTTTCCTTGCCCCCGTCGCAAAGTGCTTGCTCATGGTGGTACTATTGGGTAAATAATGTTTTAAGGAGTTCGGTCTAGACCTGCTCTATTTGAAAAGTGTCCTGAGATAACTTCTGTTATGAATTGGCACTATACAAATAAAACTGAATTGAATTGAATTTGTCTGAGTTCATGTTGTAGTGGGAAAATGCATTCAGGGATAAGGTTCTGTGAACATGAAGCAAACTATATTATGTTGTGCTATTTCATGTTTAATTTTACAGGCTTACAGTATAACATTTTATGTTCATGTTTGTTCATCTTCATGTATTGACACTCTGGTTGTCTCACACTAGCAAGGAGAGTTGTTATTCATTGTCCCATGAGCTAAGCACATTCCAAAGACCAAGGCTGTCTCCTGGAGAGTACGGCATCAGATGACTTACGACTACTGCTTATCAGACATTAGACGTCACCAACAGACACCCTTGGGAAAGAGGCATATAATAGAGTGATTTTCTTTGTTCTAGTTAGTTGATTTTCGAGACAACTCGGTTTCCTTGTATCCTGTGTTGATGCAAATAAATCTTGCGCGTGAAGTGAAACGGTCAATTCTCCTCGTCATCTGGGAGTCGGTGTCACCAGTTAACTAGTTAAAAGTTTATGTCAGCTAGACATCGATTGAGGTGCATTGAGACAAGAAAAATTAAACCACAACATTTGACAAGCCAAGCCAGGAGGACAAGCCGGGCCCGGGTTCCTGGCGGACAGCCCTCACTCCACCACAGACCGACCACTCTAAGAGCGCTCAAAAGGTAAGCAGAAAAACCTTTTCTGCATATGGTGTTTCTGTCTGTAGGGAGAGAGAGCAGTCTTTGACTCCCACTTCGTCCTAAGAACGTAAGAAAATAAGGACCCTGTGACACTTGTTTATTGACTCTAATATGCTACTAAATTACACAAAATTATACTGAATTATATAAAGCTAAATTGTGCTTTATTGATGTTCTGATTTTGATGTTTTGCTAATTTGTTGATTGACTTATTTCCATGTCTTAATTTCCATATTTAAATTGAGTAACTGCTGAATTGAATTGCTGTTATCACAAAGCGTGCGTCATGCATGAGGTGTGTGTGTGTGGAGTGAGTGAAAGTCCTAACCAAAGCCAAATACTCGGTATATGAATAGGTAGTGTGAAGAAGTCCTGGGGAAGTCACAGTGTGTACTCATTGATCTAGGTGGGATTATTTAAAAAAAATAATAGCATCTTGCTGAGAAACCGCTGTTCTATTGCTATATTAAGCAATATAGGCAGGCAGGCCCGGTAGTGAATGCTAGCCAAGATTCCGCTACATTAGGATCATCCTTGTGGTCTGTTTGACTGTAGGGCTAGGCGTTCGGTGAACAAAAAATTTTTTAAAGTATTGTTGTTGTGGTGACCATCATGTGTGCTGGTTGAATTAAAAATTTTTCCTTGTAGTTGTTGTTTTTGCTGCTTTTGGAAAAATTGCTGTAGTAATTTTATGCTGCTTGATAATTACATTTTTTCGTATGCGGGTGGGAAAATACTTGACATACTGACCATATCACCAGGAGTGATCTTGCTATTGTTGTTTTTTTCCCCCCCTGTAGATAGACACCTGATAAGAATATCATTTTCCAAGTGATAGTGTTGTACCCATATATTGGAATTCCCCATTTTTTAAGTAGATTATTTGGAGTGACTGAAAGTTTGCCTAGGACATAGGTTTACTGTGGTGTCATATGTGTTCACCCCTTAGATCCCTCTCCGTGAGGTTTGCAGCAGTTGTCTTATCATCCTGCACGGTGCAGCTGGTAGAGCTACTTGTGTGGTCAACTTACGTGGGGTTTACACTCTCACTTTGTTTGGGAAAGTGGGACGGTGGGAGGAGGGTGATATTCTTGTTCTTTTTCATGTGTTACTATTATTTTTATTGTTGGTTTATTAGGACATTATGTTTGTACATTGCTACTATGCCAATTAGATATGCATCCTAGTTAACCTGTGCTACGTGGGGGCCTCACTTTTACTAGTTGGAATGTGCGTGGGCTGGGGCATGTGCTCAAGAGAGCTAAGGTGTTCTCTCACTTAAAATCTCTGTCTGCTGATACAGTGTATTTGCAAGAAACGCATATGTGACCTGTTCCATCATTTTGAGTCACTTTGACCCAGAAACACATTTTGAGTTTTCTTCTTGGCTGTAAAGAGGAAAGTCTCAGCTTTATGGCGATACCAAAATTATTTTTCTACTCCAAAATTGTATGAGACACGCTCTTCCAAAGGTCGACTGTCACCAAACCTTGTTTTTTGAGAAAAAGGGCTCTAAAGATAGCAATCAACATTCCGCTATATTCCAAATGAATTTAAAGACATTTATAAACAGTTTATATTCAAATAAATAAACTTACAATTCAAAGTGCTTAACATGATTATAATCAGAGACATTGTACGCTACCATCGGGTTAGCCATGAGTGGAATATCTTCCTCCTCGCCTCCGTCACACTCACTTTCTTCGCCATCACGATCGGAGCCAGCCGGTGTCGGTGGCGCGAAATCCAAGTCAGACTCGGAGGTTGAGCCGCCACTGTCACTCTCACTCTCAGCTGCCGGTGGGGTGAAATAGTCCGTAATAAGGTCTCCAGTTGTCGTCTGAAGTATCATGTCTTACAGGAATTTAATTTAAAAGTTGAGCAATGCTGTCTAGGCTGTCAATCTGTCAATCTGACTCCGTGTCCGTGTCTATCTAAACTGACAGTTGACAGATGATGCAAATGACACAAACACGCTAGCTGGTGTTTTGAAATCTGACACCGTTTTCGTTTTATTTATGCTAGCTATATTTAATTAAAAACATGTAAAAACTGAAAATAGCCCAAAATTGTATTTTCTTGTAAAACGTGTTTCTACACAAACGGGCTGCTGCGACATCCGACTCATTTTGATGGAATGCGTCACATATCAGACCCACAAAGGAAAAGTTGCTTTTTCGATCCGAAAGACGGTTCCATTTAAGCATGTACTGTGAGTGATCTAAACGGCCGATTTATCTTGGTAACTGGCTACATTTACTCATTTCATGTCACACTCCTCAATGTATGTGGTCCAAATATTGATGACTCCAGCCTTCTTCCATAAGATATTTAACTTACTGCCTGATCTTTCTGATACAAATTTAATTGTGGGTGGCGATTTCAACTGCGTGCTTGATAAGCGCTTTGATAGGTCTGTCCAACTAAATCAGTCGTCTACCTCCTCCGTGGTTTTACTTGATGGCTTCCATGAATCTAGTTGATATTTGGCGACTGGGGCATCCTACAGATAGAGATTACTCTTTTTTTCTCACAAATGCACAAGTCCTATTCAAGAATAGATTATTTTCTACTTGACTCTAAATTGATATTGTCTGTGGTTTCTTCAAAATACCACAATATTTTAATTTCTGACAACTCTCCGACTTCATTGATTCTTGACCTTAATCATAAAAAGCAGCAGTATACCTGGCATCTTCACCCATCACTGCTTTCTGATGCTTCATTTTGTCAATACATATCTACTAAGATCTCTGAATTTCTGGAGAGTAATGACAACTCAGAAGTCACAGACTCCATTTTATGTGAAACTTTCAAAGTTGTGATTCGGGGTCACACAATTTCTTTTGAATCTTCACTGAAAAAGGAAAAGCGAAAATGGCTGTTAGAAATTGAAACTGAGCTATCACTACTGGAACTTGCCTACAGGACTTCCTCCAGCCCTCCCACCTTACAAAACTTCTTAAACTAAAATGTGAATATAATACCATCCTATCCGGCCAGGTATGTGACCAAGGTATGTGTTTAAGGTCAGACAGAAACATTTTGAGTTAGGGGATAAGCCCCATAAATTACTGGCCCGATGTGGGACTTGTGACGTCAACAGGCCAAGTACTCATCCAACTCAAACCGAATGTTGTTCTACCAAGGAAAAAAAAAATATCCACTGACATTTGACCAGGTCACAGGGATCCGAAGTACAATACAAGGCCTGTTAGAAGCTGGAGTTCTAGAAAGAGCAGCGAGCCCCTGCAATACCCCCATTTTTCCAGTGAAAAAGACTAACTCAGAGAAGTGGAGGCTAGTGCATGACTTGAGAGCCATAAATGACATAGTGATTTCCGAAACCCCACAGGTTCCTGATCGTAAACAATGTGAAAAAGATTCCCTCACAGTTTTGCAGCTACTGGCGCAGAAAGGGCATAAAGTAAGTAGAGAGAAACTTACATTTTGTCAAACAAAGGTTAAATACCTAAGTAGGCAGTTACACGGCCCGACTACAGCTATTGTCTATCTAGACGTAATATGCAAAGCACCACGACCAACCGACATCAAACAAACCTTGTCTTTCTTGGGAATGGCAGGTTACAGACGCCCATGGATAACTGACTATGCTTTGAAGTCACATCCACTGCGAAATTTAATCAAAACAAAACAAAACTACACACTTGCAGTGGAATGGCAAGGCAGAGCAGGCATTTGCACAACTTAAGTAAGGGATAATGCCCAACGAAGTGTCCATAATCAGGAATTAATGGACGACGCGGAGGCTGCGCGTCGGACGGTTGCCTCTGCAAAGTCCATTAATGCCTGATTATGGACACCTTGAAGGGCATTATCCCGCTTATACCATGGTCACTTGCCAAAGAAAAGAAATTAAGACCATTAATTTATATTTTCATGCGTTTTACAATCAAAATATAAAGTTTTTCATAAGCCATAATTTAGTTTCCATGGTAACGCCTGAAGGTTTGACTAATACCTGGAACAATCATTAACTCCCGTAAGGTTCTTACGCAACGGAAACGTTGTTCACTCCTCCAGTAAATAGGATGGACCTTAGATACGACTTGGCAACGGGAGATATTCTAGTCCGCTCAGCTAGGAGCCAGAGAGCTAACGTTATGCTAGCAAGTTTAACAAAGAGACTAGCTAGCTAACCAGTCATGTCATTGTCCCCAAATCTATATCAAGATTTTCGCGAACAAAGGATCGGCCGTGTGTAACGTTACTGTTGGCCACGGCATGAAGTGCCGAGTTGAACAGCGAACGGGATGTGAGATGATTGCTTATGTGATACAAAGTATCAGTAAGTTTAGAGGGGAAGTGTACTTCTTGTAGCTTGTGTGTTACAGTCGCCATCCTGTGATGTTCAGAGGATAAAGCACTGAAGAACTACACTCAGTGTTGGAAGTAAAGTATTCAGATGGTTTTTCATGGGGATTTAATTTATTTCTAATGTGGAGGCCAGCTGATGCCAATGCCAGCAGAGGTTTGTAGGACTATATATATTGCCACATTGTATTAACAGGACCATTTTCATGAGGCTTGCAACATTTAACCATAATTCATGCCATTTTTGATGCTGACTGGATGTATCTTGCTTTTTTATGTTGTAGCCATGGCTGTCAAACAATGTAGTTTTAAATAATTAAAAACCATAGGTAGTACGTTTTTATTTCAAAGAAACATGTCAACAATTAACAATTAATTAACTGGAAATCACATAGGCCTAAATAGAAAAAAAAAACTTAATTAACGGTAATTCTGCACCAGACCCACAGCTGGAAAACTGGGCCCTATGTGTTAGCTACAGTAGCCTAGCTGTTTTATTTAAAATAAAATTTGACGTTTCCATTTATCGTGCAATTTGATAGCGATAAAGGCAAGTCCAGCATAGCGGCCTTTGAAGGAGGGTGTTTGACAGCAGGGGACTGGCCATGATGGGCACTGCTTGTTGGGACATTAGAAGACGACAAGACGTGGCTCCATTCTCCTCTCACCCGCACTGATGGAGCCCACTAAGCCCGCAGGCGGCTTTCGCATCTCAGTATATTAACTGCCTATTTTGTTGTTATTTTGGTGTTGATCTCATCTTTTTCATCTTCTATTTGATTTAATTCTGTTAACTCTTTGTGCCGTTTCTCTCTTTTCTTTTCGATTTCTCTTTCTTCAGCTGCATCACAGTCATCAAAGTTGTCATATTCTCCAAATATGTTAAAAGAAATGTTGAAGTCACTCGTTGTTTGTTGCAGTGTTGCAATAAATTGCAAACAGAGGCTTTGTTCCCGTTCCTATGGTTACTCATTTTAGAGACAGGCTGATACGCCAGCTAGCGCATTAATTTAGAACGGTGAACAGACAATTTGACTGGAACTACTTGGTAGGTGTCCATATATCAGGGATTAATGGACACCCTGCAGCCAATCATAATCGAGTATACCCCTAGACCATGGTATAAAGGTGATTTATCTACTGCTCCTGCACTTACGAATCCAGACTTCTCAAAACCATTTAATTTGTTTGTTGCAGAGAAACAAGGTTTTGCCAATGCTGTGTTAACACATAAGCATGGCCAGCATAACAACTGATTGCCTATTTCAGCACACAACTTGAAACCACGGTGAGAGGAATGCCGCCCTGTTACAAGGTACTGGCAGCAGGGGCATATGCTTATGAAAAAGCCTCTATCATTACTATGGGACATGAGGTATTTTTGTACACTAATCATGCACTCCATGCACTTCTCACTGCACCAAACTTTATCACACACGCACGACGCACAGGGTATGATATCAATCAATGTCAATCCCGCTGAGAGTTTAACACTCCCGCATGATGGTACCCCAAATGATTGTGTGGCAGTTTCTGAGGCGTATCTAAAGGCCCGAAGTGATCTCTCAGCTGAACTATTGCCAGGAGCGCAGCTCTCAATGTTCGTGGATGGTTCATGTTACCGTACCAACACCAGATTGGTTGCGGGTTACTCTGTTGTTGCACAAATGCCAGACATGGAATTTGAAACAATAATGTTGGGGCGGCTGTGGCTCAGAGGCAGAGCGGGTCGTTCCTTAATCGGAAGGTTGTGGGTTTGATCCCCGGCTCCTGGTGCCACATGTCGAAGTATCCTTGAGCAAGATACTGAACCCCAAATTGCTCCCGATGCCGTGCATCGGTGTGTGAATGTTTATTAATGTTAGTTTCTGTTCGATGGACTTTGCCATTACTGAGTGAATGTGTGTGAAAGGGTGAATGTCTCACGTAGTGTAAAAGCGCTTTGAGTGGTCGGAAGACTAGAAAGGCGCTATACAAGTACAGGTCCATTTACCATCCAACTACTATATGCTCCCCTTTCAGCACAAGCAGCAGAACTTAAGGCTTTAGCCGCAGCGTGTCGGTTAGGTCAAGGTAAATCCTGTAACATTTAGACACAGCATATGCACATGGTGTTTGTCACCTCAATGGCACCATATGGAGGCAGAGAGGCTTCATGAGGGCAGATAGCAAACCAGTGTCACAAGGGCCATCTCATTTGCCAGCTTCATTAGTTAGTAAATTATTAGTAATTAGTAAAATGTGCAGCTCACAGGTCGGCCACCAATTCTGTTACAAGCCGAAGGCCATTGTGTGTTATGGTAGTTGCTACTGTTGCTGCTGTGCACCTGTCTAACTGTCTGTCTGTCTGTCTGTCTGTCTGCTTTCTCGTCTCGCAGGTTCTCATGGATCCTGGTGGTGCCTCCTACCATGGTCCTGCTTGACTGCCATTGCTAATATCACTGATATTATTGTTATTATTATTATTACTAATATTACCATGAATATAGTTACTATTTTTACTATTTTCACTGCTCATTGTCCCCCATCGTTGCTGTTGTCGTCGTCATCATCTTCTTCATGTTCATCGTCATGGGTCAACGCTATTAGTGTAGTTGTTGCTACTGTTGTTGCTGTGCAACTGTCTGTCTCTGTCTCTTACTCTCTCTCTCTCTCTCTCACCCCAACTGGTCGAGGCAGACGACCACCCACCTAGAGCCGAAGGGTCTGTCCTAGGTTTCTGCCTCTTAAAAGGCAGTTTTTCCTTGCCCCCTTCGCAAAGTGCTTGCTCATGGTGGTACTGTTGGGTCTCTGTAAATAATGTTATTAGGAGTTCGGTCTAGACCTGCTCTATTTGAAAAGTGTCCTGAGATAACTTCTGTTATGAATTGGTGCTATACAAATAAAATTGAATTGAATTGAATTGAATAGTACAGCAAAACTCTTCAAAATCAAGACAGAGATGAAGAATTGTATTCTACTCCATGTGCTGTTCGCTGGGTCTTGATTGAACTTGAAATTGTGATTTGAATGCAGCTTTCTGTAGACTTGCCTTCACTATTTTATTGTGAACTGCCTTACCAATGCTGTCTCACTTTCAATTCTGTAAGGGCTGGGAAATAAAATGTATTGAAAGACTGGGAGAGTGAGTACAGGAGCAACGTAAAATAAACATCAAAAGGAAATGGATGTCAAAAAAAAAAGAAACTGACTGACAGTGAGAAAACAGGAGGCTGTAGGGGCACAATTGTTATCTGTGTACTGGTGCACCCGAAAACCTAAAGTATTTTCATCAGGTCCTTGTTTAACTGCCATGCCTTAAATGTCTCTAGTGGCAGTAACCTTTATAATCAAAATCAGAATCAGACATACTTTAATAATCCCAGGGGGAAATTACTTTCGTTACATACTCCATATGAGATAGACATACATATATTAAGAATATATATATATATATATATATATATATATATATATATATAGTATAATTTAAAAAATATAAAATATAATTTAAAGTCACACTTTCAAATGTACAAATATGGCAAGTGTAAAGTGGTCGCAGGCTTCCTCTTCACCAGAGGCACATAGCAGGATGTTGGGTTTGCAGAGGGAGAGATGTACGACAACGATGATGACTTGCAGGATCTCTCTCGGTAGATGATATGGACGGAGTCCAACGGCAGCAGTTCAGCATCCGGGCCACAGAGCTGGCACATGATGGGCACTGCTTGATCCATGATCGGCACAACCCTGGTCCGCCCGGATGGTGTGGAAGCCACCAACAGATACACTCCGGTCCGTAATGTCCCTGTGCAGCCATGCCCCAGCGAAACACACCAGACTCCCGGTACTCTGCGTGGCTCCGCGTCAATGCCGTCAGCTCGTACATTCCGTTGCTAGGAGACCGCACATCCACCATAACAAGGCTTAAATCTTCTCCTTCTCCATAAACCCGTCCCCTCCTCTCTTCCCCCAATGTTGCTTCCCTCCTCTGCATCCCCAGTGTGTTTTTCTCCAGAGTTCAGGTGGTAAATCAGCTGCTCTGGCCACTATGCCAGTCGGCATTAGCACAATCAGCTGTTCTCCGGAGTAAACAACGGCAGCGTGTCCTGGTGGAGGCAGCATTAAAACACGAAAAAAAACACAAAAACTCTCAAACATTAGAGAGGGCAGGACTTCATAGAGTTACAGTGAAAAAATAAGAACGAACAAAAATAGAAGAAAAGTTAAGAAGTTAAAAAAAAGCAGACTGGAGTAACGTAACAGGCAGCATGCAGCTTTTCGCGCACGCACCAGGAGCAGATGATGGACTGAAAGTGCCAGCTCCTGCTGACACCTTTTTATTGTGGTTCCACAAGAAAATTGCTTCTTATGTTTATTTGTCTTCAGCAGTAAATCTGACAGAATAAGGAAAGAACTAAAACAAAATGGCATACTTATCAGCTGTAACATGTCAGATTAAGATGCACAGCGTCTGTAAATAAAAACAGCTCATTCATTCTTATTAATAGGTGGCTATAGATTAATGAAATCTAAACTTATACACTTTATTTTCCATTTCTCCACGTAGATTCTCCTAAATGGACCTTTAAGACAGTAGAAAATTTTAATAATTGTGTCATCTTTTAAATTGTATTGTATCATGTTCCCCAATCAATAAAAATATATTCTCCTCACAACCAACAGGAAAGAAGATCGATGGTCCCATTACAAAATTAACTAAACAGAAGTCAACTGAATGGCTCATGTGCCAAATTTTTTACTTTGTTGTAACCAAATCTTAGTGAGACAGACAGACAGACAGACAGCAAGCCTGAGAGAAATGACGGCTAGAAGCTGGACAATTCTCAATGGGAGGCTCTTAATGTCGAAGAAAGGGAGCAAAGTACTCAAAAACTCAAGTGTGAGTGAGTGGAAAGTAAAAGCACACAATGCGTTGTTCATTATTGTCTAATATGTATGGCTATTAACTGTCCATCACATGAAGGAAGAGAGGTGTTCTTAAATCAATCAGGGAGGAACAGGTAGGAGAGAGTCTGACTGAGGAGAAAAAGAGATTAAACCTCCACCACTCTTTTTTCTTCTCTCCCGCTGTCACTTCACCATGACTGAGACTTTTGATTCTCTTTCATTCTGTTTCCGATTTAAGAAAACAAACAGAAACAGCCTCAGATCCACAGACTGAAGTTAGACTGTTGAACCAGAATCTGCAAGACAAAAGGTTGACGTTAGGAAAGGGGGGAAGCGAAGTGAGGCAAATAAACTTCTCTCATCTCATCTCATCTTCATCCGCTTATCCGGGATCAGGTCGCAGGGGTAGCAAGTTCAGCAGAGGACCCCAAACTTCCCTTTCCCTGGTCACATCGGCCAACTCTGACTGGGGGATCCTGAGACATTCGCAGGCCAGTGTTGAGATGTAATCTCTCCACCTGGTCCTCAGTCTGCCCCGTGGCCTCCTCGCAGCTGGACGTGCCAGGAACACCTCCCTCGGGAGGCGCCCTGGAGGCATCCTCACCACTGAATAAACTTCATTGTCTTATTTAGAGATACGATCATTATTGGCAGGTTGAACTGACATTTTTCAAATTGAACATACGTGCTGCTGCTGGGCTGAAGAACAGTGTGTCACTGGTCCTCCAAATATTAAAACACTTTGTTTATCTATGCCCTCTACAACCGCACATAGTAGTGTCTTCTAATCTATTGTTGCCCAGTCACCGTGGGCGGTGTAGCAGCAAAGTGTGAAAGGCAACCTTATGTCATTTCAAACTATCTCTGTAATCACTCAATATAAATTTCAATTCAGCTGATCACACAACTGTTAAAGTCTTTTTAGCACAGGATTCCTGTCATTGGGTTTCCTTGCTGTGTTGGAGGGATCCTGGTGGATTTTTCAGAAGTTGTTTCCTGTCAGTCAACATTTCTGTCCCTGGTTTATATCATTGTAGATTCTAATCACAGCCTTTGAAGATCTCTCATTGGTCCAGCTTGAGCTGTGTTACTCAGGTGACTGAGTTAAATATGCTTCTTCAGAACTGCTAGTCAGATGGTTATAGAGCTCCAGAAATCCTAACAATTTCTGTAGTCTGATTTCAGCACTTCCACTGAACGCCAAAGAAAATAACAACATAAAACGTTGTTACAGTCATGCTGGCACATGGGGTGAGTGTGGCATGTAGTATACAGCGCACTGAGTTGTTGAAAGACTAAAAGGCGCTATATACAGTGAGTGCAGTCCATTTACCATTTACATTTTAACACAGCAGCACAACACTGCCATGATGTGCAAATAAATTAGATCGACCATAGATTAAATGGGATAGATTACATGAAAATCTACATTTCAGGCAGCAAATGTATTAGATTTTTGTAATTTATCTTGGATGCCAAATCCTTTTCAAGCGATAGAACAGTGAGCCCACACAGTCTGTCCTGCAACACTTTAGTATGCTAATATTTCTTGATTTTGATAGTCAGAAGAAGTCTGCGGGCAATTTCACAGTTGGAAAATGTTTGACCAATGCTTTGGAGAAAACGTAGGGTTTGTAGTTACATCTCTATGTTCTCAGCTCTTGGAACAGCTTCTGTGTTTTCATGTCCTGAGATTCAGACATGCTCAGCCTGTCGCAGTGCTCATTCAGATCAATATCTTCTGTTTTGCACACTTTATTTAGGGACAGAAGACTGTACACTTGAGCTGAATAAAAGATTTAATGCATGTTGCTTTTCCAATAGTGTAACTTAAATTACAAATATTACAAAATAGACAGTTTAAAATTAGTTTCAAAATAAAAATAAATAAATTGGAAAATATTTTACAATAATTGTCTGTTCTGGGCTACTGAAAAAATGTTGTGGTTCAACATGGCAGACTCCATGGAAGGTAACCCATGGTGTCTGCAGATAAAAATGGCTAATTTCAAGGTAAGAAAACCATAACAATTCTTGAATTCAGGTGACTATACACTAATGAAAACATAATTATGCATATTATATTCAATTTCTGCCAATAGATCCTCCTAAATATTAAACACTGGACTTGACACGTTTGGATAAATATGGTTATTTAGAGTCCAATCACTCTACTTCAACCTTTGTATTGATTAATGTGTTAAAAATACATGATTTTGGTGCCCATACTGGCTTATCAATTATCGTCACATATTTTGGTATCCATGGTCACATGGCTGTAGTATTAAACAATCGTATTTACCTGGTTAAACCTTTTTTCATCAAATATGTTTGTGTTTAGGCTTGCTTGCTTCGCTGTCACTCCAATTGAGTACAGAAAAGCTTTGACGATTAGTCTGGCACTAAGTGAATGTAATGCCTAATCTGGTCACCACTTATGTTGAGCTTCCTAAAGTGCAGTAACAACAGTAGCCATTAGTGACTGCTCTGGGAGAGTGCCTGCTGGAGGACACTACGATGAGGATTAAGGGCTGCTGTTGCTGACCCTGGACCATTTGAGAGCTGTATTTCTGAGCTTCAACACTGAACTTCATTTAGCCCCTTTAAAATGTTGTAGGTATTAAATGGATAGTTTTTATGGACATAAAATCCAAATTCCAAATTAATTTAGAGCTCTGGTGATGAGGAGTGCATTGAGGGTGGGGTCGCAGCATCAGGGGGCTGTGTGGATACTCCTGTGTTCTGTTGCTCTGAGTGTAATTGCTGCTTTGAAGTGTCGTAATAGGATCAGATTTCTAATCAGCACAGTTAACTCCAGTTCAGTTTTCTTTTGAAATGTTAACACTCAGGAGTTCATACAGGGAGGTTCTAGATATTAGTCAGTAAAAAAAAACTTTCACTCTGCTGACAGATGGAGAGACCTTTTATTGGGTCCCTGTTTGTGTTATTATACCAGATTAGCTCTGGTTCTTTAATCGGTTCCATTCAAGATTCTTGGAGTTATCGAGAGAATCATTTTTCATTTCCACCAGTTTTAAGAAGAACGATTGTAATCAAAGATGCGCCATCAACAGAGGGCGCTGCACAATTAACAACGACCTGTATAATACGACACACCCACTTTGGTTCCCAAGGAAAACCTGATATTTTTTGGTTCCAATTATCCATAATAACGTACATCAATATAATATTTTTGATTTGATTTTGATTTGATTCGATTCAACTTTATTGTCATTGTAAGTACAGGTACAAAACAACGATATGCAGTTAGCATCAACCAGAAGTGCAAAATAGTAAAGTGCAAAGTAATTTACAAATATGTAAGAAAAAGCAATAATAACATTATAGATATATGAATGAATATGTGACGCGTTCCATCAAAATGAGTCGGATGTCGCAGCGGCCCGTTTGTGTAGAAACACGTTTTTACAAGAAAATACAATTTTGGGCTATTTTCAGTTTTTACATGTTTCTAATTAAATAAAGTCTCAGCTTTCATACCATGTCAAAATTAATGTAAAATACAAAGGATAAATAAAGCTAGCATAAATAAAACGAAACAGGTGTCAGAGTTCAAAACACCGGCTAGCGTGTTTGTGTCATCTACGTCATCTGTCAACTGTCAGTTTAGATCGACACGGACACAGAGACAGATTGACAGCCTAGACAAAATTAAGTTTTGCGATGACGAAATTGCTCGACTTTTAAATTCAATTCCTGTAAGACATGCTACGACAACTGGATCGACCTTATTACGGACTTTTTCACCGCACCGGCAGCTGAGAGTGACAGCGGCGTCTCGACCTCCGAGTCTGACTCGGATTTCGCGCTACCGACACCGGCCGGCTCCGATCGTGATGGCGAAGAAAGTGAGTGTGACGGAGGCCAGGAGGAAGATATTCCACTCGTGGCTGACCCGATGGTAGCATACAATGTCTCTGATTATAATTATGTAAAGCAGTAAAGCAGTAAAGTTTATTTATTTGAATATAAACTGTCTATAAATGTCTTTCAATTCATTTGGAATATGGCGGAATGTTGATTGCTATCTTTAGAGCCCTTTTTCTCAAAAACAAGGTTTGGTGACAGTCAACCTTTGGAAGGGCGTGTCTCATACAATTTCTGGAGTAGAAAAATAATTTTGGTATCGCCATAAAGCTGAGACTTTCCTCTTTACAGCCATGAAGAAAACTCAAAATGTGTTTCTGGGTCAAAGTGACTCAAAATGATGGAGCAGGTCACATATACTTGCAAGATATTTACATTATGAACAGTATAATTCAAATCAATTCAATTTTATTTGTATAGCACCAATTTATAACAGAAGTTATCTCAGGACACTTTTCAAATAGAGCAGGTCAAGACTGAACTCCTTATAACATTATTTAGATAAACAGTTTATTACTGTAAATTCAAAGAAATATACATAATTCCTGTAACAATTCAATGGTAAAAAAAAATAGTACTGTATTGCAAGGTCTATTTGTCCTACTAAGGCTCAGACTGGTGTTCAATCAGTTTATCAGTGTTTTCGCAACTTACATACAGTATGTTGCTAATTAGGGGTGTGTTTTGCATTTTTTTAAAAAGTGTTTCCCAATGATGACCAGGGATTTCATTCTTGAACAAAGTGTCTAAATGTCAGGAACAACATATAGTTTTTAAGTATGTTGCGGAATTGCAAAAAAAAGTCAAAGCAGAAAGGGCGGTTGTGGCTCAGGAGGTCAATTAAATTAAATTAAATGTTTTTATTTGTAAAGTGCTAATTCATTACAAAAGTTATCTCAGGACACTTTTTCAAATAGAGTAGGTCCAGACTGCAGTCCTTATAAAATTATTTACAGAGACCCAACAGTTTCCAAACACTTGGCAACGGTGGCAAATAAAAGCTTCCTTTTAAGACGCACAAACCTCGGACAGACCCCGGGATGAAAAGTATAAATTGAATTAAATTGAACTGAATTGAATTTTAAATTATATTCTGAATTTTACAGGGAGCCAGTGCAGAGAAGCTAATACAGGAGAAATGTGATCCCTTTTCCTAGTTCCTGTCAGTACTTTTGATGTAGCATTCTGAATCAATTGTGAGAGAGAGGGATCTATGCACTTCTTGTCAAACTCTAAAGTGACAGGTACTAGCCCCAGGCACCCTGTCCCAGGTCAAAAGGTCAAATCGATCAATCAAAAATGTGACACTTCAAGGGTTGTTTTTAAGGGGTCTAATAGATAGAGATGCCCCCCTTCCAGATGGTAAACATTTTGCCCCCCTTCCAGATGGTAAACATTTTAAGATAAAACAATCAATAGATTGTACACAGTTAATTGGCCCACCCCCACCCCGACCCTATGGCGGGGAACCTTTAAAACTCAAGTGTGAACAAAAGACAGAGTCAGTAAAGAGTTCGCCATCAATTCAAAATGCATCAATTCACAATGCAACCCCCCCCCCCATCATCCCCATCCCCATCCAGATGTTAAACTTTTTAAGATAAAGTCAATAGATTATGCATAGTTGATTAACGCACATATAGTGATAATTATTTTAAAACTTTAAAAATACTTTGTTCTTATATGGTACAATGATAAGTGACAGGGGGTAATAAAGTACTATAAAGTAATGAAACGTGTCTTAGATGGATACTTTCAGGACTCTGCCAATCTCTGAAGTGAGGCTTTGTTAAGAGTTCTAATAGTTAATATTACAGAGGTCGTCATCTACCGCATACGTCCAGAGGGTAAACGTTTTAACACAACAGCCTCAATAGTCTGTATACGGTTGCAACTGTTATAAGTACCGCCATGCTTAAAGAGAGTTTATCTGTTGCGGACCACACCAGACTGACGACATGTCTTGCGGTAAAAAAAAACTTTTTCTCCGTTGAATTTTCATTGTAATATTTAACCATTGCTTAATATATTAAATACAACTTGTGTATTTTTGAAGATAACTTTAACCAGGAGGATCTCCGATATGCACCTTGTACTGGTAAGTAAGCTCTATTTGTTTTATTATATTAAACTTTTAACATGTTTTTTTTAATTAACTTGTTTCTCTTAACTGATTTGTCTTTTTTAAATAGTAGCAGATACGGGTTACGTACCCACACAGACTGTGTTAGGTACATTTTGTTTTATTTAAATGTAATTTTTTAAAATTCTATTTAAAAAACCCTCTAATATGAACGGTGAAAATCTACTTACAGCTTTGGGTGACGGCCTGGAGGACAGTTGGGATGGAAATGCCTTAGAATCCATTCAAGAAGCCGAAAATCAAGCCTTGCAGACCCCCAATCGGATCCAGGTACCCACAACCCCAACATGGGTTGAAGAAGACCTGAGGAGCGGTGTTGAATCTCTGCCGACGCGGTCGAAAACACCCCAGAAAAGACAATATCCTTGTGTGTTTCACGGGGAAATTGGTGGTATTTGTGAAGAGGATACCCCAGCAGCATCCCCGGCCACACCGGTACAGAAAAAGAGGAGAGACACCCTCAGCCCCGGTAGTGTGGATCAGGCCCCTACAGCTGTGGTGAATCCTTCGCTAGAGGTGCGAGAGGCCGCAAAACCAACAGCGGACCCCGGATCCTGAAGCCGACGGATCACCAGACGTGCAGGGTGAGAACTTTTACGATTTGAAGCCTTTTTGTGTGTTTTTTGAGTCATCTAAGGGGTGGTTGTTGAACCTTGCCGCTCCAGCGTTCAAATGAATCAATCATTACGTTACCTTGTCTGTAGCGTCATCCGCCGTGATGACGTCTTGTATTCTTATAGGTTGCATACACACGCATGCGTAGAAACAGGTTAACAAAACATGTTTGTTATGGAATACCTCAACAGGCCACAAAACTGTTACAACAGCGGCTGAGGTCCATGCAGTACCTAGCCCCAGCTACATGTTAGCAACCCCAGGATCTCAGGCTCTTCCATGCCGGTCTGTGTCACCTGCACCACGCACACCTCTCATGGTTCCAGAGACACCGTCGCCCCCTAGGGTCCGAGGAAGATCACAATGTAACCCTCAAAGTGGTAAAGCAGCCAGAAGACTATTTGAAGGTGCGTTTGAAAATAAATAAAATGTGTATATATATATATATATATATATAGACTACATTGGTCTGCATAAAGTTTTAAGAGTTAAAGTTTTCTTATCATCTTTTGTTTTTACAGAAACTGCTGTAGGAGGAGTCCAACTGGGAAGTGGGCCAACAACATCCTCTGACAATCAGCACATGAACGCCATAGTGTTACTCTGTCAAGTCATGCAGACTTTTATTTCCTCAGTCGTTACCGTATGTGAAAAAATGTAAAGGCAAGGTATTATTTTACTTGAAAAAATAAATAAAATAAAAATGAACGAAGAATTGTCTTTGACAATCGCTCATATAAATCAAATTCCTGTCGAAAATGATCTTTTTGAGGACTTGAACAATGCTCTCAGGGCTTTAAACTACTTTCCTGCAGAAACGGATGTTTCTGTAGACCAATCTGGACAACAATGTTATGACCCCATTGAAACCATTGACAATGCACTCCTGCTTTTAAACCAAAATCTGTCGCCATCTTTTTCTAATCAAAATGAGTACACCCAGGATGAGCCACTTGCAAATTCAGACTTACAGATTCCACCCGCTCTGCAACAGGGTGGGGGTCTGAATGAGGCGGGTCCTTCTGTTGAAGAGAGGGGTGTGTCTAGAGAGGACGGGGGAATGGGAGAGGGACATCGCACGGTCACTTTAACACGCATAGATTTAGACGTATCTTCACGGTGCCCCCTCAGGGAAACGTACCCGATATAGTAGCATATAGAGATGTGATAGGGGTAATTAGAGAACTGTCTGATGATGCTTTACAGTTGGCTAGCCGTAATGATGTGATACAGTTGGAGGTGGTGGGTGAAAATGTACAACAACATGTCTCAGTAGTTGTAGATGATGACGGTGATAATGTTCTGCCAGTTTTTGAAGGGGTGCTTGACCGGTTAGTGCAATCTAACAATAACATTGTTCATGATGAGAATCTTGAATTAATCGTGCAGGTTGTACAGAACCCATCAGGGGGTGCTAAACGTAAACTGGAGAAAACTTTAGATTGTGAAATAGTTGACAAGAAAAGACGACACCTGTATGTTGTAGACAACAGGGCTGATCGTCTCTCCTATGCCATTAGCCTAGCTCACACTCTCGAACCCGCTTTTACAGACAGCCAGTGTGTGAAAATGGGTAGGTATTTGCAGCATCAGGTTGGTTTGGATGATCAGACACCCGTTACTTTTAGTGATGTGGGTAAATTTGAAGAGATTCTGGGACGTGGTGTTTTACAGAACAACCCATGGCAGGCCTCTCTCACACTTTGAGACGACTTTTGCAGATCGTTCCAGACCTCTGTTCTTATTTTTACTGCAGAATCATTACTATGGGATAAAAAATCTGAAAGCATTTCTGGGCACTGGATTTTTCTGCAATTATTGCTACAAAGGATTTAACTGCTCCTATGTGCACAGTTGTAAAGGTTACTGCCAGGTTTGCAACGACCCCATCTGCCCCATGCAGCCGCTCAAACCTGTGGAATGTTCAGATTGTCATAGAAAGTGCCGTTCGCTTTCCTGTTTCGCCAGACATAAAGAGGTAAAACCTAGCGCTATGAACATGCGACCGTTTATCCTTTGTGATCAGGTGAAAAAATGTCAAAAGTGCAAGCTGTGTTACTACGTCAACATGACCGATGGTAAGAAGGTGCATCGTTGTGTCACCCCAAAGTGCAAAATCTGTGGGGGTAAATTACCGACTGATGCTAAAACACATTTGTGCTACATTCAACCCCGTCTCAAGGAGACAGAGCATCCTGATCTGATCTTTTATGACTTTGAAACCTTTGTGGGTAAGAAAGGTGAGCATGTACCCTTTCTAGTGTGTGCAAAGACATTGGCAGGTGTGGAGAAAGTGTTTTACGGGGCAGAGTGTGTTAAACGTTTTCTCTTGCATTTCAGGAGCAACCAATACAGGGGAAATGTTTTTTTAGCGCATAATTCTAGAGGTTTTGACAGCTACCTGATCCTACAGGGTATGCTGAAAGAGGGTGTAGCACTGCAGCAGATTCTCATGACGGGGAGTAAAATTCTCAGTTTTGAGGAGCCTGATTACCAACTTAAATTCATAGACTCCCTCTCTTTCCTGCCTATGCGTCTTAGCGCTATGCCCAAAGCCTTAGGCTTTACTGACCAGTCCAAGGGGTATTTCCCGCACAAATTCAGCTCTGAGACACAGCTTAGGTATGTTGGGCCCTTCCCGCCCCCCTCTGCCTATGGTGTGGAACGCATGGGGGAGCGTGAGCTGGAAGAGTTTAACAAATGGTACACAGAAGCCTGTCAGGGTACCTTTAACTTTAGGGAGGAAGCTCTGCACTATTGTAAAAATGATGTTGACATTCTCTCCAAGGGTTGTGTTAAATTCAGAGACCATTTTCTGAGTGAGGCTGGTGTGGACCCCTTCAACTCCATAACCATAGCTTCAGCCTGCATGAAGGTGTTTGTCACCAACTACCTGCCCCCTGAAACACTCGCTGTGCCATGCCCTAACAACTACATGCAGCAGTGTAAAAGATTCTCCACAGCATCGATTCAGTGGTTAGAGTGGGTAATGTACACACAAAAAATCTTCATACAGCATGCTCTAAACAGGGGGGAGAAACAGATTGGCCCCTACACGGTAGATGGGTACGCTGAGATTGATGGTGTAAAACATGTCTGGGAATTTCACGGTTGTTTTTATCACGGTTGTCCTCGGTGTTTTAGTCCTACAGGAACATGTCCTCTGAGAGGCGTCACCTTTGGGGAGTTGCACACTGATAGTGAGCAGAGACTGCAGACGTTAGAGGTCGAGTACAACGCTCGTCCTACCGTCATGAGAGAGCATGATTGGGTGGAGATGAAAAAATCAAAAGACGCAGTAAAAAAATTTCTGCATGATTTTGAGCTCCCAGAACCTCTCAGCCCACGCAAAGCTCTTTATGGCGGTAGAACGAGCGCTTTGAAGTTGAGACACACAGCTGGGCCCGGTGAAACGGTGCACTATGTGGACTTCACTTCTCTGTACCCCTATGTAAATAGCGCATGTTCTTACCCCCTAGGTCACCCCACCATCATCTACAGAGATTTTGGGGACCCCAGAGACTACTTTGGGTTAATCAAGGCCACCGTCTACCCCCCTCGTGGTCTCTTTTTCCCTGTTTTACCATACAAAAGTTTAGGAGGTAAATTAACCTTTCCTCTCTGTCGCACCTGTGCAGAAACCAACAATCAGAGTGGTACCTGTACACACTGTGATGAGGAGAGATCATTGACGGGTGTGTGGGTCACTGTAGAGTTTAACAAGGCCCTGGAGGTAGGGTACAGAGTGGGTAAAATTACTGAAGTGTGGCACTTTGACAAAAGTAGTAACTCTGTGTTTGCAGATTACATACATGCTTTTTTAAAGGGTAAGCAGGAGGCTTCCGGCTACCCCTCTGAGGCGACTGATCAGGAGAGCAGGGAAAAGTACATCAGAGATTACCAGATCCATCTGGGTATTCTGCTAGATGCGGGTAAGATTGAGTCTAACCCCGTCAAGAGACAGGTTGCCAAACTATGCCTCAACAGTCTTTGGGGAAAGTTTGCGCAGAGAGACAATTTGTATCGTACCTGCATCGTCTCTGATCCTGAAGAATTTTTCAGCTACTTGTTTTCAGGGTTATATGAAGTTGACTACTTTAATGTGCTTGCCGACAAGAAGGCTTTAATGCGATGGAGATACTGCGATAGCTGTGTACATCCCCCCGGTAAGCAGAGTAACATATTTGTTGCAGCATTCACCACAGCACATGCACGCCTCAAACTGTACGAATGTTTGGAGAAGTTGCAAGAGAGAGTTCTCTACATTGACACAGACAGCTTAATCTATGTAGTGAAGGAGGGTGAGACGTCTCTGGAAGTGGGTAACTATCTGGGTGATTTGACCGATGAATTGGATGGTGACAGTATTCAGGAGTTTGTAGCAGCAGGCCCCAAGAGTTACGCCTACCAAACTAAATCCAAGAGAAAGGTGGTTATGCGCGTAAAAGGCATTAGACAAACGCAGGAGTGTTGTGAGGTGGTAAACTTTGACAGCGTCAGAGAACTGGTGGAGGGGTACATCCAAAATTCAAGACAAGGTGTGATTGAAGTACCGCAGCACACAATCACTCGTGATAAAAGAGGCTTTGTGTTAAAAAACTTGTCATTCCGGAAAAAGTTTAGAGTGGTGTATGACAAAAGGCGTCTCTTTGCTGACGGTACAACTCTACCTTTTGGTCATTAAAACTAGATTTTTTTTTTTATAAAAAGATTAAATTTGTTCAAGGACTACCTGATTCTTTTGAAGATGAAAACCTGTTCCCTCCCGAACAAACACATCTGATTATTTTGGACGATGTTATTTTTCAAGCCTCCAACCATCCTGAAGTGGTCAAGATTTTTACACAGTACAGACATCACAGAAACATGAGCGTCATGATGTTGACACAAAACGTTTTTCATCAGGGCAAACACAGTCGCACCATTAGTTTGAACAGCAATTATTTGGTGATGTTTAAAAATCCCCGGGATAAATTACAAATGAATATATTAGCGCATCAAATCTTTCCATCCCAAAAGGCATATTTCTTAGAGAGTTTTGAAGATGCTACCACCGAGCCTCATGGGTATTTAATAGTAGATCTCACGCCCACCTGTCCAGAACGGTAAATGCTCCCTTACTCACAGCTTTGTATCACGCTACACCCAAGAAACGTAAAGACATTCTTAGCCACAGTTCTCCTGACTTTATTCAGACGCTTTGTGAGATTGCTCTAAATCTTTTGAAAGGTAACATCCCCTTGTCTCCATCTCAGTTAAAAAAACTGAAAAGGCAGAAAAAAGCCATCAGACTCCTGGCTAATAAGAATGCCAGTTTATCAAGCAAACGCCAAACTCTAAAGAAGCAGTCCGGTGGTTTCATTTTACCTCTCCTGGCAGCCGTTGTACCTATGTTAGGAAATCTTTTAGGGGGTATTGCTAGAAGATAATTTATTAAAAAATGTCTCTGAAGAAGACGCAGAAACTGTTTCTCGTCTCACCCCATCACTCAACCGACTGCATCTATCAGAGGAACAGCGGAGGAGGACTTGGATGCTAGAGACGGGCAGAGGGTGACTCTGACTCTACAGAGGGGACAGGAGAATGATCAGTCTGAGCTTTTAGACGCTAACGTACAACCGTCTCAAGATGCTCAGGTACCCGCCGGGTTGGATCACACGGTCGATGAGGTTTTGAAAAGTCTACCCCAGCGAGAGCGCAAGAAAGCGGAATATATCTTAAATAAATTATACGAAAGCACAGATGGGTGGAGTTCAAAGGGTGAATTTGTTTATAAGGGAAAGAGCATGAAGGGATCTCATATGATTGATTTATTCAAACATCTTTCGTTACCTTATAGAAAAACAAAAACACAAACCCCACCCCCCGCAGGCTGGTCAGAATTTCTAAATACTCTGTCAGAACTGAACATCCCTTTATCCTCTGTGAATAATCCTCGTGCTCGTGAACAGTACCGTAACATTAAAACGTACACTGGCTCTCAAAATATCAGTTTTGAAAGTTCTGAAAAGAAGAAGAAGAAGAAATATACGGATAGCCCACCATGGGTTACAAGCTCGGATAAAGATGAGGTGTCAGATGAGCAGTCAGAACTACTCGGTGCTAAAACACGAAGAAGGAAAATAAATTTATCCCCACGATGGATGGATATTTCATAAATAATTGTAACGCAAAATATTTTTGTCTTTCAGCAATAAAGTTTTTATTAAACACATTTTCAAAGTCTACAGTCTATTTTATCAAAAACAAAAAAAAACAACAGCACAAGAGTAAGCAAAAGAATCAAAATCTGTAACAATCCTTAAACAATTGTAAGGAACAACTACCCTGTTTTGAGGTAGTGTGGTCTTTACTTTTGACACAACGTTGATATTTTCAAGAATCAAAAAAGGTAGCTCCGTCGTTCTTTTCCAATGTTAAACCTAACCAGTGCTCCCCTGGCATATGGGCCGGATGTGTGTTGGCTATGAAGTAGGCTGGAAGTCTAAAGGATGAATTCAACAAGGGAAGCTGATCGGAGGCCCACACGCCACAAAATCCATCTCCCACCAAACAGTGTAAAATATTTTCTATTTGAAGAGTATCCATGTTTCTTTTTTAATAATAATCCACCAGAACCTGTCTTTTAGAGTCGATCTCTAGAACCGAATCGTAACAGGCGTAGACTATGAGCATAGTGGTTTGTGGCAGGGGTGCTCTGAATCTCATCTCCAGTCTCAAATTTCCGTTTGAGACAGGGGAAAGGGCGTCAATGTCGTAGCCTGTTGTGAGATTAAACACAAACAGCGTATACCCTGCGTTAAATTCTTCACGGTTGATGCTCAGGGGTAAATCCTTCAGATGTCTTCCGGTGGACAAAAACATGTTGTAAAACTCTCTGACGGATTGTCCGTTGTTAAATTGGGGCTGGAGTGCCTTAGCAGGATGCTGTCTGCCATTCTGACAGAGAGCCAGATATTCTACATCATTGTGCATGAAATCAAAGGGGGATAGGTCTCTTCTGCCTGTGAAAGCCTCATGGTGTACCATGGCCAAGACTATATATTTAGGCATGACACCCAGAAAGAGATTCTCCTGGTTGCATATCCTAGAGTTCGCAGGGATAGAGTATGTTTTTACATTAACTCTTGAAAGCGGATAGAGTGCATTGCCTTTCATTAAGGCTGCTGCATGACCTAAGCGGATGGCTGGAGCTACGGTGACTTTTTTAACAAACAGCGAGGCCCCCATTATTTTCAGACGGAAGGTAGAGTTGTGAGCCCCTGTGAGACAGAAAGCATCGCTGGCTCGGGTCAGCTTGATTCTCAAGTCAACAGAGTTTAACAAAAGTCTCTCGCAGAAAAATATGTCCCCGTGCAGAGGACCCAGCAGTTGTACCTCTCTGGAAATTGCTGTGAAAGCGGCTCTCTTGTTCAAACCATCATTAGCGCCATCATCAACGATTATGGAGTTCATAGCACCCGCTGTATCTTTGTAAAATAGACCCGCTGTGAACTGACTCTTGAGAGTATCCTCTGAAAAGTTGAGCAGAGTCTCAATCATGGCTCTGTATGGATGTGTGGCGCTAGATTGTGAAATTAATCTATCCCCCAGAATAACGTCGCATTGGCTGAAAATTGTATTTAGAGGGTAATTGATGGGACCCACTGCCGCGGACTTATTGGGGCAACCTGATAATAAAGAGTTGCAGTAAACCAGCCTTGAAGTAACAAATGCATGGATTAGTTTTTCTGCATCTATCTGTGATAGTATGTGTTTAATTTTTCTAATATTACGTAAATGAAAGAAGGCTTTATGTGGGAGTTAAATGACAAATCCTGATCCAAGATAACTCCAAGATTCCTGACAGTGGTGCTAGAGGCCAAGTTAATGCCATCTAGACTAACTATATCTTTAGACAGTGAGTCTCTAAGGTTTTTGGGGCCAAGAACAAGAATTTATTTTTTTTCTGAGTTTAACATCAGAAAATTGCAGGTCATCCAGGATTTTATGTCCTTAAGACATGTTTGTAATTTAGATAATTGATTAATTTCATTGGGCTTGATTGATAGATATAACTGCGTATCATCTGCATAACAGTGAAAGTTAATGGAGTGATTCCTAATAATGTTGCCTAAAGGGAGCATATATAAAGTAAATAGTATTGGTCCAAGTACAGAACCTTGTGGAACTCCATGACTAACTATAGTATTTATTGAAGATTCATCGTTAACATGTACAAACTGCGAGCGATCTGATAAATATGACTTAAACCAGCTTAGTGCGGTTCCTTTAATGCCAATTTGATGCTCAAGTCTCTGTAAAAGAATATTATGGTCAATGGTGTCAAATGCAGTACTAAGATCTAATAATACAAGTACAGAGACAAGTCCATTGTCAGAAGCAGTCAGAAGGTCATTATTAACTTTAACCAGAGCTGTCTCTGTGCTGTGATGAACTCTAAATCCTGACTGAAAATCCTCAAATAAACTATTGTTATGTAGAAAGTCACACAACTCTTTGGCGACTACTTTCTCCAGAATCTTAGAGAGGAAGGGGAGGTTAGAAATCGGTCTATAGTTGGCTGAAACCCCTGGGTCAAGAGTAGACTTTTTAAGAAGGGGTTTAATTACAGCTACTTTAGAGGACTGTGGTACATATCCTGATAATAAAGAAAGATTAATCATATCCAGTAAAGAAGTGCCAATTAAGGGAACAACTTCTTTAAGCAGCCTAGTTGGGATCGGGTCTAATAGACAGGTTGATGGCTTCGATGAAGAAATGATTGAAGTTAACTGATGAAGATCGATAGCAGAAAAACAGTCTAAATATATATCTAAGTTTACATTGATAGAAGTCCCTGAACTTGGAGAGCCACTGATAACTGTTGATGGCAGTTGGTGATTAATTTTTTCTCTAATAGTAATAATTTCATTATAGAAGAAGCTCATGAAGTCATTGCTACTTAAGTTTATGGGGATATGTGGCTCAATAGAGCTGTGACTCTCTGTCAGCCTGGCTACAGTGCTGAAGAGGAACCTAGGGTTATTCTTATTTTCTTCTATTAGTGCTGAGTAATAGGCTCCTCTGGCATTACGGAGGGCCTTTCTATAAATTTTAAGATTATTTTGCCAATTTGAGCGATATTCTGATAATTTGGAAGAGCGCCATTTCCTTTCAGATTTCCTAGCTATTTGTTTTAACTGGCGGGTTTGGTGGTTATACCACGGTGCTAGTCTCCTATGTTTTAATAATTTCCTTTTTATAGGAGCGATAGAGTCTAATGTTGATCGTAGTGAGCCTGTAGCACTATCGACAAGATTATCAATTTCAGAGGGACTAAAGTCGTTATAGGACTCTGTTAAATTCAGACATGGCATTGAATTAAATACTGAAGGAATCTCCTCCTTAAATTTAGCTACAGCACTGTCAGATAGACAATTGCTGTAGGAAGTTTTGCCTAATGGCTTATAATCTAATAGTATGAATTCAAAAGTTATTAAATAATGGTCAGATAGGAAAGGATTATGTGGGAAAACTATTAAATGTTCAATATCAATGCCATATGATAAAACAAGGTCAAGAGTGTGATTAAAACAATGAGTTGGTTTATTTACACTCTGACAGAAGCCAATTGAGTCTATTAATGATATAAATGCATTACTAAGGCTGTCATTGTCAACATCCACATGAATATTAAAATCACCTACAATAATTACTTTATCTGATTTAAGGACTAAACTTGATAGAAACTCTGAGAATTCAGATATAAAATCAGAGTACGGTCCAGGAGCGCGGTACACTATAACAAATAGAACTGGCTGCAATGTTTTCCAGTTTGGGTGAGAAAGACTAAGAACAAGGCTTTCAAATGAATTATAATTTAGTTTAGGTTTAGGGTCCATTAAAACGCTCAAATCATATATGGCTGCTACTCCACCTCCTCGGCCAGTGCCTCGAGGAATGTGAGTATTAATATGACTGGGGGGGTGGATTCATTTAGGCTAACATACTCCTCGTGGGACAACCAGGTCTCAGTAAGACAAAGTAAATCAATATCATAATCTGATATTAATTCATTCACTAAAACAGCTTTAGAAGACAGAGACCTGAACAATCCACATTTCATTCTCTTATTTTGTGCTACTGAGGAGTTGGTTTTAATTTTTATTAGGTTTTTATGTTCAACTCCTCTTGTTTTTATTTCTTTAAATAATTTAAATAATTTAGGTGGTCGGGGGACAGACACAGTCTCTATGGGGTTTTGGGTGGGTGACTGTTCTAAAGAAAGCGCAGAGAAGTGTGTAAGACAGCAGCTCTGCTTCCTGGTCCCAACTCTGGACTGTCAGGTTTTAGAGATAAACTTCGCCATATTTTTAGATAAGAGAGCCGCTCCATCCAAAGTGGGATGAATGCCGTCTCTCCTAATCAGACCAGGTTTTCCCCAAAAAGGCTTCCAGTTATCAATGAAGCCCACATCGTTTGCTGGACACCACCTCGACAGCCAGCGGTGGAATGACGACATGCGGCTATACATGTCATCACTGGTCACATTGGGGAGGGGTCCAGAGAAAACTACGGAGTCCGACATTGTCTTAGCATAATTACACACCGACTCCACATTAATCTTAGTGACCTCCGATTGGCGTAAACGGGTGTCATTACCGCCGACGTGGATAACAATCTTACTGTATTTACGTTTATCTTTAGCCAGCAGTTTTAAATTTGGTTCAATGTCGCCCGCTCTGGCCCCAGGGACACATTTAACTATGGCCGCTGGCTTCGCTAAATTCACATTTCTGACTATGGAGCTGCCAATAACCAGAGTTGGTTCCTCAGCGGGTGTATCGCTGAGTGAGGAAAATGTATTGGAAACGTGAATGGGATGGTGGTGACCTGTGGGCTTCGCCGTTTTAGTCTTCCTTCGCTCAGTCACCCAGCCTCCCTGTCTTCCCAGCTGCTCGGGAACTACTGGGGGATCTACAGATCTAACAGAGCAAGTTAATAAGCACCTTGCGCTATGAAATACTGGCAAACTTGCTTCGAACATATTCCCTAAGTTACCTGTACATGTGTATGCGTGTAGATGGCAGCAAATCTGCATAAATATAAATTTGCCGAGTCAACCAAATCTAGGCCCAACACCACCTCGTCCATGAGTTCTACCGTCTCCCTGGGCCCGAAGCCCCCGCCCCTGCCAATCAGCCAATTGATGGATGCTGAAACCCTGAAGAGAGATATCCTGCTTTCACTAAAGACTGACAGTGCAGCAGTGGTAAAAACAGAGCTGAAAAGTTCACTGGCTGAAGATTTCGACTTTCTTAAGAAAGAGTTGCAAGCGGTGAAAGTAGAAATAAAGAACAACACGGCCGCAATTAACTCCTAAATCGACCAGATGAAAGCTACAATCAAAGAGGTGGAAGGTGGGCTAATGACCTGGTCGGACGAGGTTCAACGGAGAGGAAAAAGAGTTCACAGATGCAAGCAAAGTGATGAGCTACGTCATTCTTACAGCAGAGAGTTGAGTGATTAATTTGGCCCTGTCTAAATTATCGTCCCTGGACGATATTTGTTTGAACAGACTTTTGCTGTAATAAGGAGCATCAACACTGCCATTTTGTTTTTGATATATTTGGGCTGATGCTTTCAGGCCTTAATTTTATTTTTTATACTGTAATGTATGGATACGCAATTGTTGTTTTTGTTTATAGGATTATAAGGCCCTGGCACAGTCTTGGACTTAACTTGGGTTGTTCAGTATTTACCTGAACGTCATGATTAATTTATTTCTTATTTGGGCTAATGGGTGGGATTTTCTTCAGGCCCTATTTCTTATGCAGCAGGTTATTTGTGAAGTGATTTTATGTTTATAGTCTTCCTGATCCATAATCTTGGTTCTTGGAAGGGTATGGTGTGCACCTTGTAGGTGCTGAGGGGGCTGGGATGGGTATGGGGTTATGGGGAGGGTGTACCAGACTTTGTTGGGTATTGCACTTAATTTGCCAGAGGTCTGTTTTATGGCTTGGGTTCCCTGTAGGGCTCATATATTAAATTTTTTCCCCTTATTATGACTGACATCAATATTCTCAAAGGGTCAGATGGCGGTATGGTTCACTTTGTGAGCTGGAATCTCAGGTCACTTAATCATCCTTTGAAGTGAAAAAAAAATACCTGAAAACAGCTTAATGTAAATATTGCATATCTTCAGGAGACACATCTACGGACAATGGACCATTCTCGATTGAGAGGGGAGTGGTCAGGACAGATATTTCATTATAATTTCCATTCGAAGGCTGGGGGGCAGCTATATATAATCGAAATACACAGTTTACGATGACAAGCGTAGAGGCTGACCCAGCTGGGCGCTATGTTATCGTTGAAGTGCAAATTTATAAGTTTCCGGTCATCTTGGCCAATGTTTATGCACCAAATTGGGGCGATTCAATGTTCTTCACCAGCCTTTTCTCCCACTTACCAAACATGACATCGCACTACCTTATCCTTGGTGGTGAGATGAACTGTACACTCTCCCCTGTGTTAATCGTAGTTCGCCCAGATCGTCGTCCCTGCCTGGGTCGGCACGCTCTATCCAGCTTTTTCTTGAATCATATAGAGTAGTGGATGTGTGGCATTTTCGTAATTCTGCTTCCAGGAGTTACTCCTTTTTCTCCCCAGTTCATAACACATACTCTCGTATAGACTATTTTTTTTTGGACAAAAGACTACTTCCCCTTATAACCAGATGTGATTATGGACCCATAATTATTTCAGATCACTGCCCCTTAACTATGAGAATGCGCATCCCAAATACACAATTCAGTTATAGAACTTGGAGACTCAACCCTCTGCTTCTGTCAGACAACGTTTTTACTAGTTTTATTGCATCTGAAATTTCATTGTTTTTAGATATTAATCAACGCCTGGAATGTCTTCTCTAAGTATTTGGGAATATTTACAAGGTCAGGTCATCTCATATTGTCCTAATCAGAGGAAAGTAACCACTGCCCGACTTAAAGAATTGGCGGATGAGATTCTTGAGCTGGATAGGTTACATAGCCATCAACCTTCGTCAGACTCTAGGAAAAGATGTATGTCACTACAGACAGAGTTTGATCTCTTATCAACGAGACAGGCTGAGTATCTTGATGTATCAATGATGAGCAGGGCACAAAATGTACTGATAGTCTTAAAATTAACTCTTTTTATATGTCACTATACAGTTCTGGCTCATCTGTAGACCCCTCTGTATTGGAAGATTTCTTTAAGACCCTGCATGTTCCGTCCTTAGATCCAGGGGAGGCTGCAGGGCTGGAGGAGGACCTCTCGGTCAGGGAGATCCCCAGGACCGGATGGTTATCCATCAGGTTTTTATAAAAAAGTTTTCAATACAACTCTCCCTTTTGCTACTGTTGGTTTTCAAGGAGTCAATCTTATTGAAGGCCCTACCATCTACTATGCGTGAAGCAGTTATTTCCTTACTCCTTGAGAAAGATAAAGGCCCCCTTGAGTGCAGCTCATACCGACCAATTTCTTTACTAAATAAGTTAATGGCTCTACTTGAAGATTTTGGCAAAATATCGGGCTACAAGGTCAATATGCAGAAAAGTGAACTGATGCCTGTTGGTGAAGGGCCAGGCCAGGTACCCCTAGACTCATTGCCTTTTAAAATTAGTCCAAATAAATTCAAGTATCTTGGGGTGTGGGTTACACACAGTCATAAAGATTTATATTTAGCTAATTATCAGCCTCTGTTATCTAATCTGAAGCAAGATATTGAGCAGTGGGACCCCCTGCCTCTCTCCCTGGGGGGCAGAATGAATACTATAAAGATGAATGTGCTGCCTACATTTTTATATGTTTTCCAGTGTCTCCCAGTGTTTCTCACAACATAGTTTTTTTTCAAAACTAAATAATCAGATATCAGCCTTCATTTGGAACAAAAAGCCACCACGGATCAAAAGACATATATTACAGAGACCTCGTGCAAAGGGAGGGATGGCACTCCCAAACTTCATGTACTACTATTGGGCGGATAATATAAGATCGCTGCTGTACTGGATAAGGGAAGGTGCTACAGCCCCCGGATGGACAATTATTGAGGGGGCTTCCATTGGGTCCACCTCCCTGGCTACCCTACTGTGTGCTAAATTACCATTCACACAACCTCTGTCTAGCTTTACCTCTAATCCAGTTGTTGTACACCCAATCAAAATTTGGAATCAGTTTAGAAGATCTTTCTCTCTTAGGGACCTGTCACTTACTGGGCCAATTGCAAATAATCACCTGTTTATCCCATCATTGACGAATAAGACTTTCGATATTTGGTCCAGAAAGGGGGCTGTCTTAATTTCAATTAAATTGTATTTGTATAGCGATAATTCATAACAGAATCTCATAAAAATCTCAGGACACTTTTCAAATAGAGCAGGTCTAGGCTGAACATTTACAGAGACCCAACAGTACCACCATGAGCAAGCACTTGGCGACGGGGTCAAGGAAAAACTTCCTGTTAAGAGGCAAAAACCTAGGACAGACCCTTCGGCTCTAGGTGGGTGGTCGTCTGCCTCAACCAGTTGGGGTGAGAGAGACAGAGTGAGAGACAGAGAGAGAGAGACAGAGAGAGAGAGACAGAGACAGACAGACAGTTGCAGAGCAACAACAGTAGCAACAACAACTACACTAATAGCGGTGACCGATGACGATGAACATGAAGAAGATGATGACGACGACAACAGCAACGATGGGGGACAATGAGCAGTGACAATAGTAATAATAGTAACTGTAGTAATAATAATATAAATAATAATAATAACAATAATATCAGTGATATTAGCAATGGCAGTCAAGCAGGACCATGGTAGGAGACACCACCAGGATCCATGAGAACCTGCGAGACGAGAAAGCACAAGAACTCCGGAGAAGAAGTAAAGTTAGTAACATGCATTAATGGTACATGAATGAGTGCAGAAAGAGAGAGAAAGGAAGAGAGGAGCTCAGTGCACCATGGGAAATCCCCCGATAGTCTAGGCCTATAGCAGCATAACTAAGGGATGGTTCAGGACTCACCTGATCCAGCCCTAACTATAAGCTTTATCAAAGAGGAACGTCTTAAGCCTAGTCTCAAATGTGGAGAGGGTCACTGCCTCCCGAACCACAACTGGAAGCTGGTTCCACTGGAGAGGAGCTTGGTAACTGAAGGCTCTGGCTCCTGTTCTACTTTTAGAGACTATAGGAACCACAAGTAGCCCTGCATTCAGAGAACGCAGTGTTCTAGTCTCTGATCTCTATGTTGATGGTGTTTTGGTATCATTCGAGCAGCAAATACAGAAGTATGGCAATCCCAGGTTAAATTTTTATAAATATTTGCAGCTTAGAAACTTTGATAAATGGTGAATGGACCTATACTTGTATAGTGCCTTTCTAGTCTTCCGACCACTCAAATCACTTTTACATTACGTGCCACGTTCACCCTTTCACACAGCGATGGCAAAGCCCCTCAAGCAGAAACTAAAACATTCATACGCTGATGCACGACATCGGGAGCAATTTGGGGTTCAGTATCTTGCTCAAGGATACATTGACATGTGGCAGGAGGACCCGGGGATCGAACCAACAACCTTCCGATTAGTGGACGACATTCTCTACCTCTGAGCCACAGCCGCCCGAAAATCTGCCATAGTGACATAATTAAATAATTTCATTCTCATTCAAGTTGGTGGAGGGCAAAACCAGAAGTTAGTGGCTCAGCCGGCAGAAGTCTCTAGTGTACTTGTTCTATGGGCTGCACGGGAGAGCTGAGCAATTTGGTTACTTTTTTGGCTTCATGCACCAATGAGCAGCTACCATAGGTAGAACAGAGCCCCACCTCCTAAGCTTTATCTAGTTGTCCCTTAACACAGCAATGTTTTTTTCACCTGGCTTAGGTCGTTCTGAAAGTGGCATAAGATTGAAGGGTTAAAGTCACTTCAACTGTCATTGTCCTATTTTTTTCCATAAAAAAAATTAGTGGCTGCGCCACAAGCATTCAATTCTTGTGCCATGCTTAATGGTGATGTGCTCCTCTCCATTCCTCACACGTATCCTCCTCCCTCTCTCATCCACCTCTCTCTGTTTTTCCTCCACATATTGATCTGTCTCATTTGATTGCAGAGAAGGTGCAAATGAAAGATGTGTGTTATTCTAACCAACAGCGTACTCTGCCTGTTATCGTCACTCTTCATCTGATTCTGTTTTTGTGTATGTTTTCCCTGCACTGCAGCTCTGCACACAGAGACAGTTGCAATATCCTCCACTGCCTGCTGTTTTTCACTCTTTATCGGCTCAGATGTCGGTTGACCAGCAAGCTGACAACCAGGCAGACCTATTGCTCATCCTGCTCACCTACAGGGACCTCCCCACCCACTTATCTACAGTGTATGTTTTTGTTGCAGACCTGGGGTCAATTTGATTTGAGATTGACTCGAGGGATCATTGAGCTTGTCTGGTAGAATCAAGGCAATTGACCTTAGAGTGCAAAGACCAGCCGACTTGCTGTTCAGGCTGTTACTGAACAGACATCTATCACTGTGTTGTTCCCCTGCATTCAGACACAAAGTGACGAGGAATTTCCTACCGCCTCAAGTATGAGTAGGTCATGTATGGCTGTGGCTCAGGAGGTAGAGTGGGTCGTCAATTAATCAGAAGGTTGGCAATTTGACCCTCGATCCTCCCTCCTCATGTCAAAGGGTCCTTGGGCAAAATACTGAGCCACATGTTGCTCCTGATGACTACCAGCGGTGTGTGAATGAATTTCTGATGAGCAGTTGGCACCTTGCACAGCAGCCTCTGTCATCAGTGTGTAGCTCTGACTAAAATACATTTAGACTTTAAGATATGGATAATTCATGTAGTCATCATAAAGTAAATAGTTTAAAAAGAGAGGTTTAACATGTATAAATATGGTTAAAAACATGAATAGAAATATTGTTAAAAATGTAAAGAAACAGGTAAAATGTTTGTTTAAATATAAGATGCATAATCTTTACAGTTCATAGGTCAAAGGATGATGTTCATGTAAATTAGCAAAGTATGTTTTGTATGTATCTGTATTACACACATGTATTTAGCCTTACAGCCTAACTTGGTTCATCCATGATATGTCAATCTTTGTTTTTCTTTATTGTAATCGGACTGTTCTGGATAAACAGCCGACCGAATTACATTCTCAGGTAGAGGGGTGGGACTTGGTCGTAACCTGCTAGGTCTGGTGTTTTGGAGAAATACAGAAGCTGGCTATCACCATTCGATTCAATTCAGTTAAATTTTATTTGTGCCAATTCATAACAGAAGTTATCTCAGGACACTTTTCAAATAGAGTAGGTCTAGACCGAACTCTTTAAAACATTATTTACAGAGACCCAACAGTACCACCATGAGCAAGCACTTGGCAACAAGGGCAAGGAAAAACTGCCTGTTAAAAGGCAGAAACCTAGGACAGATCCTTCGGCTCTAGGTGGGTGGTCGTCTGCCTCGACCAGTTGGGGTGAGAGAGAGACAGACAGACAGACAGACAGGTGCACAATGGCAGTGGCAATGGCAATCTAGCAGGACCATGGCAGGAGGCTCCACCAGGATCGATAAGAACCTGCGAGATGAGAAAGCACAAGAACTCCGGGAAGAAGTGAAGTTAGTAACATGCATTAATGGGACATGAATGAGTGCAGAAAGAGAGAGGAAGAGAGGAGCTCAGTGCACCATGGGAAATCCCCCGATAGTCTAGGCCTATAGCAGCATAACTAAGGGATGGTTCAGGACTCACCTGAGCCAGCCCTAACTATAAGCTTTATCAATGAGGAATGTCTTAAGCCTACTCTTGAATGTGGAGAGGGTGTCTGCCTCCCGAACCACAACTGGAAGCTGGTTCCACAGGAGAGGAGCTTGGTAACTGAAGGCTCTGGCTCCTGTTCTACTTTTAGAGACTATAGGAACCACAAGTAGCCCAGCATTCAGAGAACGTAGTGTTCTAGTGGGGTAATAGGGTACTATGAGCTCTTTAAGATATGAAGGGGCCTGACCATGAAGAGCTTTATAGGTGAGGAGGAGGATTTTAAATTCTATTCTACATTTTACAGGGAGCCAGTGCAGAGAAGCTAGTACAGGAGAGATGTGATCTCTTTTTCTAGTTCCTGTCAGTACTCGTGCTGCAGCGTTCTGAATTAATTGGAGCGTTTTAATGGACTTATTGGGGCAACCTGATAATAAAGAGTTGCAGTAATCCAGCCTTGAAGTAACAAATGCATGGATTAGTTTTTCTGCATCGGTCTGTGATAGTATGTGCCTAATTTTTGTAATATTACGTAAATGAAAGAAGGCAGTCCTAGAGGTCTGCTTCATGTGGGAGTTAAAAGACAAATCCTGATCAAAGATAACTACAAGATTCCTGACAGTGGTGCTAGAGGCCAAGGTAATGCCATCTAGAGTAACTATATCTTTAGACAGTGTGTCTCTAAGGTTTTTGGGGCCAAGTACAAGAAGTTTAAGTTTAACATCAGAAAATTGCAGCTCATCCAGGATTTTATATCCTCAAGACATGTTTGTAATTTAGATAATTGATTAATTTCATCGGGCTTGATCGATAGATATAACTGCGTATCATCTGCATAACAGTGAAAGTTAATGGAGTGATTCCTAATAATGTTGCCTAAAGGGAGCTTAAATAGCGTAAATAGTATTGGTCCAAGTACAGAACCTTGTGGAACTCCATGACTAACTGTAGTATTTATTGAAGATTCATCGTTAACATGTAAAAACTGCAAACGATCTGATAAACATGACTTAAACCAGCTTAGTGCGGTTCCTTTAATGCCAATTTGATGCTCAAGCCTCTGTAAAAGAATATCATGGTCAATGTTGTCAAATGCAGCACTAAGATCTAATAATACAAGTACAGAGACAAGTCCATTGTCAGAAGCAATCAGAAGGTAATTCCATCAAGGGGGTATATAGATATATCATTACGTTGTGATTGACAACCAGTTATCCTAAGACTTTTGTGATCAACAAGAGGTAAATATGAGTTTGTGTACTGTTTTCGGTACTGTGACCTAATGTTAGGGTGTTAAAAACAAGTTGTGTTGCTAATCGTGATTAGCGATTAGCCTAGCATAATTAGGGCCGAAGCACTGACTGTGCGAAGGCCCTATTGTACTTGAAGGAATTATTAGGGTCCGAGCACTGCCCGTGCGAAGGCCCTATTGTATCTATAGGATTTCTTTTTCTTTTTCTTATTTTCCTCCCAAACAAATGCATATTTGGAGTCCGCAACATGCTCAACATGTCAGTCGTGGCAAAAAAAATTGCATAAAAATCAGCACACACGTAGATCTTATCTGTACGAACAAAAAATCCAGTGGGCACCATATCCCAAACCCAACAGGAAGTCTGCCATTTTGGATTTAGCGGTCATTTCTGGCGATTTGCACACGTTGTATTTGAACGAACTCTTCCTAGGCAATTGATCGTATCGACTTCAGATTTGGACACAGCCACAAAAGACATTCATGATTAAAAGTTGTGCTATTTACGTCATTCTGTCAAACGGTGTGCCCGTAGCATGGCGTGGAATTTCAACAACTTGCCATGAAAGAGGGAGTTGTCATAACCTCTGTGTACATGATCCGATCTAAATGAAACTTCACGTTTGATAAGAGTCCCGCCCTGAACACGTCTATGTAATTTTTTTACTTTTATGTATATCTTCCAGCAGATTGACCTGATCCAGCTGAAATTCTGTCAGAAGTTTCTTAGGATGATGACGATGACATCTTATGAATCTTAAGAATTTTAGAAGAAGCACGCTGCAATGGCGACGCGGCGAAAATTAGCTTTTGTGTTAACATTTAAACACTTTTTGGGGGGCTTAACATTTACGGTTTTGTGAGTACTGATAAACTTGCACGTGCCTTTTATTTTGATTGCTTGTTTGAACAAGTGAAGCAGCCATTAAAGTTTGTAGGCCTCCATGCTCCCAAGCCAGGACTCAGGCCTGCAACTGTTTTGTTTGCATTTTGGGTTTTTATGTTGCAATGTGAGTGAATGTGTGAGAGTGTGAGCCCACAGTATATTATTGATGTTCACATGTTAAAGATGCTATGCATTGATGATATTAGAGCTTAATTGAAGATAATAGATAAATGCATAAAGGAGTCTTTGAGGTATTAAGAGAATACTTGGGGTTTATATTTGGGGTTTATTAATATTGGGTATTATATGTGTTTACATTTCTTTTCATTATTTACCTGAAGTATTATTATTTTGTATATTAATAAGTGAATAAATCTTTAATATTGCATTTAAAGCATACGTGTTGTATCGTAGATTATCATGAATTATACATATTTCGGGTGAATGCTATTTGAGTTAATGCAAGTTATTTGTTATTTTAGCTGAAGGACTGAAGAACAAGAGATATAAGGTCATAATTTAAATTCAATTCAATTTTATTTGTATAGTGCCAATTCATAACAGAAGTTATCTCAGGACACTTTTCAAATAGAGCAGGTCTAGACCGAACTCTTTAACATTAATTACAGAGACCCAACAGTACCACCATGAGCAAGCACTTGGCGACAAGGGCAAGGAAAAACTGCCTGTTAAAAGGCAGAAACCTAGGACAGATCCTCCGGCTCTAGGTGGGTGGTCGTCTGTCTCGACCAGTTGGGGTGTGTGAGAGAGAGAGAGAGAGAGAGAGAGAGAGAGAGAGAGAGAGAGAGAGAGTCATAAGAGTTGTATTAGTTTGTAGATACCGGTAGATTACTTAATTTAAACCGTACCCAGGGCCCCATAGTACTATTACATGCAGCAGGTAAATACAAACATGGGACAGGTGTTACAAGTGTATAAATGTGACAAAACTTAGAAAGACGCCATAATAGTGCAGTCAATTTACCATTTATGACGGTTTCACTTTTAATCACTTGTCATATCAGCTTCGAGCTTTGGAGTTATTCAGGTAGACCTATTATGTAATTTAGTGTATCTATCTAAACAACTATTGGCCAGAGAGAGAGCAACAACACCACAGCAAGGACCCACCCTGGCACATGGGGCACCAGCTCCACCAGGTGAACTACGAGGGTGTCCTTATTGGCCAGATTTGTCAATGCTCTCTTGTGTGCAAACTGTAAATGTAATAGAGACCTAACATTTATCTTTGAAATTTCTCTACTTACACATCTTATTATTGCTGGACACACACACACACACACACTGATGCTATATTATTTGTCATGTCAGTATTGGATGGGTTCCGATAACCTAGACTGGTATTGACAGACTAATTCACAAATGCAAATTAATCTGCAACCTCTCACTTCATTTGTTATAAATGGCCACAGACCAAAATGCCTCTGAATGGGGCACCCTGGAAGCTCACGTGGTGGAGCTAGCACCCTATGTACCAAGGCTGAGTCCTTATAGCAGCGGTCGACTCCGACCTGTGGCTCTTTGCTGCGTGTCATTCCATCTCTCCCCCTTTCCTGTCACTTTACAGCTGTCACTATCAGTTAAAGGCAATAAAAGCCCCCCAAAAATATTTTTTTAAATGACTCTGGACGCAGTTGGATAGACCTTCAACCAATCTGAGCAATGGATGATGTGGTGATGAGCAACACAAGCAAGTTGAGGCTGTGCTTGGTCCATTCTCAAGAAAAAAATTACAATCTTGTCGTATATATGCTAGTTACAGATAACCAGTACACTTAAATGTGTTTCTGAAAAAAAAAGAGCGAAATATGCAGTAAGTTATGTAAGGTACGTAATGCATCTTTTCCTAAAACATCACCAAATAGTTGGTGTGCATAATTATGGGACACAACGTAACCATGCAGGCTTTACTTGCTTTGTATTATTGCTAACTTGACCATGGAGCTGTGTGTGTCCAGAAATAACCCACCTACAACGTCCTATTTTGAAGCACAGGGCCACTGACCCAAGTGACGGGTTAGGAGTGAGAATGCGTTTGCTGTTTCTTGTTGAGAGTCAGAGTCGAGTGCGACTGCAAGATTTTAAACTAAAAATATCAAGCATTTGCTTTATCCTTTCAGACCACTAACCTCCAGGAACCTATTGTTACTGTCAGACAGTTCTCTCACATGAAAATACATGAACATGAAACATGAAGATAAAATCTCTCAAGAACCACAGAACAGAAGGATCAAAGGGGAGGCAGGCAAGACGATGGGGAGTCGAGCGAGTTGCGCGATATGAAGAATCACTATTAGCTGATATGACACAATTACAGAATTTGCCTGAAAGGCATTTGGCGGTAGGGTGTGTGTGTGTGTGTGTGTGTGTGTGTGTGTGTGTGTCTTGTGAGTACTCGTTACATAGCCTAATAAGGAAAGCAGCTTGTGTGAGTGTTTGTGTAATGTTGTCAGATTGAGTACACATGTGATGTATGTAAGTCCTCCTTCGCTGGCTTCAGGCTGTTGTGCTGCTTCATTGCTTTTAATGCAAAACAAAAAACTGCTGTGTGTTATTTCATTTCCAAACAAACACTGACACACATGCAAATAGTGCAAACAGAAAGCAGTCTCATCTGCTAATCATACACTCCTGCTAGGGACTACAAAGCATGCAACACTGTCTACACTGTGTGTTTGCACATCAGTATATTCAATTTCAAGTTCTATCCTAGGTGCATTTATTATGGGGACATTTCTATTATCAGATATACTCTATGTATGAATAGGCTTGCATGACACAGAAATGCAAAATCAACTGCAGCAGTGCATACACTTGTTAAATCCATCAGGCTATGCATTGGATTCACACTGCACCACATTGAGAGATAATGATGCCATTATGATAACCCAGGCTGTCCCCTAGATTTAACTCTTGTTTGCCACTCACTGTCACATCAGTTCAGCCTAATATTACAAATTCAGATCTGTTCATGCATCCCTCCATCCATTTCTACATACGCTCATGAATTCTAAGGTGCTGAAAATAAATACATTCCCACTCAGATTGAAATGCAAACAGTGCCCTCTAGTGGTGCAAAGCAGAACTAAAGACTAACTGTTTTCATCTTTAATTCTACTGTCATCAGACCACAGACACACTTTAACATAAGGCAAAAAAGACACCAGCCCTTCCAGTAGAGAAAACATGATGAAGAGCCCCCTGGGGCTTTAACCCTAACCCTGACTAAGTTGTTTCACCATAAATTCATCACAACCTTTTATTTGCTTGTCCCCAAAAGTACTTATACCAAACTGTGGACATACTCCACAAGTAAAAAGTCTGGCACTCACAACCTTAAAGTGTAAAAACACGTATTAAGTATAATCATCAAAATGAGGGGCGGCTGTGGCTCAGAGGTAGAGCGCATCATCCACTAATCGGAAGGGAAAGTTGTTGCCTCGATCCCCAGTTCTTCCCACATGTTGAAGTATCCTTGAGCAACATACTGAACCCATCATCGGTGTGTGAATGTGCATGAATGAGTTAGTTTCTGTTTGATGGGCTTTGAGTGGTTGAAAGACTAGAAAGGCGCTATACAAATACAGGTACATTTTTTATGTATTAAAGTATAAGTAGTTGCATTTTCTAAACCCATAAACGCACACTTAATTCTTCAGTTTATCAGAAACATTCAATTCAAAATTAACTCGTGGAGATACTTGAGATACTGAAAAAGTAATTAAAGATGTCAGACAAATGTTGTGGAGTAAAAAGTACAATATGTGCCTCTGAGATGTAGTGGAGTAAAAGTCAAATAAAACTTAAATACTCAAAGTACCACAGATTTGTAAAAACTGTACTTGTGTGAATGTACCACTAGTTTAATAACATTGTTAGACTGCTCTAAAGGTAGAAAGACATTGTCGTTTTGAAGATGTCACATGTATCTGCCATGCATTTCACCTGGATTAGTTTGACTAAACTACACTACATATCTACTACTACTCACTACATATATTACATACATGACATGTTTGGTCTGTGCATTCTATATACTGCTAGCGTCGTACAGGTGAAACTTTTAGTGGGAAAGAACAAAGGATCTAAAAGGCGGAAGTGGGCGTGGAAATTCAGCTACATTCACCAAATGGTAAATGGTAAATGGACCTTTACTTGTATAGTGCCTTTCTAGTCTTCCGACCACTCAAAGCGTTTTTACACTATGTGCCACATTCACCCTTTCACACACATTTACACAGCGATGGCAAAGCCCATCAAACAGAACCTAACACATTCATACACATTCACAGCATCGGGAGCAATTCGGGGTTCAGTATCTTGCTCAAGGATACTTCGACATGTGGCACCGGGAGCCGGGGATCGAATCAGCAACCTTCCGTTTAGTTTAGCTCTGCCTCTGCGCCGCAGCCGTGACCTCCAGCTGTCGCTGGCTCGGTCCCTAATTAACTCTTTGGTCAGTAACAAGGCTCTTTTTTCTATAGCACACAGAGATTAATGGTCCCCAGTGGATAAATCCTAATGGTTTTGGTGACTTTTCATCGAGTACCATCATTAGAACATCAACACTCTCGACCTTGTTTTATCATATGGCATTGATATTGAACATTTAATAGTCTTCCCACATAATCCTTTCCTATCTGACCATTATTTAATAACTTTTGAATTCATGTTGTTAGATTATAAGCCATTAGGCAAAAATTCCTACAGCAGATGTCTATCTGACAGTGCTGTAGCTAAATTTAAGGAGGAGATTCCTTCAGTGTTTAATTCAATGCCATGTCTGAATTTAACAGAATCCTATAACGACTTTAGTCCCTCTGAAATTGATAATCTTGTCGATAGTGCTACAGGCTCACTACGATCAACATTAGACTCTATTGCTCCTATAAAAAGGAAATTATTAAAACATAGGAGACTAGCACCTTGGTATAACCACCAAACCAGTTAAAACAAATAGCTAGGAAATCTGAAAGGAAATGGCGCTCTTCCAAATTATCAGAATATCGCTCAAATTGGCAAGATAATCTTAAAACTTATAGAAAGGCCCTCCGTAATGCCAGAGGAGCCTATTACTCAGCACTAATAGAAGAAAATAAGAATAACCCTGGGTTCCTCTTCAGCACTGTAGCCAGGCTGACAGAGAGTCACAGCTCTATTGAGCCACATATCCCCATAAACTTAAGTAGCAATGACTTCATGAGCTTATCAGTGGCTCTCCAAGTTCAGGGACTTCTGTCAATGTAAACTTAGATATATATTTAAACTGTTTTTCTGCTATCGATCTTCATCAGTTAACTTCAATCATTTCTTCATCGAAGCCATCAACCTGTCTATTAGACCCGATCCCAACTAGGCTGCTTAAAGAAGTTGTTCCCTTAATTGGCACTTCTTTACTGGATATGATTAATCTTTCTTTATTATCAGGATATGTACCACAGTCCTTTAAAGTAGCTGTAATTAAACCCCTTCTTAAAAAGTCCACTCTTGATCCAGGGGTTTTAGCCAACTATAGACCGATTTCTAACCTCCCCTTCCTCTCTAAGATTCTGGAGAAAGTAGTCGCCAAAGAGTTGTGTGACTTTCTACATAACAATAGTTTATTTGAGGATTTTCAGTCAGGATTTAGAGTTCATCATAGCACAGAGACAGCTCTGGTTAAAGTTAATAATGACCTTCTGACTGCTTCTGACAATGGACTTGTCTCTGTACTTGTATTATTAGAGCTTAGTGCCGCATTTGACACCATTGACCATAATATTCTTTTACAGAGACTTGAGCATCAAATAGGCAATAAAGGAACCGCACTAAGCTGGTTGAAGTCATACTTATCAGATCGTTCTCAGTTTGTACACGTTAACAATGAATCCTCCATAAATACTAAAGTTGGTCATGGAGTTCCACAAGGTTCTATACTCGGACCAATTTTGTTCACTTTATATATGCTTCCCTTAGGAAATAGTATTGGGAATCACGACATTAACTTTCACTGTTATGCAGATGATACCCAGTTATACCTGTCGATCAAGCCAGATGAAATTAATCAGTTATCTAAGTTACAAACATGTCTTAAGGACATAAAAACCTGGATGAGCTGCAATTGAAAAAAATGAAATTCTTGTACTTGGCCCCAAACCTCAGAGACTCACTGTCTAAAGATGTAGTTACTCTAGACGGTATTACCTTGGCCTCTAGTCACCACTGTCAGGAATCTTGGAGTCATCTTTGATCAGGACATGTCCTTTAATTAATGGAATTTAAAATTCTTCTCCTCACCTATAAAGCTCTTCATGGTCAAGCCCCTTCATATCTTAAAGAGCTCATAGTACCCTATTACCCCACTAGAACACTACGTTCTCTGAATGCTGGGCTACTTGTGGTTCCTATAGTCTCTAAAAGTAGAACAGGAGCCAGAGCCTTCAGTTACCAAGCTCCTCTCCTGTGGAATTAGCTTCCAGTTGTGGTTCGGGGGGCAGACACCCTCACCACATTCAAAAGTAGGCTTAAGACATTCCTCTTTGATAAAGCTTATAGTTAGGGCTGGATCAGGTGAGTCCTGAACCATCCCTTAGTTATTCTGCTATAGGCCTAGACTATCGGGGGATTTCCCATAATGCACTGAGCTCTTCTCTTCTTCTCTCTCTCTCTTTCTGCACACATTCATGTCCCATTAATGCATGTTACTAACTTCACTTCTTCCCCGGAGTTCTTGTGCTTTCTCGTCTTGCAGGTTCTGATGGATCCTGGCGGTGCCTGTTGCCATGGTCCTGCTTGACTCCCATTGCTAATATCACTGATATTATTGTTATTATTATTACTACTATTATTACTACAGATACTATTATTACTATAATCACTGCTCATTGTCCCCTATCGTTGTTGTCATCGTCATCATCTTCTTCATGTTCATCATCATCATCATTCACTACTATTAATGTAGTTGTTGCTACTGTTGTTGCTGTGCACCTTTGTCTTGGTGTGTGTCTCTCTCTCTCTCTCTCTCTCTGTGTCTCTCTCAATTCAATTCAATTCAATTCAAAATGGGCTTTATTGGCATGAAAGTTTTTTTTAAAAACAGTATTGCCAAAGCATAGTATTCAAATACAATACAATAAATCAAAGATATATACATTATTATTATATGAACATTATATTAGTTATATACAGTGTGTGTGTGTGTGTGTGTGTGTGTGTGTGTGTGTGCCTCGATCACTCACTGTCCCTCAGGTTGTGGCATGTTAATACATACTGGGCAACAAGGTGTGCCCGCTCTCCTTCTCTGAGGAGTATGTTTAATTTGGAGAGGTCGTTCAGCTCCTTGAAATCTGGTACCAAAGAGCTGAACTTGTTCATATAAAATTTTCTAGTATTGTTTAATTTTGTACATTGTAGGAGAAAGTGCATCTCTGTCTCAACCTTACCTGTCGAACAGTGACCACATTTTCTATTTTCTTTTGGTTGCCATGATTTTTTGTGTCTTCCTGTTTGGATTGCCAGTTTGTGGTCACTGAGCCTGTACTTGGTTTGGATCTGTCTCTTCTTTCTATCTCTGACAGTACAGAGATATTCTGCTAATACCTAATCTCTTTTAAGGGCAAGATAACATTCCAATCTACTTTGGCTTTTAGTTGTTTCTGCCCAATGGTCCAGATAGCTTTCTTTACATTGTGCTTTAATTTGCTTTACTCTGATTACTGTTTGTAGAGCAGTGTTGTTGTGAGGCTGGTCAGAGTGTGTCTAAGAGGGGGCAGTTAGCCTTAGTACCAACTGACATAGGGGACTCTTTTCTGGGCTCAGCTCTTGGGTTTGGAGGGCTTTGGAGTGGAGGGTGTCTCTGGGGCTGGATTTCAGGTGGTTAAAAAAGTTGAGTGTTCTCTTCTTAATGTTAATTATCAGTGGGTATCTGCCTAATTCTGCTCTACATGCATTTGTTGGTGTGTTTATGTGTACGTGTAAAATGTATCTGCAGAATTCTGCATGTAGAGATGCTGTACTTTTCTACTACATCCAGCTGTAGCTGTAGTCCTTGTTCAGTAGGAGACAGTAGAACAAGGTCATCAGCATAAAACAGAGACTTCACCTCTCTATCTAGGAGGGAGAGGTCCGGAGCAGCACATTTATCTAACTCAACAGCCAGTTCATTTATATACACATTAAATATAGTCGGACTTAGATTGCAACCCTGCCGAACGCCTCTTCTCTGGGGGAAGAAATCAGTTAGTCTGCCTCCAATTTTAACAGCACACGTTTTCCAAATACATCGATTTAATCAGATCATACATTTTCCCACCTATACCACAGTTTAAAAGTCTGTAATAGAGCCCTTCATGCCAAATAGAGTCAAAAGCTTTCTTGAAATCAATAAAGCAGGTGAATATTTTTCCATTCTTAGTTTGTTGTACATGTTTGTTGATTAAAGCGTGAAGGGTATATACATGGTCGGTGGTGCAGTGTTTTGGGAGGAAGCCAATCTGACTTTTATTTAAGATTGACTGATACTCAAGGAAGTCTAGTATTCTTGTATTAAAGGAGCATTTCACCCGTGGAATATTTATTGAAAGTGGGTTATATATGTAGTCGAAATGTAACATACATTTTGAATTTGGTGCCTATTTGACCGAGAAAAGACAGAAAGTGACTTTAGGGCGCATTTGTATTAAAGACAACAACTCCCACAATGCACAGCTCTGCAAGCCGCTCCCAGTAACACTATCAAGGACTACAACAACGTGAATGTAAACCATTTATTTTCAGAAATATATCAACAACAACAAAAATAAATATGTTAACATTGACAGTTGTAGTTCCTCCTGAGCGTCCTCAACTTCTTGGTGCCCGCAGTACTGGCCATCTGGAGCTGGATATTTCTGTCAGATTGCCTGCACCACATAAGCGGGTAAAACGACACAATGGCCTTGACCCAATCTCTCGCCTTGCAGGACCCATTCCAGAAAGACTGTTAGGCGATATTGTCTATAAGACATTGAGCACACAGTTAGCGATGCATGGTCTTTGTGTTTAGCATGCCACAGTAGTTAGCAATGCAACTGCAAGCTGTTTGTGCAGTAAAGAAGCTAGTTCAGTTGGCTGACATTACGTATTAACCGGGAATAACTTTGTGATAATACTTGAACAAATTGTGTACATACATGCCACGTTGTTATAAGACAGAAAATAGAAACACTCACTTTACAGTCAGACGTCCGTGTGTCCATAGGCGCACAGTGAGAGCACAGGCACCAGCAGTCCACCCCAGCTCGAGCCAGTCCCGGCTCCTCGTCCGCGACAGGCAGGTTCTCTGCCTTGGCGGCAGAAGCCTCAGCCGCCTCCTGTTTAGCCTCAGCTGCTCTTCGCTATATTGCGGCTCATAAAGGTAGCCACGAACATTGGATTTGACCATCATACTTTCGAAATGTCTTCCATATTAGATTGATTACCATAGTCGTAACATCTGGCCCGACAGCACCTCCGCTAAGCTTCCAAACAAGATGCGGTTATATTTTTTAGTTTCTGCAAGTGAAGTCCCACCCACTGATCTGTAATAGTTCTGTAGCGTGAGTGAAAAAAAAATGAGGAAATAGTGTTTGTAGTCTCACCCCCTCTACAGAGATATGAGACTTCCTGCTTCCAATGACGCAAAATGACGATTTTTACGTCATTGGAAGCAGGAAGTGCAACACTAAAATCCTTATTTCTCCCCTCTCAGGGAAAGTGAGGGAATGATGCACGACCATTCAAAAATATGACTAGGGTTCTAATGATACAAAGCTTAATGCAAATGGGTAAGTGTGCCTTTAAGAATACTACAGAATAGTTTACCTAGACAGCTGCTGACACAGATGCCACGGTAGTTATTAGGGTCTGATTTGTCCCCACTCTTATGAATCAGGGAAATGAGCCCTTTGCACCAGATGTTGGGAAAACATCCTGCCTGTAGTATAACATTGAACAAATGTAACATTGCACCCTGCATTTCTGGGGTGCTGCTTTTGAGCATTTCGTTTCTAATGCTGTCTGGACCACAAGCTTTTCTTGGCCTCAGACATTTTATCTGTGTGGTTATTTCTTCCCAAGTAATTTCAAAATCAAGGGGGTTTTGGTTGTCTTTAATTGTTTTTTCTAATTTTTGGAGTCTTTCTTTCATAATGCACTGATCTGAATTGATTTGATTAATTGGTATGTCTTTGTACAGATTTTCAAAATGTTATCTCCAGATGTCACCATTTTGGATGGGAAATGCCTGCTGTTGCTTTGTGTTAAACTTGTTCCACATATCCCAAAATTGATTTTGGTTAATGGCATTCTCAATATCTTCAAGTTTCAATTGGGTATAATTTTTGATTTTTTTTTTTATCCTAATTGTGTATTTATATGTATTTAGAATTTCATTGTATCGAATGCGCAGGGCTGGGTTGTTTGGTTGGCGATGTTTCTGATTTGCTTTTTTTCTCAGCTCTTTTCTGATTGTTTTGCATTCTTGATCAAACCATTTGTCAGTATTTTGCCTTTTAACAGGTCTCCGTCTTTGCTTTATGAGGTCAGCCCTAATAGCTGCCTTATGAAATATCATATTGATATCATCAATGGCCTTGTTTACCCCATCTCTGGTAGGGACATATTGATTTTGAATATATATTGATATGTAATTCATCAGATCAGGGGAGTTTGATGAATTTGTCTCCACTGTCTGGGGCCCATCTGCAAGAAGGATTTAATTTATACAGCTTACTGGGTTCCCTTTTTGTCTCACTAATTTGACCTGACAATTTAAAGAACACATTAATTTGGTTGTGGTCCGATAGGGGGGATTGCTGTCTCACAGTGAATGCACTGATAGTTGAGGGGTCCATGTCAGTGATTGCATAGTCTACAACACTAGACCCAAGAGCTGAAGAGTATGTGAACCTCCCTAAAGAGTCCCCTCTGAACCTACCATTAACTATGTACAGGCCTAAGGCCCGACAGGTCTCTCTCACTCTCTCTCTCTCTCTCTCTCTCACCCCAACTGGACCACCCACCTAGAGCCGGGGTCTGTCCGAGGTTCCTGCCTCTTAAAAGGAAGGCTTTCCTTGACGCTGTCGCCAAGTGCTTGCTCATGGTGGGAACTGTTGGGTCTCTGTAAATAATTCTATAAGGAGTTCGGTCTAGACGTGCTTGTAGGACCTTGTCCTCGTCTTCCTCTACAAGAGACGCTTTATCAGTCTCTTGATTCAACAATCATCATATTATTTTGATTACGTTCCACCAGGAGAGTTTTCAAGGCCTCCTCTTTCCCCTTCACCTTTTTGACCCAGGAGGGGAGGTGAGACTGTGGCGCCGACAGTCTCCTGCACCGAGAGCCTGGTTCTTTTCAGATTCTCAGATGGGATCTCTAGGTGTCAATTTGCTTTATCCTCTTCAACAGATCAGAACGACACCCTACACCTAAAGTGGATCGTGTGTGATAATTAAATGCCTTTTTAGTTGTAAATTCCTATGGAATAGACATGGAATGTGTTTGCATCTCCTTGATCTAAATTGTATCACCTCCAGAGAGAAACTCCTCTGGAATCCACATCTGGCATTCTGACACCCCTTCCTCTAAAGTGTAAATTACGATGTTTTCTTTTGATAGTGGACATTCCAATCTAGGAAGCAGTAACAACAGTTGCACGGATATAGATTTAGTTCTGTTGGAGTATTATGTTAACATTTCATCTTCTCAAAATTAACAGATTGCCATCCAGCATGAGAAGATCGCAAATGTAATGTTTGTCTGATGTTTCTGTCTTCAGATTGGACTAAGTTACAAAATCATGTGTAAAATGCTTGAATGTTTGATGGAGCCACAGTGCCACCCTTTGGTAAGATTCTGGTATAGCGTAAGGTATCTTCAAAACAGATTTTGTTTTATAGTTGTGTATTATTCCAAATGGTAAATGCCTGACACGCAATTTTATAACAAGAATTAAGCTAACAGCATATGAAATATGTACAATCCATTAGTGTTGCTTCATATGCATGTTTGTGACATTTTAACTAGGTCTGCTTTTATTTTTACATCAAGTAATTTCGGTTATGTTATGTTAAAACATGTAAACTATGTATTAAGTCATGGTGGGTTCTGTGAATGGTGAATTAGGATTTCGAAACTTTAAAACACGATAGAAGTGAGTTAATAAAGTTACGAATATCGAAATATCGCTAAAGGAAGTGACGCGATTAGCCTTTCCGGATACGCCTCCAGACTAAAACATATATAATATAGACTCCGGTCTTGTTTTTCCTCTCTTACTTTTACACTTCCAAAACTCTCTTCTTAAATCTACGTTGGATCCATTCGTTATTTACTTTCGTTCTACTTTGATTTCGTACGTTATTTTACAGACACGTGTTGAGTTTTTCCTCACGTAATAATTTGCGGCGCTGAAGTACTTTTTAGTACTTTTATTTTGAAGGCTCAAGACACGAACAAAGTTAATTCTTTTATAAGTTTTTTAGTTTATATATCTTGTCAAGTATTGTCGCCTGATTCACAGAAAGTGAATTTAGTTTAATTCTTGGACTTAGTGACTACAGAGGATTCGCAAGGCCAGCGTTTCGTCCTACAGTTATTTTAGACCAGAAGTTGGATTAGTTCATAATCAAAGCCAAAGACCAACCACTCTGAGGAACTTTTCTTAAGACATTGATCACAAGCCAGAAGGACATCACCGTGGTTGACCGCTCAAGGAGACGTATAAACGTTTCAGCCGGACAAAGACATTATCCTCCGGACTATCTGCCTCCAACGCACTCAAAGCGCCAAGCCGGTTTGATTTGATGCAGGGAAATCGATGAATCGTGTAAAAGAAATCACTACTTCAGAAATATTGAGATTAAATATAGATTTTGAAATTTGATAAATTGATTTGAAATTGATTTGATTAGATCTGTGGAATAATTTCCTCCGGATTACTCCAGTAGCTAAACAATGGAGGTGGTGCCCCATTTACGAGTGTTTTATTAATCCCCAGTGATTAATTACCGTTCTAATGAAAAAGTAGTGTATTCCCTACATGCTCTATTTGAAAAGTGTCATAAAATAAGATAATAAGGGGCGGCTGTGGATCAGAGGCAGAGCGGGTCGTTCCTTAATCGGAAGGTTGTGTCGATCCCCGGCTCCTGGTGCCACATGTCGAAGTATCCTTGAGCAAGATACTTAACCCCAAATTGCTCCTGATGCCGTGCATCAGTGTGTGAATGTGTATGAATGAGTTAGTTTCTGTTCGATGGACTTTGCCATCACTGAGTGAATGTGTGTGGAAGGGTGAATGTGGCACGTAGTGTAAAAGCGCTTTGAGTGGTCGGAAGACTAGAAAGGCGCTATACAAGTACAGATCCATTTACCATAAGATAAGATAATTCCTTTTTATTTATCCCCCTAAGGAGAAATTCATTTTGATACAGCAGCAATAGGGCAAAGCAGCGCAAAAACCGAAAACAAAGAATGTCACAGTAAAAATATTGCTTAAATTATTAATATTAGAAGATATAAAAACTATAAATTAAAGTATATACACTATTTGTTGTTGAAGTAGGACATGGAGTCCAAAATATGAGCCGAAAATTAAACTTGACTAAAACTAAAAAACTAAAACTAAACTAAAAACTACTAAACTACTAAAGTGAAAATTAAATATAAATAGTGCAAAAGGTTTGTGCGTTGTAGGTAGGAGTTCTAAACCAGTCTTTATCTGCTGGGGTTGGAGGTACTGGGAGCTGTGGCGATGTGGAGTCTGATGGCAGATGGTACAAATGAGCCTCCAAACCTCTTTGAGGCCCGGGGCTGGGTCAGTCTGTAGCTGAAAATGCTCCTGAGCTGCCTCAGCTCAGCATGGAGAGGATGACAGGGGTTGTCCATGATGGCTTTCAGCTTCCCTGGTATGATGTGTCTGCAGGTCTGCAACGGTGGAGTGGATGACGTCACAGGCATGCGCCACTACTGCCGATGGAGGAATGTAAACAGTGACGACAACAGTGGCCGTAAACTCACGGGGCAGATAGTATGGCCTTAACCCTATGGCCAGCAGTTCAGTGTCAGGTGTGCAGATTTCTGACTTCTTGACAACATGTCCAGGGTTACACCATTTAGAGTTCACAATGACAGACTTTTTACCGCTCTGTTTCTTCCTGTCTGCCCGAACTAGTGAAAAGCCGGCTAGTTCCACTGAACTGGTGTAATGTAATGTCATTCAGCCATGTCTCCGTCAGACATAATATGCTGCACTCCCGATACTCTCGCTCTCCGTTGACCAGGGCCGAGAGCTCATCTGTCTTGTTGTTCAGCAAGCGTACGTTTCCCATGACAACCGAGGGAAGACATGGCTTGTATCTCCACCGCCTCTCTGTCTTCTTGGTCCACACCAACGTGCCTGCTCTGGTTCCTCTCCTTCGTCTCCACCGGGATCTCCCTCGGGCATGCGACACGTAAATCCCAATACCATAGGAAGTCCTAACGTGAATAACCTCTGGTGTTTTGTTGTGTGGTGTTTGTTGTGTCCACATTCCTACACATTGTTTATATTTAAAAAAACTAAGTTCAACTACAGCTAAAAAGTAAAGAAATTAACTACCAACACTGGAGGTCTGTTTACAACAATAAACACAGTGCTATTTAAGAAGGAATAAAGAAGTAGTAAGATTTAAGGCGAAAAAATAAGAGGCGAAGCGGGAGCTGTTGCATCAAGCTGTCACTCTCTGCGGCGCTTCTAGAACTTCTCTTATGAATTGGCACTATACAAATAAAACTGAATTGGATTGAAAATTGAATTGATAAGAATCCCACCCTGAACACATCCACATGACAATATTCAGTCATACTCATAGCGCCCCTTACTAGCAACAGGAAATGTCATATTTCACACTATCACATTGTACTCCTAGCAGATTGATCAGATCCAGCTAAAATTTGGCAAACATTTACGTATTGTCTTGGTCCCGCACATGGGCGGTGCAAAATGGCTTAGCCAGACCCCCAAGAATCAGCCCCCAAGACACATACGACCGACATGTACGAAATTGGTACAAATGTGTATCATGATCAGACAAAAAGCCTCTTGAACCCATAGTCCAAACCCAACAGGAATTCGACCATTTTTAATTTCACAGTCGTTTTCTGTGATTATTAGGACCTGCTCACTGACCAGTGCAAGGACCTATTGTATCTGTTAGAATTGGCTATTATTATAATTTTTCTGCCCCTTCAGTCACATTTTGGAGGCCTGAACATGCTTGGCGTGGCGAAAATTCTTTTGTACCTGTGCCGCCAAATGGCTAAGCATTTTAATACTATTGAGAAACTGATAATATTTATTTATTTATCTGTACAAACCACTGTATGAGTTGCTGGTACCAGCATTCTGCATATAATCACCTGATTATCAAAATAGATTAATAAAAGGAGCTAACATCTACAGCAACTTAACACAATTTCCAAGTTCAGTTTATTAACTCAATTTTCGCAAATGATTCACTGGGATGTGCATTTTTATAGACTTAACTGTCATGGCTCTGCTCCCTTTGCTCCTCCTCCCTGTGTGTGTGCCTGATGAGGGTGCGGCCTCTATTCACCTCACCTGTGTGCTGTCTCACCTGCGCTCAATCAATTCGTCAGCCTCAGCCTCCAAGAACCCCGGTCTTCCTCCCATTCATCGCCAGATTGTTTTAGCCAGCTTGGTGGTACTTTCGTGGCTCCTTCCAGTGCGTAGCTTGCCACTTCAAGTCAACTTGTGATTTTCCTGTGCCTGTTCTCCAGTCTGACCACTTTCTCTCCTGAGCTCCAGGGATCCTCTCGTGCAGTTCTGTTTCCAGAGTCAGCTCCCCAGTGCCTCCGTGTCTCCAGTGTCTCTGCCAATTCCCCAGCTTCTCGTGCAGTTCAGCTCCCAGAGTCTGCTCTCCAGTGCCTTCGTGTCTCCGGTCTCTCTTGCCCCTTCGCCTGCCTGTTCCTGCCGTGGCCGCCTGTCATCCCCCTTAGTGTGTGTGCGTGTGGAATAAAGACCCTTAAACCATCCATCTTGTCTGTGTCTGCTCCTGGGTTCAGTCAACTAGCCTTGACAGAACAATCTGGCCAACATGGACCCAGCGGACCCAGACTCTGTCCGACACGCACTGGCCTACCAGGGACAACGAGTGGGTCAACATGAGAAAGCTCTCCGTGAGATCATTGCAGCCATCCAAGACCTTCGCCTCAGCGTGGCCCACCTTGGATCCCAGTTCGATCAGGTCTCCACCCCTCCCACAGCTCCCACCACCGCCACTGAAGCAGCTACTCCCTCTGCCATGCAGCCTGTTGCTCTCCCCCCCCCCGGGAACCACACGTTCCTACACCTGAACGGTATGCTGGGGATTTGGGGGCTTGTGGGCGGTTTCTGCTTCAGTGCTCGCTAGTTTTCCAACTACAGCCATCAGCTTACAGTTCAGATAGCGCCCGAGTGGCTTTTGTGATTAGCCTGTTGTCAGGGAAAGCAGCTCAGTGGGCTACCGCCCTGTGGGAGAAGCACTCGCCTATTTGTGATACTTACCAGCAATTTTCAGATGAATTAAGAAAAGTTTTCGACCATCCAGTGCAAGGTAAAGAGGCAGCTAAGCGTTTACTAAATCTTCTCTAAATCTCTGTAGCTTAGTACTCGGTCGAATTCAGAGTTTTAGCGGCGGAGAGTGGTTGGGGAGAAGAGGCGTTACAGTGTTTTTGTGCATAGGCTGTCCGACGTTATGAAAGATGAGTTAGCGGCTAGGGATAGCGCTGCTAGTCTTGAGGAGCTAATTTCACTAGTGATTAGACTAGACAATCGTCTTCGTGAGAGACGTCGTGAGAAGTGGGGCTGCCCACGAGCCTCTCTTTTCCATGCCCAACCCAGAGCCACCACCTCCGTAAGTCCCCAGCAGGTAGCTCCTTCCAAACCACCCCCGTGCCAGGTTTCCTCAGAGACCGTAGAGGAGGCTATGCAATTAGATCGCACCCACCTCACTCTGGCGGAACGCCAACGCAGGTTGAGGTCAGGGTTATGCATTTATTGTGGCCAGCCCGGCCATTCCTTGGCTACCTGCCCCCTGCAGCCAAAAAGATTAGGCTCACCAGAGTTTGGTGGTACTCTGGGGAGCCAAGTCGCCACTTCCACCTCAGCCCCTCTTACTCGCATGCAATTAAATGCGTCCCTTCACTGGCAGTTAAACTCTCTTCCCCTCACGGCACTAGTCGACTCGGGTGTGGAGGAGAGTTTTATTGATTCTGCATTCATGCTTCAGGCCAAAATTCCCACAGTCAAACTCCCTGGCAACCCGTTAATGCCTTAGACGGCAGACATCTAGCTAACATTACTCATCAGACCATACCTCTGACTCTTATCCTTTCCGATAATCACCGTGAGGAGATTAGTTTACTGGTTATCTCATCACCCAACGCTCCTGTTGTATTAGGTTATCCCTGGCTTAAACTTCACAATCCCCAATTCGACTGGTCTACAGGTTCACTCATTAGTTGGAGTGTTCACTGTCATTCACATTGTCTCCAGTCCGCTAGTGTTTCACCTCCCTCTGTTCCCAAACCTCCCGAGCCCCCTGATCTATCTGCCGTCCCTGTCGAATACCACGACCTAGGGGAGGTTTTTAGTAAACATCGTGCTGTCTCTTTACCTCCTCATAGGCCTTATGATTGCGCTATAGAGCTGCTCCCTGGTTCCACTCTGCCATCTAGTCGCCTGTATAACCTTTCCAGACCAGAACGCGAAGCCATGGAGAAATATATAGGCGACTCACTAGCAGCAGGGCTTATTCGACCCTCCTCGTCTCCGGTAGGGGCTGGTTTCTTTTTTGTGACTAAAAAAGACCAGTCCCTCTGCCCCTGCATTGATTATCGAGGGCTTAATAACATCACCATCAAGAATAAGTACCCTCTCCCCCTCATTGAGCCGGCATTTGAACCCCTTCATAAGGCTAAAGTGTTCACAAAATTAGACCTCCGGAACGCATACCATCTTGTCAGGATCAGAGAGGGAGACGAGTGGAAAACTGCCTTTAACCCTTTGGTTTGACCAATGCGCCCGCCGTGTTCCAGGCTTTGGTCAATGACGTGCTGAGAGACATGCTGAACAGGTTCCTGTTCATTTATTCAGATGACATACTCATCTTTTCTCAGTCTCAGGAGGAACACGTTCAGCATGTCCGGCAGGTTCTCCAGCGACTCATTGAGAACAAACTCTATGTTAAAGCCGAAAAATGCGAGTTTCACGTGACATCCGTGACTTTCCTGGGGTTTATTATTGAGCGGGGGCAGGTTAAAGCAGACCCAGCCAAGATTCAGGCCGTGGCTGATTGGCCTAGACCAACCACTCGCAAACAGTTGCAGTGCTTCCTGGGGTTTGCTAACTTTCACTGCCGCTTTATTAGAAATTATAGCAAGGTAGCAGCCCCCCTGACTAAGCTCAACTCAGTGAGAGCACCGTTCACCTGGCCCCCTGAAGCAGAAACAGCCTTTCTAGCCCTGAAAGAGCTGTTTACTTCTGCCCCGGTGCTGCATCATCCGGACCCCTCCCTCCAGTTCGTGGTGGAGGTGGATGCCTCGGATTGGGGCAGTACTCTCCCAGCGATCCCCCAAGGACCAGAATTTGCACCCCTGTGCCTTCCTCTCCAGACGCCTGTCCCCTGCAGAGAGGAACTATGATGTGGGGAATCGTGCGCTGCTGGCGGTGGTGGTAGCCCTTCAGGAGTGGAGGCATTGGCTGGAGGGCGCTGCCCTCTCATTCATCGTGTGGACAGACCATAAAAACCTGGCGTACCTCCGCTCAGCTAAAAGGCTCAACTCCCGCCAGGCCTGGTGGGCGTTATTCCTGGATTGTTTTGTTTTCACCCTCACCTACCAACCTGGGTCCCGCAATGCCAAGCCAGATGCCCTTTCACGCCAAGCTGACCCCGAGATGCTGGAGACTGAACCATAGACCATCCTCCCGGCTTCTTGTGTGGTTGCAGCAGTAAATTGGCGAATAGAGGCTCTGGTAAAGCAGGCACAATGCTCACAACCTGACCCAGGTAACGGCCCCCCTAACCGGCTTTTTGTCCCAGACTCTACCCGGTCCCAGGTCCTCCGGTGGGCTCACGCCTCTAAGATCTCTTGCCACCCTGGTTACCAGCGAACTCTGGATTTCCTACGGCGGACGTTTTGGTGGCCATCCATGGCGAGAGACACAAAAGCTTTTGTAGCCGCCTGTTCTGTCTGTGCCCGCGGTAAATCCTCACACCAGTCACCAGCTGGACTATTACACCCCTTGCCTGTTCCAAGTCACCCCTGGTCTCACATCGCTGTGGATTTTGTTACTGGTCTGCCTACCTCTGAAGGTAACGACACTATCCTCACCATTGTTGATCATTTCTTTAAGTCTGTCCATTTTGTGCCTCTGCCCATGCTCCCCTTGTCTCTAGAAACTGCCAAACTCCTAGTCACCCATGTGTTCCGCCTACATGGAATCCCTCAGGACATTGTCTCGGACCGTGGTCCACAGTTCGCCTCCCAGGTTTGGCGAGCCTTCTGCCAGGCCTTGGGCGCTTCAGTCAGTCTCACCTCTGGATACCACCCACAATCCAACGGCCAGACAGAACGGGCAAACCAGCAATTGGACTGAGGCTCGTGCCGCCCTGCTACAGACTGCGGCTAGAAACCAACGCCTAGCGGACTGCCACAGACTTCCTGCCCCGGATTATACTCCTGGGCAAAAGGTATGGCTGTCTTCTCAAGACCTGCCTTTGCAGGTTGAGTCTCGAAAGCTGGCTCCACGATTTATTGGACCTTTTTTGAAGTTCATAAAGCCTGTGGCGGTGAGGTTAAAGCTCCCTCCGTCATTACATGTCCATCCAGTGTTTCATGTATCTCTCCTGAAGCCTGTCTCCTTCAGCCCTCTGAGCCCTCCGGCCTGTTCTCCAGTCTGACCACTTTCTCTCCTGAGCTCCAGGGATCCCCTCGTGCAGTTCTGTTTCCAGAGTCAGCTCCCCAGATCCTCCGTGTCTCCAGTGTCTCTGCCAACTCCCCAGCCTCTCGTGCAGTTCAGCTCCCAGAGTCGGCTCTCCAGTGCCTTCATGTCTCTGGTCTCTCTTGCCCCTTCGCCTGCTTGTTCCTGCCGTGGCCGCCCCTAATCCCCCCCAGTGTGTGTGTGTGGAATAAAGACCCTTAAACCATCCATCTTGTCTGTGTCTGCTCCTGGGTTCAGTCAACTAGCCTTGACATTAACAGTAACACTCAAAACCTTTTTTAACTGTAAACCCTGAGGCACCCAAACATCCTGACTGGAGAGAGACCCTCCATACCGCAGGAGCTGAGGAGGAGACGGCAAGGCTGCAGAGCGGGGGTTAAACGGAGGATGAAGAAGAGGAGGTTTAAACCCTACATCCCTGCCGTCATCACTGGAAACAAACGTGGCCACACGAGCAGATACCGCACTCCAATGTCACCATTCCCGGCTTCCAAACGGTTCGAGCCGGCAGGGACACCACCGCGACCGGCAAGAAGAAAAGGAGGGGGACTTGCCGTGCTCATAAACAACAGGTTGTGTAACCCCGGGCACGTCTGTGTGAAAGAGCATGTCTGCAGCCCAGACATCGAGCTTATCACCGTCGAACTACATCCATGTTATCTGCCGCGGGAATTTTCCAGTGTTATCATCATCACTGCCTATATTCATCACAGTGGTCATCATCATCATCATCACTGTCTATATTCCTCCGTCTGGGAAAGCAGAAGCAGCATGTGATGTCATCCACACTGTGACTGCAGGACTACAAACGAAACACCCGGAGGCCTTCATCATCATCACAGGGGACTTCAACCACGTTTCTCTCTCGTCCACACTCCCAACCTTCCACCAGTTTGTCACATGCACCACCAGAGACAATAAGACCTTGGACCTGCTGTTGGCAAATGTTCCTGTTTTTTATATCTGTGGTGTAATTAAAGTTACAAGAGACTGTTTAATGTAGAATGCCTTTATTCTGAAGGTGTGTGTTTTATTTTGCAATTCGGATTTCCTGTGGGTGGGGTTATTTCCTGTTGTGCTGCAGTTGTAGTCATGTTGAAGAAGCACATGTTGTAGTTAATGCCATCTCTATCCATCCATCTTTTGTTCGGTCATGGGGTATCGCCAGTGAGTAAACTTAATTTAATAGCTTAAGACCTAATTTAGGAACAATATATTATTTGTTTTGTGGTGAATTTATTAATTAATGGTAATGCAGAAAATACTTACCTGTATTTTGTTATGTGTTTGTTATTTCAGTTTTACCTTTTCTTCATTAAAATTACCTGCCAAGTACAACAAATCGCCTGTTCATTGGAGGAAAACTTTTTGAAGGAATGAGCTTAGCTTGCTGTTTCATGTCAGATGAGAACAGTAAAGTAAAATGGCGTCCTCTGAGAAGAAGATGGTTTCGGAAAAAGAACCTCAGTCCCAAGTTTCAGTGAATGAGACTCCAAAAATACAAGACAATATGAAGACAGCTGATGCAAAATCACACACGTCATCTAGTGCACGCCGATCTACACGATCTCAACGATCCAAGGTCAACGTGGCAGCTGCTACGGCAGAGGCGGAAGCAGCGAAAGCCAGAGCCTCTTTCGTCAGAAAGGAAATGAACATTAACCCTGTAAGACCCAAATATAGAAAAAAAAATTATTTTACCTTTCAGATCTTGTTGTAGGAGGCCTTTGATGCAGAAATTAAAGAGTTTTTTTTTAAAAAATGTTTATGTAAGTTTATAAAGAAATGTTGTAATATTGCAACATTGGGCTTAGTTGGGAGCAGAATTTCTGTATTTGTACTCACGTTGTCTGAACAACAATTCAGAACAACTAAGGGTTCATTTGCAGGGTTGATTGCTTACTTAGCCATTAATAATAATCACACATTAGTCATATTTTTATGAAGTCATTTGTTAAAAAAACTATTAAACAGGATAAAACTATTTTTTTCTAGCAACTTCTTCATTCCTTTTTTTCTTGTCATTACTGACTTTCATTGTTAGTGAAAGTCCCAAAAACAGTTCTTGTCCTCTGAAAAGCAAAGGCGAACATCACACTTGCTGCATTGCGTGTTGGTGTATCCTTTATTGCAGTGTCTGCAGCGTCCCTCCCTGTCTTCACTGGGAAATGTGCAACTAGGTCCTTGCGTACATCCAATGGGAGGTGTGCACATCTCTTGGATGGTCTCTTCTGAGCATTCAGAGGGCTTTCTGATGTCACTGTCTGTGATGCTGGGCTCCCTTTGCCTGAAGATGGTCGTCCTCTCTTTGGAGTTCGAAGTGTTGTGTTTACCAGGATGAGAGAGGATGCTAGCTGTGCCTGAAACTGTCTCCTGTTCATTGTCTCTTTGCTAGACATCTTGAGAGCTTTGCAGTCCCGCTTGTAGAGGAGCCAGGCATTGACCACAGCGAGGATGATGGTGTGCAAGAAGATGTACATGTACCAGCGACGGGATTTGATGGGGAACTTATATTTGGCTGTAAATGAGTCCAACAAATCCATACCTCCCATGTACTTGTTGTAGGCACCAACAATGTAAGGCCTCTCAACTTCAATGTAGGTTCTGGTGGCTTTGTCCCAGCGTTGAATCTTCTGCACAGGTTCAGGTCCAGCAAAGGATGTGTGACGGCCCTGTTGTCATACCATTTGACAGCACAGATGTTGTGATTCCCCTCCATTCTGACGTCATAGCTTCATCTCCCCTTTTTCTTCAAGCTCTTCTCGTCTTCAAGGTTACAGTTGGGTAGGCGCACCTGCCTGGCTGTTCCCACGCAATGAATTCCCCGATCAAGGAGTTTCACTAATAATGGAACACAGGTGAAGTAGTTGTCTGCATACATTTTGTAGTTCTGACCTTCTGGATGTGTGGAAGCAAGCTTCATCACAACATCACCTGACAATCCAAGTTCAGATTTGGCTCGTATTCCGTTGACATTGCCTTGGTAGACGTCACACATCATGCCAGAGATTCCAGTTCTCACCCACACTTTGAATCCCCATGGGTTTGGCTTGCCTTGCATATATTGCTTGATGCTGCTGAATTTCCCCTTGATAGGATACTTTCATACTGCCTTGACAGCTTGTTATGCTCTCTACTTATCATGCTAAAAGAAATATGCATCCCAATCACCAGCCATTTAGTCAAACAATACTGCCTTGACATAACAATACTGCGTTTTGTGCTCTCTAATTATCATACTAAAAGGAAAACATGCATACCCCCACTTATATCCACACCCCACATTCAGGAACATTTTCACCTTTCCCAGAACTGAATTGTCTGTTGATATCCTCTTTGTGGACAAAGTCATGGAATTTTAGGTCAGTCTGGTCAAATTAACTACATTTTTTAGAGATAAAACTTTTAAATCAGTCAAATTTGACCAGAACACAACACAAGGGTAGAATGTATACTGTCCATGTATGAAGAAAATACTCTGTTTCAGGCAGTGGTGTAGTGGAGGGAATGCAACCTGTTTGGGCCCACTGCAACAAGCCTGCTATTTTGACTACCACACTCACCCAGTGTTGTAGAATTGCAACAAATATATAACAAGCTCTAAATGAAATTTGATGAATCTATTCCACAATAACTACATATGTACATGCTCTGGACATTGTAATAACAACCAAAAAAAATGTAAAAGACATTTTACTTACTTGAATCTGATGAATCTAGTCCAATGAAACAAAGAGATGTTGTTCGAAGGAAACCTTGAGAGGTTGAGTGAGTTCATGGCCATAAGGCGGGACTTATAAACAAATGTACCATCCAATAGCATTATGAGACTGAACAATAGGACCCAATGACTATGTAGATGTGGTAAAACATAAGATAAAATATAACAGATTGTTTTTTAGGATGGCTAAAGGTAATGTTGTAATTTTACAACAAGGGCTGTTACAGGGTTAAAATCGAAAAAGCTCGTCTAGAGGCAGAATTAGAGGCGCTCAAACAAGAGGCAGACGCAGAGGCAGCTATGGCAAAGGCCATTGTCATGGAAAACGCTGCCGTCGAATTAAGCTCTCACAGGAGCCAGTGGGACTTTGAGTCTTTACCATCCCAAAGTCCACAAGACAAAGTAAGTGAATATGTGGAAAGGCACTCACAAAGGGATGATTCTCACCCAGAGGAGAAGTTTGATATAAGCCAACAGAGGCCATCTGCCCTGTTAACGTTGGATGAAGTGCGCGGCTCCATTTGTCAAGCATTTGAATCTCTCAGTCCTAAACCACATCCCTCCTATGGAGAGTGTGAGATGCCAAAACACTCAAGCCCACGTCAGGAACATCTCCATCACACGGAGTCATATCAACCAGACGGCTACCAACATACCTCTAAGCTAGATAGCCAGCAGTGTTCCAGTCAGCAATTTCAAAGCTTACATCAAAAAATCAAGGTTGAAGAAAGGTAACAAGTTGATACTTCAGATCATAAAAGGCAGCAAGTGTTCAGCCACTATGCTCCTAATCCCTCTCCTGGCCAGGATCTAAATAGCAACATATCAGACTTAGCTAAGTTCTTAATAAGAAGTCAGCTGGTTTCAGGGGGTTTGACCAAATTTGATGATCAACCAGAAAACTTCCTCGGCTGGAAGTCAACATTTACAAGTGTCGTGAAGGGACGTGATCTCTCTGCCCACAAACAAATTGACCTGCTCATAAAATGGCTAGGTCCCAAATCAAGTCATCAAGCTCGCAGGATGAAAGCTGCCAATGTCCGTCAACCATTGGTCGGTCTCAACCTCATTTGGGAAAGACTGGATGAACTTTATGGTGCTCCAGAAGCCATAGAGAAGGCTTTGTTCGCAAAACTGGACAACTTCCCAAGAATAGGCAACTGCGATAACCACAGACTTCGAGAACTTGGGGATTTACTGTGCGAACTTGAAGCTGCTAAGGAAGATGGTTATCTCCAAGGATTAGCCTATCTGGACACAGCAAGGGGAGTGAGTCCCATTGTAGAAAAATTGCCCTTCCATTTACAGGATAAATGGATGACATTTGGATCAAAATATAAGGAAGATCACAGGGTACATTTCCCACCCTTTTCAGTCTTCTCTGAATTTGTAAGGAGACAAGCCAGGGCAAGAAACGATCCAAGTTTTTATGTGACCAATACAGTTGCACCCGCTCTGAAAAAGGAGAGAATGGGGAATCTCAATTACAAGAATCCTGTGTCTGTGCACAAGACAAGTGTGAGCAACAAGGAAACCACTACAGATAGAGAGGGGAACCAAACAGAAGATGTGAACACGCTATGTCCCATACATAAAAAACCACACGCACTTAAGAAGTGCAGGAGCTTTCGAGCTATGCTCTTGGATGACAGGAAGAAATTCCTCAGGGACAAGGGAGTGTGTTTTCGCTGCTGTGCTTCAGTCTCCCACCAGGCCAAGGACTGTGGTGCTTCAATCAAATGCGCAGAGTGCGGAAGTGAATGTCATGTGGCCGCACTGCACTTTGGTCCTGCTCCAAGAGAGTCAAAGGAGCTGATCTCTTTCAAGGAGCAAAAAGGCTCCAAAGAGCAGAGCCCTTCCAAGGTTCATGGCGGGGAGCCAGTCACCACACCCAATGATGAACAAATCCTAGCGGCTAAACCACTGTGTACACAAGTTTGTGGTAAAGGCTTCGGAGAGAAGTCGTGCTTGAAAATATGTCTGGTTAACGTTTATCCTGAAGGTCGTTCAGAGGAGGGTAAAAGGATGTACGTGATCTTAGATGATCAGAGTAACGTCTCATTGGCCAAGACAGAATTTTTTGACGCCTTTCAAATACAAGGGCCACGAATACCATACATCCTGACTACATGTGCTGGAGTTGTCAAGGTGACCGGTAGAAGAGCTCAAGGTTACATGGTTGAGCCACTCACAGGAGAGCTAAGTATCGCCCTTCCAACTCTAATAGAGTGTAATAAAGTGCCAAACAGTCGAGCAGAAATCCCAACCCCAGAAGCAGCATACCACCACAGCCACATGCAAGCTATGGCTGACCAAATACCTGCTCTCAATGACACTGCAGACATCTTGCTCCTGTTAGGGAGGGACATTCTCCAGGTCCACAAGGTGCGTCGGCAGTATAATGGCCCAGACAACGCTCCATTTGCCCAGAAGCACTATCTTGGGTGGGTCATTGTCGGTGACGTTTGCCTGGGTGGAGCCCACACCCCTACAGAAGTGAACACATTTAAAACATGCATTATGGACAATGGCCGTCCCAGTTATATGCGTCCTTGTGAGAACCTTGTCAAAATTAAGGAGGATTTCAGCCAGACCCTTCAGCAGAACAGCTCTCTACCTTGGCCTCCTTCTCTGGAGCAGCAAGAGGACCTCCTTGGTGCAACAGTCTTCCAAAGGACTGAAAAAGACAATCAGTTAGCACCTTCAATCGACGATTTGACCTTCCCACAGCTAATGGACAAGGGGTTTGTTAAGGATGAAAGTGGCAGCTGGGTGGCACCCTTGCCCTTTCGAAACCCAAGGAAGCCGCTCCCTAACAACAGGCAGCAGGCACACCAACGGCTTATGTCATTGCAGCGAGCTTTCCAGAAGAGACCCAGCATGAAAGAAGACTTCCTGGAGTTCATGCAAGGGATTTTGGATAGCAACCATGCAGAGTTGGCACCACCACCAGAGGGAAGGGAGGTGTGGTACCTTCCTATTTTTGGAGTCTACCACCCGCACAAACCCGGTAAAATCAGGGTTGTTTTCGACTCAAGTGCTCGCTTCGAGGGTGTCTCACTGAATGAGGTCTTGCTTCAGGGGCCCAATCTCAACAACGGTCTTCTGGGAGTTCTTCTTAGGTTCAGGAAGGAACTGGTTGCCATAACTGCAGAAAGTTTTATTGCTTCCTGGTCCAGGAAGAGCATCGAGATGTTTTGCGCATTTTGTGGTTCAAGGACAACAACCCTGAAAGTGAAGTGGTGGATTACCGGATGAGGGTCCACGTGTTTGGAAACTCCCCATCACCTGCTGTGGCAACCTACGGGTTGAGGAGAGCAGCTCAGGAGGGAGAGAAGGATTTTGGCAGCGATGTCTGTGAATTCATTAAGAAAGACTTCTATGTGGATGACGCATTGCGGTCCTTTCCGACTGAGGTCGAAGCAGTTGATGTTCTAAAGAGAGCCCAAAATCTGCTGGCGGGTTACAACATAAAGCTCCACAAGATCACATCAAACAAGGTCTATGTTATAAATGCCTTTCCCAAAGAAGATCGAGCTAAGGGTATGGAAACTCTGGACCTTGCAGTTGATGATTTACCCATCCAGCGCAGTCTGGGAGTAGCCTGGGATATGACAAGGGATACATTCACCTTTAACATTCCCAAGCCCCAGAAACCCTTCACGCGCAGAGGGGTGCTCTCGACCATCAACAGCTTGTTCGATCCTTTGGGCTTCCTGGCGCCTGTGACAGTCGAGGGCAGGCTCCTTTTACGAGAACTAGTCGCTCAAGGTACAGATTGGGACACACCCCTGCCGCCGGAGAAATTTTCAGATATTTGCCGCACCTATGCCACATGTTCACTGATTAGGGCCAAAGGCGCAGAGCTATGCGTCTTTTCTGATGCCTCAGTAAAGGCAATTGCGGCAGTTGCCTACTTAAAGGTCGAAACTGACGAAGGTCGCACAGAAGTCAGTTTCGTACTCGGCAAAGCCAAACTGGCACCTCTGGCAGAGCTTACCATCCTGAGATTAGAACTCTGCGCCGCGGTGTTGGCCACAGAAATTGCAGACCAGATCGGAGAGGAAATAGGGCTTAAGCTGGACAGGATCACGTTCTTCACGGACAGTAAGGTTGTGTTGGGTTATTTAAGTAATGAATCTCGAAAGTTCTATGTATATGTGAATAACCGCGTGCATCCTGTGAGGGACAAAGAGGGCCTGCTACATGTAGGAGGACGCATCATCCATTCAAACCTAACTGCAGATGAGTCATCCCATCCTTATCCCTGGCAAGCATCATCTTGCTGTGTTACTTATTCGCCATCACCATGAACAGGTCAAACGCCAGGGAAGGCACTTCACCGAAGGCGCTGTGCGTTGAAGTGGCCTATGGATAGTGGGAGCAAAACGAGCCATCAGCAGCCTTATCTACAAATGTGTGACGTGCAGAAAATTGCGTGGCAGGTTGGAACAGCAGCAGATGGCGGACCTCCCCCCAGAGCGCCTGCAGCAAGAGCCTCCATTTACCTATGTAGGGCTGGACGTCTTTGGGCCTTGGGAAGTCGTGGCACGCCGTACAAGAGGTGGAAGTGCCAACAGCAAGAGGTGGGCGATATTGTTCACTTGTATGTCCACAAGAGCCGTCCATGTAGAGGTGATTGAGTCGATGACTGCTTCAAGCTGCATAAATGCCCTCCGCAGGTTTTTCTCGATCAGGGGACCAGCAAAGCAGATTAGGTCAGATCGCGGTACAAATTTTGTTGGTGCTACCAACGAGTTAAAGCTTGCCACAGACGCTCAAGAGGACAGTGTCAATGCATACCTACTCAGTCAAAGGTGCACATGGGTCTTTAACCCCCCGCATGCGTCTAACATGGGAGGCAGTTGGGAGCGCATGATAGGAACGGCACGGCGTATCCTGGATTCAATGTTGCTCCAAGAAGGGAGGTCGAAGATTACCCATGAAGTCCTGTGCACATTTTTGGCAGAGGTCATGGCCATAATTAACTCTAGGCCATTGATACCAGTCTCCTCAGACCCGGAAGCGCCTCTGATACTTACTCCAGCAATGCTGCTTACGCAGAAGATTGGGACTCCACCAATTCCTCCTGGGAACTTCTCAGATACCAATCTATTGAAACATGAATGGAAGAAAGTTCAGGCCTTAGCAGACACGTTCTGGGCAAGATGGAGGCTGGAATACTTGAATACACTTCAGCGCAGACAAAAGTGGCATACCAAGAAGCCAAATCTCAAGGATGGAGACATAGTGCTGCTGAAGGACAAACAAGCAAGAAGGCATGAATGCTCAATGGAAGTAATAGCAAAGGCCTTTCAGAGTAATGATGGGCTAGTTAGGAAAGTGGAAGTAAAGGTGGCCTCTCACCAACCCCCCAGGACTTACCTGAGACCGGTCTCTGAGGTCGTTCTACTCTTGGAGTCAGAGGTTGTTTAGGTTACAGTATATGTGGCATCCTACAGATGCCAGGCGGGGAGTGTGGTGTAATTAAGAAAGTTACAAGAGACTGTTTAATGTAGAATGCCTTTATTTTGAAGGTGTGTGTTTTATTTTGCAATTCGGATTTCCTGTGGGTGGGGTTATTTCCTGTTGTGCTGCAGTTGTAGTCATGTTGAAGAAGCACATGTTGTAGTTAATGCCATCTCTATCCATCCATCTTTTGTTCGGTCATGGGGTATCGCCAGTGAGTACACTAAATTTAACAGCTTAAGACCTAATTTAGGAACAGTATATTATTTGTTTTGTGGTGAATTTATTTATTAATTAATGGTAATGCAGAAAATACTTACCTGTATTTTGTTATGTGTTTGTTATTTCAGTTTTACCTTTTCTTCATTAAACACATCGCCTGTTCATTGGAGGAAAACTTTTTGAAGGAATGAGTTTAGCTTGCTGTTTCATGTCAGCCTATTATCTATTTATTTCACTCAAATGTTGCTGTGACAAGTGAATTTCCCCATTGTGGGATTAATAATAAAATCTATCTAACTATCTATCTAATAAAGTTTGAATGTGAGACAGTAATGTATTGTGTTGCTTACAGTCATTTACTACAGGCTTAAATTTCACATTTTCATATTGATAGATGTTACACAAACCGGGTTTTCAACTCTTCTACATGCAGGAAACCTTCATAAAACCTCTGTGAAATAACATGTTATTTATATAAAACCCCACTTATCACAGAATTTAAGAATTACCAAAACTCCTCTTAAAAATAAAACACTATTTATGTTTCATTCATATTCCAGTTACACAAAAATATAGATTGTGTGTATGTTGCAAGTAACAAACCTATAACTTTTATGTAAACTGTGCAGATCATGTCCTCCATCAAGGTATATGGTTTCTAGTATACTGAAGTGTGAGCTGGTAATGGTCAACTTGATGCGTCTTTCTTTTGGATACCCATACTGTCCTGATGTCGCAGCTGTCTCTGTCATCTGATGGGTCCAGGAACACATCAGAGCACTCAGATCACCTGTAAAACATGGCAGATTCAGTGTTACTTGGAATACAGCATTTAATACAGTATAATATAATACAGTAGAAGTACAACAGACTGACTCTTATAACCACCCTATATATATGCATTACATTAATGCACTCCCGTCTTCTGTACAGTCTTCTTATCTTTCCTTATCTTTCTTATCTTTATTTATTTTATATTTTTAAAAGTACTTTATTCATGTGTGATTTTTGTGTGATTTATATATTTTTGTGTGATTGTATATTTTAAGCACCATTGCACCAAGACAACCTGGCAATAAATATGATTCTGATTCTGACAGCTCATTGTGGCTCAAAGTAGTCCTATGTTATAAAATACCCACCCAAAACCCCATAGAGACTGTCTGTCCCCCGACCACCTAAATTATTTAAAGAAATAAAAACAAGAGGAGTTGAACTTAAAAACCTGATAAAAATTAAAACCAGCTCTTCAGTAGCACAAAATACCAGGTCTATGTCCTCTAAAGCTGTTTTAGTGAATTAATTAATATCAGATTATGATATTGATTAACTTTGTCTTACTGAGACCTGGTTGTCCCATGACGAGTACGTTAGCCTTAATGAATCCACCCCCCAAGTCATATTAATACTCACATTCCTCGAGGCACTGGCCGAGGAGGTGGAGTAGCAGCCATATATGATTTGAGCGTTTTAATGGACCCTAAACCTAAACTAAATTATAATTCATTTGAAAGCCTTGTTCTTAGTCTTTCTCACCCAAACTGGAAAACACTGCAGCCAGTTCTATTTGTTATAGTATACCGCGCTCCTGGACCATACTCTGATTTTATATCTGAATTCTCAGAGTTTTTATCAAGTTTAGTGCTTAAATCAGATAAAGTAATCATTGTAGGTGATTTTAATATTCATGTGGATGTTAACAATGACAGCCTTAGTAATGCATTTATATCATTAATAGACTCAATTGGCTTCTGTCAGAGTGTAAATAAACCAACTCATTGTTTTAATCACACTCTTGACCTCGTTCTATTATGGCATTGATATTGAACATTTAATAGTCTTCCCACAAAATCCTTTCCTTTACTTTAACTAATGTAAACTCAGATATATATTTAGACTGTTTTTCTGCTATCAATATTCATCCGTTAACTTCAATAATTTCTACATCGAAGCCATCAACCTGTCTGTTGGACCCGATCCCAACTAGGCTGCTTAAAGAGGTCGTGCCCTTATTTGGCACTTCTTTACTGGATATGATTAATCTTTCTTTATTATCAGGATATGTACACAGTCCTTTAAAGTCGCTGAAATTAAACCCCTTCTTAAAAAGCCCACTCTTGACCCAGGGGTTTTAGCCAATTATAGACCGATTTCTAACCCCCCCCCCCCTTCCTCTCTAAGATTCTGGAGAAAGTAGTCGCCAAAGAGTTGTGTGACTTTTTACATAACAATAGTTTATTTGAGGATTTTCAATTCAATTCAATTTTATTTGTATAGCGCCAATTCATAACAGAAGTTATCTCAGGACACTTTTCAAATAGAGCAGGTCTAGACCGAACTCTTTAACATTAATTACAGAGACCCAACAGTACCACCATGAGCAAGCACTTGGCGACAAGGGCAAGGAAAAACTGCCTGTTAAAAGGCAGAAACCTAGGACAGATCCTCCGGATCTAGGTGGGTGGTCGTCTGTCTCGACCAGTTGGGGTGAGAGAGAGAGAGAGAGAGAGAGAGAGAGAGAGAGAGAGGCAGAGAGAGAGACAGACAGACAGACAGACAGGTGCACAGCAACAACAGTATTGGCAATGGCAGTCAAGCAGGACCATGGCAGGAGGCTCAACCAGGATCCATGAGAACCTGCGAGACGAGAAAGCACAAGAACTCCGGAGAAGAAGTGGAGTTAGTAACATGCATTAATGGGACATGAATGAGTGCAGAAAGAGAGAGGAAGAGAGTAGCTCAGTGCACCATGGGAAATCCCCCGATAGTCTAGGCCTATAGCAGCATAACTAAGGGATGGTTCAGGACTCACCTGAGCCAGCCCTAACTATAAGCTTTATCAAAGAGGAATGTCTTAAGCCTACTCTTGAATGTGGTGAGGGTGTCTGCCTCCCGAACCACAACTGGAAGCTGGTTCCACAGGAGAGGAGCTTGGTAACTGAAGGCTCTGGCTCCTGTTCTACTTTTAGAGACTATAGGAACCACAAGTAGCCCAGCATTCAGAGAACGTAATGTTCTAGTGGGGTAATAGGGTACTATGAGCTCTTTAAGATATGAAGGGGCCTGACCATGAAGAGCTTTATAGGTGAGGAGGAGGATTTTAAATTCAATTCTACATTTTATAGGGAGCCAATGCAGAGAAGCTAGTACAGGAGAGATGTGATCTCTTTTTCTAGTTCTTGTCAGTACTCGTGCTGCAGCGTTCTGAATTAATTGGAGCGTTTTAATGGACTTATTGGGGCAACCTGATAATAAAGAGTTGCTGTAATCCAGCCTTGAAGTAACAAATGCATGGATTAGTTTTTCTGCATCTGTCTGTGATAGTATGTGTCTAATTTTTCTAATATTACGTAAATGAAAGAAGGCGGTCCTAGAGGTCTGCTTTATGTGGGAGTTAAATGACAAATCCTGATCAAAGATAACTCCAAGATTCCTGACAGTGGTGCTAGAGGCCAAGTTAATGCCATCTAGAGTGACTATATCTTTAGACAATGAGTCTCTAAGGTTTTTGGGGCCAAGAACAAGAATTTCGTTTTTTTCTGAGTTTAACATCAGAAAATTGCAGGTCATCCAGGATTTTATGTCCGTAAGACATGTTTGTAATTTAGATAATTGATTAATTTCATTGGGTTTGATTGATAGATATAACTGCGTATCATCTGCATAACAGTGAAAGTTAATGGAGTGATTCCTAATAATGTTGCCTAAAGGGGGCATATATAAAGTAAATAGTATTGGTCCAAGTACAGAACCTTGTGGAACTCCATGACTAACTTTAGTATTTATGGAGGATTCATCGTTAACATGTATCTTACAATCTTACTTTATTTACGTTGACCTTTAGCCAGCAGTTTTAAATTTGATTCAATGTCGCCCGCTCTGGCCCCAGGGATACATTTAACTATGGCCGCTGGCTTCGCTAACTTCACGTTTCTGACTATGGAGCTGCCAATAATCAGAGTTGGTTCCTCAGCGGGTGTATCGCTGAGTGGGGAAAATGTATTGGAAACGTGAAGCGGTTGGTGGTGACCTGTGGGCTTCGCCGTTCTAGTCTTCCTTCGCTCAGTCACCCAGCCTCCCTGTCTTCCCGGCTGCTCGGGAACTACCGGGGGATCTACAGAGCTAACAGAAACTACCTTTGGTCGGACCGCACCGGCTACCGGGGGCTGACTAACTATAGCGGCTAGAGATATCTCAGTGGTGCGGTACCGTTCCTCTAACTCACTAAGCCTCGCCTCCAGGGCAGTAAATAAACTACATTTAATACAGGTACCATTATCATTAAAGGAGGCAGAGGAATAACTGAACATCTGACACACTGAGCAGGACAGAGGAGAGGGAGAAGCCATAGCTAACTGCTAATGCTAATGAAACTAGCGTGTATGAAAAACTTTGAAAGTAGTGAAAAGTCACTAAAAGAGGGAGAAACTCCGAGTGCTTAAGTAGAACTAGTCTACGTTTAAATGTTAAGCGGGTAAATAACCGCTGTAACGAGTAAAACAGATTTAGATTTAGCGTTCAATGACAGAGCTACAGCACCAAACAGTGTACACAGAGCAGGAAGTGAACCGGAAATGAGTCAATACGCTTACCGTAGCACGTCCACAACACACTGTAACCAATGGATGGAGGGCTGGCTTTCAGTCAGGATTTAGAGTTCATCACAGCACAGAGACAGCTCTGGTTAAAGTTAATAATGACCTTTGATTGCTTCAGACAATGGACTTGTCTCTGTACTTGTATTATTAGATCTTAGTGCTGCATTTGACACCATTGACCATGATATTCTTTTACAGAGACTTGAGCATCAAATTGGCATTAAAGGAACCGCAATAAGCTGGTTTAAGTCATATTTATCAGATCATTCGCAGTTTGTACATGTTAACGATGAATCTTCAATAAATACTACAGTTAGTCATGGAGTTCCACAAGGTTCTGTACTTGGACCAATACTATTTACTTTATAGACCCCTTCAATGTTTGTAAACATTGAACGTCTAGGTTGGATGCGCGCGCAGCATGGGGTCAGAAAAATGGCGCGGCTTATTCTGTCAAGGTATGCACTGTCTTTGTCACCACAGGACCGGGAACAGTACCATAACAAACTTGTTTTAGCTAATGGCGATTGTCTGCCTGACCCCGAGCTCCTAACAGAATGGGTAGACAACGTTAGCAAGTGGCCAGATATTCACTGGCCCGCCATATACAGCTATCTGGTGGACAAGCCGAGTGTTTATACACGCGAAAAACTAAGAGCCTATAAATCGCTAGACGCTTATAATTACGTAGTCTGTGGGCATGTCCAGACGGTTTTATATAGCGATATAGGCGATGACTTTTGTGTGTTAAAAGCGGAGGTTTTACCGAGCCAGCGCCAAGGGAAAAACACCTCAATGTACCAAGCCTGGGTTGTGATCAACAAGCAGGAAGGCTACATCCATACTGCAAATTGCACCTGCATGGCAGGGTAAGTATTTATCATTGGAGATGATGCACTGTAGACTGATTTCCTTGACTTGATGGGTTTATTTCCATAGAAAACCCTGTTGCACTAATACATTCCATATACACCTACTATTAAACTTCATTGCACTTGCTCTCAGTTCAACATAGCATGGCCTAGCCCAGTCGCTGCTAACTTACCTCTTCTCTGCTCTGCGTCAATAGCAAGTTTAGCCTCCACACAATACCAGTCTGCTTTTCATTTCAGACAGAGCCAGTTAATCCATCACTCGTTAGTTATCCTTGTTAATCCATCACTTTCAGAAGTGAGAAAGGTGTCCTTCCGCTGTCACGACTACTAATCACTTGTACCCTGCATCCATCACCTTTCCTCCAGGGTAGCTACTGCTAAACTAAACTTGTGTCGGTCATTTTACCAGTTATAGTACTTTTAGTTTTTTTCATAGTAGACATTTTAGTAGTATTTAGTATTTAGTCTTAGTATGTCTTATCTGCAGACCCAAATTTGCTGAGAGCAAGTGTTAATTTCAAGACCCACTCATAACATGAAGGATAATGGTTTGACATGTAAATTATATGTAATTTAATTTCAGGCTTGGGTCATGCTGCAGTCATGCAGCTGCAATTTTATTCAAAATTGAAATTTGTGTAAGAATTGGATGGACAGAGAAACCAGCAGTCACTTCTGGAGAGTGCACGTGGAAAGACTTAAGCAGGAAAGAAGTTGAACCAGCTCCATTAAAGAAAATCAGCTTCCACAAACCAAAGAGGGCAGGCAAGCTAGACAGGCAGCTTCCAGAAACGGTCAGGAGTAGGTCTAGTGCCACCGCCAGAGCCACAGGCATGTAATAGTTGACAGAGCATAGATAAGATTCCTTTTGCCAAAGTTCATTTTGTTTATTTTCGTTACTCCTCCCGAGTTTTTTTTTTTTGACATTGCAATGTCACATAAGGATCAAGTTTATTCTACAGCCATCTTGCTGTATAGTGTTATGGTAGTTTGATTGTGTAAATCCCAACATTCTGGAAATAAGAGTATCTAGATCTAGATTGTGCACTAACCATCTAAAATTAAATATTATACAAATTGAGGGAGAGATAGACAAAAACATTTTGTTGTTGAAATGTGACTATACTGTTGTAAATGTTCTATAGTGACATAATTGTCTATTTCCCCTTCCCCAGTGTTGACAGATGATGACATCCAAGAGTTGCAGATTATAGCCCCTGGTGCTGCAGTACTGACAAGTCTAGAAAATAGTGATACAGACACTGCATCCGATACTGATACAGAGGAACACTCAAACTTACCCGAGCCCTTGACTGCTTTATTTGATGGAACACTCAGGGAACTCTCACCACAAGAATTGCAGGTGAAAAGTGAGGACACATTTCACAGACTGAAGAATAAACTACAACCTCATCAGTGTAAAAGTTGGAATTTGTGACACGACAGCAGTCAAGCTCAAAGGATTGGCAAACCTACAGGGCTGGTCGAATTACAAGTACTAGGTTTTATCGTGTGGCTACAGCTGACAATATCAGCAACACCTTCCTGAGTGAGATAATGCAGTACAACCACACACAGCTAAATGTCCCATCTGTTCTCTGGGGTAAGTCCATGGAAGAAACTGCAAGACAAGCCTACACTGCCCTTATGGTCGAAAACCATCAAGACTTCAGTGTAAGTTCCTGTGGTCTAGTGGTGCGGCCTTCTGAGCCACACCTCGGATCATCACCAGATGGCATGGTAAGATGTACCTGTTGTGGCAAAGGTTTGGTAGAAATTAAGTGTCCTTACAAATACCGTGATGGTCTTCAGGGAAGCGCAGAAGACAGGCAGTTTTGCCTGGACAAGTCTTTCAATTTGAAGAATTCACACCCATACTACTATCAAACCCAACTACATATGTTTGTAAGTGATGTAAGCTACTGTGACTTTGTGTTGTGGACGAGAAATGAGGTTATAGTGCAACGCATCCTTAAAAACACAGAGTTTCTGCAGGAGAATCTGTCAAAGGCTCAACATGCCTTCATTTCAACTGTGTTGCCTGAGATCCTAACAAGAAGACATGACCCTTCCTTGCGGGCACAGTCAGTCTGCAAAATCTGTGAAAGGCCAGATTTTGGGAAAATTATTAACTGTGCCAGATGTGATTGCCACTTCCATTACAGCTGTGCACAGATCAAAAAGAAGTCAGCAACTTGGTTATGTAGAGAATGTCAAAACTGAAGAAAAGACTGTTTACTTTGTCAATGCCAGAAGCCAAGTGTTGACTAGTGAACTACCGTTTCACTTCACGTGTTTTGTTACATTTCTTGAATGTATTTTGTTGTCTGTATACAGATGCACTTGTTATTGTTTCTTGTTTGTATGCAGATGCACATACATTTTTAAGACATTTACAATTCCATTTCATTATCCAGTAGCTTAAATAAAACAAGTGGCTGTAAATGTCACACACTTCCATAATATGATTTTCTTTAATGGAACATGTCCAGAAACAATATACAAAACATATTTATATATACATATTTTGACAATATACAAAAGTGATTGGAAAATAGCATTAATCATTAAACATTTCAAATGAATCACTTATTTGGAAACTCTGCCTTTGGGAACCACACTTTTACAGAGGTTTGTTAGTGCAGCGCACACAATCACTACATCATCCAGCATATCAACCTGAGACACAGGAATAACAGTTTGTAAAATCTTGAAATTTGTCCGCCGACCAATGACTCGTTCAACATGAATCCTAACCCGAGACAGTTGTCTGGATGTGTCTACTTCTTGTGCAGGGGGGGATACGAAGAGTGGCACCGATTGCTGCAAGCTCATCCCGTATTAAAAATCCCCTGTCAGCTAAAACCTCATCCATAGGCTCCAACAGTTCCAGGAAACCTGACTCTTTGATGATCTGTTTATCAGAAACCCGTCCACCCCACCCTGGAGACAAAAATGAAATTGCCCCAGCAGGTGTGATGGCAATCAAATATTTCAATGTATTATTGTGTTTATAATTAGACCAGGTCTGGGCCCTTGCAGTCAAATTACTAGGTCGAGCTATAAAAATTTCTGTGCAGTCTATTATGCAGCGGCATTTTTTGAAGTGTCATTTGAACGTTGTGGGCATATTTTTAAGTAGAGCTCCCTTATTTGGCCATTTAATCAATGGCTTGAGGACCACAGACATAACAGAGATCTAGCTCCGATAAACATTTGATACAGTGCTTGTTGTTACATGAAATCTATATGCGAGGTCAGCGTTACTGAGGCCCATCCTTAATTTCATCAAGACCATCAACAAATGGTCCTCTAGAGGAAGGGCTTGGAGACTTACCTCAATACTGCCACCTAATGTTTTTAGGAGCCGTTCAAAGATTACAGAGGTCAGTCCAGTAAAAAACAGTAATTGTCCAATGCTACTCTTAACATTGCTGTATGAAAATTTGGAATTCTGTAATTCATGCCTTAGTTCTTCGTTCTCACGGCGTAATTTAAAACAGTCCTGCTGCAGGCTGATGTAGTCTTCCTGCAGTTGATGATGTCTAACGCAAAGATCATCATATTCCCCTCTTGACACTGGGCAGTCCCCTTCAGCTTCCTCCTCATCTTGAACAGAAAACAGACATACAGACGTTTAGTGAAAAAGGATGACAACTTTGGAGGGTGTAGCTTGTGGTACCACAGGGCTGGTGTATCAGACTGCATTAGTTTTAGCTTTGCATTTAAGAGATTATTCATACCACTGCAATGATCAATGGTACAGTGGTCAATGGTACAGTCTTGTTCCATTTCAGCCGTGGAAGAAGCAGGTTGCATTTCAGGGTGTTCATCTCTCTTCCTTTTCCTGTGATACCTAAAGGAAAACAAAAGGAACAATTAGTGCCGTGTGAAACCATTTAATCATTGTCTAGTTAAACTACGCCTGCACAATATTGCTGTGATGTTGAAATGTTATCATAGAATTTACATGAAATTAATGATTTTATATTAACGAGGAATTTAAATACTGTAATTGTAATCTTTTTCATTATAAACAGGTATCAGATTCTATACTGAACATATCGCCAATAACACCATTGATGTCTTAGTATCGCCTTGAGGCGTGCTTATGCATTGACAAACATCAGACCAATATAATGAGTATTGATTGAATTTAAACAAGGTCCACAGTCCATATAAGACAGAAGGAGAGAGAAATACAAGAGAGGGCTAGTGAGAGGAGTTCAAAGACATTTTGATAAGGATTACTAGTATAACTATAGATAACTAGTACTAGGTGGTCCAGACTACTGCGCCAGTTTTCTGGATGTTGGAAGAGAGAAACAGACAAGCCTTATAGATATTTACTTATTTATTCGTACCTTTCCATTTTTGTCTGGGGTGTCTGGGATTGTTTTTTGTACACAAACAAGGAGGGCATGAAGTCAGGACTACTGGAGTCAAGTGATGCCTCTCCTACAAAAAAGAATGGCACGTATTGATTAACGTTACAAGGCGATCTAGTGTTGTCATAGTGGAAGCACTAATGTAAAGCTAGTCTGCTAAGTCTGCTATCTGGTAAGTCTGTAGCATGCCACAGGTCACAATTAATGCCAGATATCAAACTTCACCTAACTAATAAATCAGTCTACAGTTTACAGAAAACATTTGTTTACTTACCACTGCTTAACCCTACCGTTGTTGTCACAATGTTGGCGCTAGCCTACGGCTAACTACTAGTAGCTGGCTACGTCTGTAGCATGCCACAGGTCCATGACATTTACAAAACTATTAACCTGCATAGCTTAACTTTATAGGCTAGTGTATAGAAAACTGTTCATACAATCCAGGCTTTCTAGTTTAATCAAACAGAAAGGGCTGATAAAGGATGACTTACCTGAAATGAAGTGAGCACTACAAACACGAGCCTCTTTGATCTTCGCATTGTCCCAGTCTTCCCGTTTAATTGCTTGCAGCCACAGATGTCGTCTATTTTTTTGAAATGGATGAGATCCTGCAGGAATCCGGAAAATCTTCACTGCACAGCTGGTGCGATTTTCACAGCCCATGACGCAACAAGTAGGCTTTCTTGACGATCAACACACAATTCAACGCGATCGAATGACCTTACTGACCCCGACATGCGCAGTGCGAACCTCGAATTTTCCTGTGACGTGAACCGTGAAGGGGTCTATATAAGCTCCCTTTAGGCAACATTATTAGGAATCACTCCATTGACTTTCACTGTTATGCAGATGATACGCAGTTATATCTATCGATCAAGCCCGATGAAATTAATCAATTATCTGAAATTACAAACATGTCTTAAGGACATAAAATCCTGGATGAGGTGCAATTTTCTGATGTTAAACTCAGAAAAAAACGAAATTCTTGTACTTGGCCCCAAAAACCTTAGAGACACACTGTCTAAAGATATAGTTACTCTAGATGGCATTACCTTGGCCTCTAGCACCACTGTCAGGAATCTTGGAGTTATCTTTGATCAGGATTTGTCATTTCATTCCCACATAAAGCAAACCTCCAGGACTGTCTTCTTTTATTTATGCAATATTACAAAAAATAGACACATCCTATCACAGACAGATGGAGAAAAACTAATCCATGCATTTGTTACTTCTAGGCTGGATTACAGCAACTCTTTATTATCAGGTTGCCCCAATAAGTCCATTAAAACGCTCCAATTAATTCAAAACGCTGCAGCACGAGTACTGACAGGAACTAGAAAAAGAGATCACATCTCTCCTGTACTAGCTTCTCTGCACTGGCTCCCTGTAAAATTTAGAATAGAATTTAAAATCCTCCTCCTCACCTATAAAGCTCTTCATGGTCAGGCCCCTTCATATCTTAAAGAGCTCATAGTACCCTATTACCTCACTAGAACATTACGTTCTCTGAATGCTGGGCTACTTGTGGTTCCTATAGTCTCTAAAAGTAGAACAGGAGCCAGAGCCTTCAGTTACCAAGCTCCTCTCCTGTGGAACCAGCTTCCAGTTGTGGTTCGGGAGGCAGACACCCTCACCACATTCAAGAGTAGGCTTAAGACATTCCTCTTTGATAAAGCTTATAGTTAGGGCTGGATCAGGTGAGTCCTGAACCATCCCTTAGTTATGCTGCTATAGGCCTAGACTGCCGGGGGATTTCCCATGGTGCACTGAGCTCCTCCCTTCCTCTCTCTTTCTGCACTCATTCATGTTCCATTAATGCATGTTACTAACTTCACTTCTTCCCTGGAGTTCTTGTGCTTTCTCGTCTCGCAGGTTCTTGTCGATCCTGGTGGAGCCTCCTGCCATGGTCCTGCTTGACTGCCATTGCCAATACTGTTGTTGCTGTGCACCTGTCTGTCTGTCTGTCTGTCTCTCGCTCTCTCTCTCTCTCTCTCTCTCTCTCTCTCTCTCACCCCAACTGGTCGAGACAGACGACCACCCACTTAGAGCCGGAGGATCTGTCCTAGGTTTCTGCCTTTTAACAGGCAGTTTTTCCTTGCCCTTGTCGCCAAGTGCTTGCTCATGGTGGTACTGTTGGGTCTCTGTAATTAATGTTAAAGAGTTCGGTCTAGACCTGCTCTATTTGAAAAGTGTCCTGAGATAACTTCTGTTATGAATTGGCGCTATACAAATAAAATTGAATTGAATTGAACTTACTCTCAGTATTTTGGTAGCTTCTAACGAGCCTTAACGATCACACTTTTCCTCATATTTCAATATAAAGTCCGACAGCCTTAGTAACTATAGTAAGGCAGTGAAATCACAGAGCTACTGTGTGCTAATCAAAGCTACAATCTTACCAAACAAATTACCTCCACTGCTGAATTTACACACAGGAGCACACACACAGTAGTACGGTGTCTTCTTCTGTTCACAGCTGTATTGATCCGCGCTATTACTTTTGCTAAATATTATCACATAGATGTGTTCAGGGCGGGATTCTTATCAGACACGTGAAGTTTGGTGCCGATTTGACGACAACTCACCACATTCATTACATATCATCAACTATATGTTTTGCAGTTTCTGACCAAATTTCAGCTGGAGTAGAGGAGTAGAACATGAAAGTATAAAAACATTATATTTACTGTTGCCAGTAGGGGGCGCTATGACTTTATCTGAATGTTTTCATATCGACGTGTTCAGGGTGGGACTCTTATCAAATGTGTGAAGTTTTGTTGAGATTGGATCATATACGCTGAAGTTATGTCAACTTCCTTCTTCCTGGCGAGTCGTCGAAATTGGACGCCAAGCCTTGGGCAGGTTGTCTGACGCATAGACCTACACACACAGAGACACACACACACACACACACACACACACACACACACACTGCTGATTGTATTCATGTATTGAAGCAGACACATTTGAAAAGCTGTCAGTAGATCAACCTTGTCTCATTAACAAAGTAAACATACAATTGGAGTCAGTGAATGACCTCACACAAGGGTGCAGACTGAAGCTGGGTTTTCTTGCAGCAAGGTTAGAATATCAGAACATGGGTAAGAGTTCCATCTGGTGGCTAGAACATATCACTGCATCATTCTCAGTTGATAAAAGAAATTGGAGGCTCATTGGAGGCTTCAGCCTATCCCAGCATACATTTCAACCATAAACAGGTACACTCCACCCTGCAGTATACCTGAGTGTATGAAAAAATTAGTGACTGGTTGCATAAAACATTGATGTTTTTCTCCTTAACATTTTTCTTATTGATTTCCCCCTTACCCCAGCACTGTGCTGAACTCTGTTTCCAGGAACATTAAAAACTGGTGACTGTTCTTGCTGTTGGTGTGTCAGTAGTGTGGTTCTGAAAACATTCTGCTGAAATTTAATAATGGAAGCCAAGTGAGGAAGAGAAAAATGAATTTACAGATAAAATCTAGACACTGAAAGGTAAATATAGTTTGTTCATTCCTGTTATTTAAATCAATGTATCAAATTAAAATAAGAAACTCTTGTTATTTATACACTGAAATATTAATATCCTATACAAGGGTTCCCAAACTTTTTTATGTCTCCAACAATAGATGCACATTAGACCACATGCTCCCAGTTTGAGATGATTTTGTCTCTCCACTAGGTATTTTATTTAGATTTTTGGTTTGAAAGTCTTCATGGGCAATAAATGATCAACCTAGGATCAATATACATTACAATCAATCAAAACCTTGTTGTACTAACCCTATATATGTAGCCAGGTGAACATGGGTTAGACAGGGGTTTTCTCATTAAAAAGTGTTATGTAGTTTGGTTATGGGATTAGTACTGTAGTAGCGTTGTTTTTCCCTCAAGGGGGCATTCTTATGCTATGAGCAGCGCAAAAGGGAAATCGTGCGTGAGCGCATAGTTTTAACGAGACACCAGAAACAAGGAAGTGGCAGTACCAGGAGGTGACTGACTGACGTGGTGTGTATCTTTGTTTATGTTTCAGATAAATATCCCTATAAATTTCGCTAAAATATGAAAATGGTTATAAGTGTCAGCAGATGAGATAATGATTAATTTAGAAGACTTAAGGTTGATTAATGATGATTTTGTATTCCTGATGATTTCTGTAGATCTGTAAATTAGTTTGTGTGCGTATCTCCGCCACGCTGAGGGCAACACTGAACAGTGGGGTTAGCGTGAGTAATGTTAAAGCACATGTATAAACAGAGTTATCTCATTACAATGTATGCTGACTGTTTAAATAAGCTATGTTCATTTGCATGTTTTCTGCCTAATTTAGAGGGGAGATATATCCGTGTTGAATTCCAGGTGTGTGTGTCTTGGAGCACAGGCTGCACACTGGAGTGAAAGTGAGTTAATTGTACTTCTCTGAAAATTGTTTCTGAATTGTAAGAATGTATGAAAGAAGAGAATATTTTGTTATGAATGTATTTTTATATTTCACATGGAATTGAAGTATTTTATGTTGAAGTGACTATGAGTTACGTGGCGTAACAAATGTACTTAACAAATGTTTTATTTTCTTTATTTAGAGAGGTGCCACTACTGTTGTCTAGAGTTAGCTAATGTCTGAAGTTCAGTTTAATGAAGTTAATGAAGCTGTATGAGTTTGAGCCTGGTTACTGTAGCTGTGGGTAGTCTACATACACCATTGTTCATCAAGTGCTAAGGAGAACTGTTAAAGCAGATGCTTGTTGTCAGACAAGGAATAGGGAAAAGTTATCATTCTGTTTTGTTATAACTGTCCTAAATCCTCAAAATACAGTATTAATGCTGTTCTTTATTAAGCTCAGTCGGGGAATAAAAAACCTACAAAAATAATTTTATTTGTGTTCGGTCTCATCATTCTTGACCAGGCCACACATTTAATTCAATTCAATTCAATTCAATTCAATTTTATCGGTATAGCGCCAATTCCTAACAGAAGTTATCTCAGGACACTTTTCAAATAGAGCAGGTCTAGACCAAACTCGTTATAAGTATATATATATATACTGTACTTTTATATTTATTATAATATTATATTCCTCCTATTGCCCCATCAAGGACCCCTTTTAGTACCTAAAGCCCAGCTTGAAATCCACTGTCCTATAGAGCCTCAGAGAATGGTCAATAAAATTAAAAATATCTTGAGAAAATGTTCATGATTGACCAGATTGGGTCTATATCGATGCAGATTAAGATGTTAAGGCAAAAACATGTTTTATTCATGCACTGGTCAATTTTAAGATTTTCCTTCCATAACATGTCTTCTTTCAGGGTAGTGAAAAGAAAGCACCCCAAAACACACATTTAGGTCTATATTTTACTAGACTTTGTCTTTCTTGTCTGTAGTTCTATTGTTGGTGTAGTTAGTATTAGATAATGTCTCTGTTGCATATTTAAACATAAAATGAATAAAACTTCAACTTAAACATAAAATAGAAAGTAAGTAAACAGCTGCTGAAGTTTCATGGTGATATCTATTAGTTAATTTTTTTCCCTATTCAACTGGCTTTTTTCTAATGTTCAGATTTCTGTTCTGGAAATGTATTTAAAAAAGCACATTTAATGTCTCATTTCCATATTTAAACATAACATTTCAGAAAACTTGTAATATAGAAATTAATGTAAGTAATCAACTGGGAAGTTTCACAGTGATATGTATTAGTTAATGTTTTTTACCCTATTCACCTGTAGTATCTCCCCTTAAATACTGAAAGGAACAGTTTTGGTAGGGTTAGAGCACTGAGGTACTAATGTTATAAGGAGTTCGGTCTAGACCTGCTCTATTTGAAAAGTGTCCTGAGATACCTTCTGTTATGAATTGGCGCTATACAAATAGAATTAAATTGAATTGAATTGAATTGAGGCTCCCTCACATATCCTTCTGCATTACACACACAGTAGATATAAAATAAAATAAAACGGTGATGAAAAATTCTGGAGACATTCTTCTGGTTCTGTCATTTATTCTGCACAGGTAGAAACAAAACAAAGAAGTGAAATCAAATATCGTCTAGCATCGATGTTTACTCTTTAAGAATCAGTTCAGTAAGTGTAGCTCCATCCAACATCACGCTGGCCTGCTTGGTAGGTCTCAACCTATGAGGTCTGTCAGAGGCTGCTGGCCTGAATCTGATCCTCCTCCACAATATCTACAAAGGATTCATCTGCACATCATCAGGATGTGCTCATAGTCTCACAGAGACCAAACCAAAACTTTTTTTTCACTCTTCCCTTTTTGGCCATGAAAAACACATGTATTTCCTTTTTTTTTTTTTTTTTTTTTAAACAAAACTCAAATAACGATTGTTTTGTTTTTAATACCCGTTTCTTAAAAAATCTAATAACCAAAAGATACACTGACCAACCATACACAGGCTGCTTAAAGATCAATCAAGGGAGCTTCAGCCTGGATCCTTTCTTCTTTCATACACCACAGTTTTTACGTAGCTTGATTCCTTTCATCTTATGTCTATACCAGGGATGGCCACCTGCTGTGTATCTTTTGGTTACTGGATTTTCTTGACAGCTCCCTTGAATGAGATTTTTGCAGATGAAAGGCCTTGGTTTGTCATGTCTATAATCACAGTGTTAAAAAGACATTTTAGCCTGGCAAAAACACTGGCACACGGGAAATCCTACATTTGACCACATCTGGTTTCAGAATGTGAAAAAACTGTTTCTGTTTTCTAGTGATTTTCTTTTTGTTATCCGAAATTGAAAATTAAAATAAAACCAACTTTTAAAATTACACTGCAGCCTGTTGCACCAGCTATGTGTTAGGTAGTTTGTGTGTGGTAGTCCTACTGTAAAAACTTTATTTGGGTCAATGTTATTTACAATGGAAAGTTAAGATAGAATTTAAAACTCACACCTTACCTGAACAGGTGTAAGCCATTCATTATGAATAAATCATTGAAATGTTAGAAAGATGGGGAATTGTGGTATACAGGTACCATTGAGTCCGTCCATAACACAGCAGTTAGTAATATGTAGTAGTATAATTACAAATCTGTGTTTAAATAGTTATTTAGCTAGCCTCTTGAGTCAATATGTTTGAGACTACCCCTATGATCACTTTGAGGGGTCCCCCTATTGTCTGTGGTTGGATAAATGTCTGTTTTTTTCTGTTTACTTGCTAGCTTAAATTTATTGTGAAGTATGCTTACCTGTTCCTGTGTCATGCCAGAGTATTTTGTTATTTACCTCTTTTGTCAGAATAAACAGAGATCAACTCCAAAGATATCCTGTCTGGACCTCTCAATCAAAACACAATGCAATTCAATTCAATTCAATTCAATTCAATTTTATTTGTATAGCGCCAATTCATAACAGAAGTTATCTCAGGACACTTTTCAAATAGAGCAGGTCTAGACCGAACTCTTTAAAACATTATTTACAGAGACCCAACAGTACCACCATGAGCAAGCACTTGGCGACAAGGGCAAGGAAAAACTGCCTGTTAAAAGGCAGAAACCTAGGACAGATCCTTCGGCTCTAGGTGGGTGGTCGTCTGTCTCGACCAGTTGGGGTGAGACAGAGAGAGAGGCAGAGAGAGAGAGAGCGAGAGACAGACAGACAGGTGCACAGCAACAACAGTATTGGCAATGGCAATCTAGCAGGACCATGGCAGGAGGCTCCACCAGGATCGACAAGAACCTGCGAGACGAGAAAGGACAAGAACTCCGGGGAAGAAGTGAAATTAGTAACATGCATTAATGGAACATGAATGAGTGCAGAAAGAGAGAGGAAGGGAGGAGCTCAGTGCACCATGGGAAATCCCCCCATTAGTCTAGGCCTATAGCAGCATAACTAAGGGATGGTTCAGGACTCAACTGATCCAGCCCTAACTATAAGCTTTATCAAAGAGGAATGTCTTAAGCCTACTCTTGAATGTGGTGAGGGTGTCTGCCTCCCGAACCACAACTGGAAGCTGGTTCCACAGGAGAGGAGCTTGGTAACTGAAGGCTCTGGCTCCTGTTCTACTTTTAGAGACTATAGGAACCACAAGTAGCCCAGCATTCAGAGAAGGTAGTGTTCTAGTGGGGTAATAGGGAACTATGAGCTCTTTAAGATATGAAGGGGCCTGACCATGAAGAGCTTTATAGGTGAGGAGGAGGATTTTAAATTCTATTCTACATTTTACAGGGAGCCAATGCAGAGAAGCTAGTACAGGAGAGATGTGATCTCTTTTTCTAGTTCCTGTCAGTACTCGTGCTGCAGCATTCTGAATTAATTGGAGCGTTTTAATGGACTTATTGGGGCAACCTGATAATAAAGAGTTGCAGTAATCCAGCCTTGAAGTAACAAATGCATGGATTAGTTTTTCTGCATCTGTCTGTGATAGTATGTGTCTAATTTTTCTAATATTACGTAAATGAAAGAAGGCAGTCCTAGAGGTCTGCTTTATGTGGGAGTTAAATGACAAATCCTGATCAAAGATAACTCCAAGATTGCTGACAGTGGTGCTAGAGGCCAAGGTAATGCCATCTAGAGTAACTATAACTTTAGACAGTGAGTCTCTGAGGTTTTTGGGGCCAAGAACAAGAATTTCGTTTTTTTCTGAGTTTAACATCAGAAAATTGCAGGTCATCCAGGATTTTATGTCCTTAAGACATGTTTGTAATTTAGATAACTGATTAATTTCATTGGGCTTGATTGATAGATATAACTGCGTATCATCTGCATAACAGTGAAAGTTAATGGAGTGATTCCTAATAATGTTGCCTAAAGGGAGCATATATAAAGTAAATAGTATTGGTCCAAGTACAGAACCTTGTGGAACTCCATGACTAACTGTAGTATTTATTGAAGATTCATCGTTAACATGTACAAACTGCGAGCGATCTGATAAATATGACTTAAACCAGCTTAGTGCGGTTCCTTTAATGCCAATTTGATGCTCAAGTCTCTGTAAAAGAATATTATGGTCAATGGTGTCAAATGCAGCACTGAGATCTAATAATACAAGTACAGAGACAAGTCCATTGTCAGAAGCAGTCAGAAGGTCATTATTAACTTTAACCAGAGCTGTCTCTGTGCTGTGATGAACTCTAAATCCTGACTGAAAATCCTCAAATAAACTATTGTTATGTAGAAAGTCACACAACTCTTTGGCGACTACTTTCTCCAGAATCTTAGAGAGGAAGGGGTGGTTAGAAATCGGTCTATAGTTGGCTAAAACCCCTGGGTCAAGAGTGGACTTTTTAAGAAGGGGTTTAATTACAGCTACTTTAAAAGGACTGTGGTACATATCCTGATAATAAAGAAAGATTAATCATATCCAGTAAAGAAGTGCCAATTAAGGGAACAACTTCTTTAAGCAGCCTAGTTGGGATGGGGTCTAATAGACAGGTTGATGGCTTCGATGAAGAAATGATTGAAGTTAACTGATGAAGATCGATAGCAGAAAAACAGTCTAAATATATCTAAGTTTACATTGGCAAAAGTCCCTGAACTTGGAGAGCCACTCATAACTGTTGATGGCAGTTGGTGATTAATTTTCTCTCTAATAGTAATAATTTTATTATAGAAGAAGCTCATGAAGTCATTGCTACTTAAGTTTATGGGGATATGTGGCTCAATAGAGCTGTGGCTCTCTGTCAGCCTGGCTACAGTGCTGAAGAGGAACCTAGGGTTATTCTTATTTTCTTCTATTAGTGCTGAGTAATAGGCTCCTCTGGCATTACGGAGGGCCTTTCTATAAGTTTTAAGATTATCTTGCCAATTTGAGCGATATTCTGATAATTTGGAAGTGCGCCATTTCCTTTTAGATTTCCTAGCTATTTGTTTTAACTGGCGGGTTTGGTGGTTATACCAAGGTGCTAGTCTCCTATGTTTTAATAATTTCCTTTTTATAAGAGCGATAGAGTCTAATGTTGATCGTAGTGAGCCTGTAGCACTATCGACAAGATTATCAATTTCAGAGGGACTAAAGCCGTTATAGGATTCTGTTAAATTCAGACATGGCATTGAATTAAACACTGAAGGAATCTCCTCCTTAAATTTAGCTACAGCACTGTCAGATAGACATCTGCTGTAGGAAGTTTTGCCTAATGGCTTATAATCTAATAATATGAATTCAAAAGTTATTAAATAATGGTCAGATAGGAAAGGATTATGTGGGAAGACTATTAAATGTTCAATATCAATGCCATATGATAGAACAAGGTCAAGAGTGTGATTAAAACAATGAGTTGGTTTATTTACACTCTGACAGAAGCCAATTGAGTCTATTAATGATATAAATGCATTACTAAGGCCGTCATTGTTAACATCCACATGAATATTAAAATCACCTACAATAATTACTTTATCTGATTTAAGCACTAAACTTGATAAAAACTCTGAGAATTCAGATATAAAGTCAGAGTACCGTCCAGGAGCGCGGTACACTATAACAAATAGAACTGGCTGCAGTGTTTTCCAGGATGGGTGAGAAAGACTAAGAACAAGGCTTTCAAATGAATTATAATTTAGTTTAGGTTTAGGGTCCATTAAAACGCTCAAATCATATATGGCTGCTACTCCACCTCCTCGGCCTGTGCCTCGAGGAATGTGAGTATTAATATGACTGGGGGGGGTGGATTCATTTAGGCTAACATACTCCTCGTGGGACAACCAGGTCTCAGTAAGTATTATCAATATCATAATCTGATATTAATTAATTCACTAAAACAGCTTTAGAGGACAGAGACCTGATATTTAACAGTCCACATTTCATTCTCTTATTTTGTGATACTGAGGAGTTAGTTTTAATTTTTATTAGATTTTTATGTTGAACTCCTCTTGTTTTTATTTCTTTAAATAGTTTAGGTGGTCGGGGGACAGACACAGTCTCTATGGGGTTTTGGGTGGGTGACTGTTCTAAAGAAAGCGCAGAGAAGTGTGTAAGACAGCAGCTCTGCTTCCTGGTCCCAACTCTGGACTGTCAGGTTTTAGAGATAAACTTCGCCATATTTCTAGATAAGAGAGCCGCTCCATCCAAAGTGGGATGGATGCCGTCTCTCCTAATCAGACCAGGTTTTCCCCAAAAAGGCTTCCAGTTATCAATGAAGCCCACATCGTTTGCTGGACACCACCTCGACAGCCAGCGGTGGAATGACGACATGCGGCTATACATGTCATCACTGGTCACATTGGGTAGGGGTCCAGAGAAAACTACGGTGTCCGACATTGTCTTAGCATAGTTACACACCGACTCCACATTAATCTTAGTGACCTCCGATTGACGTAAACGGGTGTCATTACCGCCGACGTGGATAACAATCTTATTGTATTTACGTTTATCTTTAGCCAGCAGTTTTAAATTTGATTCAATGTCGCCCGCTCTGGCCCCAGGGATACATTTAACTATGGCCGCTGGCTTCGCTAAATTCACGTTTCTGACTATGGAGCTGCCAATAACCAGAGTTGGTTCCTCAGCGGGTGTATCGCTGAGTGGGGAAAAGGTATTAGAAACATGAATGGGTTGGTGGTGAACTGTGGGCTTCGCCGTTTTAGTCTTCCTTCGCTCAGTCACCCAGCCTCCCTGTCTTCCCGGCTGCTCGGTAACTACCGGAGAACGGCTAACAGAAGCTACCTTCGGTCGGACCGCACCGGCTACCGGGGGCTGGCTAACTATAGCGGCTAAAGATATCTCCGTGGTGCGGTACCGTTCCTCTAACTCACTAAGCCTCGCCTCCAGCGCAGTAAATAAACTACATTTAATACATGTACCATTATCATTAAAGGAGGCAGAGGAATAACTGAACATCTGACACACTGAGCAGGACAGAGGAGAGGGAGAGGGAGAAGCCATAGCTAACTGCTAATGTTACTGAAACTAGAGTGTATGAAAAACTTTAAAAGTAGTGAAAAGTCGCTAAAAGAAGAGTAACTCCGAGTGTTTAGGTAGAACTAGTCTACGTTTAAATGTTAAGCGGGAAAATAACCGCTGTAACGAGTAAAACAAATTTAGATTTAGCGTTCACTGACAGAGCTACAGCACCAAACAGTGTACACAGAGCAGGAAGTAAACCGGAAATGATTCAGTACGCTTACCGTAGCACGTCACCAGAAGGAAACCAACATCAGAGCAGACAGCAGACAGACGGACAGAGAGACGCTCTACCTGGACATGGATCACCTGTTGGTGCTGTTGCTGTTGCTCATGACAGCAAAGGTTAATGTTGTATCATTTTATCATTTAATAGTTCATACATGATAGCCTACATTACTTTCTCTTTGTAAATAAAACAGTGTGGTATGGTGTCTTACTTTTCACCACAAGTGTCTGAATATTGCACTAGGTGACCTTTTTTACAGTTCATTTATTTACTTGTTTATTTTTTATTTATTTAGTCAGAATCCTAATAGAATTAATTCAGGACACTTTTCATAAAGAGCAAGTAGCAATGGTACAACTGAACAGGCTGCAGGTCTTGAAATGTGGACTTTAGGCTGCCATTAGGGCCTGTTCGAGAGCACTGAAAATACTCTTAGTCCTACACTCAACTTACAGCAACTCATATCTGTGCTTATTAATATTGCAGTCAATATTCAGCATACAGATATACAGAGTTCATAAGGCCATCATAAATCATAAATATCCTCTCTTGAGCATCATTCATATGTGTTGTTTAGATCAAACATTATTTTTATTACTTAACTGTGACTCTGAAAACATAAATTAAATGTAGTTGGTTTTCAACGAACAAGTACATAACACATCTCTGATAAAAGAAAGGATGACTGTTCTCATGACTGTTACATCCTGCTTCCAGTCTTCATGTTAAGCTAGGCTACTCAAATCCTGACTCTAGCTCAGGACAGACATGGGATTGTACTTATAGAAAGCTTATAGAACGTCAGTACAGTTTACTATAGCAATTTTAATATCTTACCCTCACGATAACCATGAGAGTCGAATCAGCATCTCTCTCAACAGAAACATGTTAAGATTCATAAATGTAGGATTTATTTCTGTTGGATTGAATGTACTTGTGGGGCACCTGGTAACCCATGAGTAGCCTATGAGGTGCCTACAGAGCATCTTCTTTATTCTGTATTTTTTTCAAAACACTTGCAAGGAAGTGTACAAATGGGTCCCATTTTGTCAAAACATTCAAACACATCACTGATATATTTTTATTAATTAAAACAGAATATTGGGACTAGACTTCATTACATGTTCTGAGTGGTTCTCTATTCTGCCCTTCTGCATTTTGGGGTTCCTTATCTGTATCCCAGTGGTGGCTTGAGCCCTTGCCCAGTTCCATTTTTAGATTTTGACTGAGTTTATAGCAGTATATTTCTCATAAGATTTTTCAGTTTTAATACCACCACCAGAGAAAAAATAACACCCACAATTCCAACTGAAACTGGTTCAACCCTGTATGTGTAAATCACTAAAGCTCCCTCTAGGTAGCCCTCACTTTCAAAAAGGTTGAAGAGGCCTGCCCTTGACAAATGCCTACGGTCCATGACAAGGTACATACATGGTCATTTGGTCAAACACTTAAAACAATGTTTATGTCTTCTTGTCTAGCAACCGTAGTGGTTGAGCGAATAATGACTGTTGAGAAGCAACGGTGGAAGTATTGTGAGACTGTAATAGTGCCAGAGGAGGTTGTATTGAATAGTTGGGAGTAGAAAGTGTCTCACTTTGACTACATCCCACCATGCTCCTTCCAACATTTCCTACTACCACTCAACTATGTTTTGTTTTTTTTAACCATCATCACTTTTGTTCTCTAGTGTGAATGTCTAGATGTAGTTGCCTAAACTTAAACAAGCCTTAACCATAGAGGTGGTAGATGAGAATAATGATTTTTTGTAACGGTCACATTTCTTTTTGAAGAACACGAATATACAATGTTATTGTGACAATAGGACTAGAAAATGCTGAAATTTGCTGAAGATATTCACAAACTAACCGTCCTCATTTGGTGGTAATATGAGTTTCTGTTTGGTTCCACTGTCAGGCCAAATTTTCGACTTTACACAGAGGAGATATCTTTGGCTGTCACAAAAAAAGTATGAATCCTTTAAATTTTGGACACAACAAAAAAAAAAAAATGTTGCTCCACAACTGGCTAGTCTATAAAAATAGCAGTATGTAGTTCCATCTTAATTCAATTCAATTCAATTCAATTTTATTTGTATAGCGCCAATTCATAACAGAAGTTATCTCAGGACACTTTTCAAATAGAGCAGGTCTAGACCGAACTCTTTAAAACATTAACACTTCCATAGTATGGTCTATAATGGACACTGGGGTCACTAGCTTTAGTTTTTATAATTATAGAAAGGGAGCATTAGACTGAAAAGCTGCTTTCATATCTCAAAGTATAAACATCTTCCTGTGACTTAGTTACAGATACCACTCATGGCATACTTGTTTTGTTATTAGTTTCTGTATGTGTTAATAGAGCACTTGTGGAGGCCTTTTGGTTCTTGAAATTTGAGAATCTGTGTCTTATGATCTGTCTGTGATGGGCTTCCCTTGCCCAGGCCATTCCCATCATAGCGGCTCTGCCTGAGCGTTGATGCTGTGGAGCAGCTATTCTACCCGCTTGTCTGTGCTTATCAGCTAGCTCGGGGAACTGCTTGGTGTACAGATGGTCTGTGTACTGCAGTTCTGGAGTTATAAATCGCTGACATTTGGTTTTGGTTTGTCTGTCTATGTGTGTGTTTAGGTTATAGCCCTGAATGACAGCTGCTCCATACTGGAACGGCTTCAGCCCAGCATCTTTAATCTGGGATGGATCTACTGCCCTGCCATCTTTCAGGCATGTATTTGCTAGTTTGGCCTGTAGCTCTCTCAACTGAGATATTTCCCACTTCATCTGTTCTTGCCCAACCAGACTATCCACTTTGTGCCAGAAGGTGGTGTTGAAGTGCAGGTAGATCCTCCAGTCTATAGCATTCCACCTCTTGATTTTCTCTGCAGTGTTTGGTAAAAGCATACGACGAGTTCGTTCATTGCGACTGTTGAGCTTAAAGGAAACCACGTCTTCCAGGGACCAGCAGAGGGCATTCTTGAGCATAATCATGGACTCATCAAAGTATTCAGAAATAAGAATGAGGTGGAAGTCCCGTTCGATAGCTGCAATAGTCATGCTGGCTTTCTCCTCCAGGTTTTCGGCATCAGCTGCAACATTGTTGTCAAAGCCAAAGTCAAAAGCCATTATATTGTGGGCGTAGTGGTTGTTGGCCACTGATGAGTTGTAGCTTCTTCTGCTTGTGTCTAGGAACTCATCCAGGCTGTGAATCTTATGGAAGGCAGGGATGCTCTTGTAGTAAATAAAGATGGACTCCATCATGGCCACAGGATGCCTCAGGATGGAAAAGTAGAAGGTATCCTGAGGCATCACTTTTGCCACCTGGGACAACATAGGAAGAAATTTATTTTAGAGATGGCATTTTGAGAAAATTCAACTTATACACAAAAATTGAAATATATTTTCATGAATGAAGTACATTGTTGTTGTTGTTTGTTTAACCTTAAGAAGTAACAGAAATTAAATATAAAGAAACCGGTAAATCATCTTTTGACAAAGTCTAGTGCAAACAGGTCCATTGGGACCCTGTGTGGGTAGTAAGGGTTCTAGTATTTAAGATCCGTTTGGGCAACTAAGTGTGGCCCATGAAGTTTGTCCAACCCTGTCATTTCGATTTCATATTGATACCATACTATATGTGGGGACCACAACATAAGTGGGTAATGAGCACACCCTACAGCACTGGCTCCCAATCTGGTAGTTCTGGCCTCCACTAAGGGATGCCAAAACTTCATGGGGCTTCCTTGATTTTTATGAGTGTGAGAAGACTTAATACTTAAACAATATACAGTAGGCCCTCATTCCTTTCTGTGATGACAACTAAATTAAGTCTGTATTTTTTTAAAGTTTAGATGATTTTTTGCAATATAAACTAACAGGAAATCTCACAGGATAAGGGCACACTGAAAACCTGAACATAAGCTATGTTCACAGAGCCTCACCCTGCATTAGAAAAGTTCAAACAACTGAAGAGCTAATAGCACAAGGAGAAGAAAAACAGAACTTTAAAAAAAAAAAAAGAAGCCTAAAAAGTATGTATGAAAACTACATTATACAGACAGAACTGTATTAAAAGTTCCTAAAAATATCATGAAAACTCATCTCTGATCAAAATTCACAGCAAATAATCTTCTTAAAATTCATTTGAATCGCTCATTTTACACAAACTTCCTGGAGTTATTGTTTTCACTATTTGGGTTCATCATACAGTTGTTCTGTACTGTCATTGTCATGCATTGAATACAATATGAAATCCATAAAATATGTTATTTAGTCAGGGGTTGTCAGTTTACTTAATGATAGACAACCCAAATGTACAGGCCCACACAGAGCTTTTTGGAATTCAATAAGGTTGCCTATAGGAGGCCCAAATACCACCAATCATTAATCAAAGGGGGTCCCACATAGACATGTTTCCGGGACTCGTCTTTGATCCGGCTAATAAGGTATTTTAGTTTAAATACCATTATGAAATATAAGTCAACATCAAACAATAGCACTATGTTGCAGGTGATCAGCAAGCCAAAGTGTCTATTTGGGCCCCACATGGCTAGGTGATTTATTGCCATTGAAGCCCCAATAGGGCAACTAAATGGGTCCAGTGGCAAGATATTTAAGTCAACTTGATACCACATTAAGGGCTCCATTAATGCCATGCTTTTGTCCATAAAATACTGAGCATTTTGTAGGTGGACACACAAAAGTCCCATCTTCATATAAACTATATTAACTGTATTGACTGACAAAATACGTTTCAAAAAGGCAACACATTTTGAAGAAGCTCACCTCTGATTTTCTAAACCTCATGTGGTTGCACATAATGTGGAACTCCCTCACACTTCTGCTGCTGACACCTTCCACAAAATGTGAAGCAAAGAAGAATGGGTAAAACAACTGACTGTGTTTGTTCAGAGGGAGGGCAAAGGTCAAGTTCCTGCTTTCACCATAGCGATACAAGATGTTTAAAATAGTGCTGCTTGCAGTTTTGTGTGTCTTGAGGAAAACAATGTGAGACTTCGGGTGGCAGGTTGCTTTAGTATGGAAAGTGTTGGTGCGAGTCTTTAAAAAAATGGATGAAGTGGGAGTGTCTGTGCCTGCAATTAAACTTTTCCTGGGACTGGGGAGCACCAAAAAACCTTGCAGTCCATGGCTCTGTTTTGTTTCATATTTTGGTAGGAGCGGATTTCCAGGTGAAACTTTTGTTGCCTCCATCTGAGAGTCTGTAATGCGGTTGACGATTTTTTCCACATGTCTCGAGACAATATAATCTGATGGCTTTCCATATCCCTCGTTCTGATGATGAAGATCTGCCATTCTTTCCGTCTGTAGTGACTTTACGTCCGGCTTTACTGCCAGTGAAGACTCAGAGTGAAGGCCCTCCCAGACATTTTGCAGAGTAGGAAACAGGTGCTGTTTGCTGACAGTGAATCTCAGATGTGGGAGTCCTGTCAGTTTGTCATTCCTGGAGGAAGTCATAAACACAATCAGTGTGATGTAATATAATTTAGAGCATTAGAGCTACTTTTTTGGTTACAGTATAAATGATGATAATTTAAGAAACCTGCAGTTTAAAGGTTGATTGTTACATTACCATAATAACTGCATTTAAATGTCATACTATTGCCAGCATTCACCCTAGTACTGACCCCATGGTTTGAAAACTCTGATAATACAATAGAAATTTCATGGCATGATATTCATCTTGATTTTGATCATTTTAATATAATTTCAGTCGACCAAACTCCGCTATAGATTATTACGCTAATTGCCAGATGGCTGTACTGTACACAACTTCCTATGTTGTAACCAGGAGTCATTGTGGTTTGCACACTATGTGACTGATCAGCAGCAGGGGTCACACATTACAAGATCTTTCACATGGAGTAATCTTGTAGTTTGTCTGGTCTGTCATTGATAACACCCTTAATAACAAGCACATCATGTTTAATTAGGAAAGTAGTTTAAAAACACGCCCACAAAGTGCAACCATTTCCAATTATAATTAGCTTTAGCAGTTAACGAGTGCTTCTGTAGTGGTGACAAAACATAAAATTATACATATCAGCAGTTTTAATCCAACTAAGCTCCCTTTGCCAAGCTCCCTTTAGAAAATATCACATTTTAACAATTCTGAACATTTTACTATAGAAACACAAGATTAAGGGTGTTGACAGTTTTCTTGTCAATTTGGCATCAATATAACCTAACCTAACAATTTGTAGTGTGAGCTCAGCATAGGAGAAGGAAGACTTGTATGTGGATGCAGAGTAGCAGTAATACCTAGCAGTGCTTTCAGGTGAGTGGTGTGGCAGACAGGCAGCATAACAGTGAGCAGAGCACTGACAGCATAAGTACACCATAAGTGCCGAATCATATCAAGTTTCATATCACATCATCCCAAGTATTTTACTGTATGTGCTTTCTTGTCTCACAGATTCTCATGGATCGTGGTTTTGTCTGCTGTTGAGGTCCTGCTTGACGCCCACTGCTAATTTTATTATTGTTTTCAGCATTATTATCAGTATTATTATTAGTCATATTTATATACTATTATAGTAGTTATTGTTGCCATTATAGTTGTGCATCTCATCTCTCCTTTATCAAATGTGTGACAGCTTGATAGAAAGGCAATTTTTCTCTTCTTGACTTTACCTGGCCTGGCGAGCAACGAAGGTCTGAATGGCAATGCAGACCACAAGCAGGATGAGTAAAATCCATAGAGAGTGACGCCTGCTGCACAGCCCTCTCCTCACACACCTGCAGGGGGCACAACAGATACACACACACACACACACACACACACACACTGTTGAAAGCCATCCTGGTACCAGTGAAGCCAGAGAGAGGTCTGATATAGGTCCTTAAATTAAATATGATGTGGTGTAGTTAGTCTTGGTGTGCAATAAGAGATTTTAATGATATAATAACCGTCTCAGAAAATGTCAGTTTCATGGTATAACAGTAATAAACTATTCAATACTGTACATAAGAAAATGAACCACTTACTCCAATATAATAAATATGATACAATTTGATTTATTACAACTTTTTAATTAATATTTTATCTTTTCCATCTGTAGCATTGTTCATTTATAATAGAGAAACATACCCATTTGAGGTGTTAATTTTAAGCATTGTGCAATGAACAAGACTCAACATTCTTGTCTGAACTGGACCTATAACTTTTGGAATTTCTGTGACAGCATCTGGAGATGAATGGCAACCCTGTGGGGGACTTGGTTCAGAGTGGAGGGAATGACAGCACGAGAGAACATCCAGTAACCTTTGCCAACACAGGTCTTCCAGGGACTCACACTGCTTCTGGGTGAAACAATATATCAAACTATGTTGGAGTGAATTTTCCATTTTAACAGACTCATGGAAAACCACAGTCTCTACTCACAGTGTCTCGCCAACAAATACTCCCTGCCTCAAATAAACACATTTGATTTGTTTGTATTAAATTGTTTAGTGTTTTTTATTTCTGTTCCATTTAAGCTTTATTCTAAATTATATTTAATGAAAGATTAGAATAAGACACAATCAGTTGTCTATTTAATAATTATTAACTGCAAGCTACAATTCTGTTGTTAAGGATTTATTGGTAGGAGGTTATATCAAATGTGTCAAGAATGTTACACAACAGATTTTCTACTGATGAAGCAAATTGAACTAAATCCAACCAAAGTGTAGGAGATACAGATTTATAGCTTTCGTTTGGCACTCTGGAATGCTGTCGACATGCTTATCATGTTGGACCCAGTTAACCTTTAGTCTCAACGCCTTTTTGGAGGATTAGAGAAAGTATGTGCTCATTCTTAAATTCCCCCCCCACCCAAAAAAAAAAGATTTATCATCATAGTCTAAAGGCAAGAAGACAAAACATGCAACAACGAACGCTCTTTGTGTAGACACCATAGGTGTGCAAGCCTGACTATAGAGATGTCCTGAGACGCTGAGTGTCCATACAGATGTTCTGAATTAACTTAATGAGCTGGCTTTGTCCATAAATAGTGTAATGTGATGTAAAAGCTCAGCTGGAAACTGAAAATGAAACTTAGATTCTGGCTGGCCACGTTTTCTTGCCTTCTGATGACTCTAATTAAAATATTTTTTTTTCCTCTCTTCATAATGTGTTATCCTTTCGTCATTTGAGTAGTTTATATTATCCTCAACAGTGTTTTTTAAAATATATAAACAACTAAATAATTACGTAAATCCCTACATCATTTTTGGCTATGGCCAGTAGGGGGTTCAGTGAGCCACCTATACCAACTGTGCCATATAATCATCACTTTTTTGTGGCTGTTTTGGTTTATTTTAATTATCTTTTTCTATGTGTGTAGTATGAAGCAACTGCAAACTTTCATTTTGTTAAAACAACCTTGTGTTGTATAACAATAAATATATTTCTTTGATTCCTTGATTAGCCTCACTAGCTAAATTACATTTTTTTTTAGCTTCAAGTGGTACAATAATAATACGTTAAATAGAGATGGGGATTCTGCTGTGACACAAATACAATTCATGCAGGTTTAAGAGTAAGTGTATAACGTTCACCCTGGCTTATGTGATACAGTATGCATTATGATAATGTATATAGTATTTCAGTTTTGAATAGATAAATAGATGCTTTATTGTCTATATTAAGAAAGACAAAAAAGTTAAGGTCCAATAATTTTAACCTAGAAAAGAATAGTTGGGGCCAGTTCAGGTCCATGTGTGATTCCACACAGCAGAGAAGTGTCCATTGGCTTTGTCATGTTCTGTTGGTTTGATGTTTTTAGCACAGTCAGAGCTTTCTATAAACAGAGCTTAGCAGCCAGCCGCAGCTCCAACCACAGCTCCAGATGGAAAAGAATTGTTTTGGTTAGCCAAATCCAAAGTCCCACAAACACTGATGAAAACAATGCTTACTGCCGTTGGATTACAGGAGTAGCTAGTCACTCAGACAGAAGTATTTTATGGACATGCTTGAACACTCCTCCAGCTGAAACGGGAACCTTAATCAGTTCAGTAGGGATAAATATTTAAGGCATAATCAACAAATCATTCATGGCCTTATAATCTGCCTCAATCTACTTTATAACATGTAGATCAATCCTGTGGAACTGCTTAATTCCTCATTGGTCATTTATCACATCACCATTGTCAAATTACAGCTTTCACTCTAAAGAACAACAAACTAGTGTGTGTTCAATATTTTTCTCATTATAAACCAGTGTTGGGCAGTAACACATTACTTGTCATAATATTTCAGTAATGATATTACTTTCCCCAATAAATAATAGTATAACTAATTACTAATAATTATAATAATAAATGTCAGTAATAATATTACAGTTACCCTCCAAAAGTAATTGGTTTCAGCCTTACTTTTGTTGTCACCACCCTACTGATCAGCGACTGGGAATATTCCCATTACTTAGATTCTTACAAACAAAACTGGATTTTTTAAATTGTGAATAGCAGGGTTCAAGAGACAAAGAACTAATGAAGCTTGTGACTGGATAGGTGGTGAATATGAGCCCGACACTGTTGTCAACAAATTCTATGTGAACAGCATTTCTCTCAATTATTTATGACTTATCTACTCTCTCTGTGGCTCTCTGCTCCAATCCCATTGGTTTCCTACTAAAGATAAAAAAAAAAACACTTTTATATATTTTTTCATTATTAGTGTAGTTGTTGCTACTGTTGCTGGTGTGCACCTTTGTCTCTGTCTCTGTCCTTCTGTCTTTACCTCTGTCTCTGTCCTGATGCCAAGACCTACAGCAAATACTGATTCCTTTCTAAAGATTTCCAAATAAATGTGTAAATCATGTCCTTTATAGGCTACAGTCCTGTGATATTATTTGTTTTCTCTGTATTTGGCAGATTGAGAGGGTGTTATTTGATATAGTTTTATCTCTTTTTCTTTTTGCCTGTATGAATAGCCTGCTTTATGTTTATGTTCATACTGACTGACAAAGATCTCGTCGACAGCCTCTCTTTTCCTCTGTTGTTTTATTTTTGTTCAGTAATTTCCTGTAACAGCTTAGATCTGTTTTTCTGGTAACATTCAATACATTCATTTTTCAAATAAAACAACCAACAACTTTCACTAAAGACAAACACTTCCTCAAACTTTATATATTTTATCATTATATCTTGTAATGTCCAAAGAACAGTGTGGAACCTATTCTGAACACTTTCAAACTATTCCTCCAAAGGTATAATGAAGCAATATGGTTTTATAAATTGAATATGGTCAGTAACAAACAACATGGTTTGTGTTGCCACTTTGGATTTGCACATGCCTAGTTCAAAGCACACACAGTTTGTGTTTCAGATAGATTAGATTAGATAGATACTTTATTTGTCCCAAGGGAAATTCAAGTATCCAGTAGGGTACAAAATACAAAACATACATTAAACATACATGAAACGTTTCAGTTTCCTTATATAAGGTGATTTCCATACTGTATGGAAATGAGCAGAAACCACGAGCTTCCTGTAACTGGGTATATTTTTGAAAACTGTCTGCAGAGATGTAAAGTAAGACCCCATTCTCAGTCTGTTAAGGTAGGACGACAAAGTGTTTGCAAACATCAGCACTTAATGAGGGGGGTAAGGCCACAGGTTTCCCCGGGCAACAGCAACATCTGGAGCCCAGCCTGCTCCTCCTCCAGGCCTCCCTCTGCAGCCCTCACAAACACACGTGAACTTTTAACCTCTCTGTGCAAGTTAAGAGGTAGCTTTAGGTAGGCAACTCTGGCTTTTGAGGAATTCTAGGCATCACTCTGCCAGCAGTGGCCTGGAGCTCTGTCAAAAGCAAAGCCAGTGTGAGTGCAGATCAATGTGTCCTCTTAACTTACTGCGGACTGACACAGCCAGGTCACCCTGAGCTAAGAAATTGCATTCATGATCTAAACTAAACACAGGGCTGTTGATATGAAGCCTGGAGAGAATGTGTAAGCAGCTCAGTCGACTGGAGTTGGAACAGTTAAAGGGACACATAGACATTTACATCAGTAGACCATACCAATTCTCAAATAAAATAAGCAGATCCCAAATAATAACAAGCAAAAAACGGATAGTCACTGTTAAAGGGAAAGTAATTACAGTATGCAGCTTGAATTTTATCAACAGACTCATGTCATACTCACCACTCTGTTGACAGCACTTTCTCTTTTTAACAGTACTACTGTTTTCACTCACTGATTATTTACAATTGCTTCAACTTTGCTCCACCGGTCCTGCAGATATTTGGTAAATGGTAAATGGGATGTTCTTTGAGCTGCTGGGAGGCTTTTAATGAAATATTAGGTTTGTCACGAAAATTATAGACTTGTTATGCAATATATATAATATGTAATTATTCCCTGTCGTAATATGAACTTATCTAAAGATATATGGACATGACATCAATCATTTTTGCTGACCTTGATATTGCCCATTGTGTTAACAGCAGGGTTTTCCCTGTAAGGTAATTTTTTAGAGCCAGTGTTTGATTTGTCCATTCTGGGCTACTGTAGAAACATGGTGGTACAATGTGGTCAACTAAATGAAGCGTGACTGGTGATTATATACACTATGTACTACAATAATGAAAAAACATTCCTATTATTACCTGATACCTAATATTTTATTCAGTTTTTGACAATAGATCCTCCTAAATGTTACACGCTGGACCTTTAGAATTAAAAGTTATACTAGCATTAACATGCTATTCATTATATCATTGGCATAAAATGTCTTAAAATGACAATAATAATCTTTATCAGAACAACAGAAGTATTTATCAGAACAGGTATTAAATTTTATGAATGATTGACAAGATCAGCTAAAATTGAATGTTCATTCTCTACATCTCTAATTATCTAAAAAATCTAAAGAACTGACTAAATTAGAGTGTTTTGTCAACTACAAAGGTCAACAATAAGCTTCAAATGTCAACTTTTAAGTATAAGTAGACAGATACTGTGATTGTGATATGATTTAAGATAGAGCCTTCACTCTCTGATAAGTAGCCCCATCTTGCATTCGAAAAGTACGCAGTTAAAACAATCAAAGAGCTTAGCTTAACACAGACAAAGAATTGTATTTTGTTCCTAAAAATATCTGGAAAATCATCTGTAAAGTAATATTCACAGGAAATAATATGCTTAAAATTCATCCAAGTCACTTGTTTCACTGTTTTAGGGTATCAGTTGTTCTCAACTGTTATTGTTATCCATTGAATATAATATGAACTGCCACTAATTTATGGCATATTTTCAGTCAATGTCTGTTTACTCAATCATAGTAATGGGGTCCCTTAAGAAAAAAGGTTGGGAACCAAAGGAGTAGGGAATAAGGAATACTTCACTAATAATCCATGATTATATAGCTGTCTCACTCTATAGTCTGTTGGGAAGTATTGATGCAAAATCTGCAAATCTTCTGTGTCTAATGTTAATTTTATAATGATCCTTTCTCACTCTAGCCACTAAATCAAACAGCTGGAGTTAAGTGGCAATGTGCAAATCATACTGGCACATTTTTGCCAGTACCCTAATTCAGCACAACCCTAACCCTTAACCACTATTTTGGTGGGGTTTTTTATCCACTTTTCTCAGCTTCAAATGGACTTTACCTTTATAGCACGTTTCTGGTCTTCCAACCACTCAAAGCACTTTCACCCATTCACACACATTCATATTCTGATGGATGACAAAGAGACTTCTGACTTCACCTCGCCGTCTCTCTGGCCGTCTCTCCGGAGAGACTTTAGAGATCCTTTGACTGTCACTCGCCCGAGGCTCGCCCTCTCTCAGCGAACACACCCTTCCAACGCACGGATAACAAAGCGAAACTTCTCCAACTTTGTACGCACTTCCAGGAAAGCACTACTCTTCCTCACAGAGTTTCACCGCCACTTCTGGGTTCCCGGCTTTGCATCCGCTGCAATGCCGATGATGTCGGGGCGCATCCCACGGCCCAGCCTTCCTCAATCAGCCCTCTCAGAGGGCCAGGTCGTATTGAACCCATTTCGGCTTCACAATAAACCTGAGCACCTGCATCCCTCCATCCCAGCATCCTTTTTCCCTTCTCTCATTTCTAACTTCCTCGTCCTGTCTTCTTAGTCTGCCTCTGCTCCTCCCATTCCAACACCTACCTTCTCAGGAACACAGAGCATGCCCACGAATACAGTCCATGTATTAGGGGCATGCTCCCAGCCAAAAACCTTAATTCTCCTCCCGTTTCTTCATAAGTAGCCTGTGTTTCTCTTCCTTCATTTAACACACCTGCTTTTTTCCCCACAGGTCCAATGTAGCCCAATCGTGGGCTTTCCCACCAATCCTCCCGCGCATAATAATTTCACTCTAACTTCCGCATTACCTTCAGGACGCCTAATCCCTAATCCCTCGACCCCTACCCTTCATCCCTCATTCCTTCATCCCTTATCCCCCTCCCCTCATCCCTCAGTATACCACATCTGTTCACATTCGTTCAGTATGTGCAATAAACTTTTAATGGTCATTGTTAGTGAATGTCCAGTTGGGGGGGATCGGTATGAGCTCAGAGTTGATGATTATGGTGTGTCTGGGAAAAAATGGCTGCTCTATGTCAATCAAACAATGTCAATACAACATCTACTATACAAAGCACCAGCACAGCAACAATATCCATAAAAATCAACATGGCCTTTAGATGTTAAGTTTAACTGCCTTGTTGTGCTTTTTTAACATTAAAGAGTCCACAAGAGTTCAACCAACCATGACTCATTCAAGGGATGAGGTTTAAATATCAATATATGAGAACATGAACTAAACTGGAGCAGGGATTAGATTATTTCTTTTTCTTTATCCATATTCATTTTAAAACAGATGCAATTAATTGATTTTGTAATCATTTTAATAATTATTAAAAAAATTCCATGCAATTAAACTCAAAAAACACTCCTATCAATCTCCTCCACTAGGGGCTGCCACATGATAATCAATCATAGAAAAGTACTAGAGATGTTCCAATACCATCTTTTTCTTGTCGATACAGATACCTGAGCTTTGCGTATTGACCGATACCGAGTACCACGCCAATACATATGCGTTTAAATATATAAATATAATTGTTAAACAAGTATTATTTGTTTAGCAAGCAGCACTGTACTGTCCCTGACATATTATATATTGTAAAATCCAGCAAATAAGATGATCAGTTTATCATTATGCTTTCAAAAAGACACGAGGACATATCTCCAGCGTCTAAATGGCAGCTATGATCCCAATGGCCATGCCATTAGTGTGGCTAAAGACTGAACTGACACGACAGCACTGATGTACATATATATGCTAGATGGACCTGTACTTGTATAGCGCCTTTCTAGTCTTCTGACCACTCAAAGCGCTTTTACCCTACGTGAGACATTCACCCTTTCACACACATTCACTCAGTGATGGCAAAGTCCATCAAACAGAAACTAACATTCATACACATTCACACACCGATGCACGGCATCGAGAGCAATTTGGGGTTCAGCACTTGCTCAAGGATACTTTGACATGTGGCACCAGGAGCCGGGGATCGAATCCACAACCTTCCGATTAAGGAACAACTCGCTCTGCCTCTGAGCCACAGCCGCCCATATGTGTACATAATGTCTTTGCTGCAATTAACAAGCCAATTTAAATGTGAAAACAACATCAGTGGGCAGTCCAGTCCTGAGTGTCATATTAGCAGTCAGTGTCGTATGACATGGAAGAGACCTGAAATGTCTGTTCTGCCTTTGACATGCTGCAAAACAAACTTTTTAGGTCAGGCCTGCAGCCTTGTCTGACCTCAGACTTGACATGAAGGTAACAACAACATCCCACATCCACACAACCTGGAATACTGTTACATTTATCAGGTCCAATCAGCAGACTGTAATCTGATGCTGATAAGCTAACATTTCACACTAGCTGAAACCTGTGATAGGATATCAGCTCTGACTGACATTGGCCAGCAGACGCTGATTTGGCCTTTTGATCTGGGGCTGTTCACATAACAAGTTCATGTTGGATTGAAAGGCTTTTAAGGCTTTCCTTTAAAGAATTTAATTTAAAACTGTACTGTTTTACTGTGCTATTTTAATCCTACACCAAGAAAGCTAAGAATACATGAGAACATTTGAGTAGAAGAAGAATATGTGCACCTTAAAGCTGCCTGCACTGACCCAAGAAATCTTCTAAATTGATTGATTTGGATTGGAATGTATTGTCAGGGAAACAAAATACTTTAAAAACCAAGGCAGTGAGTGAGGTGATACACTGCAGCTCAGACTGGGTTTATGCTAGAGATCTTCAGAGGTCCATTCGGTCCATTCATTTGGGACCTAATCCAAAATCCTGATCTGAAATGGACTGGAGGACAGTCAGACAAACAGATGTGAGGATAATTTTATCAGATTTAAAGGTCCAGTGTGTAGGATTTAGTGGCATCTAGTGGTGTAGTTTCAGATAGCAACTCTTTCGCTTCACCTTCCCCTTCCAAGCAGAAGAAACTACGGTATTGCAGCTGTTATGCAGTTCAGTGCCATGTTTATGTTTGTTTAAAACCAAACCAGTTGTCATTACTAATAATGTAGAGCCTCCTAAATGGATCTTTAACCTCCTGAGACCCGAGCTTTTGTTTGGTGTGCATTTTTAATTTCTCCTAGCTGTTTGGGATTAGTAGAACCTGATACATTTAAAAACAGTTATTTTTCGTTCCGACTTCTATCAAGCTGCTCAACTCTAATACTAAATCATAGGGCAATGTGTAATAAACAGTGATGGGAATAACAGTGTTATAAATAACAGTGTTATAAATAACGGCGCTACTAACGGCTTTACTTTTTTCAGTAATGAGTAATCTAATTGATTACTATTCCCATCTTAATAACGCCGTTACCGTTACTGCCAAAAAATGCGGCGCGTTACTATAATTGAAGCTGTTTTTTTCATCAGACCAACTTGATCTCTGAGCCGAGAGGCAAAGACTTTTTTTACTGTTCTTCCTTGGTTAGTGGGCAGTGCACGAGACAAGCGCATAAATGCTGACAATTGGCTGAGGTTGAGTAAAATTTCATGGTAAGCCAATCAGAGGTAGAGTTGGGCGGGTGTTCGAAAGAGCGCATAGTCGGACACACAACCAACAACACAAGCGAGTCAGTCAACGAGAGACAGGTATGGCCAGTTGTGTTGCATCTTAGTACATTTGCACTAAAATGAGTGTATATATTGTTTGAATACATTTTTGGTACATTGCTTAAAGAGCATCATTTAATTTAGATTTATTTGTTGGCTGGCTGCAGCCTCTTAAAGTGAGATCGTCAATGGCCAGAGAAAGAGATTTATTTTTATGGAGATGTATTTTTTTATTTCTTATGTATTACCTGTTTATATTTGGATTCCTTAGTTTTGCTATACATTGTACAGTATATCTACCAATTATCTGAAGTTTTTTTTTGTTTTATTTGTACTACAAAGAGTGTATATATTTGTTATTTGTTTTTGGTATAGTGCTTAACAAGCATAATTTAATTTTGCCCAGTTGTGGCCTGTTGAGGGGCAATAAATATCAAAAGTTCCAAAACATCTTTTGTGTTATTTGAATCAATCCACTATATAAACATAATATCTACATACAATGCATTTGATTGGAGGCTAGTCTCACTTTGTCCCACAGCAACATTAAAATAGTTTAGATTTGTGTACATTGTTTCTGTTAATAATGTATTGTATTAAGTGTCCATTTCATTATAATATTCAGATTTATCATAAATAATTGAACATGCACATGTATTTTAAGTTCTGTTAAAGAGGGGTGGAGGTGGGGTCACATTTGAGCATTTAAAAATGTACTTGAAAGTAACGCAATAGTTACTTTCTGAAGTAACTAGTTACTTTTATAATTTGTAACTGAGTAACTAATTTAGTTACTTTTTGGAAGAAGTAACTAGTAACTGTAACTAATTACTTTTTAAAAGTAACTTGCCCAGCACTGATAATAAACACACTAGCACCGTACACTTTAAATCTTAGTTAGTAATTCTGGTTTCTTACAGTCTCTTTTTAAGCTGCCATATTGCCAGTGTTAAAATGTATAGTGTCTTTCATGTTTTAAGATGTTTCATGTTGATTTTGTAATGGTTATTGTGTCTGTTGTTGAGGTATGTTTGTTTTTGTGAAGCAACAAATTGTAACACTGTGCCCAAGACAAATTTCCCCTCGGGGACAATAAAGTTTATTCTATTCTATTCTAAACAAAGCATTTATCTGGATTCATATTTGATCAGCACTGCCTAGTTTGACAGTTTGATCTGAGTTTGAGCTGGACAGACTCACTGAGAATGACTTGTCAATCACAATCCCCACCCTAAAGCATTCCCCTCATTTATAGTAGGATTTACTCTAAATGGGATCATAATTTACTAAATGAACATCATGCTGTCTGGAAGAAGACTGAAACTAAAGACTGAGACCATAAACTCAATAATTAGGAAACTGTTTAGTGAGCTAATAAATCAAGTGAGAGGTAGGCTAATTTCTCCATAAGATTCAATACTACAATATTGTTTTCTTGTAGCCAATGGAGTTGCCCCCTTCTGGCCATGAGAAAAAATATAGGTTTAAGAAATGTTCCTTATTGGCTTTACTTCACAGACCTGGAAGTTCTATCCGGTATTAGTATTATATACTTTTAATTGGGATTTTTAATATAATGTATTATATCATGCTTATTTTATACAAACAAATGTTTTATGTATTTTTTATACAAATGTTATCTCTGTACATTGTATCAAAAGAGGTATGTTGAGATCCTCTTAGTTCTCCTAACGGCATTTGAAGGATTTACCGGGCCTGAAGGACAACAATTAGAGCTGAGAAAAAAGGCTGATTATTGAGTCTCATTCCCAGGTCATCAAATACCAATGCTGGAAATAAGACTCAACAATCAACTATCTATCAAGCCCCCAGCCTAAAGTGTCTTTCTATCTTTTTCGGCTGTTATCTGCCTCATGTACTACTGGATATAGTGAAAGTTATATGAGTAAAGGTTATTTTTTTAAGTTATCTACTGCAGCTTTAATACCAGGACCAGGAGAAAAAAAGATCTGATTCCACATGCAGTTCCAACTCAAAGTGGTTCAACTCTGTATATGAAAATGACTTAAGGTGAAAATACACACTGCTATGTTATTCTATTAAGAGCATCAATTTAACATGGATGTTGGCCAAGTGTACACAGGTTTCTCCCTTTAGGTAACCCCTTACTCTCAAAAAACGTTGCTTTAAAATTATGATTTAAATAGACAAATGATTCTATGGAACAGTCCTACTCATCTTTAGTGTTTCAGCAAAAAGTAGACATACAAGAAGCTCTTTTGCAGCCTTTATCAGTTGCACCCATTATACAGAGAACGGTACATGAGTTCAGTTCGGACCTAAAGCAGTTCCCTGAGAACTCCGAGGAGGAGAGCTGCTGGCTCAGTGTAGAGAACATGAGAGCAGGTTGTCAGTATCTCTGTCAGGATGGTTTTTTCTAAGAAGTGATGACTTGATATATCCTATATCTGCAATATCCTCCATCTGGGCTACTGAGGCTGTAACAGGGATGTTAAGTTAGAGAACAGCGACAGAGTGAGCGGAACATGAGTGGACTTACGAGGTAACAGAGCTCAGAGGCTGCTCTCTGATCCATCTCCTCGGTGGGGACAGCATCTCCCCGGAAAACCCCCGATACACTCCCGGTCCGAGTCTCGACTGTCTTCGCTATCCCAGTACTGTCCGCTGTCCTCGCTCTCGCTCGCTCTCTCTCTCTCTCTCTCTCTCTCTCTCTCTCTCTCTCCCTCCCTCCCCCTCTCTCTCAGTGTGTGTGTAGCTCTCTCGGCTCCTCCTGCTGAATCACTTTAACGGCCACAGCGAGAATGTCGAGAGACATTGGGCACGAGTGAAGAGAGAGAGCTCTAGGCTGTCAACCGCTGAGCTGAAATTCTGTCAAAATCTAAACTATACTTTAGTGACATGACCATAATTTATCACCGTAGTGCAAAAGCAAATTGTACAGGATCAATAAAAGTTCAGAATGCAAGACTACTTGTCATATACTATATGATACTATAAGATATTGGGATTTATCTGTTGTGGTAATGTGAGAGAGCCATAGGCACTATAACCAAAAGGAGGAGTCTGAGTTTGAAGCTTGGTGAGGTTCCCCCCCCAGGCTGTGGCATGCACTGACAGATTCTGCTGCTCCTTTTCAATTTTTTCCCAAGTTACTCATGGATTGTGTTTTGAGTCTTAGTGTGTCTAGTTAAAGGTTCAGTGTGTCACATTTAGGATGATCTATTGTCAGAAATGGAATATAATATTCATAGGTATGATTCTTGTTTCAGACTTCAATTCAACCAATAGACCTTTTTCACAGCAGCCATTTTGACATGAAATAGTAGGGTAAACACCTGTGTTACCAATGATTAATGTTCCATTCCATTCAGTCAGTCAAAGTGGCTGCTGTGAAAAAGGAAAAAGAGTGGGCACATTGACATGTTTTAAACATGTGATCAAAAATGTTATCAAGTTATCAACAAAGAGAATGTAACTATAATCTAATTACACCTTTTTCAAATACATTTTTATAATCTGATTATGTAATCCAGATTACATGCATTCAATTACTACCCAACACTGCTTTTGTCTGCCTACAGGCTGCAGTGTAGCACAAAGGGTTGCTTCATGATCATGTTTTTGACAGAACTGACTCAGTCTGTCATTTCTGGCTTGTCAGGTTTGTGTGTATACAGCAGTCTCAGGTCAGGTTGTGGTCACTCTGTTTGGCTGTGGCCAGTGACTTGAGCCCTGACTGATGCTGTTTCAAGTCCGCAAGAACACAGAGGTGCTGTTTACACTTGGCGAGACAGGGAATAGGCTGAACTTACTATGTATTTTGTTTCATTTATCCAATTGTTAGTGCATAGATGTTTTTCTCTGCTCTGCTGTCGTTGGATGTGTTACAGAGGTTATAGTTTTGCTGCCAGGAGGTTTCTGTGTTGCATCAGAGAGTCTATCTCTGAGATAGGGTGGCCCATATAGCTGTATGGTCAGCCACCAGGAAAATCCAAGAATATTACATTTGAAATCTTGGTTATTATATTATCCTGTTGGCATTTTAGAGACTATTAACTGTCCTGCCTTAAATGTTAAATGACTGTTGAGGTTAGTCCATAAACTGTAGTGCCCTGGATGTATTTTCCAGTCTGTGGCATCCAGTGAATAAATCCTCTGTATGATAGTCAGTGTAAAACATTTTGAAAATAGATGTTTCCCTGCAGGCTCATTCCCCAGAAATAGCCTTTTATTTGTCGGTAGTGACTAATAACTGAATGATACTCTGAACTGTGTTACGTTCACCTTCACGTTTGCACATGCAAATAGGCTATAATCATATCAGGATAACACTTAAAGTCAAATTCAGTGTAGGCCAGTTGTCCTTTTCACACAGATATTGGGTGAAAGGGACAAACCACTAGCAAGACAAAATTACCAAACCATGGACTATTATGGAATTTATAATGACTTAATACTGTCCACAGTGATGTTGTTAATTTTTATGTCATTTTTAAGTGCTGTGAGTATTTCTTTGAGAATTTTTCTGAGAAACCTTGTTGGTATTATTCTACAGTTATAACCTACATGTAGAGTATATTTTTTCGGCTGATTCCAGTCATCTTTAGACACAGTATATGATAATTTTATTAGTTTTAGGTCAACAAAGTAAATGATTCAGTATTTCTCTAAACAGTAATATTTTATCTTACGGGTCCATAATACCTTAACATCCCTCTACATATAACGTGACATGTCAAAATGTGAAAACAAAATTGTTGAAACTGCAGCATCAAAAGTATTTACATGTACCACCCTTGCTTAGTCCATTAAGGTTGTGCACCACAAAAGGACAGCATGTGAGAAGGTTGGAATACATACCGGAAATGCAAGCACCCCATCTTAGAAGAGCCACACTGATATCAGCCATGCCTATCAGGGCAAGTAGATTAACTTGTTTCAGTGAGCAGGAGAAAGATCAATACAGACCCACTGTCAGAGGTGATCCTTGGTTTACTTAGAGGAATCTCGTCTATAGTCAAGGCTCTGGTAAACTATGTTCTACTGTCATTGGTGATCCAGTCTGTAACCTGACAGAGGGAAAACTTACAGCAATACAGTAGCTATAACATATAAAACAACTTGAGTTTTATCATTTATGATAACATTGTAGTCAGATATTGCTAAAATCTCAGAATTTGAGATGAGAACTTGACAGATGGTCCAGTGTTTAATCATGTAAATAGTTAAACTACTTACTGTGACTGCCTTTATGGTACATGTGCACCTGTGCAGCACCTGTTCCTTGCACATCTGTAACCATCTATTTATTTAACTTTTATTTAACCAGATAAATCCATTGAGATTAAGATCTCATTTTCATTTCAAATAAAATAATACAAGATACTGAATGATACTGATACTGATACATTTATATAAAAACATGATAAACAGAAAATAAAATACAATCATGAAGTAAATATTCAAATTAAAACATAAGGAGAAAATCGACATCATTCAGTTAAAATGATTATGTTTTAAAAGCATGTTCCTAAAGTGCCCCATGGGTACTATACTGTGGATTTTTACAGTGTGTTGTAAATTGTTCCAGGAACAGCCATACTAAAAGCGATCTTTCCAAGTTCAGACTCACTGCTCGGAGACTGAAAATAAGGTGTACCACCATTGCTGTTACAATATGCTGCTATGTAACCAGGTCAAGAACTTCACCAGTGCCCATGGTTGTTGTTGCCCCTCTGTCTGACCTTGATGTCCTCATAATATATGCCATCAACCTGCCAGGAACTGCAGATGAAAATTAGGCTGTATGGCTAAATCTGGCACATTTACATAGTTGACCTCTCCGCGTGTTCATGCAATTAATGTACATTGTCTTTTTTTTAAATAAATAAACTTCAAACTGCATTCCCATCCACTGTGGAGCTTGTCTTCTCATGTTGTTACTCACTTTAGCCAGATGCTACCCTGCCTCTGTATATTGTGTGTGTGTGTGTGTGTGTGTGTGTGTGTGTGTGTGTGTGTGTGTGTGTGTGTTTTACAGCTAACGGAACTAATAGAGCTAAGAGTTGAAAGCTAACAGAGTTAAACACTGGATCTACTCTGCTTAGATATCCAGTGTGTAGGATTTAATGACAGCTAGTATCAGTCACTACTATTAGTGTAGTTGTTGTTGTTGATTTGTATTTTTTTCACTTTGTGCTTGTGGTTTCTGTAAGCTCTGAATGTTAACAAATGGGTGTATCTTAAAATACGTTTCTATTGGCAACACGTATTTGTACGTGTGTTGTCTCATCCAGTGATGCTTTTAAATGACACGCCACATAATTGCCATGAAATTTATGGTCTATGTAAAAGGGCCAAAAAAACAAAGTCTGACCCCTGATTCACACTGTGGTGTTCAGCCTGTAGGCATGTTTTATTAGTTTGATTTTTATTCCAAATTAATATATACAGTAAGTTACAATAAATGTTCACAGATTTATAAACTCTCCATTAAAACCAACCTCTTGTACAATATACAGTCTTAAACAATGAGGCAGTGGAGTCTCAGGCCAGTGCTCACATGGTATTTGAGTCCTGTTCATAAAAAGTACCCCCCTTCTGTTCAGAGCAGTGTAGCCATTTTTTGCATAAAAGATGTTTTTCTTGGTGCCAAGCCCACCCATATAATCTGCTGTCAGTGCCTCCCTTGTGTTGCTGTAAGGGGGGTAAAGACTCAGAGGTTGAGGGGTGTTAAGGGGGGCTTTGGCCCACAAAAGACTTCTTTGTCCCCATGAACAGAGAGGTAAAACGAGCCTGCATCAGTCACCCTCACAGGAGTGAACATGGCATTGTGTAGGTCTTGCACCCCCCCCACCCCCCCCCACACACACACACACACACACACACACACACACACACACTCACTCGTTTTCCCAGAGAGGATGGCATTGTGTACACCTGCAGGACATTACCGTAGGTGTGTGTAGGTCGTGTGTAGGTGTGTGTGTGTATTCACAAGGGGACATGGTGTGGCAGTTTGTGATTAGGGAAAACAGACAAACAGGGTTTTACTGTTCAGGATTAAACAAAGTATAGCCTCCCAACATATCAACTGTAGAGAATTTGGTTCAATGTATAGCTTAAAGGGTCAGTTTACCCAAATTACAAAACATGTATTTGCTCCAGGGAGGTGTGCTCTCCCTGCCTCAAGGTTTTCCATGTAGGCACGTGGAAAGGCAAGGTCCCAGAAGAGAGCCATTTTCAATACATATTTGGAAAATTATCCGCAGTAATGAAATATAATTCGATTTGTAGTAATTGGCTAAAACACATTTAAGGTTGGCCAACAGAGGGAGTTGGCAGTGATAGGGAGGGTGGTACACATGGGGAACAGTCATGAAAACAAATTTAGAGGAAAATGGGAAAACGGTCAGGTTGGGATTCTGCTGTCAGCAGAACAAGAAATCAAGCTGAACATGAGAACTGAGCTGTCATATGTCTGGAACCCAACTCTGGCTGTTGGATGGCTATATAAATGCCTTTGCCCTGTCTCTAACCTGCCAGATAAAAACACACACTGAGGTCACACATGTCTCCCTCTCTCCACTCTTTTTTAAAAACTTTGTTCATCTCCCTTCTACTTATGCAAGCCATCAAATTTAATTTCCACTATCCTGCATTTTCCTCCTCCTCACCAGATATCTTTTACCACACACACATGCAAAATGGCAAGACGTCATCAGGGGGTATATATTAGCAGGGGAACCCCCCCCCCCCCCACACACACACACACACATACACGACAGCAACACACACAGACACACACACATTCCCTGTCTCTGTCTGAGAGCTGCAGATTACAAGCTTCAGCAGTCATCAGTAGAAAGGTCAGGCCTTCAGTGTGTCAGCAGAGACAGACTGGCCTAATTTGATTCCTTTTCGTCGACTCTCAGGGATATATATTCATTATGAACTCCTGTTGTCCTCAGAGAGCCACTGAAACTCTATCTATGTCTTGCTCACCGTTAGACATAGAGAGATGCTGAAAAATTGGAGCTGCTCTCAATGACCAAAATAACTTCATGAATTCAGAAGTGGATCATTCATCTCAAGGACAAATGGGCAGACGGACAGTGTTTGAATGGAAACACTCTGCTTCTTTTATCGTACATTTAGATGGAACTGAGTGAAGATGTTTGCTCTGCTTGTGGCAGTGACAGAGGACAGAGATGTCGGTCAGTTAGTAGGTCAGTCACTTCATCCAGTCCAACATTTTGGTGCATATCGAGAAATCTCTGCCACAGAACTTCTGAAAAATTATTGAACTTTGCTGAGAATATTTAAGGCCCACAGAGGATGATTTTTGATGACCTTTCCTCCAGCTCTACCCTCAAAATGTCAGCTTTTTTCTAAATCTTTAAAGTTCTAATCCAAGTATATGCAGCCGCAGCATGAACGTAGTGGACAATTGGAATGTAGCTGAAATTGAAATAAACTTCCAAATATGGTTTTGATAGTTGGAAATGATTCATGTATCTCCTACTGGGGTCAGACAAAGCAGCTACTCTATCAAAATTTCTACAAATTCAGGAGCCTTACTCCTTACCTTACTTTTTCGTATTCCTCCTACACGCTTTGTCCGATTCGCACATTTTCACACACGTTTCACCGATATGTACAGAAAAGCCTCTTGGACCCATACCCCAAACCCCACGGGAAGGCAGCCATTTTGATTTTGATTTTCACTTTCGGCGAACTTTTCGCGTTGTATTTGAACTCCTCCTCCTGGGGAATTCATCTGATCTGCTTCAAAATTGGTCTGTACAGTCATTACCTGTCAGTCAAGTATGTTGCTGATTAAAAATTGTGCTATTTGTGCATGTACGTTGAAGGGTGTGTCCGTGGCGTACCTTCAAAGTTGGCCATTTTGAATTCTGTGGTCATTTTCTGTGAATTTTTCGCCTTGTATTTGAACGAACTCCTCCTAGGGAAATTATCGGATCTACTTCAAAATTGGTCAGTACAGTCAAAAAACATTCCTGAATTAAAGTTGTGCTATTTGTGACTGTACATTGAACGGCGTGTCCGTGGCATGCTGTCAAAGTTGGCCACGTTAAATTTTGCTCCTACTAGGGAATTTATCAGATCTACTTCAAAATTGGCCAGTACAGTCAAAGTATGTTGCGGATTAAAAGTTGTGCTATTTGTACACGTACGTTGAAGGGCATGTCCGTGGCGTGCCATCAAAGTTGGCCTGGTTGAATCGAATGTCAAACATTGATGCCATTTCCGCCATTTCGCAGTGATTTTCAACGTTTTTTTGCGTTGTATTTGAAAGAGCTCCTCCTAGGGAATTTATCTGATCTGCTTCAAAATTGCTCAGTACAGTTTAAAAATTTTGATGATCAAAAGTTTTGCTATTTGTGACCATACGCCGAACAGCCTGCCTGTGACGACGTGTCGAATTCCGCCTATTGGCCATGAAACAGATGGTACTAACTTCAGTGTTCAATGTCCAATGTCCACTAAACTTCACATATTCTGTAACACGTCCTCACAACTTCCGTGTACATGGTCCAATCTCAATGAAACTTCACGTTTAATAAGAGTCCAGCCCTGAACATGTCTAAATGAAAATATTCAGCTATAGTGATCATTATCAATATTATATTTACTAGACTTTGATTCCAGCAAAGCAAACTAAAACTTGGTATCTTGTATTTTATATATTATTTTCATTATCAATTAATCTGCCAAGAAGCCAGAAAAATTGTAATAAATATTCATCCTAGTCCAATATATGTTTCTGACTTGGTTAACCAATTGTCCAAAACCCCAAACCCCTGAATATTCACACTTGAGATGCTGGAACCAGTGAATTTTTCAACTGGCCTTTAGGGAATTCAACTGTGTATGTGTGTGCATGTGTGTGCAAGTGTGTGCGTGCATGTGTGTTAGAGAGGAGACTATTGTATTGGAGTGGTATTTATGGGTAGCAATTCATTGGAAAGGAAAATACCTAAAGGGTTCAAATCACGCAGAGGTTCAATAAAGAGCAAAGCCGACAGTACAACTGCCTCAGCCTACCTCTGTAGACAAGGGTCTTGTGATTTACACCACAATGCCTTTCAGCAAGACAGTTTTGCAAGTACAAGCTCATGAAAAAATCTAATAAAAAGTAGACGAGGTGGTGAGCAGAGAAATGGAGCGTGTCCTTGGTGGAAGTGGCTGTTTTACTGGCTGGAGACAGCGAGGATGAGGAAAGACAGAAAGGAAAACAGAGTGATTGTGACCCTGGCTTCCCTCATACTCGCCTGTCAGTGGCACTCTCAGCTTTCCCCTGGAAACAATCAAGTTTTTATGAAGCTGAGGTGGCCTGTCATTTTCCAGAGTGCAACTTGAAATGTGACACCACTGTACACAAATCCAACAACACACACACACTCACTCAGACAGAGAGGATAATAGAGATACTGAGACTTGTACATCATCTTTGGTGCAAAAAATACATTTGTTTCTTTACAATAAAGGTCCAGTGTGTAACATTTATTGGCAGAATGGAATACAATATTCATAGGTATGTTTTCAGTACGCGTATAATCATTTCATACTCATATATGTTATAATAAACCCAGATTCAGACTGGGTTTGTTTATTCCTCTCTATAGCTATTGTCCATATTTAAATAATACATTTCCATTGTTTTAGTGTACAAGGGTACATAGCCCTGAATCTTTTAGGCTTTTAAAATAATTTCAACTTTGTGTCATTTTCCCCCAGTCACTCTGACTGGACTCAAAACATCAATGGCGCAAAAGTTCTATTACAGAGGAAAGCGCCATCTATATGTCCGCCTTTCAGAATGATAAGGACACAATTAGTTGCAAATGATTATACACTAATGAAAACATTCCTATGATGATGTACTCCATTTCTGACAATAGATAATCCTAAATGTTAAACACTGGACCTTTAAGACAATTGATGGAAAAAGAATTATAAAGGATCTTACATATCATGAAATATAAAAAAAGTGATTTCACACCCAGCATCTCTGATAACAAACATTAAGCGTCAAAACTGAATTGAATTGAATTATTTTAAAAGTGTCCTGAGATAACTTTTCTTATGAATTGGCGCTATACAAATAAAATTGCATTGATAAGAAAAACATGTAGCCCTACTTTGCTGAACCAACAACCTATGTTTTTGGCTGCATAACAACACTGCTTCTTCCCTTGCACCAGTCAGACAAAATACTAATACTAATACTAATACAATTAATAAAAAAATTGTATGACTTGTCAGTCTTAAAAGGGTGGCAGAGGGCAGACGCCAGATGCAAGAGTGGAGCATTGGAGCATTGGATGTTCTGTTCCAACTCCGGAGCTTGCCACGTACAGAAGATCTCGGATAACTCCTCCATTGTTGGCTGTATCACAGATGATAGGGAGGAGGAGTACAGAGACCTGATCCAGAACTTCACTAGTTGGTGCGACAGAAACCACCTACAGCTCAACACAGGGAAAACCAAAGAGGTGGTGGTGGACATCCAGCACAACAAGAGGTCCCCCCTCCCCAGTTGCTATTAAGGGGGAGAGGGTAGAGATGGTGGACACCTAAGTTCCTTGGGGTGACACTCAACAATAAACTGGACTGGACGGAGCACACTGAGGCCCTCTACAGGAAAGGACAGAGCAGGCTGTTCTTTCCGAGGAGGCTCAGCTCTTTCAACGTGTGCACTCGGCTACTACAGATGTTCTACCCATGGCCGCGGGAATTGGGGGTGCTGGGGGTGCTGCAGCACCCCCTAGTGGCGAGAGGGAGATTTAAAAAAAATGTATTAAATATATTTTGCACAATTTATAAATTCCTTATGAATATTTTGGGAAATTATTTTGACACACGTAGGCTATTTTGGATTTTAATTTAATTATTTTGAGGCCTAATCAACACAGGTTCACTGAAGTCTAGTATAGAATTTAAAAGAGTCCTATAATAACTTTAGTCCCTCCGAAATTGATAATCTTGTTGATAGTGCTGCAGGCTCACTACGAAGAACATTGGATTCTATCGCTCCTATAAAAAGGAAATTATTAAAACATAGGAAACTAGCACCGTGGTACAACCACCAAACCCGCCAATTAAAGCAAAAAGCTAGGAAATCTGAAAGGAAATGGCACTCTTCCAAATTATCAGAATATCGCTCAATTTGGCATGATAATCTTAAAACTTATAGAAAGGCCCTCCGTAATGCCAGAGGAGCCTATTATTCAGCACTAATAGAAGAAAATGCACTGTTGTGCAGATGATACTAGCTCCTGTACTAGCTTCTCTGCACTGGCTCCCTGTAAAATTTAGAATAGAATTTAAAATCCTCCTCAGGTGAGTCCTGAACCATCCCTCAGTTATGCTGCTATAGGCCTAGACTATCGGGGGATTTCCCATGGTGCACTGAGCTCCTCTCTTCCTCTCTCTCTCTTTCTGCACTCATTCATGTTCCATTAATGCATGTTACTAACTTCACTTCTTCCCTGGAGTTCTTGTGCTTTCTCGTCTCGCAGGTTCTCATGGATCCTGGTGGAGCCTCCTGCCATGGTCCTGCTTGACTGCCATTGCCAATATCACTGATATTAGTGTTACTATTATTATAAGTATTATTATAGCTATTTGTAAAGTGTCCTGAGATAACTTCTGTTATGAATTGGCGCTATACAAATAAAAATGAATTGAATTGAATTGAAATTGAAAGTTACGTTGTCAACGTCAGGCAGGCTAGTGGTCACCGAGTAAAGAGGTTTCCCACTCATTCCATGCAGCATACATCCTTGGCAGCAGCAGACTAGTAAATTTACATAGTCTAATGACAGAAACGAGGAGGAAATATGGCACAGAAACGCATTTCGGATTTTTTTGGAAAACCACCACCAGTGATGAAGAACACCATGAGCCAGAAAAGACTCACACACCTTTCGCTGATGCATGCCCACAAAGACATTCTGAACTCCCAGGATATTCGTCCCCTCATGAGAGACTTTATCTCCACGACCCCAGAGTGCACCTCGACATTTGGACACCTGTAACCAGGGCACCCTGCCTGTAGCTCAAAGTAAGAGCATGGTGCCACCGCGCACTTTTCATATCTATTCATGCAGTTTAACGTAACACTATATAATATTTTTGCAAGGTGGTGGGGCTGGAGATGGAGAGTGTTATTTTGATCATGTGTTCTTTGCGTAATGGATGTGGAGAACTGTTAAATAACGTTTAAATAGTCGAAGATTATTTCCTCGTGGTTTGCGTAAAAAGGTTGGAGATGGAGACAGAAAGTGTTATTTTGAGCGTGTGTTCTTTGCGTAATGGATGTGGAGAACTGTTCAATAGCATGCTTAAATAGACAGAGATTATTTCCTTGTGGTGTGCGTAAAAGGATTTTAAATAGGCCTATAGGCTCATAGGTTTTTTGTCCAAAAAAAAACAAACAAACAATTTTTTCACAGCACCCCTTGTTCAAAATTACTTCCAGCGGCCTTGGTTCTACCAGTCTGTAGTAGCCAGTGTCATCTTCTTTGCTGTGTTGTGCTGGCGAGGAGGCATCGGGACTTATGGTGCCAACAAGCTGAGCAAGCTGGTGAGGAAGGCCAGCTTGGTGGTGGGGATGGAGCTGGACAGTGTGGAGGCTGTGACTGAGAAGAGGATGAGAGGGAAGCTGAAAGCCATCATGGACAACACCTCTCATCCTCTCTACACTGAGCTGAGGCAGCTCAGGAGCACTTTCAGCTACAGACTGACCCAGCCCCGAGCCTCAAAGCGGTTTGGAGGCTCGTTTGTACCATGAGCCATCAGACTCCACAACGCAACACCACCCAGTACCTCCCACGCCCCCTGACTAAGACTGGTTTTAATTTATGCCTAAAATATTTGCACACCATTGTACTGCACATTGCATAAAGTGTATATATTTTTCATTTATAGTTTTATGTTTTCTATTATATTTTGTTATATTCTTATTTGTGATACTATTGTATTGTACACTGTACTCTTTTTATTGCACTATATTCCCCAATGCTGCTTTGGTAATTTGAATTTATCCTAGGGGGATTAATAAAGGTATATCTTATCTTATCTTAACTTATCTTATCTTATCTTATCTTATCTTATCTTATCTTATCGAATACGCACAACACTGAAAAGTCTGTAGTCTAAGCATTGGCAGGAAATCTGATGTGAGCACCTTTCAGAAGACTGTGATGCTCAATCATAATAAGTCTAAAGTTGTCTTTTCAGTAGCAGCAGGAGCAGCATAGCATGTGGGCAGATAGGAGCCACATACTCCTCAGGAGGAGCTGGTTACACTTGCGTACTATATGTTGACTGTCATTTCCTTCAGTGAGTTCACAGCTGCACCTGCCTCCTGCAGGCCCGTTGAATTGTATGACTGCAATATTTGCTTTTATAGATGTGTATGTAGAGCTTCAGGATAAGTGCTTGCAGTGAGTGAATATAACATCAGGGCTCACACTGTTAGAGTGAGGATTGTTTGACTGTGGATCTTAACCGCCACCAACAGCCCTCTAGGCCTGTTGAGGTTAAGACTGCAATATTTGCTTTGTGTATAGAGCCTCAGGCTTAGCGTTACCATGAGTGACTATAACGTCAAGGCTCCAACTGTTGGAGTGAGGACTGTTTGTCTCTACTGTTGGCGGCCGTTGGTGGTGGTTGAGATCCATCTTGGTAGCGGTTGAGACGCCACCTTGGAGGGACTCTATGACAACTTCAACAACTCCATTTTCCGGATTTTGCCAACTGCTTAAACTAGACTAAAGACTACAAGAAGCCATGACAGGGAAATATTTGCAAGTTCTCAGAAGGTGTCAAACATGTCAAAACATGTCTTTTTCGTTAAAGATTTCAGTATTTGATCAATTTAAATCTACTGTACTCACTGATGACAAAATCCTAAGCACAGTGCACTTTGTGGTTAGCATTCTGAAGCCAGAGTTTGTAAGAATCACACACAGAGAGACTCTGCCAACAGATTGGTTTCCACTGCAGCATTCTTCTTCTTCACATTCTCAGCCATGGGCATTGGTGTTACAGGTGTTGGCATAAGAGCCACTCCCATCCCACACACTATCAAATACAAACATATCAGCCTTGCTCTAAGCTGCAGTATTTAACCACATTCTCTCACCCATGTATGAAATAACTGGAGACAGACAGACAGACAGACAGACAGACAGACAGACAGACAGACAGACAGACAGACAGACAGACAGACAGACAGATTTTGGTTACCAAATGGCTCGTACTCATGTGAACAAAGTGAATGTGAAGAAGCTCGCAAGATAGTTGAATGTGAGGAAAACATCCAAGAAATCATTGCCTGCCTATATTTAGAAAACGATGATGGTTTGTTTATAGAAACTGTGTTTAAGAAGTTGCTCATAAAATAGCATAAACCACTTTGAAAGACTGTGTGGAACATGTGCAGAATATTTGCAACAGCAGAGGTATGACACATTTTGTAACTATTTGTGGTGGAATGTGTAAATAAAAACTATACTTAAAGGTCCAGTGTGTAATATTTACTGTCAGAAAGGGTTGTGTAATGAAATTCAGGTTGTTGTTCCCTTTATGCTACTTGTACAAACTATATAAAAATATATACACAGAAATGATATACGGTAAAATTGATTATTAAGTCATAAAAACTAAAAAAAAACTCACATTATGGAGCGCTGAGGAAGAATTTTACAGCCTCACAGCCTGCGGGAAGAAGGTGTCTTTAAGTCTGGTGGTACAGCAGCAGATACTTCTATTCTTCTTCCCAGATGGCAGCAGGGTGAACAGGCTGTGGCTAGGATGGGTGCTATCATTTACTATCCTTTGGGCTGTGTGCAGGTACCTCACCTCACCAATATCACTGATGCTTCTGGGCAGTTTTAATCACCCACTGTGGGCTGTGCACATCCCATGCCAGTTTGTGATGTTTCGAGTCAGAATGCTTTCTATCCTCCTCTTTAAAGGTGAACAAGAATTTGGCACAGGAATATTGCTTTCTTAAGTCTTTTTAAGAAATACAGCTGTATTCAGTTTTCTTTATTAAGAAGGAGATGTGAGATAACTGATAACTGATTCTCTGTGATCTTGATTCCCAACCTAAAACTGTTCACCTGCTCCACCTCAGCTCCACTGACTGAAATTTAACAATCGGCTCCTTGGTTTTGCTGATGTTGAGCAGTAGGTAGTTTCCACCACCACTCTGCAAGATTGTTGATTCTCCTGAGTTGTCCTCCTGATATGAAGTCTCTGCATTGTTTGAAATTCAGGTGATGATGGTGGTGTCATCTGCAGACTTCACAACAGAGTTGTCTGCATGCCAGGGGATGCAGTCAGGGGTGTACAGTGTGAATAGGAGAGGGCTGAGCATACAGTACCAAGGGGGTCCGATGTTGAGCACTAGAGTGGAGGAGGTGGTCAATCCAAAGTTATGCAGTTATTACTTTACATTATGGCAGCCAACCTGGGGATCGCCAAAGCTCCACTGGGGGTTGTGAGGCCTTCTTGATTTTAAGGGTATATACACAGTAATATACACAGTATCTCTTCTTTTAAGAAAAGTAAACGTAAAGTAAAGTAAATTGTCTAATAGAACAATTGCCAAGCGCCAGGGACAAGAAAACAGTAAATTGGTCAGAAATGTGTATGATTGTTTAAAAAAAAAAGAAAAACATAATACAGAGAATTTTATTAAAAGTTCTCTAAGTCAGTTACTGTCAGTAACTACAATTATTATGGGGTCCTTCAAGGAAAAAGGTTGGGGACTACTGACTTAAATGATACAGAAGTAGCTGATCATTTTCAGTTTGTAGGTCTCTCTCTCTCTCTCTCTCTCTCTCTCTCTCTCTCTCTCTCTCTCTCTCTCTCTCTCTCTCTCAACCCAACTGGTCGAGGCAGACGACCACCCACCTAGAGCCGAAGGGTCTGCCTAGGTTTCTGCCTTGTGCTTTCTCGTCTCGCAGGTTCTCATGGATCCTGGTGGAGCCTCCTGCCATGGTTCTGCTCGACTGCCATTACCAATATCACTGATATTAGTGTTACTATTATTATAAGTATTATTATAGCTACGGTTACTGTTGTTGTTGTTGTCACTGCTCATTGTCCACCATCGTTGCTGTTGTCATGTTCATCATCATCAGTCACTACTATTGGTGTAGTTGTTGCACCTGTCTGTCTGTCTGTCTCTCTCTCTCTCTCTCTCTCTCTCTCTCTCTCTCTCACACACCCCAACTGGTCGAGACAGATGACCACCCACCTAGAGCCGAAGGGTACTGTTGGGTCTCTGTAAATAATGTTATAAGGAGTTCGGTCTAGACCTGCTCTATTTGAAAAGTGTCCTGAGATAACTTCTGTTATGAATTGGCACTAGACAAATACAATTTAATTGAATTGAATTGTTTAACAAAAGAACTAACTGATTTGGCTTCAATTAGTAATTTTAATTTTATAATTTAAAGAATTTAAATCATTCTGCCTCCAAGAAATCAATATATGTCAAAAATGTTTCTATCAGGTAGCTGGGGTTTCTTGCTGTGAGAGAAGAACTAACAAATGAAATATGCTGGGTTCTCAGTGGGGTCACGTACGTTTGACATGTAAGCAGTCATGTTACTAAAATAGTTTTCTCTGTATTTGACGGACATGTAGCTTAATTTGCCTTCTAGCTATGTTGACTGGCTCTCTCTGAGGACAGCAATGTTCCAGTTGTTTTCTAGATAAATGCTGCAGGGAGCAGTATGATGTGCATTTTCCATTTAACTTATGTAGTTGTGAAGTGAGTTGTTTTGGCCGGGACTGTGTTTCCACTTTAGTTGTTGTGTGGGCAGCCTTTACAGCACTCTTTCCATCCATGGCCCAGCCTGCTCCCATCAGCGTCTGCTACATGCCAATAGGCTCGCAGAACGTCAGCACACTTAATAGCAAATCAATAATGTTTTTTTAAAGCCTATCTGCCCAGTGCACTTTTCCACCAATCAATGAAGCTCAACTAAGCTTCTACAGCATGAACTGACACGAATGCTCAACAGCTACAGGAGTCATGTTTCAAACCAGTTCAGAAATCTAGGTAAAAACATTTCACATAGATCAAACAATAAACTGTACTGTCCATTAGCTTGGAAAAAAAATAATAAAAACTTGTAAAATGGTGTGCATGGGGGGGGCCCAATTGTTGAAAAACGCGTGCTAAAGTGCCCTCTTGGGAGCCAAAACGTGTGCTAAACTGCCCTCAAGTGCCCTCTTGGGAGCCAAAACACGTGCTAAAGTGCCCTCTTGGGAGCCAAAACACATGCTAAAATGCCCTCTTGGGTCCCAAAACGCGTGCTAAAATGCCCTCTTGGGAGCCAAAACATGTGCTAAAGTGCCCTCTTGGGAGCCAAAACGTGTGCTAAACTGCCCTAAAGTGCCCTCTTGGGAGCCAAAACACGTTCTGAAATGCCCTCTTGGGAGCCAAAACGCGTGCTAAAGTGCCCTCTTGGGAGCCAAAACACATGCTAAAATGCCCTCTTGGGTCCCAAAACGCGTGCTAAAATGCCCTCTTGGGAGCCAAAACACATATTAAACTGCCCTCAAGTGCCCTCGTGGGAGCCAAAACACGTGCTAAAATGCCCTCTTGGGAGCCAAAACGCATGCTAAATTGCCCTCAAGTGCCCTCGTGGGAGCCAAAACGCGTTCTAAAATGCCCTCTTGGGAGCCAAAACGCATGCTAAACTGCCCTCTTGGGTCCCAAAACGCGTGCTAAAATGCCCTCTTGGGAGCCAAAACATGTGCTAAAGTGCCCTCTTGGGAGCCAAAACGTGTGCTAAACTGCCCTAAAGTGCCCTCTTGGGAGCCAAAACACGTTCTGAAATGCCCTCTTGGGAGCCAAAACACATGCTAAAATGCCCTCTTGGGTCCCAAAACGCGTGCTAAAATGCCCTCTTGGGAGCCAAAACACATATTAAACTGCCCTCAAGTGCCCTCGTGGGAGCCAAAACGCGTGCTAAAATGCCCTCTTGGGAGCCAAAACGCATGCTAAATTGCCCTCAAGTGCCCTCGTGGGAGCCAAAACGCGTTCTAAAATGCCCTCTTGGGAGCCAAAACGCATGCTAAACTGCCCTCAAGTGTCTTCCACTTTAATCTAATGATGCAACCTCTGTCCAAAGGGAGTGTCGAGATGGAAATGACAGAAATGTGATGTATTCCTGTGTATGAATGCAAAGCAGGAATGCTTTGCAGCATACCATCAGAAATGAGTGGCCAAAGGCAAAATAAGTGCTGTTGCACCGCTGCTGTTGCACCCCTGACCAAAATCATTAGTGCAGTTGCACAACAGGTCAAAACCCATTTGTGCTGTTGCACGACCACCAAAAAATATTTGTGAGTGAGTAATATTGGTCAAGAAATTGCACTTAATGTGACTTGTTCTGAATGTTGTTCTTTTATTATGAACAGACGTTTCAACAGTTTGGTAGAGGACTGTATCTGAAATACTGTAGGGTCTAATTTTAAAAAAAACTATTGATTGTTGTTATTGTTATAATAATTGAATAAAAAATGCAAATAAATAATTTTTCCTTTGCTTTTTTCTTGGTGCATACCTTAAAGGGTTAACCTGTTTGCATCACAGAAAGACCATCGATATGAGCTGCTTTTTAAATAAGTTATGCCCAAGCTCTGAAACAACTCTCTCTTCTACAAATACTGTTATTTTTGCTTTGGTTTTGTAGATTTATGTATTGCAAATTGTTGCTAGTTCTTTTCTATAATGTTGTTGTAGCGCAATTGGCATGTGCTGATGTGTACAGAAGAGAGAGAGAGAGAGAGAGAGAGAAGAGAGAGAGAGAGAGAGAGAGAGAGAGAGAGTTTTTTTGGCATCAGGCAATTCTTTTGGATATGTCTCCCCAATGTTGCCGTAGAGCCCTTGCTATAACAAAGTATACAATGTTGTTGCTGTATCTTGGTATGATGCTACTGTTGCTGCTGTTGCTGCTGTGTGGCGTATTGATGAGTGTAATGAATTTGTTAGCCCACCCACCCAAAATCAGCCCCAGCCGTCACTGGTTATTATTGTAACACAGACTGAATTAATTAAAAAGAGGAAAAGGAGGAGTTGGAGATGGAGTCAACAAATGCTGTTGAACATAAGATTAGAGCTGGTGATCATGATCATAATATTAGAGTCAATAGCATCATAACATTTAGGTAGGGTTTGCATGGTTGTGTGTTTCCCTGCAACAAGGTGGTCCCATTGAGGAAGGAGGTAGAACCAGTCATCCACTCATCAGAAGGTTCAATCCTCGGCTCCTCCTCCTGCATGTCGGAAAATAGAATTTGGAATTTTAGAATACCTATCTTTAAAGGCTGTTTTCTCATAAGATTTTTCTCACACTTTGAGCCACAAATCTCCACTTCAGTAGCACTTATATACACCAAACCTTCCAGTTGTATTCCTATCTCTATTCAGAAGGTTTTTATAGAAGGATTTCATTAGCATATGCTTATGCTGCTTGGATTTTGTTGAGAGCCAACATCATAGAGACTAAAAGCTCTACATTTATATACAGTGCTGGAGTCGCACAGAGGTGGTTGGGGTGGATGGCAGCCAAACCTAGGCACTATTTCATTTGCACTCACATCAATCAGATATTCTGAAACAGCAGTGAATTAAACAAACAGCAATTAAGACTGGTGTAGAAATAAACTTAAAAAGAATGCACAAAATTGTATGAAATTAAAAAAAAAAGACTGTAGCCATGTCACTCACCCAGCGCAGGTGGAGGATGGTTGGATGTTTGTTTGAATTACATTGATTACACAGCCACAGCTCTGGTCGCCATCATTCAACACATAGTTACTTTAGTAGTTACTTTCATGTTCATCCAATATGGCTGAAAGTAATCTGTAGGTGGGTGATGGATGGTACAATCCTTCACTTAAATCATAAAAGCATGGCATCAGAATTTTAACATACATTTGTGTTCTTCCCCTAATGTTGCACTGTATTTGCCAAAGGTGGGACCAAGTCATTGTTTTGTAGGTCACAGGTAAGTCTCAAGTCAAGAATGGCAAGTTCCAACTTGGGAGCAGCAGGAATGGCATTTCACTATCAGAGCCCAGTATGCACTTGTTGCAATATTTGTGGTCAGTGGACTCCAAGGAGGTAACTGGGACCCTCTATGAAGGCTTGGAGTACACAGGTCAGAGTAAGACACTACAATTACAGCAGAGTGCTGTTGTATTGGTGTTAAAGTTTGATAAAGATTGATCTTGAATGTATTAGGACACAATTTCACTTCCTGCTGTGGTTTTTAAAAAGCAAACCAAGGTACCTGAAGTAGTTCAGATATGGGAATGTCTTTCAGCACTTTTTCTTCAAACTAACAGAGCAAGGGGAAGTATGTACGTGAAAATGGGAAGAGAGAATAAGAGGCCAGGAAGATGATGAAAAATAAAGCAACCCAACTTCCTGTTGGCTCATGGACTCGGGAGCAAACCACGTCATGCCACTCTTCCCATTGTTTCCTCCTTCTCTCTCTCTCTCTCTCTCTCTCTCTCTCACTCTTCTCTCTCACACACACACACACACACACACACATACACACACACGCAGACATACACGTACACACACACAAACACACACACACACACACAGTATATAATATGCCCTCCAGCCTTTGCTGCTCTTTTCTCCCACAAATAGGTTTCCACTCATTTATTACCAGGATGAGGAACAGATGCCTTCTCTTAACTTTGCTTTCTTTTTTCTCTGAAATGTTTGCATGTGATCTACTATCACACAAAATGGAATTATTTGAATGCCTAAAGTAAGAGAATAACTGTCCTGATAATCACAGATTCATGAAACTTTTTTTTAAACAAACACAACAAAATTATTCCCTCCTGGCATAAATGGAGTTATTTTGCCTTGGTCTCATTTTCCTTGGAACTTAGGCTCTGGGAGCTTCCTGAAGTGTTGGACAGAATGAATAGCATTATGATGGTTATGCTTTTTACCAGGTTTTCCTTACGGTGGTGCTAGAGGAAAGTTCATATGGTCAGTACAATCTCAAGGGCTTACCCCCCTTGAGACCAGAATGTGCCCAGCAAATTTCATGGCAATCTGTCCATTTTCATATTGCATTAAATAAAATAATGCACAAAATGTGTTACACAGAACCATCTGGGGAGTCATCGTGGGAAACAGTTTAGAAAAGGGCAGCCACTTCTAAAAACTATTGCAGATGATTGGATGAACCACCATCTATCACAGTCGAAATTTCAACCGATGAGATCAATGAAACACATAACGTAGTTGTCAGTCAGGAGAAGAGTGAAAACATCTTTCCCATTGAGAAAAGCCTTCTAAAAGCCTAAACTAAGGGCATTCATACACATTCAAACATAGATGCACAGCATTGGGAGCAATTTGGGGTTCAGTATTTTGCTCAAGGACACTTCAACATGCAGTGAGAGGAGCCGGGGGTTGAACCGATTCACAGAAATACTCCCAAGTTCTAATATAACTGATGCTAGCTGCAGGTAAGCTAACCTCTTTATCAGCCACCATTACTGAATAATGAGTGTCTTTTCACTGCATCACACCTAGTGCCCACCCCTAAAGGAACAGTACTTCCTCAACGGATGCTGATTGGTCTGGTACCACCGTAGTTGGGCCAAAAAGGCCTGGCAAGATGGATTCTGGTGTGATTTTGTGACACGCGAGTCCATCTCAGTGTGCCTGACTCCACCTGCAGGTGGATCCAATACTTCCTGTCTGACAGAAGGTGGCATGCAAATGTGCGTCTGTATCAGCATCGGTTCCCGTCAAGGCTGTGTCCTTTCCCCTCTCCTTGTACACCAACAGGTGCATCTCCAGGCATTAGTCCATCAAGCTTGTGGGTTCATTTCTGGTGGGGGTGAGTCCACCTACAGAAGTGAGACTGAGCATCTAGTGGACTGGTGCAGAGTCCATGATAGAAGCATTAAAGCAGCTTTATGTCCTCTCTTTTACTATTTAAAATACAATGACCAGGTATATCAACTGCAAACTCCTATTTCGACAAATGGGAGAATTTTTGCCATCAGGCAGGACATTTGGGAAGCCTGACCACCCCATTCAAAGGTGTTAAATTGATTAAATCTGCCATTTGGAAGACCTTTAATAGTCTGGTCAGGCTTCCCAAATTTCCTGGATGCCATTGCAGAAATGTTCCCATTGGGATGTGTGAGGGATTGGGAATTGCACTTTCAAGATCCAGCTGGCCCGAAACAGGCTGTTGGGCAAGCCCTAAAATACAGATATGCTCTTGATTTATTGTTAAGAAATTGAAGTAGCTTTATAAGAGAGGCTGCTCTTTTACTGGCTGATTCCACTGGGCATGGCTCTGCCACATTCTGGCTTTCCTCTTCTTTACAGTGAAAACACAGCTGTAAAAGATGAGAGGAGAGAACCACTGTCCCTCTCTTCTGTAGAGCAGTCATGTTCAACCCAGCACGCCTGTCATAGACAGTAGCCAAATCCAACAATCTAAATAATTCAGCTGACCGACCATCATGAGCTAAACCTGCTCAGCTGACTGTGGGCTCTGAACTCTCATTAGCACCACAGAGGATCATATTGCCCTCAGCCACAGCAGCCTGAGCTGTTAATTCGATTAAATTCAATTCAATGTTATTTGTATAGCGCCAATTCATAACATAAGTTATCTCAGGACACTTTTCAAATAGAGCAGGTCTAGACCGAACCCAACAGTTCCCACTCACTAAAAGCTCACACTTCAGATTTTACTTGTCAAAGTTGCAGTGAGTACTACTACATAGGATATTTGCTCTGTACATGGTTCCCTTAGGTAAAATTATTAGCAAAAGTATTTAATTTACTCTGATAATATCCAGCTGTATGTGTCTTTCAAACCTGAATTCTTTTAAATACAATTTGCGTCATTAAGGACTGGATGGCTAACAACACAGATAAGACAGAGGTCCTTATCATTGCTTCATAGCATAGCTTCCAAGGTTGCTCTGTGTATTGGGTTCCATTATAGTCTTATAGATCTCAGTGTTATATTTGATCAGGCTACGTATTTGACAGCCTCCAGCACTCTGTTGATCTGTCTGTGTTGTTGGAATAAAACTGAACAGGGAGGGACATAAGGCACTGAAAGGCAGAGCTGCCAACTCTCACGCTTTCGCCGTGTGACACACGGTTTTGCCTGTTTTCACACGCACTCACGCCACACATCCAATTTCTCACGCAAAAAAAATCCGATGTTGGGCCGTTTCGATCCCCTGCAGTTTGTACCGTCCAAAGACAATGTTACGCTATAGTAAACAGAGACTCGTCAAGCACTAGGACCAAACGGAAAACGGCCGCTCAAGCTGAAGCCTGTTTCCCTTAGTTTAGACCCGCCCACAAGCTCCTCGATTGGCTCTGCCGTTTCTTGTGTGATTGGCCGTCCCCACTGTCACTCCATCTTGCTTGCACACCGGTCTGCGGGAGTTGCCCAGGTAATATGAGAGGTTTAATTTACATTCACGTTTGAATCGGTGTTCATGTGCGTATGTGTGTGTGTGTGTCCAGAATGTTCATTCTATATTTACATTTACATTCTTAATAACCCGTCAAACCTAAAAAGGGAACAGTAAACGTAAAAGTAGCAAATTACTACTATTGTGACGTTGGGGCGCCCAGTGGTTAGCTCAATCGGAGCGGCGCGGGCTCGAATCCGACCTGCTGCTCTCTGTCATCCCCTCTCTCTCCACCCACCATAAGTCTCCCTACGACTGTCTCTATAAATGAAGCCATCAAAAGGCAGAAAAAATAACTTTAAAAAAAAAATACCTGTCTCCCCCCCCACCTCTGAAATCAGAATTCCATCCTTGATCTGAGCTGAGACTAGGTATGTAACAATGAAATGTCGTCCAATTGAGTACTCACTCTCTTAAACTTTAAATTTGTTTGTTTGTGTGAACATGATTTAGTGTGGTGAAAGCTGTCATAATAAGCAGCAGGAGAGCACCTTGTTAACCTCGTGGTATACTGCATGCTCAAAACATCAGCTCATTGCATTGTTTATTTACTCACAGTTTAACACCATTCTAATCAAAATATCAATCAACCTACAGGTACCTAGGTCCAATCTTAAACACTGGTCTATGAATAAGGCTTTATTGTGATACAGGCAGTCATTTAGGCACAACAACAGTTTTCTGGTTGAATGTTCAGCTCAAGTCTAGAAGGCCCTACAAGTCATGATGCCGAACATGAATCAGGTATTGCACATCTTTAGCAGACCACCCAAAAATCCACTAGAATGCAGGAAATCAAATCTACTTAATCCAAAATTATGCGCGGCATAATGTTGGTCACCACCGACAAACTCTCACTCCAAGGTTTTTTGAAAAGTTGGCAGGTATGTGAAAGGTCTGCTAAATAACTCAAGGCCTTTGTAAGAGATCAGTAATATCTTAAAATTCATTATCAAAGCAATAGGTAGCCAGTGTAAGGAAGCCCTGATCGGTGTGATGTGATAGTGTGTTTTAGCCCGAATCAAAGTCTCGGCAGCAGAGTTTTGGATGAGAGGGATTATTTTACTGATGGGAGAGAGGAGGGAATTACAGTAATCTAACCGACTGGTTATGAAAATATGAAAAATGATTTTCCAGATTTGTGGCAGAGAGAAATGGTCTGATCCTTGAAATGTTTCTGAAGTGACATCTTTTGCTACCTGTGAGACCGCTCAACCTGTCCGCTGCCTGCTGACGTCACACCCCACAGGATTCTGGGAACTGTAGTCCCAGCTCCAAAAATGGGCTCTGGGTTCCTGCACCCCTGCAGTAGCAATTCCTGACTCCCTCAGGAGTCAAATTCTAACAGGTAATCTGTTTCTCACCCAGCAATTAATAAAATAATACATTCACATGAACAAGTATATATTGACAGGCTTAAGGAAGTTATAGAGAAATAGGTGGGGAAGGAAATAAACAACAAATAAATAAAATAAATATTGATAATGACATTGTTGATGGTAGTAATGATGATGATGATGATTGTGATGTAATGGTATTATAATGGTTATTAAGATAATAATTACAATTGCAGCTATTATTATTATTATTATTATTCAATATGGTTCTGATATGCTTAAAAAGATTTGCGAATTGTGGAGATTTCCCATAGGAAGATAGTAATCCAGATGTCAGAACTCAGCGTCTCTTTGGCGTCTGTAGAAACTCCATATGTGAAGTTATGTGCAACGTAGAGAGGAGCTTGATTCTTTGGCTGTAATATCAGTACTTGTCCTTCTATGGTGGCTCTCTTTTAGGAGTATCGTAAGTCCTTCTCTGCCAAAGCTGCAATGTACATTCAGATTCAGTCAGAACTAGATTGGTATATAGTCGTCCTGCCATTATCAGCAGACATTTTACAGGTTATAAATTGCTAGTCTGCTATCTTTGCAGTAAACTGCAGAGATGTATCGATGCTGAGACTGAGAGTATTAACAGCCATTCATTCCACTGAGGCATTTAAAACATATTCTTATTATGAAAGTATGAGGATTAATTAGCTGGCCCCTGCAGTAGAGATTCCTGACTCACTCAGGAGTCAAATTCTAACAGGTAATCTGTTTCTCACTCAGCAATTAATAAAAACAAATCTATATTGACAGGCTTAAGGCTTAAATAAATAATAGAGAAATAGATGGGGGAGGAAATAAACAACAAATAAATAAAATAAATGAGGTTGATGGTGGTGGTGATGATGATTGTGATGTAATGGTGATTTAAGAGAATGATTGTGATTATTATTATTATTATTATTATTATTATTATTATTATTATTATTGTGTAATGTGGTTCTGACCTGCTGACAAAGATTTGCGGATTGTGGAGATTTTCCATAGTTTGGAAGATACTAATCAGATTTTCAGAACTCAGAGACAAGGATTAACTTGCTGGAATCTAAGCTAGCTGATAGTTGGTTGCTGTTAACAATTTGACGTTTGCTTTTACATTTTCCAGTTTTAGATTGATGTTTGGGTAGTGATATTTCTCTTTTAGTGGACAAAATGATAAAAAATGAATATAAAAATAATATTTGACACAGTATGTCAGTTAACTCATCTTTAGTTTAAAACAAAGTTAGTTTTTAGTGGCTAAACGGCTGTTAGCATCATCACAAGCATTATCTAACAACTTCCCTATGTTCAAGAACTGCTCTGCAAGTACTGGCAAATCTCAGCTGCAGTTAAAATTCGTGCTAATTTCTGTAAATCAGCCTCCAATAGCAGGTCTATGCTGGCTCCCAAAAGTGACCCATGTCTGTAAAAACTTGCAGTTGGCTATTTCAGAGCAAGAAGTAGTAAAGGATCCTCTTTTCGAAGACGTTATTAAGGATACATTGTTAGGTTGTTGTTAAAATCTCCCTTCTCCTTCTTCAGAGTATATTCTTAGGTGTTCCACAAGCAACAAAAACAGAACGTCTTATCATTGTTTTCTCAGCTCCTCGCGATCTTCCATTTGCAACATATCTGGCTTAATTTCTCAAGAGCCGTTTTCCTATGCTTTGAAGAATGCGCAGTGCCCAGAGGTTTGTGTATAGCTGGGAAAAGCAGACATTGGATGCCTTCAAATTCATACCACTTTACCCTTGCATGGCATCTTTTCGGTGTAGATGGTTTCTAATTGTATGTTTCTGTTAAACTGGCATTCGGTTGCTGCAGTAGCCCTTCTTGACAGAAGCAGTTTGCTGGTTTCTCTACACATTTGCAAACTCGTTTCGTCTTGCATCTTCTAGATGGTTTTCTAGTAGTTGACTTATCCTTGTTCCTGCCAGCCCGCAGTATCTCTACAGTCAGAAGCTTTTCCAGGAGTTAGGAGTACCGCTTTCCAAGAAACTGAAGACCCTTCGCGCGTTTGGGATTTCTTTGCATAACCCTTGATAGTGTGCTCATGCAAGCGTCTCTGCAACAAGACAAGCTGTTTCGCATCAGAACGGCCATCAAATCCGGTCTGCCGCCCCATTCTCTCTAGAAGAGTTTGTGCTTTCTCCCTCAAGGTCATCCATATCACGTTGCTGGGTCTGGCTAAAATCTGTTAAAATGTTAAGATACTGCGTATTAGACTAAGGCTGTTGCACAGATATGCGGTTCTAGTCTTTGTTATTTGATGATGGACCAGCATTTCTTTTTAAATGACTAAAAGGAATATGCAGATTCCCCTAGTTTTCACTTTTCTCTGTTGGTTTTTGGGGGGTTCTCATAATGAGTGGTTTGCAGACGACAGAAATTCAGTTCCTACATTCACTGCTCTTTATGAACTCTACCCAATTGTCGTTTGGGGCAGCAGATGGTCCCAGAAATATTATGGCGTTTTGTGAGCTGCCATAGTGGAAATAATTTACAGTTTGTGCATTTATTGTTTAACTTGATCCTAAAATCCTCAAATGCAAGTATCAAAGCTATGCTAGCAGGAATTCAGTTTCACATTCGATGTAAAGATCCAGCATCCCATAGTCTTCTGGGAAGTCCTTCCATTCAGCTGGTCCTCAATGGCTTTAAACGGCGCATCCTCAAGGCAACGATAAGACTCCTCACACAATTCACTGGTGCATTAAGTGTTTTCATTTATATTGATATGTTGGAAGAAGTTCTGTTTGTCTGGCTTTTACAGGTTTCTCAGGTGTGAATATGCATGCAGATCTCATCTTAATCCTCAGCATAATCTTCCCTTCTCTGATTTAACCTTAGAAAATCACATCACATGTGCTCAATATTCTTGACACACTCATAATCTGATAGATCTCACCAAGGCACTCAAATTTCATTGCTATGACTAACACTACATTTTGTCCTTTCTCTTCTATGATGAAATCCCTGCATCATCGCTCCAACCCATCGGTTGGCTCCCTTGTTCATTGTCGTTGGTTGCAACCCATGGCGAGATCCCGGTTCTGCTTAAGATGTGTGATGTCTGCTGAGCTGTGGCCTAACGCGAACGCTATCCCTTCACCATCTAAGATGCTCAGCTACAACCACAGCTGTCCATCTGCCCGCATCAACCAATCTACCAAGGCTAATGTCAGGCTCCACAAGAAGGAATTTTGGCCATGCAAACTCATGAGCTCCTGCTCCCCTTAATACATTTATCTGCTGACACCCCAACTGGTCGAGGCAGACGACCACCCACCTGGAGCCGTTTCCTAGGTTTCTGCCACTTAAAAGGCAGTTTTTCCTTGCCCCCGTCGCCAAGTGCTTGTTCATGATGGTACTGTTGGGTCTCTGTAAACAATGTTATAAGGAGTCGGTCTAGACCTTCTCTATTTGAGAGTGTCCTGAGATAACTTATGTTATGAAGTGGTGCTATACAAATTGAATTGATTAATCATATATTTGCAAATCAGGTGGTTGCTGGGTTTAGACTATCTATATCTTTGCTATATGGGAAATGTTCCTGCATAATACTTTGCTAAGTAGCAGTTCACTAGATAGTGTATTCCGCTGGGGCCTAGGTGCTTCAGGGGAATGGCCACACGGCGGCCAAGGTGCCAAGCTAAGGTCTCACATTGCAGTTTCGTCACTAGATAGTATATTCCACTGGGGCCAAGGTGCTTCAGGGGGAATGGCCACACCGCGGCGGTGTAAGGTCCACACATAGAAGTTCACTAAGTAGTGTATTCCGCTGGAGCCAAGGTGCTTCAGGGGAATGGCCACACCGCAGCTGTGTAAGGTCCACACATAGAAGATTGTTTTGGGTATTTGCGCATCACTCCCCAATATCTCATGTAAACATATCCGCGGGGATTGATGAGGTCGGAGCCTAGACGCCAAAATGTAAATATGCTATACTGTTTAATAAACATTCCACGTGAGTTGGCTGACTGAACTGAGGTTTTGATCAAAAATTACACCAAGATTCCTGCAGTGCTAACTTCACTTCTTCCCCAGAGTTCTTGTGCTTTCTTGTCTCGCAGGTTCTCATGGATCCTGGTGGAGCCTCCTGCCATGGTCCTGTTTGACTCCCATTGACTCCCATTGCTAATATTACTGATATTATTGTTATTATACTTATTACTATTATTATTATTACCTCAGTTATTTGTTATCATTGTTGTTTTTTTGTTGCATTTTCTTGTATCAAATACCTGCAGTAGATCCTGCAGAGAATGGCTGATGTAAATGGTGAGCACCTGCAGCCCTGTGGGTTTAAATGGCTGTTTAATACAGAGGTCTTTTGTCTAGGAATCTATTCTACAGGAAGCAGCAACAGTATACACACACACACGCACGCACGCACGCACGCACGCACACACACACACACACACACTCTCAACTTGAGACAATAGGGAGGATAAATATATCGAAGCGGGGAAGGCCTGGCCTTTCAGTCCGCAACATAGATCTAGCTAAAGACAGACATCTTACAGTTTGTGGTTTTTCTCTCTCCAGGTAACAAGAAAGTAGTTTCTCTGTTTTATTGTTTTTCCTGTCATCTCAACACTTTCCCTTTTCAGTCAGCAGAAATCAATAACCTCTGTCTGCTCGTCTCTCTAGCAGTTGGGGGAACTGTGTGAGGCTGTCCCAGAGGTCTGCTTTAAAGGAGTAAAAGTATTTTTTTTATATATATATATAAAGTTGTAGCTGGATGTCTATATAGGTGTTGAGACAACCTGTGAAATGAGGAGTTGGAACAAACTCTCTATTCTGAAGCTGTAGTTTAAAAAGAAGCTTTAAAACAAAGTTTTGCATTCATATATTTAGACTGCTTTAACCACAGAACTGACTTTCTGTATGAGACAACCAGACTAAACTATTCAGTGCACCCTTTTAGGTCGAACTCTCCAGCCACACACATATTGTTTGAATAATACGAAGAATGTACTAAGTGACATGTCAACAAACAAATGTTCATTTTACAGTTTGCATAGATTATTACAACCCTATCAGTGAGGTTCACTGACAGAAGTGGTAACACAAAAGGCCTTTCTCAGTACAAAGTACAGCAAGTTTGAACTTATTTTATTGGGAATTAGAACATGGCATGTTGGAAATATAATCTCCTGAGAGTGGCAAGACACATTGGGGCGGCTGTGGCTCAGAGGTAGAGTGGGTTGTCCACTAATCGCTAGAGCAGAGATTGCATGTTGCAGAAAAAGAAAACATGATATAAGAAACAATGTTTCAAGTACATTTGTGACTTATAGAGGAAACATGTTAGTGGAAGATAATAGCCTGACTGCACCAAACAGTTGCATCTTCTTTGGTCTAAAAGGCAAATTCTAAAAGAGACATACATTCATTATAATAGAGTAGATGACTTTTAGAACGATAAAATAGACTAAATCAATCCCCTCATCAAACCATAGGTCGAAAAAAAGACGAGCATAGTAACATCTGTTTATGTAAGAGTGAAAGCTTCAGGGAAATGGCTCATGTCTATCTGCAACATCACAAGTCAAAACCCAGTTATAGGCAGGCTGAAGGAGTAACAGATTACATGTAACTGAGTTACATAACCAGGATACAAAAAGAAGGTAACTGTAAACCATTACAATTACAGGAAAAAATATATAATCAGATTACAGTTACATTTAGTAAAAATGGGGATTATTAAGAAGGATTATAATTTTAAAGCACATCGGTTTTTCTTTAAAAAGACTCAAGAGCATTGGGCGTGTGGTAAGTGGTACTTACAGTTATTTGGTGGAAAACAGCTCCATCTTCTGGTAGCAGGACCTCAATATTTAACTTTGATGACGTCTGGAGCCAAAGAGCTGTGCTTATTGGAAAGGAAAACACAAGACAGAACAGTTAACACAATGCCCTGCTGTGAAACTGATATTTAATTTGGATCCAGCTCTTGAATAGGAAAAATAATCATTATTATTTAAAATAAATACCCTGCAATAGCCCCCAGTCTATGCATGGTCTGTGTACCCTCCATCCAAAGCTGTTTTATAACTTGTTTGATAAGAGAATAAATGAATAAACACTACATTATTTAATGTTTCTGTTTTTTGTCTGAATTAAATAAAAAAGAAAATCAACATAATTTTTCCTTCAAATTGGCAATTGGAAAAGAAGTTAAACCTAAACCAGAAAACAGCTTGTTTTTTCGCTTTCACTTCATATCTATATTATCTGCCCCCACTGCATATCTACAAAAACACTGTCCTTGGCTATGCTTGTTATAGTCTAGATCAGAGGTTCACAAACTTTTCAGACCATGTACCTGGGTCTCAAGGCATTCTTGATTTTAAAAGGTGTAAGAAAACGTTTTAATAAATCTAATAATATATGTAATATATAATAATATCTCAGCATTACATTCACTATTTGAGTTCATTGTACAGTTTATCAGTTGTTCTGTACTGTTATTGTTATGCATTGAATATAACATGAAATATCCATAAAATATATGTCTAATTGCTCCTCCCATGTTTGTTTACTGTTCATTTAATGCTTCAGAGCTCACCCTGGTAGCCCTGTGTTGAATTTAACAAAGATATGAACTGTGGGTTATTTCCTCAGGTAAAGTCTGCAGAAATATGGACTTACAGAAAGTGTGCATACAGGGCTAGAAATGTCTGTGAGACATCCCTCGTGCATTTGATGATTTGGCAATAGGACAGCTCTAAGCCTTCATGGACCTAACACATTTAAAAGGCTGTGAGTTTGTGAGTGTGGAGATTGGGATTGGGCCATAGCGAGAGTTGGTAAATGGTAAATGGACCTGTACTTGTATAACGCCTTTCTATTCTTCTGACCACTCAATGCCCTTTCACACACATTCACTCAGTGATGGCAAAGCCCATCGAACAGAAACAAGCAGGAGCAATTTGGGGTTCAGTATCTTGCTCAAGGATACTTCGACATGTGGCAGGAGGATCGAACCAATAACCTTCCGATTAGTGGACGACTCGCTCTGCCTCTGAGCTACAGCCACCCTGAGTTGCAGCCATGCTCTAGATTATCCGTTATCGTTAACACTTCTCTTTTGGTTTTTGGTTCAGTTGTGCCTGACTTGTGATGTGGTGGAAAATATTAGTACATTATTAAGAGTGTTTCCTGTTCTGTAAACACTGAGCGCGTCTTCTAAGGACGGACCCAGGGGAACATCGGAGAACACCTTGACCCGAAACTGGACACTCCCAGAGCCAGCAACCGTTTCTGTCGAAGTTAGATAACATGTTGAATTGTAAGGAAAATTGATAACTAGTCAACGCTGATGAGAAATGACCAACTGCTGATGAGAAATGACGTCAATGAGAGGTATAAGACTAGAAGCCTCGATAGAGGTTTAAAAAGATTCTGTGGTTGTTCTGTGATTGTACTTGGTTTTCTGAAGAGTTCTTGGAACTATATTGTATCGATTTGAATAAATCCCGCAAAGGCTGTTCACGAACTTCTGTCTCCACGCATTTTTCCAACAGAAGATTCTCCAGACATACAAATACCTCCCTTCGCCAGTTGTTCCAGGCTGAGCTGCCACGTGACTTTGTTCTATAGGCCATATATATGGCTTCTTGGTTTTTGCTTCTTCTCATAGAACAAATACAAAGATGTTATTTCCAACATATCTACTGGCACAATGGCTACCATCACAGAAATGGTGGGATTCAGTTGTGTGGGCCAAAGTAGAAGTATTTCAGAAGCTTGTACATTTATTCAATTCAATTTAATGGGCTTTATTGGTATGATTGGCAATAATAATAATAGGCATTATTTAGTGTCATCTTCACTCTGCACATGATAGCTGATCTACTTGGTTGAAATGCTCATCCAGAATCCTTCTGTTCTCTGACCTGACCCACATTTTCTGGCCTTGTCAACACAACTGCTCAGTTGGACTGAAGTCAGGTAACTGACTTTGCTTCACTCAGTGCTGCGACTGGTGGCCAGAAGCTATATTACAGCAATACCACTGAATATAATTCAATTTTCAATTCAATTTTATTTTATTTGTAGAACAGAGCAGGTCTAGACCGAACTCCTTATAACATTATTTACAGAGACCCAACAGTACCACAAGCACTTGGCGACGGGGGCAAGGAAAAACTGCCTTTTAAGAGGCAGAAACCTAGGACAGACCCTTCGGCACTAGGTGGGTGGTTGTCTGCCTTGGTGAGACTACCCTTTATATATATTTTTTATATATATTTTTCCTTTTTAAGTCAATAAGAAGACTGCCTACCATCCAGTGTCCAGCTTTCCGGAACAGTGCAAACAAACTTTATGATATTATGTTTAATTCCGAATTGCAATTTCACACAATCAGCTGCCCGCTGCAAGTGTCCATTGTTCCCCTCATTGCTGTGACTTTCCTTTTCTTCTTGCAGGTCTCGTCACTTTCAAAGTGTTATATTATTATACATATACTATATGAATGTTTCACAATCAATGATACATTGGTACATCAGTGTCACCGCTGGTTAAGCTGTGGCAGTATGGAGGACCAAAATTGCCAAATCAAAAATGATTAGATAAATGGCTCAATAACTGAATTAATATGAAATTAAATGCACTAAAATAAAACAATGTAGCCAATAATGTGACATTAATTGATATTTTTGTTTTGATATTTACTTTTCTATTTTATTAATGTATTCATTCTTTAATGCATTTGTTATTTATGTATTTATGTCTGTATTTTCTCTTTATATTTCTTTCTAGTTCCAGCACTTTGAGTGGTCAGAAGACTAGAAAGGCGCTATACAAGTACAGGTCCATTTACCATTATGCAAATGAGGGAGCTCATTCAAAAAAAAAAAATTGTATTAGTCAAGAGCCAGCGGAGTCCAGATTGCCAAGATGGCAACGACCAGAGCTGACCATACAGAGTTTCACAACAGCTCTTCAGAAACTTATGGGGGACGTCAGAGAGACTACGTCCATTTTTAATTATACAGTCTATGGCATTTTTCTGTCAACCCCAGATAGACAAGATAGCTGTACTACATACATCCTTCACACACATCACAAAACTGGGTGTTACTGACCCTAAAAAAAATGTGTGCTGTATTTGCATGTAAATATATGCTATGTGTTCAAGCCTGTTCTTTTCCCCCCAAATGACCAAAAATATCCATGAATGCAGAATTAATATTTCACTGTAAAAACTTTTATTATCCTACACTGAATAAGGACTTTAATATGTGTGCAGATGGGTGGACAAAAGGGACAAGAGACAGACACCAAAGCGAACAGGCAGTCTCATGTTCTCACATGTGTGTAAAGCTCTTTCAGCCCTTATTTCCTCCCTTGGAGAAAAACTACACAAGAGTGATAGAGGGTGTGAGTGAGAGAGTGGAACAGTGGAAAAAGGAAGGTTGACATAGTTCCCAGCAGTAGGTGAATGAACCATCTCTCACTCTTCAGACTAATGAGAGAGAATGAAGGCAAAGCAGTCACAATGACTCTCATTCTGTCATCTGCCGCCTCCACTGCAGGACAACAGAGGAGGCTGCAGGGGCTGTCACTCACATAAATGTCCCACACAGCTATGACCCACTCCGTCCAACTGACTGCCAACAAAGTCATTATCCTCACTGTTATCATCATCATCATCATCATCATCATCCTCATCATAAAAAACTACAGCCGATTGCTACAGTGTTCATCTTAGTCTGGACACAGAGATAATTTTGTGTCTCAGATTCTAAACATGTACAGTTTGTCCTAAGGGTGGCACTAGAGTAAAAGTCATCAAAATCTAAAGGGTTTATTTTCTTGGTGGCATCTAATTATGGAAAGATGTCTTTTTCCTAATGATGGCACTAAAAGAACGGTCATGGAGTGTCCAAAATGGAAAAATGGTCATGCTTTGGGGAATTTTCAGGTCAAACTGTCCATTAGACTCTTTTGATCAGACAGTTACCATGTTTCCATTGTACACTACAAAGTTATTACAAGAAACATAATCAGACAGATTACCAGAAACCAACAGCTTATCCAGATTATCTAAATCTAAATGAGCACATGTGAAATGCTTGTAGACACCTGAACGCAGCCGCTATATGTCGGCATGGTCAGCATATTGTGGAGGTCAAGATCTGCCAACTGTATCTCACTTAAATCTGGACCGAGTTTCATGATATTTGGTTTGTTATAAATGTGAGAAATCCTGAACCTAATACTTGTTACTTGTAGGAATTACAAGTCACTGGGGGCAGATCTTTGTAGTTAAGTCTGCGTCTCTTAGTATTGTTAACTAGCGGATCTTGACCTCCCTAATATGACGCTTCTGTGTCTATGAAGAAAAACCATGTGCACAAAATTATTATATTATATATTATATATATAGTATATCCATAGATGAGAACAGCCCGTCCAGGTACTTTGCCTTTGCGTCATGCCCCTCTCTCATGCCCCTCCAATTTGACCGGCAGTAACTTCAAATTCTGAGGTCTTTGTCAATTTAATAGCATAAAATAAGAATAATGTATTACTCTTTAGGTAATAGGGGGCCAAATCCTGTTGTTAATCAGTCCAAGCAACGTTGCCGATCAACAATTGAAGTCAGTGTCGAGTTGTCGCTGTAAATAGTTGATGATGATTTTAGTCTGCCTCCATTAAATTGGATGAACCTAATATATACAACTACCTTCATCTGTCACTTTTCCTGTCATTAAGACGCTTTGTTTTCCTGTTTTGGTCGTCTGTCCAATGCAACGTTACTATAAACTAATCACACCACAGCAGTGAAGCAGAACCGCTGTCTCTATAGCTTTTTGTGCTTATTAAGCGTGCTTTTGCTACGTGCCAGATAAGTCAAAAACAGGTTGTTTTACTTTCTACATTACTTGCTGCCGTTTATAAGGTTCATTATTAGAAGGTAGGTCAGCTAAATTTAAGTGGATTATTGAGCTTTAAATACCCTGGTTGTCTTTTAAGTGGACCGTGGCAGGTGTTTTTCACAGTAAAAACTTGAGTTACACCATCACTATAACTCTTTCTTATTCTCTTTGATCAAATGGCACAATGCACACGTCTTTTACTCAGTGACATCATTAACTAACCTGTGATGAAGGGTTTGCACAGACATACCCCAAGGTGATCACAGAGGGTTGTAGGGTACTGAACAGAGGGAGCTGAGTAACAAGATCTTATCTGTCCTCTAAGCCCTATCACTCCATGTTATTTGTTGTTTGCCAACTGAAAGAGGAGGAAGAGGAAGATCAAAATATTTAACAGTTTTTCTGTTGTTTATGCTTTGCCTCCCTGTTCTCATTCCAGAGCATCCAGTTCCATTATGTCATGCCCCTTGGCGTCTCCATTAATGCCTCTGTTTGAGACGCAGTTGGCTGTCAACTAACTTCAACATAACCCATCTGCGTCAGATGAGGTAGTATAAAGAGCAAGAAAGTCTGCATAAGGAGTGGGGTGGATGGATGGGTCAAACAAACACAGGATTTTCACCTGTGGTTTGCATGAGAGGCCGACAAGCATGACAAAAGGATGTTGGTATTTGACAACCTGGAAGAAAGCACGTTTTAGTCATCAGTGTGGACAGACATCTATGGCATTGATATTGAACATTTAATAGTCTTCCAACATAATCCTTTTCTATCTAACCATTATTTAATAACTTTTGAATTTCTATTATTAGATTATAAGCCATTAGGCAAAACTTCCTACAGCAGCTAAATTTAAGGAGGAGATTCCATCAGTGTTTATTTCAATGCCATGTCTGAATATAACAGAGTCCTATAATAACTTTAGTCCCTCCGAAATTGATAACCTTGTTAATAGTGCTGCAGGCTCACTACGATCAACATTAGACTATCGCTCCTATAAAAAGGAAATCATTAAAACATAGGAGATTAGCACCGTGGTACAACCACCAAACCCGCCAATTGAAGCAAAAAACAATGAAATCAGAAAGGATATGGCGCTCTTCAAAATTATTAGAACATCGCTCAATTTGGCAAGATAATCTTAAAACTCATAGAAAGGCCCTCCATAATGCCAGAGGAGCCTATTATTCAGCACTAATAGAAGAAAATAAGAACAACCCTAGGTTCCTTTTCAGCACTGTAACCAGGCTGACAGCTGACTCCCCATAAACTTAAGTAGCAACGACTTTATGAGCTTCTTCTATAATAAAATTATTACTATTAGAGAGAAAATTAGTCACCAAATGCCCTCAACAGGTATCACTGGCTCTCCAAGTTTAGGAACTTTAACTAATGTAAACTCAGATATATATTTAGAATGTTTTTCTGCTATCAATCTTAATCAGTTAACTTAATTTCTTCATCGAAGCCATCAACCTGTCTATTAGACCCGATCCCAACTAGGCTGCTTAAAGACGTCGTACCCTTAATTGGCACTTCTTGACTGGATATGATCACTCTTTCTTTATTGTCAGGATATGTACCACAGTCCTTTAAAGTAGCTGTTATTAAACCCCTTCTTAAAAAGCCCACTCTTGACCCAGGGGTTTTAGCCAACTATAGACTTAACTCTAACCCCCCCTTCCTCTCTAAGATTCTGGAGACAGTAGTCGCCAAAGAGTTGTGTGACTTTCTATATAACAATAGTTTATTTGACAATTTTCAGTCAGGATTTAGAGTTCATCACAGCACAGAGACAGCTCTGGTTAAAGTTAATAATGACCTTCTGACTGCTTCTGACAATGGACTTGTCTCTGTACTTGTATTATTAGATCTTAGTGCTGCATTTGACACCATTGACCATAATATTCTTTTACAGAGACTTGAGCATCAAATTGGCATTAAAGGAACCGCACTAAGCTGGTTTAAGTCATACTTATCAGATCGTTCGCAGTTTGTACATGTTAACGATGAATCTTCAATAAATACTACAGTTAGTCATGGAGTTCCACAAGGTTCTGTACTTGGACCAATACTATTTACTTTATATATGATCCCTTTAGGCAACATTATTAGGAAACACTCCATTAACTTTAATTGCTATGCAGATGATACACAGTTATATCTATCGATCAAGCCCAATGATATTAATCAATTATCTAAATTACAAACATGTCTATTGGATGAGCTGCAATTTTCTGATGTTAAACTCAGAAAAAAATCGAAATTCTTGTACTTGGCCCCAAAAACCTTAGAGACTCACTGTCTAAAGCCTTTCACACACATTCACTCAGTGATGGCAAAGTCCATTGAACAGAAACTAACATTCATACTCATTCACACACCGATGCTCCTTCATATCTTAAAAAACTCATAGCACCCTATTACCCCACTAGAACACTGTGTTCTCTGAATGCAGGGCTACTTGTGGTAGTCTCTAAAAGTAGAACAGGAGCCAGAGCCTTCAGTTACCAAGCTCCTCTCCTGTGGAACCAGCTTCCAGTTGTGGTTCGGGAGGCAGACACCCTCTCCACATTCAAGAGTAGGCTTAAGACGTTCCTCTTTGATAAAGTTTATACTTAGGGCTGGATCAGGTGAGTCCTGAACCATCCCTTAGTTATGCTGCTATAGGCCTAGACTATCGGGGGATTTCCCATGGTGCACTGAGCTCCTCTCTTCCTCTCTCTCTCTCTTTCTGCACTCATGTCCCACTAATGCATGTTACTAACTTCACGTCTTCCCCGGAGTTCTTGTGCTTTCTCGTCTCGCAGGTTCTCATGGATCCTGGTGGTGCCTCCTGCCATGGTCCTGCTTGACTGCCATTGCTAATATCAATGATATTATTGTTATTATTATTATTATTATTATTATTATTATTATTATCATTATTATTATAACTACAGTTACTATTATTACTATTGTAACTGCTCATTGTCCCCCATCGTTGCTGTTGTCATCATCTTCTTCATGTTCATCATCATCAGTCACTACTATTAGTGTAGTTGTTGCTACTGTTGTTGCTGTGCAACTGTCTGTCTGTCTCTGTCTCTGTCTCTGTCTCTCTCTCTCTCTCTCTCTCTCTCTCACCCCAACTGGTTGAGGCAGACGACCACCTACTTAGAACCGAAGGGTCTGTCCTAGGTTTCTGCCTCTTAACAGGCAGTTTTTCCTTGCCCCCGTCGCCAAGCGCTTGCTCATGGTGGTACTGTTGGGTCTCTGTAAATGTTATAAGGAGTTCGGTCTAGACCTGCTCCATTTGAAAAGTGTCCTGAGATAACTTCTGTTATGAATTGGCGCTATACAAATAAAATTGAATTGAATTGAATTGAATTGAATTGAATTGAATTGAATTAAATCAAAACAAAAACAAAGTGTGCGAGTGTGGACGGATCAGTTTCAAACAGCATTTTCATATTCAGCCGGCTATGTGTGGACAGTAGAAGTCATGTCCAATGAACAGTTTGTCTAACCAGAGGTCAGACTTCTTTTCTTTAACATTTTTATTTTTTTTAAGCTTTCACATAAAGCCAGTACAACAGAACACGGTGACCCCAAAGAACACACATAGTAAAGACCGAACAAAAGAAAGAAAGAAAGAAAGAAAGAAAAATTTTAAGAAATACGTAACGTGAATGAAAAAACATGACTAAGTGTTATTATTACTCATAGGAACTACAAAAAGAAATTTAAAATTATCCTTCAGAAACATGATTATCCCCACAGATTTTTTTCAATCCTGCTTCAGGTCCTGCAAAGTTACTACCTGTCACCTGCCAGTGTGACTCTTGGATTAATATGTTATCTATTCTGTAGCCACACAGTGATGGAGTCATGGGTCAGTTGTTAATGAATAAAGTTGGTGTGAAAATTAAAACCGGTACCAGCAGACAGAACCATCAGCAAGGTATAGTTCAAACTCACAGAAGTTTATATGAAATTCCAGTAGAGATGGAAACATTTCCAAAGCCTGAACTTGTGTGTAATGAAATGATGATTACATTTCTCTCAATAAGGGTTATTATTTGATATGACATGAAAACACAGGAATACAAAAAAGAAAAGATGGGGACTAAACATGTGGACGCAGGGAAATACATGCATGTATTCACACTCTTACACACACAAATGCAACACCCTATCAGCAAACCCAATTTCTCACAGCAGCAGCTGCGGGACACCAACCAGCAACAAGCAGCTCTTTGAATGAACTGTGACAAGGTGTTGTTCTTCTCCCCCCTCCCTCTGTCTTCTGTCTTCCGGGAACACTAATAGGCTCCATGCAGAGTAATGTGACCAATTGAATCATCCTCGCCCCGGAGCTGGAGAGCTTCAGATCGGAGGAGCAGAGAGCGCCGCGCTCAGTCCGGCTCCCACACTGAGAAAAGCTCTCTGTGGTGACACTATCAGTTTCTGCTCGGGACTCCTCTGGGATTTTACACCCTGTGTCCTTCAAGGAACTAGTGGCACTCTTTCCATTTGCCTCGGCCCCTTTGCCCATTTGGCAGAGCTCAGACCAGCTCTTAGGTGAAAAGGTCAGAGGGCCCCTGTTTAGCCCTGACTGCAGCTCTAGGTGAGTACAAACTCCAGCGTGTGATGCTTGGTAGAGCAAAGGCCCTGATACAAGGACAATGAGTGATTCTACTGTGATCTGATCAGTATTGGTCATTTGTTAAGGAGCCTGGCTTGTTGAATCCATAATAGGAAACGGGATCTGTCTGATCACATTATGTGAACTTTATACACTTTGTTAATTATAAAAACCGCAGAAAATAAATTGTTTCCTAACTGTTTTTCTTTAGCTGAAACCATTTCTACAATCCAGTGTGGTAAACTGATCCAGGTTGTAGTGTGGACACAAGGGCATCTGAAAGTCAAGCCAACAACATGTCCATTTTTATCACTATAATGATACAGATGATCAAACAGATTAGTTTTTCTATTTTAGACATGTATATTATGTGTTAACAGATAATAGAAGAAGTGAACAGCTGCAGACTGAACTTTACATAAACCCTTCTGCACCCCTCCAAGCTGGTGATAAAGACACATTCCCAAAAACTTGCTCTCTTAACTCGTACATTAGCACAGATTGCTTAGACACAGGAAAATGGCTGACTAGACGCTGTCACGCACTGCTGTCATTATGAGATGACTTACAGTAAGTCTAAATATCCCACCGGCCTCAGGGACCTCACACTCCTTGGAGCAGTTACACAAAGTGCTGCTTGTTTGCATCGCCACACATCTAAACAGTTCAGGGAGGAAAAAACATTTGATGTCATTACATTACAAGTTCATTACCTTCATGGAATAATACTTAAAATTCCAAAATCAATCAAACATATCAAAAATATGCATTTGTAAACAAAGAGAAACAAAAATCCCATGATCAAGACTTATATTTAAGTACAATACTAAAAATTTACTTTTCTGTTATTGTCAGTGAGAAATTCAGTGACATGCATCTAGTGTGTATACAATTATTACAGCTGGAATGTATGAATAGTGTTATAGTGTCTGTTTTTTAAGGTTAAGGCTAAATAACACACACTGCAGTCTGATCTATCCTAGAAATTCAGTTTATAAACTACTTATTTGCATTAGCTTCTTTGCTTTGTAGGGAACAACATTCTTTCTCAAGTGTTCTTGGTTGAATATTGAAAAACAGTCACTTGAGGAAAAAGATATGTAAAGAAACCCATGTTATAGACACGCAAAGCCCCCACATCGGCATTCATTTTTCACCAAAACCACCATCTTTCCCTAACCAGAATGTTTTTGTAGACTAACTACACGTGGGACACTAAACACAAACCCTCTCTATAGTCTGTAGTCTCAGAGTCATGTGCTTCTATCAACTTCCTACAACTTCTGTGCCGAAAACAAAAAAAACTTCTTAAACTGAAAAAAGTTTGCAAGTGAACATAACCCAGGCAGCAGTTAAGTTTAATCCCAAATGTACTCAGCAAATACATTCGTAATGCACAGTTTTAAGAAGACCGTCAATGTCATAATGTCATTAGTTTGTAAAAGCAACTGACTGCTATAATGTTCTAAAGTAATGAAAATGTACACATATGTGCTAACTACTCCTCGACAGAACAGAAATGTATTGAGTTGACTCTGGTTTCAAATTACATTAGAACAATTAATGAACATCTTTACAATTTTAAAGGTTATATATGTAACTATCAGGAAATCGTTGTTAAAAGTGACAGTTAAGTGGCCGTTAAGTGAACTGCAGTCAGTGTGCTGTTGCTCGCACTTTGTAGGCATAAGCGAGCATCATCCTGGGCATCGGCCAAAGTGGCCATACATTAGACTGAACGCTGGAAAAGAAATTGCAATCATATTTAGAACAACATTACTATCTGCAATGTTACTATATTTTTATTTATATCTATAATTCTAAATACATTGTTTATCACTGACAATACATTTCATTTGTTTCACAATCTCTCTTTAGTTAAGGTTATTGAAAGATGGTGTTCTTGGTTAAATAATGAAAAACAGTAACTTGAGGAAAAGATATGTATGGAAACCCATGTTAGAGATTAGCTTGGCCCCCACATCAGCATTAATTTTTCACCAGAACCACCATCTTTCCCTAACCAGAATGTTTTTTCAGACTAGCTACATGTGGGACACTGAACACACACCCTCCCTATCATTTCTAGTCTCAAAGTCATGTGCTTCTATCAACTTTCTACAACTTTTGTGCTGAAAATTGAAAACTGGAAAAAATGTTGCCAGTGAACATAACCCAGGTAATCATCCTATGTATTCAACAAATGCATTCAGTAATGTACAGTTTTAAGGAGACCATCAGTGTCCAACACCTCTAAAGCTCACTCATTATAATGGTGTACGTAATGATTTATCTATATAATCAGTTTAATTTGAATTATTTGAATTATTATACTATGTATAACTGTGCATGTGACAAATAAAACCTCTTATCTCTTATCTCTTGCTTGAAGTATCACATAAGAAAAGTTTGACAAAAATCAAAAAAACTTTCAAGCTCACTTGAAGTGGTTTTGCCTTTTTGGAAAAAGAGTTGATGCCCTAAATGCGAGATGAAAACACTTTTCCCAAATAAGTTCTGACGTAACATTTAGCTGATATGTTTCAGAATGCACAGTCCAAACACTGTCTCTAGTTAGGGCCGTTCATGTTTTTCGAATGTTTCAAGGATACCGTAGATTCTCTGTCATGCTTGGAAGGAGAGGGCACATCGAGTGAGTTGCAACATGCAACTACACCTCTAGATGTCACTAAATCATACATACATACTGATCCTTTAATACATGAGAAAAACATTTCCATCCTGTTTTTGGCATTGTTTTTAACAGTTTGAGCTTCCACTGGTGTTCTCATAATTAGTCATCTTGTAAAACCCTTTTCTTTTGGATTTCCAACTGGGATTGCTGCCACCTACTGCTTAACTTGTGAACCAACTCCTAATAACCACATAAAGGTAGTGGATGGTGCTGAATTGCTGAATTACTTGAATAAATAAAATGTGCGGCTATCGACTGTGTGTAGCTTCCTGAAGTCTTGTTGTCACAGTGAGGTAAAAAGGTGGTATTTCTGTTTATATACAGAATAAAAACCGTGACAACAAGTTAATTAGTGTACTTTAGAGATGTTGATGAACTCTGGACAGAACCAGGTTTTGTCCTGCTTCCAGTCTTTATGCTAAGATAGGCTAACTAAATCAAGCTCTGTACTACACAGATATGAGATTAATATTGATGTTGTCTTCTCACAAACACAGGAAGGATTGCACAAAGAGTCTGTTTGCATGTGCTCATGCTCTATGTGGTGACTGACTGATCCACAGCTCTGACAGATTAAGATCCAGAACAATGAACCTCAGCCAGCACATGGCCCTCATGTGACGACCTTGCTGACTGTAATCAGGCTGCTGTTTCCCCCAGCCTCAGCACAAAGACAAACTTACCAAAATCAACCACACACTCACCCGACACTCGCCTCATTAGTTACTGCAGCTTATGTCCCACGTAAGTCCTCAGATGGCACAGACGGACATAGAATGTAGTCTGGTCAGTTAAATACTGAACTGACTAAGGACTATTTTAGTTTTTAGTCACTAAGATCTAAACAAAGTAATGTTTTCAATTTCATGTTTTAAACTGGTAGAAACTTTAGAAAAATAGGTATTTGAATATATCAAAATTTTTTGTTCTTAGTGTGTCTCTTCATGCCATCGCACTGAATTCATGGTTTTGTTCAAACTTAAAATCCTTCACTCTCCCTGCGTTTTGTATTTGAAAGATATGCAACGTTCACAGCAAATGCATCAAAAGAAGTTGCAAGTACATCCAAAATGCATGCACAAAATGATGGTGAATGTATATTGCAATTGGCGAACAAGATGAGTAGAGAGCCATGCAGTGCAGTAAGTTTAAAGCTCCCTGCAGATGAAAGACGCATTCCTACTCTGCATGTTGCTGTGTTCCTCAGACAGATTCCCAGCTGGGACCTGCTCTAATCTCCTGGCAACAATATTGACATAGAAATAGAAACTCTGACGAGAACAGGACTCTAGCTGTCTGCCTGTCAGGACTGCCTTCACATACATCTGTTACTCAGAGTTCTTCTACACACATATGTCCTGTTTAAATTAGTTACATGGTGATTATGTAGATACATTTTAACCTTGGAATTTAAAGGAACAGTTCTATATTGTGGGAAATAAGATGGGGGGGTGTGTTTATTTGTGTTTAGGATGTATCTGCTGTGAAACAATCCGAAAATAATGTTTTATTTCTCTGATTAACTGGCTTTCTCTCTACCGGCGCTCCCTCTCTTCTTTCCTCTGTCTCTTTACAACCACTGTCTTGCTCGCTCTCTCACAAACCAACAGACACAAACCAAAGAAAGCTTCTTGGTATCACTATTTTGCAGCATAGACTGCCAGGAAGAGACATCGAAGCTAGGTATATACTGTAAAGTAAGCAAGGACACAACTCGGACTGTATCATGGTTTGGCCCACAGTAAGATGTCTTTCATTTATTAAAACCAGTAGCAAAGCAACACAGTACATAAAATAAGCACATCAGTAACGTCAGATGGTCAGACCACTGCACTTAACTATGTCTCTTTAAACATTACAGTTAAGGCTTGAAATGACAACAGAAATAAACTAATTTGCAGATTTTACATATCTCCACAATTTAAATCAACGGCCAGTTGAGTGACTGTTGTTTTTAGGGCAATGACACTATCTACATAATATTTCTTAAAATGTTAAACTAAAGTGAATAATTGCTGTTACTTCTCAGTTGTATACAAATGTTGAAATCATCTCATTACATTATGTGACATATAGTTGCACACATCTGTGCAATCCTGTCATTCCATGTCATCATTCCTCCCTATGATGAACAGGATTTCTGTTCTCCCTGATATAAACATACACAATAACTAATGGTGCACACACTGTAAGCAAGCGCACCTTTTGCCCTTGGATCCAACTCCGAGTTGTACCTCAAGCCTGGGAAGTGATCTGTTTTTGTGTTTACTCTATGATAGTACACAGTGCATCATAGGTCTTTAAATAATTATTTACAGAGAAACTGCCTCTGCCCAAAACAAGGTGGGAGTAGTGATTCATGTACCAATCAGAAAGGATGACACCTAGAATAACACACCTATAAAAAGAGGGAGCAGACTGTGCTCCGGGCCCCTGATCCAGCGGAGCTTTCGAGTGAAGCAGACCAGACACACAGCTGTGTTATTTACTTATTCTCTCAAATAAAAGAAGTTGAGGACAACGCTTGCTTTAATGTCCTTTCTCAAAAAAAGAACACGACACAGCCAATCACACTGATGAGCATGAGGAAAAGGTGTGTTTGTAACCATAGACCAGCAGAGAGACAACAGACAGTCACCTGTCACACAAAGTATGGTATTTGCAAGAATCCACCAGGCCTGAACAAAAACAACATCAGTCGATGAAGATAGTTGATTGTTGAGTCTCATGCTCTCGAGTCTCAGTGTCTGTATTTGACCCCCTGGGAATTAATTCAACAATCAACTATCTTTCTCGGCTCTGATTGGTTGTTTTCATTCAGGCCCGGTGGATTCTTGCAAATGTCATTAGGAGCACTAGGAGGAGCCAGAGGAACCTGATTTTTTTCACAGATTATCTGTCTCATGTGTCACAGCCCGGCAAGGAGCTGTCACACATGTACTACTGTCAGGAAACTATGAAAGTTTTAACAAATATGACAATTAATGTTGTCATATTTGCTGAACACACTTACTACTCAGATAATCTAAATAGTCGTCCTCATTGCAAGGTTCGAGCTCTAAGCTCCCTAACAGTGAGCTAACTTGCTAACAAGATACAGTAAAACATTTAAATAAGTCACTTTTAGCACTACTAGGAGAACCCCCTGCTTTCAGTCTCTGTGTTAGATCATGACCTTATACCTCTGTACTGGACACAGAGATGAAACTCACATTGTGATGACTGATTTAATGCCTCAAACCTTCTTACAATCCTAATAAATACCCATGGGTGTCTTTTATCATTTGCTTTCAGGATCCTCCTCACTTTAACTTACCCTGCATAAGACCAACCTGCAACCATGACAACCAAATCCAACAGTAGTGTTCTGGGTGGGAAGGCCTCCTCCTCTCCTCTCTTGTCCTCTCCACCCCGCCAGCGCCTGGTCACCAAAGACGGACACTGTGCCCTTCGTCCACCTCTGTGCCCTTCAGGCTCATGGCGCGGGGCCACGGGCAGAGCCTGGCTGCTGGCCCTGCAGGACCTGTGGGGACTGTTGGTGGGCCTGCGCTGGAGATGGGTCCTGCTGGCCTTCTGCGCCTCTTTTCTGGCCCATTGGCTGCTGTTTGCCTGCCTGTGGTACCTGCTGGCCCACCTAAATGGAGACCTAGCGGTGCAGGATCATGATGCCCCCCCACAGGGGCATGTGGTTTGTGTGAAACACATTACCAGCTTCACTGCTGCCTTTTCCTTCTCCCTGGAGACACAGCTGACCATCGGCTATGGCACCATGTTCCCCAGTGGGGACTGTCCGAGTGCGATAGCACTGCTGGCTGTACAGATGCTGTTGGGGCTCATGCTGGAAGCATTCATAACAGGTACAACTCTCCTATTGCTGAAGACAAAATCATAAAAAACTCATTAATGTCCACAGTGGGATTTTCTAATTACATTTACAACACTTAAAGTACTAGCTGAGCTAAGCACATATCCATTGAAATGTTTAAATTGATATTTCACAGCAGATTTTGTGTTTGTACCTCTAACAGAAACATTCTGTGGTGTTCTCATAACACTAAATATAGTCGTTAGCTGTGAGATCACAGGGCTCAGTTACAAGTTTAATTAAAGCTGCAAGCAGCGATGAACGGGCCCTTGCACGCAGCACGTGTCAGGGTGTGCTGTGGGCGCGTCACATGCTGTCGGAGTATGTTCAAGGTGAGACTGTTACAGAAGATAGAAGAGATGGAGCTGCATCTCCCTATATAGGCCACGCCCACTTTCACCTAGATTTTCTTTTCGCTAGAGTGCAAACTGTACAATGTACTACGTTTTCGTGTTCCATTCATGCACTTTTGTCCGATTCGCACGAAACTTGTCATGTAGCATCTGTCCTGACAAAAAAAGTAATTTAAAGTATTTTGATATTTCAAAAAATAAGCACATTATATAATTAGCACTTTCTGTAGATTATGGTCAAAACAGGAAGTGGAGCATTTCTCCACAGTGGTATATCCAATTGACACCAAACTTGGGTCCATAGTTCCACATGTCTTCCTTAGACATCATGTACAATTTCAGGTGATCGCCACAAGGTGGCCCTCTTTATAATGAAGAAGTTTATGGCACGTATGATTAAAACGAAACTGCTTGCCAATAGCTCCATGAGGCTGGCTAAAAAATGTGTCAACAATCCACCACGAGGTGGCGCTCTGGTGGCATGGTAAATCACTCTGCGGAGACCGTAATAGTTATGAATATCAAATTCACATGGCACATGTAGACTGGTGCCTGTAGCTCACATACCAAAAATCGTGTTTGTCATGTTTGTAGCGCCCCCTACAGTATTTCTACAAAGCAGCCCTGGCGCCACGATTCACCAATATGTATGAAACTCGGTAGGCACGTGTAACGTGCCAAGACCTACAGAAGAGCCGCCTGGACCCATGCCCCAAAACCCACAGGAAGTCGGCTATTTTGATTTTCATTTTCATTCTCGGCGGCCATTTTGTTTGTCATTTTCACTTTTCTGCTTTGTATTTGAACAAACTCCTCCTAGGGAATTTATTGGATCTGCTTCAAAATTGGTCAGTACAGTCAAAAAATGTTGCTGACTGAACACCGTGGCGTGCTGTCAAAGTTGGCCATTTTGAATCGAATGTCAAACAGTGATGCCATTTTTGGCAATTTATGGCTTCTATTTTAACTAACTCCTCCTACAGGTTTTATCGGATCTGCTTCAAAATTGGTCAGTACAGTAAAAAAATGTTGCTGACTGAACGCCGTGCTATTGTGACTGTACGTTGAAGGTTGTGTCCGTGGCGTGCCGTCAAAGTTGGCCATTTTGAATTCCGTGGTCATTTTTGGTGAATTTTCGCCTTGTATTTGAACGAACTAGGGAATTTATCGGATATGCTTCAAAATTGGTCAGTACAGTCAAAAAATTGTTGCTGACTGAACGCCGTGCTATTTGTGACTATACATTGAAGGGAGTGTCCATGGCGTACTGTCAAAGTTGGCCATTTTGAATCGAATGTCAAACTGTGATGCCATTTTTGGCATTTTAGGTCTTCTAATTTAACTAACTCCTCCTACATGTTTTATCGGATCTGCTTCAAAATTGGTCAGTACAGTCAAAAAATTTTGTTCATTAAAATATTTGCAATTTGTGACTGTACGTTGAAGGGCGTGTCTGTAGCGTGACATCAAAGTTAGCCATTTTAATCAAATGTCTAGCTATGATGCCATTTCCCACATTTCAGGGCTTCTATTTTAACTAACTCTTCCTACAGATTTTATCGGATTGACTTCAAATTCAATTACTGCAATCTAGATACATTGGTTATCAAAACTTTATCAAATATTAACTGTGTGGCAAACGGCGTGTCCATGGCGTGGCGCTGAATTTCCACGGTTCGCAGTGACCTCACGTGTTACAACGGCACATTATGAAGGCACGTGACGCGGCCACAGCACACCCCGAGTTGCGTGGAGTGCGAGGTCCCGCCCAATGCTGCTTGCAGCTTTAATTCTATTTGAAACTTCTCTGATATGACCATGACGTAACCAGTCTCAGTATGACCTCATTGTTTCTACAACACTGGCTACAGCCTTGGTAATGAGGAGTTAATGTCAGGATTGTTAGGGTTCCCACTCTTTTTAGGAAATCACTTTCCAAGAGTTTTTCTTGACAAAACTTGCTCTCCAAAGGTCTACAACCTAGTATAAAAACCTAGCACTGACAGATTTAACCCCAGTTTTACTTCCCATTGTTTAATGATGCAGGGTTTATGATGAAATGTCTCAAAATTCATTACAGGTAGGTGGTCAGCGTTTACTACACACTCGGCATAGGTCACTTTCATGGAATGATTGGCTGTTCTCACCACAGCTGATTTTTCCACTGTGTTCACATCAAGTAGAAAAAGAAAGAAAGTAGTATTTCATTTTACAAAATCATTTTCTCACGTAATAGCCCATTAAAATTAGAAAAAGAAAGTGAAGGGTGCCCGGTTATCTCACCTGGTAGAGCTGGTGACCATGTACCAAGTTGCTGCAGCGGCCCAGTGTTCGAATCTGACCTCCAATCCTTTGCTGCGTGTCATCCCCTCTCTTTGTCCCACTTTCCTGAAAAAAAAGAAAGAAAAAGAAAGTGTTGCACATACATTTAAAGCTGCTGTAGGTAACTTTTATAAAAATTACTTTTTGTCATATTTTCTGAAACTTTGACTATGTGCTGACAGTAGTACATAAGACGGGTAAAGTGTAAAAAAAAGCCTCCTAGTGCTCATTATGGCATTTGCAAGAAACCAATAGGCCTGAACAACCAACAACAACCAATCAGAGCCAAGAAATATAATTGATTGATGCTGGGAATGAGACTGAATCAACTACTTCTTCATCTTCAAGATACCAACCCAGAGAGTCTTTTCTATCTTTTTGGCTCTGATTGGTTGTTTCTATTCTGGCCTGGTGGATTCTTGTAAATGCTATTAGGAGCACTAGGAGGGGCCAGAGGAATCAGGAACTTAAACAGATTATCTGTCTTTATCATGTACTACTGTCAGGATATAATTAATGTTTCAGCAAATATGAAAGTTACGTACTGCAGCTTTAAAGTTGTTCTGCATGTATTCATAAACCACTACAAGAAATGTAAATTGCTGGAAGTCTGTTCCCCTACTATGATAACCCATTTTGACCCACTCTGAACTCATCAAATACCGTAGGTTGGTCAGTGGCCCAAAGCTTCAAAATATGACACCCTATGTATCCCTGTAAAGTCCTTTCTGGCAGCGGCCACCATCAAAGTCAGGTGACACAGTATAAAAAGTGCAGAAGTTGGTGGGATGAATGGATACTTGAACAAGCACAGGACTTTAACCAAGAAGACTGCTGCAAGTAAACAAAACAATTAGCTCTCTGAAACACTAAAGTAAACATAGTAAGTTAATTTACGGAAGGTACTTAGGTTACATCAGTTACATAATATAAATTACAATCTTTTCCTAATCCTAACCAAATTGTATTTGCCTAAACCTAACCAAACTGCAACCGTTTCACTACATTACATTTTTTTTAATTTTGAAAGTAACTGCTCCGGAAGTTGTAGACATTGCTTATTCATTCTTGCTAACTTGACCACACAACCCTAAGAGTCCAGAAATAATGTGAGAGGGATACCTACAGCATCATATTTTGAAGCTGAGGGCCACTGACCAAGCTGCAGTTTTCCCAACCCCTCTGATTTATCTGGTGACCCCTAGTTTGTAAAACAACAGGACAAAATGCCTGTATCTAAAGGAGAAAGGTTTGATCTAACAACACAGTCATATAAATGTGGAAGGTCCCAAGGATCCAAGGCAAACAACAAGTTGGATTAATGTAAAACTTCCTCCTTAGATACCACTCAGGCCCATTTGAATGTGTGCTGATGATGACACTGATCATTTAGGGGAAAAAAGCATGTTAAATTGGGTCATCAACCAAATTGTGCATTTTTAGAGCAGCTGCCCAGTTGGAGATCAATAAACAAGAAAATAACATCTGATTTAGTTTGCTACGATTTACTGCAAAGCAGCATGAGGTAAACATTTTACAATAATGAGGCCAAAACATTTCCTCATCATATTACATTGAAGTTTCATTTTATTAACCACCAGGTGCATTTGTAGCCAAGATTGCCCGTCCCCAGAAGCGAGCAGGAGCCATCCAGTTCAGCCCCCAGGCAGTGGTGGGCCAACACCAGGGCCAGACGTGTCTCATGCTACGAGCCACCAACCTGCTGCAGCGAGCGTTGGTGGACGTAAAGGTGAGTGCTGTGCTCTATGAGGAGCATGAAGGTCAGGCCCTGCACCAGACCTCTCTGGACTTCCACTTGGATCATCTAGGCCAACAGCCCTGTCCCTTCTTCATTTTCCCACTCACCTTTTACCATCCCCTGGACCGCAGCAGCCCCCTCTACCCTGCCCTGTGTGAGGGCATGTCCAATCACTTTGAGTTGGTGGTCTTCCTGTCAGCTTTGCAGGAGGGAACTGGCGACTCCTGCCAGAAGAGGACCTCCTACCTGCGTCAAGAAATCCAGTTTGACCGTCGCTTTGTCCCCGCCTTGGGGCTGGATGCTCGGGGGAGATACATGGTGAACACCCAGCACTTTGACACTGCCCACTCAAAGGAGCCTTTGAACAAGGACTGTGTGGTGCAGATCAACGGTGATGGCAGTGACAGGATGGAGTAAGGAGGCTGAAGGGGAGGTCTCATAGGGACAGCGGGAGCTTCAGAGGGATAAGCGGGGAAGTTAACAATGGAGCTGATATTTTTGTGAGGAGGTACTTGTTTAATCCTAAATTCAGATTTCATTACCAAATCAAATCATTTGAAATTAAAATGTATGTCAGACATGGGTGCTGCAGCTCCTCCATCCAATCACTTTGAGTCACAACCAGGGTATGATCCCCCACTGGCTTCCCACCCATCAATATATGCAGTTGGTTGCAATGCCTGGCCAGCAGGGGGCACCACTTCTGGGAATTGTGTGGGAACAAATGCTGTTATTTACAAGTTGGGTATTATTTTTGTCGCTCTGGCCATTGGTTCTATCAGTTGTGATAACATTATGATAACATAACTCAGCAAGTTAATAGCTGACATCTCACAACATGGCTACATCTCTAAAAATATGTCCAGTGGGGCAAAAAACATCGTATTTGAATGGTAAAAATTGCTGTCTGTTGTCATCAACTGTCACAGTACAGACCCACTTTCTGCTTCGACTTTGACCTACTTTACTTACTGTAGTTGTTTGCACCAATGAGGGATTATTAGCCAGATTATGCTTGTTCTCACTCAGCTAATTTGGCTAGTTTGTTTGTCATCTGCAATGTCCCTGCATTCTGGGATCTCAGCTTGCTGAGTGCAATGTTATCAGACATACCTGATAGAACAGATGCACAAAGTTACCAAAATAAGAACCCCTGTTTTCTTTTAAATTGAATCAAAATTAATTATACTTTTCTTACTATAGTGTAAGGTTTTATAACTGGATCGATTATGATTAGGGATGCACCGATACCACTTTTTTTCAAACCGATACGATACCAATACTTGGATCTGAGTACTTGTCGATACAGAGTACCGATGCCGATACTTCTACCACAAAAAAAATGCAATGAATTGGAAGACAGGTTTTATTTTCTTCTCTGCTTGTTACAACAAATGATGATGAATTAGATATAAGTAAAATATTAATAAAAATGACTATAAAACTAAAATTTCAAGTGAAAAATAAACATTTTCTGTGAAATTATTGCAGAGTTTCCACATTTTAATCAAACAAAATATCAATTAACTATTTGGCACTGTCTCCAGCTTTCAGATTGACGAAACATTAATGAACCTATTGCAGAGTGTCCACATTTGAATCAAACAAAATATCAAACTTCAGTCAGCATGCAATGGTGTGATCTCTGAACTAAGCTTTTTTTGGGAAAGTGAGAGGCAGGTTCTTTTTGATGAAAAGAATCATCTCTGCATGATCAGCTGTGAGCCTGTTTCTGCTTTCACTCACAATGTGTGACACTGAGCTGAACAGCCTTTCACTGTCAACACTAGTGCAAGTTGCTGAAAGGTATCTGCCCGCCAGTTTAGCCAGAGTCGTTAACCGCACTTTATTAACCATCCAGTATTGTAGTGGATTGCCTTCTCGTGAAATTGCAGCCTCTCCAAGATATATCTCTAACTGTACACTAGAACCTACTGCAGCTCTGCCCACTGATGCTGATGCTGATGCTGATGCAATTTCATCAAATATGCTGTCTAGACTACTAGTGGGCTGGTCACTGCGTGGTTTTCTTGAAGGTGGTTCATTCAGGTCATCATCCTCCTGCTTGTCCGCTTCTCCAGGCAACCTTAGCAGCTCAAGTTTCAGCATCTCTTTGGCATTTGCAGCAGTGGTGGTGCTGGAGAAAAAACGATTTTTATACCTAAAACAGAAAAAGAAAAAATGTAGCTGACAATAGGCGTTCTTGCCATTTTAACGCAGTCACACACAGTCACACAGTTACAGTCACACACAGTTACAGTCACACACAGTTACAGTCACACACAGTCACACAGTAACAGTCTCACACAGTCACACACAGTCACACAGTTACAGTCACACAGTTACAGTCACACACAGTCACAGTCACACAGTTACAGTAACACACAGTCACACACAGTCACAGGTACACAGAGTCACACAGTTACAGTCACACACAGTCACACACAGTCACACAGTTACAGTCACACAGTCACAGTCACACAGTTACAGTAACACACAGTCACACACAGTCACAGGTACACAGAGTCACACAGTTACAGTCACACACAGTCACACACAGTCACACAGTTACAGTCAGACACAGTCACAGTCACACAGTTACAGTAACACACAGTCACACACAGTCACAGGTACACAGAGTCACACAGTTACAGTCACACACAGTCACACACAGTCACACAGTTACAGTCACACACAGTCACAGTCACGACTGCCACTGCATCAGCAACACTCCTCTGTGACAGAAGGCCCTCGTGAACCACCAGCTGGAGAGTGTGAGCAGTAGAAGGTAGGCTGGGCAGCTCAGCATCACTCATGGCCTTAATCATATTTCTTGCGTTGTCTCGGAGCACTACGTGGACGGACGTCTTCGGTATGTACCAGGTCTGGAGCATGCTATCGAAAGCACCTGCGATGGTTTGGCTGGTGTGTGAGCCGCGGAACGACTTTGCATGTAGTGTGACTTGATGACAAACAAACTCCTCATCAATCCACTGCGCCGTTAAACTGAGCAGTGACATCGGGCACACATTGCTTGTCCAAATGTCTGTAGTGAAACTTAAGGCTGAAACCTCATTCACCAGGTTGCGCACGTGTTTTTTTACCTTGTCAAAAAGTTTTGGCACCATAACGTCTGTGATGTAGGGGCAGCTGGGAATCTCAGAAGACGGCGAAATCCTACGTTTTTACCCTCTGATCAGTGTATTAGACTAGTATCGGCCCGATACCTGATACCAGTATGGGTATCAGTGCATCCCTAATTATGATGAAGCTATATTTAAAAATATTTAGTTAATTCTTTGGTGGCACAATCCATTTTAAATTCAGTTCCTGTAATCAAACCTTTATCATAAACACTGAATAAAAAGCTCTAAAGCCCTCAGCAGAAAGACACACAGACAAGCTGGTGAACACAGTGGAGACCACAAAGGTAAAAGAGTGTAAATGTTGAACTTACATTCATCAGGTGGACAACTCCACATTAATGACAAAGTTGCTCAGATTTGTAAGATGATAATGTGACAGTTGTGTGTCCCAAAGTGGCCAAAATAATGATAAATTGTAGCTTTAAAGGTCCAGTGTGTAACATTTAGGAGCATCTGCTGACAGAAATGGCATATAATATTTATAGGTGTGTTTTCATTAGTGTATTATCAACGGAATATTCTCATTTTAGAATCGTTGTGTTTTTGTTGCTTCAGAATGAATTTCTACAGTAGCCCAGAATGGACAAATCAAACACTGGATCTAGATAGGGGCATTTTTCATACGTATTTTGGTCACTTTAATTTAAACTTTGTGGGTAAAGCTGAAATGAATTCTTCTATCACAGTTTGAACTTGAAATGTAATGGTAAATGGTAAATGGACCTGTACTTGTATAGCACCTTTCTAGTCTTCCGACCACTCAAAGCGCTTTTACACTACATGCCACATTCACCCTTTCACACATTCACTCAGTGATGGCAAAGTCCATCGAACAGAAACTAACACATTCATACACATTCACACACGAATGCACAGCAATTCGGGGTTCAGTATCTTGCTCAAGGATACTTCAACATGTGAAGGCAGTAGCCTGGGATCAAACCAACAACCTTCCGATTAGAGGACGACCTGCTCTGTCTCTGAGCCCCAGCCGCCCACTACCAAATGTGTACCTTAATTTATTGAAATTCAGTTCAATCAGTTCAGTTTCACAAACAAATTAATTTTCTAAGCTTCACATACAAGTTAAGATTTGGATTATGTATTGTGTATTAATTTCAAACTCCGAACCACAAATATTATTGTATTACATTCAAACTTAATAAATATATGTCTGTAGGTTAACAGGTAGTGTGGAAGACTACTAAAGGGGTAGAACCAGTTATGACATGAGTAATGCTGAATGGTAATTACAGGCTTGGCACCAGGCAGATACAGTAGTGGTACTGATAAACGTTTCCATTTTCCATAAGAAGCATATTACAGTGGATGGATGGATCAGTAAACCGCCTTGACCACTCCCACTTTGGAAACATTTAAAGGACAATGACACCATACACAATCCCATAGTGTTTTACATTGTTGAATGTGTTTTTCTTCCTTCCAGACAGTCACTGCTTTCAGTTCATGTCACTTCACTGTGACAATCATATTATACACACATAGTCATCATGTCTCCTCTCATTGTAGTCAAAGTCATGGTGTTGTTGGTAATGCATGTCAAACCCACTGTCTGTCTGAAATACAAGAGACAACACTGAGTCTGCAGCTGTGCTCATGCCCCCATCTGCACAATGATGTTTTGAGTTAAATGTTAATGTAAGCATGCTCTCAATGACAATGGTTGAATCCAAATGTCCACTGTCTGGACTTATAAGTTGAGCTCTCTCGGACTCTTGTCATTGTCATACGCAGTGTCATCACATTGTGTCTGCATCTGGCTTGAGAGGTGAAAAAATTAGCTATAAGACGGAACTGATGTTGTAACAGAGATAGAGGGAAGGGGTAAATAAAAGAGCCGTTGTCAGTTTACTAAATGATGGAAGACGGGTCCCTTAAAGGAAAAGGTTGGTAACAACTGCCTTAACATAACAATGGTGTTGTCACTATAAATGGATAGTATTGCAAGATTGCCTATTTTAGCGACCAGTCAACATTTTACTGATATCTTCAGTAGCAACAGTAGGTATTTTTTTTATGAAATAACGTTTTGTCATATTTGTTGAAACTTCCGCGACAGTAGTACATGCTCCTTATTACATTGGTAAGAATCCACCATGCCTGAACAAAAAAAAAAAAATCAGAGCCAAGAAAGACAGTTCATTGTTGAGTCTCTAGGTTAACAAATACTTTTGGAGACGACCTGGCAAGAATAACCAGATTTTTTTCTACTACTGTCAGGATGTAGTAAAGCAAATATGACAAAGAACAATTTTGTTACCAACTGTAGTTCCAATTAACAACATTCCCTTTTATGTTAATAGATAGGGGACATGGCTGCATCATTTTAGCTTGGTGTGTTAGCATGCTAATATTTGCTAATTAGCACTAAACACAAAGTACAGCTGAGGCTGATGGAATGTCATTACTGTTGCAGGTCATAAACCAAAGTATTGGACAAAGTGAAATGTTGTTCTCATGAATGGACCACAAAAGTATGTGTGATACATCCTGAGGAGAACATGAATGTCTGTACAAATGTTCATTATAAACCATCTAATAGTAGAGATATTTCAGTCTGGACCAAAGAGATGGACCAAGCAACAGACAACAGACAAACATTAAGAAAAATTGTTTCATGGCATTTGTTAGTAAATTCCTGTAGTTCAATAATGCATTACACCAGTGGATTTTACTGTTTGATGATACTGAGGTGAAGAGAATTATTTTTAGCACAGAATGCATTTTAAGTGGGAAAGTCTTAGTGCCAGCCCTGTAAAACTGAATATAGAATTAGTAGGTCTGGAAGGTATATCGGATGTGTTAAAAGAGCAATAAGGACGGGACAGAATGCAGTGACAAAAGAATGCAGTCTCGTCTGTCATCTCTATAAAAGGCCATTCCTATTGCTGATCAATGACTTCTTTTACTGATGTTTGTGGACCAGCAACAGAACTGAAGGATTACACTGTAGACAATCAACATGAGCTGACAATCACAACAAACCACCAGATGGTTGTAATTCCACTGTCAATATTAAGCGGCTACTGTTATTCAGTGAAAGTCTTTTGGAACAAAGACATCCATGTCTTAAAGTGAGCTATCTAACATTAGACTGACCTGCATAAAATGATATATGGCTCAGTAGTGACTGATAGAATGATACTGACTGCTGATTTAATGGTAGATTAATCTTTTTATTTTGAAAAAAGAATTGCCTAAATCATTACTAAAAGCAGAAATTAATGTATTATGTTCAATTTGTACAATAATAAATGTCTCTAGATTCAGCAAATAAAGTTAGGAGGTTAGAAAGTATAAATGTTGTAGAAAATATACATGTGTTTGTGTTTGGAGTATTTTCCCTTTAAAGGCTGTCGATATGAAGAGCATCGGTGTGTTATCTATATGGTTTAGAAAAATCATGTTGCAACTTCAGACATAAGAGAGGAAATGTTCCACAAAATATGATTGTGAAGGATGAGATCTCAATGTATCTCACATGCTTTAGTGCCTTTGTACAGTGTACATTACATGAAATAAATATTTTCTAAACAAGCTTGGAGGTGACAGGAACATTACTTCATTTAGCTTGAGTGCCTACATCACAGTTACCATAGAGCTTCCTCACAGCAGCCATTTTGATATGAAATAGCAGGGTAAACACAGATGTTACCAATGATACTAATGAAGGTTCTGTTCCATTCAGGTCAGACAGAGTCAGGGTACTGCTGTATGCATGTTGGCTCACTGAAAAGGCTCTACTACACTAAATGGAAAATAACCTTAATTAGTATCACTGGTAACACCTGTGTCTACCCTACTATTTTATGTCAAAATGGCTGCTAAAAGGAAGGTTGGAAGGCCTTCTAGATTTTAAGGAGTGTAAGAAAACATTGTTATTAACGTTATTTTAAGTTTAGATTTAAGATTTAAATACATCAGGGAAAACACTCAGAATTTGTCAAAAAAAGAAGCCTATTCAGTTGTTCTCTACTGTTATTGAATTTAATATAAAATATCCATAAAATCTGTCACGTCCATACAGTCTGTCCAGGGTTGTGGGGTTTACTCAGTGATAGAAAACGGGTCTCTTAAGGAAAAATGTTGAGAACCACTGCCTACTGCAATACATATCTGTGCTTTGATTAGAATTATCTTTAAATTAGTTTTTAATTGGTTATGAAACTAAACCTTTAAAATAGAAAAATGTCATAGTATTCTGCTGTTGACTGACAACCTGCCAAACACACATAAAATCTAAAATCAATTAACAAAAAGTTAGTTTTATTAAAAGATGTGTACTATTTGCTGAAACTTTAATTGTACCCTGACAGTAGTACATGAGACAAATAATCTGTGAAAAACAAGTTCCTCTGTCTCCTCCTAGTGGTTCTAATGGTATCTGGAAGAATACACCAGGCCAGGATGAAAACAACCAATCAGAGTCAAGAACAATTTAAATTTAATTGCTTTCTACTAGACAAGAGTGAAATATGATTCTAATTTCTTTTAGTGTTCAGTTTTGTGTATGCCATGTCTCTATGCACTGCCGTTAACACTGCTGGCAACTGCGGAACTTTCTGCAACCAGTTAGGGTCCACCCACAAAGTACATCATCACTGTTTACGCAAACAAAAGGTCTATTTGGACCTCAATTATTACCAGAGGCCCCCTGAATATCTAATAACCTAAATTTTGGGGTGATCTCAAATGTTTACTCACTTTATCTGTACTTTTTATGTATATTTATCTATACAGCAAGAAGCTCCTGGGTTTAAATGTTCCGCCATGCAGCTGAGGTGAATTGGAGACTCTAAGGGCCTGTACTGTAAGTGTGTCATTCTGTATGTGTAACCCATTTAGTAGTCTGACTCTTGCCCAATGCATGCTGGGATAGGCTTCAACCCCCAGTGACCCTGACCAGGATAAGCTGTTTAGAGAATGTATATTAGGGAGTGTGAATAGTGTATGATTTTACAATAATGCTACCAAGCCTTCTTCATGAGCAATAAAATGGATTACATATGTTTTATTATCAGTGTTATTTATCCTTTATTGCAATCAAGTCAAACTTTTTCATTCTGACAGGGAGTATTACAACACAATATCTTTACAAGTGACCAAAAATATATTTCACGACCTATTTTATATTTGGCAACTTATTGGTCTCTGCTAAAACAAATAACAATATATATTATTTAATTTATGTAAAAATACATTGTCAGTTTCCACAACAAATACCAAAGAAGGTTGTTTTGTTATATGACAGCTCGAACATGCTACAACTTAAATACGCTACTACAGAGTAAATAAAGGGCCAGATACATGAACTGCACTTAACAATAAACACTGTTGCGGTCAGGATTTCTCAGACTTTTTACCCTCTTGACTTTATTTCATTGTGCTGTATATTATTTCCTTTCTTTTCTTACTATACTTCTTTATTATCAATACAGTACCTCTGTATATCAACCCAATGGATCCCTGTCCCTTAGGCTGACAAACTCTGACATAGGCAGCAATCAGGTATAGGATAGAGCAGGTTGTGGACTAGGGTTGCAGTGGTATGAGATTTTTACAATATGATAACCGTCTCAGAAAATATCACTGTTCACAACAGCATTACACAATTATATCAGTTACAGTAACCCTTAAGGGAATTAGGAGATTTTATGCATTATTATAATTTTTTTAATAACACTAATACGGTAGAATTCAATACCGTAGATAAGCAAATGTACACTGTATGATAACCATCAATTTTCATAATACGGTATACCATAGTAGCGTTATACCACTACAACCCTATGGATATGCCATCTTCAAAAACATTTTTGGGTTTGCCATATTGTGGCACTGTCCTTCTAAAATGTAGTAACATTGCACACCAATTTCAAGAAAAGGAAAAAAAAACAGCACCCAGAGTGATGTATAGGCTTTCTCACATTCTCAGTAAATCATCCTCTACTTCGGGCTCAACCAGAGCTACTGCTGACTGTCTGTGATCCACTGCTATTTGAAAGGATGTTTTAAAATTAATTTTAAACAAATAGTTCAAAATCTTGGGAAAAAAACACTTTCTTAATATAGAGCTGGAGTCAGGACATGATTAGTCTAGCTTAGCATACAGACTGGAAGCAAGGGGGAACAGCTGGCCTGGCTCAGTCTGAATTTCAAGGATATACCTGCCAACGCGTCTGTAGGACTACGATTTTTTGTTTTAGGGGCGGTTACAAGCTGGACATTTTTTTTATTAACAATTATTTACCCATCTGCCCAGTGTCCCTGTTGGTCAGTCTGTGCTAACAGGTTTTGGATTTGATCTCACAGGCACTATGGTACAACTCACTGTGACAATAAGACCCTGTCTCTGTCTGTGTACAGTCACTGAACCCCACAGTTTCTGTACATAACTCCCCTAACCCCACAAAATGTGTTTTGTGGGGTTTTTGAGTGAGTTTTAGAGTTGTTGGTAGGTGTATTGTTTTTAGAGCCAGACTAGCTGTTACAGTCCTCTTTCTTTCTTAATGTTAAACACATAGCTGCATAGCAAAGCTACCGATATAAAACCTAGTGCATGCTGAGCTCTTGCTGTCTTTGTACAAACCACACATAGTCAAATTAGACTTGGCAGACAATAGAATGCTGCAAGAATCATGCCAAAAACCCAGAACCTTAGCATTAGCATCAACATTTTAGCCCCTCTAGTTCCCTCTCCTCACAGTCAATGGGGTTTTTGAATGGCCTAAAATAAGGTCTGTGGTTAATACAAGCTTAAAAGATTTTCATATAGTTTTTTTCCATGACATAAAATACTCCACCTGTGAATTTTGAAGCTTTTGTCTCTTAAAAAAGGTGGTTGCTAACAAATGGCTAAATGAGACTACAGAGGTTGTTGGTGACATTTCAGACAAACAGACTTATCACTAGTCTGCCCTTACAGCCTTATGTTTATACTTGCGTTCTTGCAAACTATTCTAACTCAAATTTTACAACTTGTACATTTAAATTACAAGATTTAATTACAAGTTGGAATGTTAGTGGTGGTGACACTGTAGTCATGCGACCGTAGTTTGTTGTGGAGTAGTTTGTTTATATCCTTAGCGTTAGCTGTTTACTTTTGGCGACTGCATCTACACTTCAAAACTCATAAAAGTGGTGTTCATTTGCAGAGATTATGTTGCTGATCAAAACATGTAAGTATCATAAACTTTGCAACACAGTTTATTTTTTGCAATAATCCAAAATCCGATGGAAAAATCCTATTGACTTTTTGTTGAAGGAACCAGGGCAATGCCAACTTCTGGGTTAGACTACAAAAATAGTCTGCTGCACTCTATATACTGAGCTATATGGCTCAGTGGCAGGGGTGGTTCAACGTAGAGTCTGTAGCACACCCCACCCTGTGCTTTTCATTATTGTAAAAAGAAGTTGAACAGATATCAGAGATTCCTGAGACTACATCATAAAGAAATATGCATGTCTCTTATCTTCCTCACTTGGAGATGTATTGAGTGGGCAGCTGGACTGACACCTTAGGGAGAAACTAACTGCATTTTGTAGTTGGTTCTGGTCTCAGTCTGTGTTGTTCTCTCACTAAGACCTGCTCCTTCAGGGAATTGCTACATGTCTTAGTTTGTGGCATGCTGTGACTGATAGTAATCCACAGCTGAATCCCTTTTCAAGGAAAGAATAAAGCCTGTACAGGTGATCAGTACATTGTAACAGACTGAGATAATCGGAATGGTCCAAATTCAGGCAAAACGCTTCATTATATATATATATATATATATATATATATATATATACACATCACTATATGTAGACAGTGGTCAGTGGTTCTGATGCTTTCAGTATTAAAATGTCAACTTTAAAGCGATACATAATGCTTACATAAGCTCAAATGGTAAAAGTTCTGAGTCACAGATGAGAACTGGAGTGGAAAGTGGGCAGATTAAGCACACAGTATGCATATGAATGACTGAGTGAGCACATTAATGGGGCACTCCATTGATTTTACACAGCAACATTAGTTTGGTACTATCCTATTAGCATGTGAAAACAGTTGTACAACATCTGAGGGTCTGGAGGGGGCTTTGTCAGCATGTGTTACAAACTGGGGCTGTGGAGATTTAACGATCCAGGCATTTACTAAGGAAGGAAGGTCTAATCAAAGTTGATATCAAGCATTGCTTTGTGGGATACTGTTTTTTCTGTTGTCCCTTGCAAGTCCCCACTCACTTGCTATGCATAAACGGTCCCAGGAGATTTCTAATATTGTTCTATTTCACATGGAACATAAGCTAAATTGATGTAAAATCTATTAGAATCCCTAGCTTATATTATACATTTGCATTGCATGCATTGCATGCTCATTAAACTACACCATACTAAAACTCACATGAAAACTTATCCACTGTCTAAATGCTGGGGTCATGAGAATTTAGATCCTAAAAATAGAATCACAAGCCAAGGTTGACGAACCCTGGTGTAAAAGGTAAGCATGCTTTAATGGAAGCAGTCTGCTCTTGCTAGGTTTAACATTTAGGGAAATACATTGATAAACTTTTTTTCTGAGAGTGAGATTGATACCAGTATCATGTCTGTTCTGTTTTTTCTGTCCATTAGTTTACATATGAATATAGACACAGGTGGCATTAAGCGGTTTCAAACCTTTCGGTACTCAACAGAAGGAAGCAGCACAGGGCCAAATTTATAGTTTCACAATGCCGGGCAAAGTCATGTCAGCCAGTTTATTTCTGTGTGCCACCATCAGCCTCTTTGGCTGATTGGACAAACGGTTAATGAGTTATGGCCAATTTCCTGCCAATCCAATCTTGATCATTTATAATAGAAATGTGTATTTCATTGTTGTTTTAAAAACCATGTTTATGTACGGATAAAACAAACAAGATACAACATTTTAGTGATCTTTAGATGCTAGGCTAGGCTAACCACATCCTGATCAATGTCAGATCAGAATCAAGATCAGTGGCCAAAGTTGCATAAGGCCACGCTATATGATGTTGATACTTCCTATTATTATACTATACTGATAGTTATTTAATTACTCATTGTAACAGTGTTAACAAGGTGAGAATGAAACATATGACACAAACCATGACTAAAGTGTAATGTGTAATTAAAAACGCTTAAACATACTGAAAACAGCTTCACTTAGCCTAAACAAGTTAACATTCTCTTAAGGTGAAAACTTCCAGTTCTTGTACAGACGAATACAAAGAAAACCATCCACAGAAATGCACAATAAATATGATATTTCCAGCAATTTGAGAAGTGGTGTTTTTGCCTTATTGTTTTCTGAATAACAGTTGCAGGAAGCCTGGTATGAATAAATAATGCCTGTGACGTGTTATCAACTTTCAAGAATTTTAGTGGCTATTCTTTCTATTTTAGTTAAAAAGTACCAAATACTGAGAGATGGTATTAGTTAAAATACAAGTGGAGCATGAAGGACTGTTATCTGCCTCCCATGGCCGGTCATGAGCAGAAGGTGGACTGCAGCTGTTTGAAGGCGGCTTGCCTCTGTTTTTTCTCCACTTCCTGTCTCTTGCGTTCTTCTTTTTCCTCTCGAATCTCAGCCTCGAACTTGCTGCCCTGAGACGCAGCCTGCATCTGGTGACACACAAAATGACAGTGTTCCTTCCCATCAACACAAATCATCTTTAAATCCCAAGTATAGCCCTGCATGGCTTCTAAGACTGGGCCTTACTCTGCTTGTTTGACTGATCCAGAATTGTAGGTGAATGCCTTTAACTTCATCTGGCATCTTTTGACAGTGCACACTACTGCTACACCTCCCCCTACCAGTCATATTATTATACACAGTCCTCGAGACGCCGGCCGAGGAGGTGGAGTAGCAGCCATATATAATTGAGGCCCTTTAATTCATCCTAATGGGTCAATGACTAGTAAACAGTGCAGCTAACTTTGCCGTCCTATTAGCTGACTCTGCCCTAAATGAGTGTTGGTGTTAGTGTTTATTGTCCCATCTCTAGTATGGGAGCTTTGGACCACAGGTGTTTTGAGCTCCCAGTCCGCTAGCAGCAGTTAGTGGTTAGCCTATAGCTACGTGAAAATGTACATCAGTAAACTTTGTAAATGAGAGTTGACGTACATAAGCCGCACGACATCAGTAGAAAAATAGAGTACCTTGGCTTCAAAGAAGTCTTTGGCCCCCATCACTCCCTCAGTGGAGACGTTGATCTCAGACAACCTGGCAAGAGCCAGCAAACCACTCTCCTCCTGCAACTCTCCAGCCGCTGCCCTCCGGAAGATCAGCAGGAACTGCAGGAAGATTGTTCAAACACACTAAGTTAAGAAGGTTACATTTCTCATTTCTTCTTCTAAACTGGAATGAAAGCTGAAAAACAGAGTGAACAAAGCAATCAACAAAGACAAACCAAAAACCCAAGTTAGTTTGTAATTATATGATTATATGCAAATTTAGTTGGATAATATCAACTGAAATATTAAAGGTATTCACCAATTCAGTTTATATTGTGCTGTAAGGGTTGCAGTGTCCCACTTTGTCCAGCTGGTAATCCAGCCTTGGACTCTTTTAAAGCCTACAAACTACTACATTCCATGGCAACAGCTGTGCATGTATATGCAGCACCTGGTAGTTCCTTAACAATATTTTGTTTTAATATGGATGTATGTAGTGTGTATTTAATAGGCTTTCCCTTGGCAAGTGTCAAAATGTCCCACTATTAGGGTTTAAACAAAATATTCATTTGTGAAACATCCCACTCAGGGTTTAGGTGTCCCTGTTATGTTGAATGACATTACAGTAAAATTGACGTTACATATGCAGTCGACTTTCACCTGTTTTCACAGATTAAAAGAGAAATTAATATTTGTTTTCATGAGATTTCTTTTTTTCACTTTCGGGGCTTGTTTAAATTATAAATAAATATCACATGAAGTCAATAACTGATAAGACATAGAGTGGGTATTTGCCCAGCTCTCTACTGAACATTTTATTACAGGTTGTCATTTGAACTTTTAGGGTGTAGAAAGCTGGGATCTAGTTTTTCCAATATGTATATTTTTCAAACCCTCTCACTTACATACAACCATTATTTGTCAAAAAGATCTAGTGTGATATCTTCAGTATATCTACAAATATAATTTCCAGTATGATTGCTTAAAAGGGGATCATAACATCTACTACAGGTGGTACTAAAGATGTCACGAGAACCGATACGTTGGTACCAAGTCGATCCCGAAGTTCTGAAAATGGATTAAATTCTTCCGAACCTGAAGGGGGAACCTCCTGTACAGTCTAGTGGCTGTCAAACATTCTCTGCAGAGAAACACAGACAGATGCTCTCTGTAAAGCAAGAGTGAAAAGCAATGAACACATCAGCTGGTGCCGGTGTCACTAGGGTACTCACTTTGTGAGTGAAGTAGTGAATTAAGTAATTAAGAAAGCATCTATTAGAAATAGAGAAATAATGTTGTTGTTTGTAAAGTTAAAATATTTTTAATAAAAGCAGTGTAAGTTGAAATACCGGGGATTTATTGTTATTGTTTTTTATGGTGGTATCAAATTGGTATCGAAAATCGTGAAAGTGGTCACTGGTATTGTTATGGACTACTACATTTTTGTTATTGTGACATGCCTAGGTATTACAGCCATTTGTAGTTGACTTATAACACACACACACACACACACACACACACACACACACACACACACACACAGTAGATACCATTTATGTCTCTTTTTTTATACTGGAATTTAGGAGTATTCATTACACACAGCTGCAAACATTAACATTTGAACATTATTTGTTGCATAAAAATCTAAAAATGAGCCACATTGATCATAAATGACAGTGTTTCCCACACACAGGGTTTAGTGGGGTTGCCTTTCTGGGTATATAATGTGAGTGACTGTGTTTTTATGCCCACGTATTAAAAGCGGAGGATAATGATGGACATACAGGGGCACGTCCAGACTGTTTTGGAGGGGATGACATAAGTGCAGCACTGATGCAGGGGTGGATGTGTCTCAGCTTTCTAGTCATTCCCAATTTATGCAATTCCAACAATGCTTATGAACCACAGTATGCAGAACACATTTATACCACATGCATGCAGTCTGCAAAAGGCAGACTCATGGGTACCGTAGAACAAATTTTCATTCAGATGTGTTAAGAGGTAAAGGGATCCGTTTGAAAATGGCCATGCCAGTTTTTCCATTACTAAACTAAATTTGGAGAGTTATTTAGCCCCTTTCAACATGATAGCATGATATGGTTCCAATGATACCAGTATCTTCACTCTAGCTATAAAACTGAGCCTCTGAAAGACAGTGCAGAGTGGAAGAATAAAAAATATTGGGGTGGTACATGGGGTGGTCAATCATATTTCAGGAGACAACCCTGTTGCCAAATCATGTAGCAGCATCACTAAAAGCCATAGTACAGAAAGATGACATGCCTATCCCCACTGAAGTCACACTCTCACCTCTCTGAAGCTCAGTTTGCCATCAAAGTCTTCATCCACCTCCTTGATCATGTTCTTGAGGCCCAGGTGGGTCTGTGGAGCTCCCAGCTTCTCCATCATCAGCTTAAGCTCCATCAGGTCGATGAAGCCGTCTTTACCGGTGTCATATCTACAAACCACAAAACCCACACTGCGTTAGGTCCCACTGGGCATGAACAGCTCACACAGCACAGTGTTAACTCATACATTGTAGGAGACACAGAAAATCAGTGTAGTGTTACATCACAGTGGTCATAGTCGGACTGGCCATCGTGTGCACGGCATGGGTGTTTAACCAGAATAATAGGTGGGACAGTCGCTCTATGAACCGCTTGAGCAGTCAATTGTAAGAAAAAAAACATAAGCGAGAGAGATGCTACTGATTAAGCACCGGCCCACATCCTCCTCCTCAACATCCTAAATAAAGTCCAATTAGTTGAGGTTTGGCAGCTGGAGCAGTAAGACAGAGAACACTAGGTAGATAAGCAAGATTTGGGTTTTGCTGTCAGCCTAGGTAGCTACATCTGGGGCCTTCGGAAAGTCAATGCCATTGTCACTGTCACTTTTCATTACATCAAATTTTAATTTAATCACAAAATTAAATGAAATCAGCCTGGATGAGACAAAAAGTTTGATGTGCTATAGTAAACTTTGCATGAATGGTTATGATAACTGACAAGTTAGTACTTAACATTAAAGAGGTCACAGGAACCGATACTTTGGTACCAAGTCAATGCAAAAATTCTGAAAAGGTTTTTTCTGCAATACTGTGGGAACCGGGAATGTTCTCCAGGTTGTGGATGGTACATCTGCAGTGACCAGAGTACCTTATTCCCCTTTTTAAAAATATTGTTCAGTAATCTTGTTTACATAAAGTGTGGGGAGTCTTAATAGCCTATTGCTTGAATAGCGTAGTTTTTGTTTTAGAATTTTTCCATGCAGTTACAGACTGTTGGATAAAAGAAGAAAGTGGTTGGTTGATTTTGGAATCCACCAGCCACAGTGGCAGGTGGACAAAAAAGTTATTTTCCAACCCCGGAGACAGCTGTTGGAGTAGAACATTTCCCCCGCCATCACTGTTTACATCAGTACAAAACAGCAGCTCTAGAATGTAAGACTTCCCCCCCTAACGCTCTCACCTCAGTCACAACTGCATGTGACTGTTTGAGATTCAAGCAGCCAGTCAGACAGCTGTTATCACCAACTGGATGAGCCAATGGCATAGCCCCTAGAGGCTTATGTCTGATAGGATGAGTAATTATAGAAGCTTTCAGCAGCTGTGTAGCCGTGTGTGTGAATACATACTGAAGTATCAGGCCTGCTGACCTCAGAGTGAGCCTAATCTGTTCAGGCCAGAAACCAACTCATTGTTTCATTCCAGTTCTTCAAAGGTGTGGGGGGGGGGCAGCCTCCGACACAATCAGAGGACTAGACACAGCGCGTTCAGGTAAAGGACGGAGAAGAGGAAAGGTGTAAAGTGAGAGAGGTGAGTTTGTAGCAAGTTAATTTGTAAGTAACTTAATATTATACATCATCCATCGTATGAATAAGTCAACCAATATTTGTTCTTGTGAAGTTGGAAGTTAATTATTCTGTGCTTTGAACAACAAGACTTGTGACTGTGTTGAAATAAATTAACTTAATTAAATGTTCACTCTTCTTGCTGGTTGTTCTGACTCATTCTGTGTCAATCATTACCACTTTTTCTGTAAGCATTTAACAGTCGTTAAAAATATATACATTGAAATAATTTTTAATATCTTACTATAAAATTTATATCATAAATGTTTGACGATCAGATGACTTGTGACTTTAACTAATGACTACTAGTTGACTAGGAAAATCTTTAGTCCGGAACAGCCCTAGTAAATTGTCTAATAGAACAATGGCAAAGTGTCAGGGACAACAAAACACTGAATTTGTATGTATGTATGTATGATTGTCAAAATTATAAAAAAAACAAAACTGTACAGACAGAGAATTGTATAAACATTCCTTAAACAGGAAATAATCTTCTCAAAATTCATCGAAATCCCTTGTTTTACAAAAACCTTTTGCAATTAATGAGTTCATTATTAGGGTTCATTGTACAGTTTTGAATATAATATGAAATATCCATAAAATACACCAATCAGCCATAACATTATGAGCACTGACCGGTGAAATTAATAACACTGATTACCTGGTTATCATGGCTCCTGTCAGTGGGTGGGATATATTAGGCAGCAAGTGAACATTGTGTCCTCAAAGTTGATGAGTTAGAAGCAAGAATGGGCAGCGTGAGGATTTGTGTGACTTTGACAAGGGCCAAATTGTGATGGCTAGACAACTTGGTCATAGCATCTCCAAAACTGCAGCTCTTGTGGGGTGTTCCTGGTGTGCAGAGGTCAGTACCTATCAAAAGTGGTCCAAGGAAGGAAAAGCGGAACCGGAGACAGGGTCATGGGTGGCCAAGGCTCATTGATGCACGTGGGGAGCGAAGGCTGGCCCGTGTGGTCCAACAGACAAGCTACTGTAGCTCAAACTGCTAAAAAAGTTAAAGCTGGTTCTGATAGAATGGTGTCAGAACACACAGTGCATCACAGTTTGTTGAAATGGGGCTGCATAACATTATGACCTCCAGGGTGCCCAGGTGTTCAGAATGTTAAGGCTAATCGATGTATGTCACTTAGTCAAGGGTCAACAGTTTAATAAATGATAGCAAATGGGTCCCTTAAGGAAGAAAAATGGGAACCTCTGCTATAAATGTTTGCTTTGCATACTTCAAGTCTGTCAGAAGACTACAATGCAATGTACAGTGAAAGTTATTGGTGTTTGTAATTGCCCTGCCTGTCCTTATGCTATTCCAATGTTAAAGGGGGACAAAATCCACAGTCCTTGTCTGTAAGTTTAAACTAAGCTGACATGAGGCCTCAGGAGTAGCTGTTAAATCAGGGTGCTATCTTACAAAGTTTTAATACAAAATGTATCCTTTCTGTTATTGTGCCTCCCCTGTGGCTCACCAAGGAAACACTTAGTGGGGTAACACAAAGAAGGAATTCTGCATTACAATGACTTTGGAAGATAATCACCAACTCAGACAGCATTTTAAACAGAATGAGGCCTGTGGATTTTCTTCCCTGTTACTTGAAATCAAGTCAGGAAAAGTTCCCTCAAAGCTAGTATGGAGAGGAGGAATGATTACAGCTCTTAACCCTTTCAACGTACAGGGGATTATGAGTATCATATTAAGATTCTTCATATGAACCTATCCTTTAAAAACACTGAGGAGCTATATTGTTGCAAGTCAGTTTGTGACACATAGCACAGAGGCACATGTGTGGGTGAAGACATGCAGAAACATGTAATTATGCTGAAAGAAGCCTTTTGTCCTACCTGCCCTGGGGACAGAGTGCAACACTGTTTATCACAGCAGATCACTGCTGTTTTCAGTATATATATACCCACTAGGGCTGGGCCATAAATCGATTTTATCGATTAATTCGAATTCGTAGTTAAACACGATTTATTTTTAGTTAAAATCGTTTTTCTCTTGAACTTCCACAACACCGGTGCTCCCTTTGGGCTCCCGTAGGTCAGAGTGCGCTGATCTCTCCCCCCGCCTCTCCACAGATAAACACAACACGGCAGCAAGCCAGGATGAGCTTACCTCAAAAAAGGCACCACGTCGTCGTTGTTTGGAACTGGTTTGGTTTTGTGGCGTCCGACAGCAAACAAACCACGACCCACTGCAAAGTTTGTTTGAAAGCTGTTGCAACCAAAGGTAGCAGTACGACCAATTTATTCCAGCACCTCAAGCAGAGGCATGCAGCCGAGTGGGAGAAATGTTGCTCTCTGCGAGATATACAGGACCGCAGCCCACAAGCACCCGCTTAAAAACAGTCTACAAAAAAATCGATTAAAATCGTAAATCGGGTTTGGTGTGAAACAATCAGAGATTTTATTTTTAAGCCATATCGCCCAGCCCTAATATACACCGAACAAAATTATAAATGCAACACTTTTGTTTTTGCCCCCATTCATCATGAGCTGAACTCAAAGATGTAAGACTTTCTCAATGTACACAAAAGGCCTATTTCTCTCAAATATTGTTCATAAATCTGTCAAAATCTGTGTTAGTGAGCACTTCTCCTTTGCCGAGATAATCCATCCACCTCACAGGTGTGGCATATCAAGATGCTGATCAGACATGAATGACTGATTTTTTTTTAAATTAACAAAAAGAAAAGTTAACACGTATCCCTGCAGTACTCTGAAAGTACTGTAGGGGTACATGTATGGCTATTTCAGAAACACTGTTGTATACAATATGATAAAATTCTGCACAAGCGAAAAAGTAATGTTGGTGTTACAAACTGATCTCACCCTAAATGACACACGAAAGAAGAACCATAAGCAGTTCCACACGGCAGGGTTTACAGAATTTAATTTACCGGATCAGTAGAACTAGTACTAGTGGTAGTTTGGATAAATTGCATCCCTACTGAAGATGAGGTTATCAGCTAGGTGATGAGCTATCTCTTCCTCGTCTGGCTTTCTGTGCCGCATGCAGATATTTGGATCTGGATCATCATCCCCCAGGAGATTAAGCGTCTCCCTCTCTCCCTAGTTTGCATTCTGTCGTTTCTCTCTCTCCCTCCATGTGTGAATGTTGTGCGTGACTCTTCTGTGTTGGTGTGGCCTGACCTCTTTCCAGGTCTCCACAGTGGAGAGGAGGTCATGTGGCTCACCTATTTGCAACACCTGAAGTTGCTCAAAGGATACATTTTTCACAATCTACATGTCATAATTTGTATATATATATATATTTTTTTTTTTTTTGTCTATTTGTACGTCTTTCCTGTCCATTCTGGGAGAGAGATCCCTCTTCTGTTGCCCTTATTGAAGTTTCTTCCATTTTTTACACAGTTAAAGTTTTAAGGGCAAGTTTTTCCTTATCTAAACCGAGAACAAGAACAGAGGATGTTGTATGCTGTACAGATTGTAAAATCCCTGAGGCAAAATGTGATTTGTGATTTTAAATTATATAAATAAAATTGGCATTGACATCAACTAATTATTATAATTAATTGTAACCAGGTTCACAATTAACCCTTCATTTTTGTTATGGACTGATTATTGATGAGAGTCCCGCCCTGAACACATCTACATGACAATATTCAGATATAGTGAGAGCGCCACCTAGTGGCAACAGGAAATATCCGGTTTTATAATTTCATGTTCTACTCCTAGCAGGATGATCAGATCCAGCTGAAATTTACTTATAAAATGCAAAACTCATTGTTTATGGTATGTGATGAATGTGGTAAGTGGGCGTGTCTGTGGCATGGCGTGAAATTTTTCTACAACACATGTACAACATATTATTATTATTATTATTATTATATACTGTTATTAACAATAACACTACCATCATATCATCAGTACTATTGCCACCATCTTGCAACTACAACTTCTTTGCACCTTGCCTACCTATTATCTTTTTTATCTTTTCTAAGTATTTTATTCTATTGTTGTATTTTATTCTATTGTATTTCATTGTAGTTAAATGTACCTGGCTGCTATGACGACCCAATTTCCCTTCAGGGATCAATAAAGTTTATCTATCTATCTATCCATCTATCAAAACACAAGTTTGCTATAACTTGAGTTTACATTGTCCATTGGGCTTAAAACTTCACTTGTCTGATAAGAGTCCCGCCCTGAAAACATCTATGTGATAATATTCAGATATAGTGAGAGCGCCGCCTACTGGCAACAGGAAGTAAGCGCAGCGTTCGATCTGATTTACGTGAAATTTTCATGTTGTGGTCCGCACGTGTTACGACGTTACGTGACGCGGCTGCTACTAGTTACTATTATTACTATTGTCACTGCTCGTTGTCCCCCATCATTGCTGCTGTCGTCGTCGTCATCTTCTTCATGTTCATCATCTGTCTGTCTCTGTCTCTGTCTCTGTCTCTCTCTCACCCCAACTGGTCAAGGCAGACGACCACTCACCTATAGCCGAAGGGTCTGTCCTAAGTTTCTGCCTCTTAACAGGCAGTTTTTCCTTGCCCCCGTCGCCAAGTGCTTGCTCATGGTGGTACTGTTGGGTCTCTGTAAATAATGTTATAAGGAGTTCGGTCTAGACCTGCCCTATTTGAAAAGTGTCCTGAGATAACTTCTGTTATGAATTGGCGCTATACAAATAACATTGAATTGAATTGAATTGAATTGAATTATTCCAAGGGGGGGGGGCTTCCTCTCCAGTCACAGCATTTCAGTCCTGGGAACACAAAGGCACCCATGGACTAGTTTGGCGCTTCTTTGTGGGAACACAGGAATTCCAGGGGCACGCTAAAGCAGGGTTTTTCCCTGCTGCCGTCTGAGCATGAGCAGAGCAGGCGTTGTTGTCAGGGACACACAACAATGCTCATTGCCAAACACAGTTATATTATGCCCTGACCTTAATTTGCTACATTTATGTTTTGTTCTCGTTTTTGCTTCATGGTTTTATATAACTTAGTACAAAGTTCAAGTACAAGTTGTAACAAAAGGAACAGGTCCTTGGAGAAAGACACAACTATCTCTGTGGTTCAGCATGTCTTTGCCAATGTGTGTTAGCCAGGGCAGGGATGTCAACAGCAGCTGGCTGTTAATTGCTCTCCACAAAAGGACCAACCACTGTTGTCTTGGTGCCCCACTCTCTGCCTGTTTAGTTTTTTTCTTTCCCCGCCCTTCAAACTATGTGTTTGTGTCTGAAACACAGTTGTTCAGACTAATCGGCATCCTATGACGAACTACTGGCAGCTATGGCATGAGCTATGGGCGTGAATTAACACTTGGTGTATGACGATGTGTGTGAGTTGTTGACGATGTGACTGGTTGGTTTAAAACAACAATGCCGACTGAGGTTAGCGTAGATGCTGTTAGCATCAGTTATATGCAATGCCTTAATTGGACCAAAAAAGGTGCTAGTACCATAATTCAGCACAATCCTAACCCTAAACCCATAACCGTAATCCATATTCATTTGGCATTTTTTAACAAAGACATTTTCAGTGCTGTTTTCTTAGCATTATGATAGTTGTGTTTACACAGAGACACAGTTACGCAGGCATTTAGGAGTACCTCACCAGCATTGCTCTACGCAGGGTTTTTAGAAATAATGAGGTCCAAAAACTGAACTTGCAAGAGGGATTTTAGGGCATGCATTAAAGCATTAAAGTAGTTATTTTTAGGTAACTGTTTCACAACTTTTATTATTTATTGATATCTCTCTTGAAGGTTACGGCCATGCTCAACAGAAGTGGTGGTACTCAATTAGAAGTAATGGTACTCATGTGGACAAAACTCAGAAGTGCCAGTACTCAGTACTGGTGAGCCCATTTCAGACACTGTATTATCAAAGCTGGGGGGTATTTCTTCATTGAAAAAAGAGCAAAAAAATGGCACTGAAGCCTTTTCTCCATGTAAAAGATGTTTTCTCTCCTCTTCCAACTGACTTCAATAAGAGTTTGACTACGTTATATGGTTTGTTGATAGACAGATGGTTCATCTAGAGTATTTTTTTGAAAGTTCCTACACTTTTCCTAACAGTTTCCAAGGACGACTTCCTACATGCTTCTGTGTAACAAACAATCTGCTGCAGTCAGGTAGGAAAGGAGGAAAAATTCTCAATTCTAAATGATAAATACAAAGTCTCTCTATATAGTTGTCATAATGAACCTGCAGAATTATTTTTTGATTTTTGACACTTAAAATTTTTACCAGCAATGGCATTTCTCCATCACACTTTTTTTGTTACCCGAGACTACCTTAGTTAGGGCAATGGCATCAATAACGTTTGTAATTCTAGAACTGAAATTATCTACAAGATCATAGACTGAGATCTGAGCAGTAGTGACATGCAAATAACTTCCAAAATGACCAAATTAGTTTAACATCTGCAGACTAATTTGTGGAAGAGAAATCCTGAGTGAATAATTCACTCATGTTTTCAGTAGCATACTATTTACTGATTACCTCTGATTGGACATTTGTGTTCTTTAGTGCTGTTTTACTGGGGGTCGTCAACATGAATGTAAGAATAACTGACAATAATTACACAGTCAAAGTCAATGCAGATGATAGACAGAAGTTCAGCCATTTAAGAAGTTGAACGGTCTTTAGGTGGAAACCTGATATCAACATTATTTATAAAAAAGCAAATTTCCCATAAGCCATCTGTTTACACAATTTGTTAGGGTTGACACATTAAGAACTTATCTTTGTTATCTTGGTCTAGCAATCAAGCAATCAAGATTCTGCTTGATAATTAAATCCTTAATTGAAATGATTTGCCTGCCAAAGGCATGTGTAATAAGAGGCGCTGTAAATCACCTCGGTACTGTATTCACTGTTGTCAAACTGGCCTCCATCAGTCTCAGAGGCTGGGTTCGATCTGTGTTCACTGTTTTTGCTGATGCCCAGGATGCTTGCTCTCATCAATGGACTACGAGCACAGGTCTATCACAATAATTATGTTATGGACTTATCATAAAAAATAGAACATGTTATTAGTGCCTGTCACGATATTAACTTTTCCATCATGATGCCAAAAGAAACAGCAAGGTTGTCACTACCATCATTATATTCCTGTTAAAGGAAGAAAATTTCATTTTTGGAATAATCGTGAATATCCTCTCAAGTGACATGTAAAAGCTGTCTAGCTCACTACTGTACAGTCCTTTATTGATTTCCTAATTTATTTTGAACAAGGGGGAGCCCACATCTTTCATCAGTTATTCCAAAATCCAAAGGCTTTCACCATGGCTGAAGGCTCAGCTTCCCCGTTGTATGGACCACAAAAAAAGCTATTGAGATAGAGAGATGATGTTTCTATCTGTCCTATTTGTGATGCAATTTATTTCTCAACAAATGTGAGGTCGGTAGAGGAAGTTTTTGTGGCATTTTAAGAATTCTAAGTATTTTTTGATTATTATCGCAATAATATCTGGAATCACAATTATTTTGGGCAGGATAGTCGTGAATTTTTATTTATTTTTAAATACATTTTTGTTTATTTTTAATCTCTGTTTACCATCAGCCTGTAAACAACGCCATGTTTGCCATCAGAAACGTTCTCCACCTTGGCTTCAGGTATATATGCCTGAGCTTTTGGCACAAGGGAACTCACTTTCTCTGCTCGTATTCTTCTCCATCTCCCCCATTGTGACCCACTCAGTTCGGCTCAGCTCACAGAGCTCTGTGCTGCAGTACAAAAAGTATCACACCAAACCAACACGTTGTAGATTCAGTCAGAATAGACGGGAAAATCTGGAAATACTCAAAACTTGCTCTTAATAATTCAAAATTCTTACTCTATTACAGTTTGATAAACGGAAATATGCCTTTAAGCCAAAGCTCTCAAATGAGGAAAACTGGGTCACCAGGCAGTGGATGCCCCATGGGAATGTGGACTGTGTGAATGGGATCAGCACAGCAAAAGGAGTGAGACTAAAGAGATTTGAGACAGGGGTAACTGGACCTTCTACTTGTCAAACAAGACTGGGGGTTAGAAAGGAGGGTGGAACAACACTGCCTACTGCTTATTCATGGCCACCTGCTACAACGCCAGGCTCTCTAGATTCTCCATCTGGGGAAAATCTAGTGAAAATCCAACCAATGAGGGCAGTCTAGGAAAAGGCAGTCCCCATCATCTGACTAACCACCAACCCAAACCTAATGGGGCAAAGGTTGAGATCTGAATAATAGTGACATGCAAATCACTTCCAAAATTACCAAATTAGTTTAACATCTGCAGACTAATTTGTGGAAGAGAAATCCTGAGTGAATAATTCACTCGTGTTTTCAGTAGCATACTATTTACTGATTAAACAACACCATTTTTGCCATCAGAAACACTCTCCACCTTGGCTTCAGGTATATATGCCTGAGCTTTTGGCACAAGGGAACTCACTTTCTCTGCTCGTATTCTTCTCCATCTCCCTCATTGTGACTCACTCAGTTTGGCTCAGCTCACAGAGCTCTGTGCTGCAGTACAAAACGTATCACACCAAACCAACACGTTGTAGATTCAAAATAAGGGGTAAAAGACACTTCTATGTCACAATGAACTATCAACATAAACAGTCAGTCAGAATAGACGAGAAAATCTGGAAATACTCAAAACTTGCTCTTAATAATTCAAAATTCTTACTCTATTACAGCTTGATAAACGGAAATATGCCTTTAAGCCAAAGCTCTCAGATGAGGAAAACTGGGTCACCAGGCAGTGGATGCCCCATGGGAATGTGGACTGTGTGAATGGGATCAGCACAGCAAAAGGAGTGAGACTAAAGAGATTTGAGACAGGGGTAACTGGACCTTCTACTTGTCAAACAAGACTGGAGGTTAGAAAGGAGGGTGGAACAACACTGCCTACTGCTTATTCATGGCCGCCTGCTACAACCCCAGGCTCTCTAGACTCTCCATCTGGGGAAAATCTAGTGAAAATCCAACCAATGAGGGCAGGCTCAGGAAAAGGCAGTCCCCATCATCTGACTAACCACCAACCCAAACCTAATGGGGCAAACGTCAAAGGACAAGAAAGTTGAGGGGCAGAGGAATCTCAAGTACAGAGTCTGCTGAATGAGCACTATCTGAGGAATTCTCACACAAGCCAATCAGATCTTTTTTACTTTGTGAAATAAATTGTTGATGTACCTGTACAGATAGCAGATGGAAAACATTAAGCTTATATGCTACATTATGCTAGAGTAAAAACAGGATATTTTGACAAGACTAAGATGAAGATTCCATGTATGATTACAATAAACTGAAGACCCTTTCAACTATTACAGCAGAATTTATGGTTTCACAATTACAGCAATGTCATGTGTAGATTACATGGTTTACTTCACCACACAAACAATATTTCTAGAATTCTCCATAACAATTTTTTTCCAGAAAAAGAGAAAATCAGACCGTCCAAAAGACAAGCCAAAAAGGAGCTATCAGCTCAGATCAGATTAAGCTGGATGAGGTGGTAAAGCAGCGTGGGGATCATGGGAGTTGTTGTCTTCACCACCATTGCCGTCATTGCAGTCAGCTTCTCCAGTTAAGATTCCTTCAGTGTTCATGGTTCAGGAGGTTTCTAATTGGTTTTCTACCAATTATCCACAGAGGTCTCCTCCTCTCCAAAACAAACAGACCTGCTGATTAAAACCACTAAAAACACTGAATAAAGCAGTTCCACCTTAAAAATAATAGCTAATGTCGCTAACATCTGATAAGTCAACTAACTGTAATAACTATTTCATGTCAAAATGACAAGGTCAAGGACAAGGAAAAAGGTCTATTAGATGAGCCTGACCTCTGCCTGCACTGAAACTTTCCCTCAGAAAGGGTGTTTTGAAGCAGCTTTATTTTCTCATCACAAATACGTAAACGAAATAATTCAAAGCACAAACTATTCCTATATATTGGTTAATGCTATGCTAATCAGCCACAAGTTGATTAATTAATTAGTTGACTAATGTATGTAAAATTGCCAGACTTTTGAAACGAGCCACAACTTAAAGGCGGGGTTCCCACTCTTTTCATTTTCCAGGACATTTTCTAGGAGTTTTTATTAACAATACAGTTTTATAATTTACTGATAGGTCCAGTATTGAAACAGCTAACCCCGATTTTATTCCTCTTTTTTTTTTAATAATCAGATTTTATTTTATTTTCTGAATTTACATAACAATGCATTTACAGTCATGTGAAAAAATTAAAAGACACCCCATTGAATATTCAGTTATTCATTAAGAAATGTTCACATATCGATGTCTAATCTTGTTTTTATTTATTTCTGGAAAAGAAAGTGATCTAATTGCAGGTAAACAGCAAAAAATAACATTGTTTTACTCATTAAAACAAAAGACATCAACATAACTGCATATTCTAACTGAGGAAAAAGTTAGGACACCCTACCCCCTAATACCTAGTGTTACCCCCTTTGGCTGAAATAACTTCAGTGAGACGCTTCTTGTAACCCTCTACCAGTCTCTGAGATCGGTCTGAGGAAGGTTTGCCCCACTTCTCAATGCAGAATGCTTTAACATGTGTGATGTTTGAGGGGTTTCTTGCATGTACAGCCCGTTTCAAGTCACCCCACAGCATCTCAATGGGATTAAGATCTGGGCTTTGACTGGGCCATTCCAGGACTCTCCATTTCTTAGTTTTCAGCCAGTCCTTGGTGGATTTACTGGTATGTTTAGGGTCATGTTGCAGGGTCCAGTTCTGCTTCAGCTTTAATTTCCTTACAGATGGTCTCACATGTTGCTCAAGCACCCTCTGATACACTGTAGAATTCATGATGGATTCTATGATGGTGAGCTGGCCAGGTCCTGCTGCAGCAAAGCATCCCCAAACCATGACACTTCCACCTCCATGCTTCACAGTTGGTATGAGGTTCTTTTCCTGGAACGCTGTAATTGGTGGGTGCCAAACATGTTCTCTGTTCTGGTTTCCAAATAATACAATTTTAGACTCATCTGTCCAAAGAACATTATTCCAGAAGTCCTGTTCTTTGTCTACGTTCTCTGTGGCAAACTTCAGTCTGGCCTTAATGTTTCTCTTGGAGAGTAAAGGTTTCCTCCTTGCACACCTCCCGTGTAAATTAAACTTGTGCAGTCTCTGTCTGATTGTTGAGGCATGCACTTGGACGCAACTCGCTTGGACGGCCAGACCTGGGCATGTTGGCAGTTGTTTTGAATGTCCTCTACTTGTACACTATTTTCCGGACAGTGGAATGGCTGATTTCAAACTCTTTTGAGATCTTTTTAAATCCCTTACCAGACTCATAAGCTGCAACAATCTTCTTTCTGAAGGCCTCAGACAGGTCTTTCAATCTCACCATGGTGTTCACTCTCACGTCAACAGTCAGGAGCAAACCAAACTGAATGTCTGAGGTTTAAATAGGGCAAGCCTCCTTCAAAATGCTGAGTAACAATGTTCTAATCATGTGCACCTGATGTGATACACCTGTGTGTGATTTCAGCCATTTTAAGTGGGAAAAAATGTGGGGGTGTCCTTATTTATTCCTCACCAGAAATTTATTTTATTACATTTTACAGAAAGTTTTAAAAAGTATTTTCTTCAGTTTTACTTGTTTAGTTATATAACTTGAATCTCTCAGTATTGTTAAAATTCATATTAAATATCCATGTGTCTAAATATGTTAAAAAACACATATGTTTTCATAGGGTGTCCTAATGTTTTCACATCACTGTAAGCATACATCATTAAGTAGTGGTCTGAGCTAGAGGAGAAAATGAATAAGCAAAATTCAAATAAAGTAGAAAATGAAAATAAAAGAATAAAACAAGTTTTTTTTAAAAAGGGGAAAAGGGGGGGAACAACAACCTATCAACAAAACAAGAAATATGTGTCCTTGTGTACCTATTAAGAAATATTTCTTATCACCGGTCTGCTCAGTCTGGCACCTTCTAAGCCATTGTTTCCCCTCTGGATAATTTCAATTAGATCCTTAGGCAGGTAATCTATTAGAGGCTGCCATATGTCCATAAAAGTGTTGTCATTTCCTTTTAATTTGGCACTTAGTCTTTCCATAGGAAAAATTCTAAAAATGTATTTGTACCACTGAGTTACAGTGGGAGGTTTTATTCCTCATTTTTTAATGATGCAGGATTAATAATGAAGTGAACCAGGTTTGTAACAGATAGGTGGTCAGCATTCCTGACACTCCATACTAGCTAGACGTTTTTCTGCAGAGTCTCTAGTGGTTTGGCTACAGTTTCCTACATTCTTTCTCTAACCTAGGTAAGTAAGCAATCTGAGTGAGGGGCTAAAATACTATTAAAATTTTCCAGGAAACAGATTATTTTCAGCATATTTGGTCATTTTAATCAATTTCGTTTTGGTGACTGGAAGACATGTCTGTGACCTTCACAGTTTAACTATTTCTTTTTCTAGAGTCATTCATTGTTTAGCATAATGTAGATGTTTTTTGTAAACAGGCTACCTGATATTATATACAATATTTTACCTTTCAAAAAGGTCAACATTTAGGAGGATCTATTGTCAGAAATGGAATATAATATGCATAGATATGTTTTCGTTAGTGTATAATCACCTGAAAATAAGAATTGTTTTGTTTTTGTTATCTTAGAATGAGCCATTTATGTCTACAGAGGGAGCGGGTCCTCTTCTACAAAGTCTGCCATGTTGAACTGCCATGTTTCTACAGTAGCCCAGAATGGACAAACCAAACACTGGCTCTAGATAAGCCCTTTCACGTTTTTCTCAGGAGATAGAGCAGGTTGTCCACTAGTCAGAAGGTTGGCGGTTCAATGCCCAGCTCCTGCTGCTGCATGTCGAAGTGTCCTTAAGCAAGTCTGCTGTGCATCAGTGTGTGACTGTAAGTGAGTTTCTGTTTATTAGAAATGTTTGCCATCACTGTATGAATGTGGAATGTAGTGTAAAAACATTTTGAGTGGTCTGAAGACTAGAAAGGCACCATACAAGTTCAATCCATTATCATTTAATTAAGATGAGATATTAAGATTCATTTTAATCTAAATTTAGGAAAACTGTCCACAGTATGCATACAGCCTGAGCAAACATCCATCCCTGTAATATCCAACATTATGCTCTCAGTTTATATTCACAACACTGTTATCTATCTAGTTGAATCACAAAAAACTACAGTGTTTTTGTTAATCAATAAAATATCACAAAAAATATTATCGCATTACAATTTTTCCTGCACCCCTAGTAGAAACATGGCGGTTCAGCATGATGGACTGGATAGAAGAGGACCCACTCCTTCTGTAGATAAAAATAGCTAATTCTAAAAGGTAACAAAAACACAATTCTTCAGGTAATTATACATTAATAAAAACATACCTATTCATATTATATTCCATTTCTGCCAATTGATTGGAAAAACACAAACAAATAGACTACACCTGTGTGACATGTCAGAGTCTAATGGGTCGACCCTGGCTGCTTCAGCTGTACCAGGACAGCTCACTCACAGGTCCCTCCTCTGATCACGACACAACACTATATGGACAGAATGTACTGCAAGGAGGACAGAATGCCAGCTAATAGTGCGGAGGGCCTGCAGTGAGCAGTGATGAGTCAGTTTTAATCAGTCACTCACTGACAGCCAGCGCTTCCACCTGGAGGCTCACGTCAGCAGCAGCAGCAGCAGCTTAATCTCATCATAAGCTTCCACTGCTGCGTGTTCATTCACGGCCAATCCCCGCCACTAGCCTACAAGTAAACATGTCGGACCTGTGCTACATGTGTACATGGACACAAAAGAAAGCACCAGCCTTACCGTTTGAACATCGTTTCCATGTCCTTAATCTGTTTGCGGGAGAACTCCTTGAACTCAGTGTAGGGGTTGAAGACGCGGGTCGGTCGCGGGGCAGCGTTGCCCTCATTGATGTCCAGCCTGCGAGTGAGTTTGGCAGACAGCTCAGAGGACGAGTCGCCGCAGGCTTCCTCAGGCTCCTGTGGTGGCGGTTTGGGTCGGACCGGGCTCCGTTCAGGCTCCGGTCTCGGCTCAGCCTCCTGCGCGGCGACCAGCCGCGACTGCAGCTTCCTAGCTAGCTCGTCGGATGCCATGCCGAGGATGCAACGCTGCTTACTGAGGCTGTCGGAGAGAATGGAGCCGGACAACCGCTTTGAGTACCACTGTCAAACTGCATGCGACCCGCCGACGGTACCGCGAACCGGGCTTCCGGTCGCAGATTTTCAAAATAAAGAGTGTCTCTACAAATGTATAGTACTGCTCAAAAACAAAACTCTGAGGGTTCCAAATAAAAAAATGTTTGCCGCCACGTCTGTAGTTTAATTTTCAGTGCCTATCTTTTGCATCAAAACAGTTTAGAAATGCATACGTGTTTCCCCTTTTTCTGTTTAAAAAAAAGAAAATCAGCTAAATGTTGGCTTGAGATAAACCTCATCCAGACGAGGGCGGTAATGCTCTATAAATGGGTCAACTGAAAAGGTCCAGTGTGTACATTTAGGAGGATCTATAGGCAGAAATGGAATTCAATATTCCTAACTATGTATAACTATAAGTGCAGTGGTTCTCAAACTTTTTCATTAATGTACCCCACATTTTTGGTCACTAATTTTTTTATATAAATAGTTACAATTAACAAAAAACACTTAAAGCTACAGTAGGTAATTTTTATATAAATAATTTACAGCATCATATTTGATGAAATTTTCACAACATCCTGACAATAGTACATGATAATCTGTGAAAAAGTTCCACTAGTGGAGGAATTTGCAAGAATCCTTGAACGAAAGCAATTAATCTGACCCAAGAAAGACGGTGGGTCGGTGTCTTGAAGATGGTTGAATGTGTTGATTGATTCCTATCCTGTCTGTTAGACCCCATCCTAACTAGGCTGCTTAAAGAAGTCGTACCCTTAATTGCTACCAAGCTCCTCTCCTGTGGAACCAGCTTCCAGTTTTGGTTCGGGAGGCAGACACCCTCTCCACATTCAAGAGTAGGCTTAAGACGTTCCTCTTTGATAAAGCTTATAGTTAGGGCTGGATCAGGTGAGTCCTGAACTATCCCTTAGTTATGCCGTTATAGGCCTAGACTGCCGGGGATTTCCCATGATGCACTGAGCTCCTCTAATCCTCTCTCTCTCTTTCTGCACTCATTCATGTTCCATTATTGCATGTTACTAACTTCACTTCTTCCCCGGAGTTCTTGTGCTTTCTCGTCTCACAGGTTCTTGTCAATCCTGGTGGAGCCTCCTGCCATGGTCCTGCTAGATTGCCATTGCGAATACTGTTTTTGCTGTGCACCTGTCTGTCTGTCTCTCTCTCTCTCTCTCTCTCTGTCTCTCTCTCTCTCACCCCAACTGGTCAAGACAGACGACCACCCACCTAGAGCCGAAGGATCTGTCCTAGGTTTCTGCCTTTTAACAGGCAGTTTTTCCTTGCCCTTGTTGCCAAGTGCTTGCTCATGGTGGTACTGTTGGGTCTCTGTAAATAATGTTATAAGGAGTTCGGTCTAGACCTGCTCTATTTGAAAAGTGTCCTGAGATAACTTCTGTTATGAATTGGCGCTATATAAATAAAATTGAATTGAATTGAATTGAATTGGTGGGACCATGGGTGCACTCCTGCATGGGTGTTCATGATTATTTCAAGTCAGGAACTATCAAAGACCTTCTCTACTTTGTTTTGAATGTCAAAGATATGGAATATATCTGCAGGTATAATGTGTACAATATTCCATATCCCAGATATGGGCCGGCTCTAGGCATAGGCGATATAGGCAGTTGCCTAGAGCGCCATCTGCTATGCCAGTCATCCTCGAGGGAGAAAAGAAAAAGAAACAATAGTAATTTTCGATGCCCATTGGCGCCCTCCCTTCGTGTTCTGTCTTCAATCTTGTCGATAGTGCTGCAGACTCACTACGATCAACATTAGATTCTATCGCTCCTATATAAAGGAAATTATTAAAACATAGGAAACTAGCACCGTGGTACAACCACCAAACCCGCCAGTTAAAGCAAATAGCTCGGAAATCTGAAAGGAAATGGCGCTCTTCCAAATTATCAGAATATCGCTCAAATTGGCAAAATAATCTTAAAACTTATAGAAAGGCCCTCGTAATGCCAGAGGAGCCTATTACTCAGCACTAATAGAAGAAAATAAGAATAACCCTAGGTTCCTCTTCAGCACTGTAGCCAGGCTGACAGAGAGCCACAGCTTTATTGAGCCACATATCCCCATAAACTTAAGTAGCAACGACTTTATGAGCTTCTTCTATAATAAAATTATTACTATTAGAGAGAAAATTAATCACCAACTGCCATCAACAGTTATCAGCGGCTCTCCAAGTTCAGGGACTTTTGCTAATGTAAACTTAGATATATATTTAGACTGTTTTCCCGCTATCGATCATCAGTTAACTTCAATAATTTCTTCATCGAAGCCATCAACCTGTCTATTAGACCCGATCCCAACTAGACTGCTTAAAGAAGTTGTTCCCTTAATTGGCACTTCTTTACTGGATATGATTAATCTTTCTTTATTATCAGGATATGTACCACAGTCCTTTAAAATAGCTGTAATTAAACCCCTTCTTAAAAAGCCCACTCTTGATCCAGGGGTTTTAGCCAACTATAGAACAATCTCTAACCTCCCCTTCCTCTCTAAGATTCTGGAGAAAGTAGTCGCCAAAGAGTTGTGTGACTTTCTACATAACAATAGTTTATTTGAGGATTTTCAGTCAGGATTTAGATTTCATCATAGCACAGAGACAGCTCTGGTTAAAGTTAATAATGACCTTGTGATTGCTTCAGACAATGGACTTGTACTTGTAGAATTAGATCTTAGTGCTGCATTTGACACCATTGACCATAATATTCTTTGACAGAGACTTGAGCATCAAATTGGCATTAAAGGAACCGCACTAAGCTGGTTTAAGTCATACTTATCAGATCGTTCGCAGTTTGTACATGTTAACGATGAATCTTCAATAAATACTACAGTTAGTCATGGAGTTCCACAAGGTTCTGTACTTGGACCAATACTATTTACTTTATATATGCTCCTTTTAGGCAACATTATTAGGAATCACTCCATTAACTTTCACTGTTATGCAGATGATACACAGTTATACCTATCGATCAAGCCCGATCTAAATTACAAACATGTCTTAAGGACATAAAATCCTGGATGAGCTGCAATTTTCTGATGTTAAACTCAGAAAAAAACGAAATTCTTGTTCTTGGCCCCAAAAACCTTAGAGACTCACTGTCTAAAGATATAGTTACCCTAGATGGCATTACCTTGGCCTCTAGCACCACTGTCAGGAATCTTGGAGTTATCTTTGATCAGGATTTGTCTTTTAACTCCCACATGAAGCAAACCTCTAGGACTGCCTTCTTTCATTTACGTAATATTACAAAAATTAGACACATTCTATCACAGACAGATGCAGAAAAACTAATCCATGCATTTGTTACTTCAAGGCTGGATTACTGCAACTCTTTATTATCAGGTTGCCCCAATAAGTCCATTAAAACACTCCAATTAATTCAGAACGCTGCAGCACGAGTACTGACAGGAACTAGAAAAAGAGATCACATCTCTCCTGTACTAGTTTCTCTGCATTGGCTCCCTGTAAAATTTAGAATAGAATTGAAAATCCTCCTCCTCACCTATAAAGCTCTTCATGGTCAGGCCCCTTCATATCTTAAAGAGCTCATAGTACCCTATTACCCTACTAGAACACTACGTTCTCTGAATGCTGGGCTACTTGTGGCTCCTATAGTCTCTAAAAGTAGAACAGGAGCCAGAGCCTTCAGTTACCAAGCTCCTCTCCTGTGGAACCAGCTTCCAGTTCGGGAGGCAGACACCCTCTCCACATTCAAGAGTAGGCTTAAGACATTCCTCTTTGATAAAGCTTATAGTTAGGGCTGGATCAGGTGAGTCCTGAACCATCTCTTAGTTATGCTGCTATAGGTCTAGACTGTCGGGGGATTTCCCATGGTGCACTGAGCTCCTCTCTTCCTCTCTCTTTCTGCAGTCATTCATGTTCCATTAATGCATGTTACTAACTTCACTTCATACTGCTGTTACCTGACTTTTCCTAAAAGTATCTGTATTTTAATTTAGAATAGTTTTTATATAAATTGGGAGGGAGGGGGGAGGGTAATCTCGCCTAGGGCACCAAATGGGCATACAGTGTGCAAAGATCATCACAACTCCAAAATGTTGAAATTGTGGGGGAAGTTTGGAGAGTTCTGCCACTTTGTCAAAGCAAAACAAGAGAGATTAATCATGCCATGCTGTCATTAAACAAATGCAGAAGTGAAAGGCAACGTCTTCAGTGAGTTGTCAGATCTGACCTTTTTAACTTTCTCTTCTACTTTTTCATTTTGAAATGAATTTCAAACCTATTGGTAGAGTAATCCTAAAAATTCTCCACCCAATAGGACTGTATAGAGCATTGTTTCTCTAATTCGGGTTACTTTGGAGTACTGCAGGGTTTTTTTTAACATCTTTAAATGTTAATTTAAAATATATCAGGAGAATCAACGGGGTGGCAGAAATATATGCTGGGATTTGTTTGTAACAAATTTAATAAATTCAATAAATAAATAATTATAATTAATCTAATGTGTTAAATTTGACACCAAACTGGGGTGGCAGCTGGGGTGGTCACCACTTCTAGATCCGCCCCTATTGTGCGCTGGTCAGTTTAAAAGGGTGTATCTTATTAAAAAAAGGTTTGAGAATCTGTTGAGGGCAGCATTACGCTTTTAGTGTACAGCTTTCCGGAAATTCATTAGAAGAAGAATACCACTCTTTTATTCTGAAATAGTACTTCCGGTCGCCCTAAACGGTAGCGGAACTGTGAATGGAACATAGGGAACATTTGAGACACTGTTGACATTAACGTTAGTACAGGTCGAGACAACGATAATGGAAGTCACAGAATGAATGAACGTAAATAAGTCAACCTCAGTGGGAGAGAAGGACACAGGACGATATATCTTCGGTATGTAACGGTAGTTTTATTTTCCATGACATGAGGTTTCATTTTTAGTTTGCATGAATATTAATTAACTGTTCACTGTAGCTAGTTCAAACTCTGACACTGACATATGTACGCTAGCTGGCAGGCTAACGTTAACGTTACTCTGGTTGACTGCACTAACATATTTCGCTATATTCACGGAACGGAATATGCACGTATAACATATAACGTTAAACTAATGGTATTGGACCAAAGGGAAGCGTTTTGGGTTTGCATTTAGAAACAGACAATTCATCAGTTAAAACTTAGGCGGGACTCTCAGTTGGCTGTCGTTTTACACATGACTGTTGTTACACTTCTGCCGTGGCAGATTTGCAAATGCACACATTCACAAATCTCAGTACATATTTACAGATTAATTTACACATTTACAAATCTGATTTTGATTGATTGTAATGTATAGTGATCCTAGTTCAGGGTTCCCAGGATTCTGGAAAGCCTGGCAAAACTGGACATTTAAAGACTAGTTTTCCAGTCGTGCAAACACCTGTGAATTTATTTGTATATGTGCCCCTCAGGTTGCCTATGTAAACTTAATGGCGTATTGCTCATGGTAGTACTGTTGGGTCTCTGTAAATGTAATTAGGAGTTCGGTCTAGACCTGCTCAATTTGAAAAGTGTCCTGAGATAACTTCTGTTATGAATTGGCACTATACAAATAACATTTAATTTAATTTAATTATTTAGTTTGAAAGTCGACAGTTGGTAGGATAAGATGTACAGTACACACTTGAAACTGCTTTACCAGATGCAGTGTGGAATTGACTTGCAGTGATTTTTCCAGCATCAAGTACAATTTTTCCCGAGGTATGAGCAAAATTCTCATATCTACAATACAGCATCACATTTCTCATTGCCGCAGTTGATAAATAAATATACAGTGGTGTCAATTGTACACTGTGTGCAATGAACACTTTAACTTTCTAAAAGATTAACATAACCAACTAATCTATTATTACTGTACTACAAAGTGCTGTCTTGTATTGTCAAGAAAAACTCCTGCAGATGTCTGGAAAATTATTTGTCAAAAAAAGCAAGAACTCTAACCTCTAACCACTAACACTAACCTAAAAAATATAAAGGAAATTCCTTAAGACAAAATCCTCTCAAACTGGGGCTTTATGGTCTAATGTGCGTCTATTATGGGGGTCCCTGACATGAAGAGGTTTGGGAACCCCATTTGGGACTAAATCAGTGGTTGCCAACCTTTTCCCCTAAAGGAGTTTTCTGTCACTGAATAAACTGATGACCCCTGACTAAGTGACATATTTGATGGATATTTCATGTTAGTCGACCAATTGTTGCACGTTTCAGATATTAATTTAAATATTTAAAGTGATATATTGTAACAGCTGTTAAATGACAACAGAAATGGCGTTAAAGGGGAACTTGGCAACTCTAGCCATTTCTTCGCTGGTTTTCACTTTTGTCGTCGCATGTTCTCAACGAGCTCCCCCTATAGCTCTGGGACGTATATTTCAAAACACTGTCGTAAAAAAACTCACTTGCGGCACCCTCCTGCCCCTTTCTACCACTGCTAATGTGCATTTGTTGCCGGGCAACTTTTTCGTGTGGAGCAATGTCTACCGAGGTGGGTAATACATTCATCGTCGCTTGTTCTTATAGCCAGCGTGGCTAACCGGTATTGAGGGGGGCGTGTGTGTTTATGTGGAATTGCCGTAAAGCAGTTTGTGTTTCTCGCTTCTCACGATACTTCCTATTTCCAACTTAACGGAACGGTAGTCCCAAAGTTGCAAGGTTGGTTTCCGCCTGGGGACGCTAGGGGGAGCAGGGAACGTCACCATTAACACCGGAACAGGCCATTTAACCATCCAAATGATTTCTAAACGGGTTTATTAAGTTGAAATAGTTGCCAAATTCCCCTTTAATGTTAACATTGTTTTTGCGACTATCCAACTAATTAAAAGGGTCGACTAAGACTCTTTTCGATTAATGGTTAAGTCGACTACTGACAATAAACCCAAGTAGTGAACACAATAACTTGCAGGAAATCTGTATAAAACGTATTTCTTGTGAATGTTGCGTCAGAGATGAGTTTTCCTTTTTTGAACTTTTTAAACAATTCTCTCTTTATTATGTGATTATTATTATTCATTAAAAAACAATCATACATAATTCATAGTTGACTAAATATCCGCATCAGCCATTGAAAAGCCCATATTGGTTGACTAAATGGATTTGCTAACAAATTAGAAGCATACTTTAGACAAGAGGATAGAAGGATGCTCCTTTCGTCGTTCAGTAGACCTTGAGCAGGTATGTGCATCATCTCATCTCTTGCACATTCATTTGCATCCCCATGTGCATGCATGAGATACAAACAAAACTGCAAACCACTCATCAATCAACACCTTGTTCCATAGAGCTACAAGCTGTCAGAAACTCTACTGTGAAGTTCTTTTTTGCACAAGTTGTCTGATTTTGCATGTTTTTCACAGAACGCCCGCCCCGCCGTTAAAGAGGCAGCAGAACAGAAAGATGAGCTCACTGCACAGGTTGGTGATAAACTGTTATGGTTATGATGGTGAGGCTCAAAAGTCACCTGTGTTCCAAATGATGTGGTTGTGGGATGCATTTTCTGCTGACCTTTTCTCACAGTCTGATGAGATACAATATGGGGTAGCTACGCTTGTAGTTGTCAGAGACAAAAGGAGGTAATACATACATTGGGCGGCTGTGGCTCAGAGGCAGAGCGGGTCGTCCACTAATCAGAAGGTTGTTGGCTCAATCAACGGCTCCTCCCGCCACGTGTCCAAGTATCCTTGAGCAAAATAGCGAACCCCGAATTGCATCCTGATGCTGTGCATGAATTAATTACTGTTCGATGGACTTTGACTGAATGTGTGTGAAAGCGCTTTGAGTGGTCGGAAGACTACAAAGGCGCATACAAGTACAGGTCCATTTACCATTTACATTGCACCCTACATTTCTTCCATTTCCCATAATTCTGTCCGTCTGCTTTGCCTGACACACTGCTACATAGTAATGTAACTCTGGGTTGGTCACTGTTCCTGTGACAGAGTGTGTGTACATGCAGTAACTTGTCTGTCATGACAGGAATATTTTTAGCTAATCTTTCAATAACAGCCCTACTAGGCTCACAGAGCTGTTTTTGTCCTAGCAGCTTAGAGTTCCTTAGATATGTGCGATCATATGTGTCATGTGGCAATGTTTTTGGGTCACAGGTGCAGCGCACCACACTGCTGACCACACTTGATGTTTGGTGTGGTGAACAGAGGTGGGTAATAATGAGCACTTGCCGGAGTAGTTTTAATGCAGCATGCTCTTTACTCTAAGATTTTTAGAGAAAAATCATGACTTGTACATTTGGAACCAATGTTTATTTTTATTGTCGATTAATCTGACGATCATTTTCTTAAGTAATCCATTAGTTATTTTGACCATAAAAGATTTCCTGTTTTGTCCTCTACCCAAAGATATTCAGGTTACAGTCATAGTTAAAAGGATCAATTATAAAAATAATAGTAGACAGCGATTAACTAATCTTGCAGGTCTATCATGCACGTTTAGTTAAAAGGAGACATATTATGCTCCTTTTCAGGTTCATAATTGTATTTGGTGGCTCTACTACAATAGGTTTAGATGTTTTAATGTTCAAAAAACACATTATTTTTCTTATACTGCCTATAGCTGAGCACCTCTTTTCAGCCTCTGTCTGAATCGATCGGTTTTAGCTCCCGTCTCTTTAAGGCCCCCCTCCCGAAAAGCCCAGTCTGCTCTGATTGGTCGGCATTATGACGCAGATGATGCTCCGGCCCCTCCCATTTCCGCCTCGGCGTTGCCGGCAGGTAGATCCTCACTGCTACTGAGCTGCATTTCTACCATCCATATTAATTCAATAACTGCTTCTAAACCAAAAACTTCACCACCGGACATGTTAGAGCGGGAGCCTGACGTGAAATCACGGAGAAATGGAGAAATGAACAACATCAACAATCAGGATTACAGCTTTCTGTGACGTGTTCCTCAGGTATATATATATATATATATAAAACCTCTATCTATCACATAATGTTAGTGTTTATACCTTAATTATGAAAACCAACACAGTGTTTTATGCTTGTCTTTACAGGTACAGTAGTGAGCAGTGACCCACAGTCTACACAGCCTAGTGAAGTTAAACATATTATATGCCTGGAATACTTTATCCTGTATAACATGTCAACATAACTGAAGGAATTACTCATCTAATAAAGTAACTTGTTTATGTGGTTGAAAAACTGCTAAGTAACCAACTGTACTGTACTGTATCCATATTTCATAGTCTGATATTTTAACTTGAAAGTATTATTACCAAAGTTAACCTTCAGATATGTGTAAAAGCTGCAATTTAGTTTGAACCCCAGTAAAAATACTGTATATATACTGAATATTCTATCATTTATATTATATATTGTGATGTCATTTATCTTCCAACATAATAAAGTTTGAATGTGAGACAGTAATGTATTGTGTTATAGGTTTAAATTTCACATTTTCATATTAATAGATGTTACACGAAACCAGGTTTTCAACTTTTGTACATCCAGGAAATCATCATAAAACCTCTGTGAAAAAACATGTTATTTATATAAAACCACACTTATTACTGAATTATTATTATTATTATTATTATTATTATAGTAATTATTGTAGGTGATTTTAATATTCATGTGGATAATAACAATGACAGCCTTAGTAATGCATATCATTAATAGACTCAATTGGCTTCTGTCAGAGTGTAAATAAACCAACTGATTGTTTTAATCACACTCTTGACCTTGTTCTATCATATGGCATTGATATTGAACATTTAATAGTCTTCCCACATAATCCTTTCCTATCTGACTATTATTTAATAACTTTTGAATTCATACTATTAGATTATAAGCCATTAGGCAAAACTTCCTACAGCAGATGTCTATCTGACAGTGCTGTAGCTAAATTTAAGGAGGAGATTCCTTCAGTGTTTAATTCAATGCCATGTCTGAATTTAACAAAGTCCTATAACAACTTTAGTCCCTCTGAAATTGATAATCTTGTCGATAGTGCTACAGGCTCACTACGATCAACATTAGACTCTATCGCTCCTACAAAAAGGAAATTATTAAAACATAGGAGACTAGCACCGTGGTACAACCATCAAACCCGCCAGTTAAAGCAAATAGCTCAAAAATCTGAAAGGAAATGGCGCTCTTCCAAAGTATCAGAATATCGCTCAATTTGCCAAGATAATCTTAAAACTTATAGAAAGGCCCTCCGTAATGCCAGAGGAGCCTATTACTCAGCACTAATAGAAGAAAATAAGAACAACCCTAGGTTCCTCCTCAGCACTGTAGCCAGGCTGACAGAGAGTCACAACTCTATTGAGCCACATATCCCCATAACCTTAAGTAGCAATGACTTCATGAGCTTCTTTTATAATAAAATTATTACTATTAGAGAGAAAATTAATCATCAGCTGCCATCAACAGTTATCAGTAGCTCTCCAAGTTCAGGGACTTTTACCAATTTAAACTCAGATATATATTTGGGCTGTTTTTCTGCTATCGATCTTCATCAGTTAACTTGAATCATTTCTTCATCGAAGCCATCGACCTGTCTATTAGACCCGATCCCAACTAGGCTGCTTAAAGAAGTTGTTCCCTTAATTGGCACTTCTTTACTGGATATGATTAATCTTTCTTTATTATCAGGATATGTACCACAGTCCTTTAAAGTAGCTGTAATTAAACCCCTTCTTAAAAAGCCCACTCTTGACCCAGGGGTTTTAGCCAACTATAGACCAATCTATAACCTCCCCTTCCTCTCTAAGATTCTGGAGAAAGTAGTCGCCAAAGAGTTGTGTGACTTTCTACATAACAGTAGTTTATTTGAGGATTTTCAGTCAGGATTTAGAGTTCATCATAGCACAGAGACAGCTCTGGTTAAAGTTAATAATGACCTTGTGATTGCTTCAGACAATGGACTTCTCTGTACTTGTAGAATTAGATCTTAGTGCTGCATTTGACACCATTGACCATAATATTCTTTTACAGAGACTTGAGCATCAAATTGGCATTAAAGGAACCGCACTAAGCTGTTTTAAGTCATACTTATCAGATCGTTCGCAGTTTGTACATGTTAACGATGAATCTTCAATAAATACTACAGTTAGTCATGAAGTTCCACAAGGTTCTGTACTTGGACCAATACTATTTACTTTATATATGCTCCTTTTAGGCAACATTATTAGGAATCACTTTCACTGTTATGCAGATCATACGCAGTTATACCTATCGATCAAGCCCGATCTAAATTACAAACATGTCTTAAGCACATAAAATCCTGGATGAGCTGCAATTTTCTGATGTTAAACTCAGAAAAAAACGAAATTCTTGTTCTTGGCCCCAAAAACCTTAGAGACTCACTGTCTAAAGATATAGTTACTCTAGATGGCATTACCTTGGCCTCTAGCACCACTGTCAGGAATCTTGGAGTTATCTCCAGGACCTCTAGGACTGCCTTCTTTCATTTACGTAATATTACAAAAATTAGACACATACTATCACAGACAGATGCAAAAAAACTAATCCATGCATTTGTTACTTCAAGGCTGGATTACTGCAACTCTTTATTATCAGGTTGCCCCAATAAGTCCATTAAAACGCTCCAATTAATTCAGAACGCTGCAGCACGAGTACTGACAGGAACTAGAAAAAGAGATCACATCTCTCCTGTACTAGCTTCTCTGCACTGGCTCCCTGTAAAATTTAGAATAGAATTGAAAATCCTCCTCCTCACCTACAAAGCTCTTCATGGTCAGGCCCCTTCATATCTTAAAGAGCTCATAGTACCCTATTACCCCACTAGAACACTACGTTCTCTGAATGCTGGGCTACTTGTGGTTCCTATAGTCAAAAAGTAGAACAGGAGCCAGAGCCTTCAGTTACCAAGCTCCTCTCCTGTGGAACCAGCTTCCAGTTGTGGTTCGGGAGGCAGACACCCTCACCACATTCAAGAGTAGGCTTAAGACATTCCTCTTTGATGAAGCTTATAGTTAGGGCTGGATCAGGTGAGTCCTGAACCATCCCTTAGTTATGCTGCTATAGGCCTAGACTATCAGGGGATTTCCCATGGTGCACTGAGCTCCTCTCTTCCTCTCTCTTTCTGCACTCATTCATGTCCCATTAATGCATGTTACTAACTTCACTTCTTCCTCGGAGTTCTTGTGCTTTCTCGTCTCGCAGGTTCTTATCGATCCTGGTGGAGCCTCCTGCCATGGTCCTGCTAGATTGCCATTGCCAATACTGTTGTTGCTGTGCACCTGTCTGTCTGTCTCTCTTTCTCTCTCTCTCTCACCCCAACTGGTCGAGACAGACGACCACCCACCTAGAGCCGAAGGATCTGTCCTAGGTTTCTGCCTTTTAACAGGCAGTTTTTCCTTGCCCTTGTCGCCAAGTGCTTGCTCATGGTGGTACTGTTGGGTCTCTGTAAATAATGTTATAAAGAGTTCGGTCTAGACCTGCTCTATTTGAAAAGTGTCCTGAGATAACTTCTGTTATGAATTGGCGTTATACAAATAAAATTGAATTGAATTTAAAAATGACCAAAACTCTTCTTAAAAGTAAAACACTTTATTTTTCATTCATATTCCAGTTACACATGTTGCAAGTAACAAAACCATAACTTTAATGTAAACCGTGCAGATCGTGTCCTTCAGGCTGTTCTGATGCAGCAGCTGTCTCTGTCCTCTGATGGGTCCAGGAACACCTGAGCTTCATCAGGTCACCTGTTAAAAAAAAAAAAAAAAAACCTGAGTTACTTGTAAGGCAGCATATATATATATATATATATATATATATATATATATATATATATATATATATATAAATGCAGTGCAAGTACAACAGCTCATTGTGGCTCAAAGTAGTCCTAAGTTATAAAATAAAATAATAAAACAGTGTTTGACTCCACAAAACAGCCTAGTGAGCACATAGTTACACAATATTACTAAACTAATGAATCCCTGCAGTTTGACTATTTCTCTCTCACAGTAGCTCTTTCGTTAACTCCGGTGCACGTAGATCAAGTTCATTTACACACCGTAACACACACACACGGAAAACAACGCAGCTAGCCCCAGCTGGTTAGCACGTTAGCAAGTTACACAAACAGAAAATAATCATTATAACTCACTCCCGGTATTTTGGTAGCTTCTAACGAGGGTTAACGATCACACTGTCCCTCATATTACAACATAAAGTCCAACAGACTCAGTAACTATAGTAACACAGTGACATCACAGAGCTGCTGTGTGCTAATCAAAGCTACAATCCTACCAAACTAATGACCTCCGCTGCTGAATTTATACACAGTACGGTGTCTTCTTCTGATCACAGCTGTACTAATCCACACGGTGAACAGATACTGAGCTACCCAGCAGATATGCAAGTTACAAGTTCAAGGAACATGGAAGATAATTAATAGCCTAATTAGAAAAGGTGGTAAGAACAAAGACTATCCTTCTTACTTCACTAAAAAACATGATGCAACTACAAATAATAAAAAAGAGATAGCTGATGAATTCAATGAATATTTTGTAAATGTGGGACCTAAATTAGCTAATGAGATCAAAGAGCCGAGTGACATCGAAGGCATTAATAGATGTAATAAAAAAAATGAATTCTATGTTTTTAAATGGAGTAAATGAAAATGAAATTTTGGACATTGTAAAGGAATTTAAAAATAAAAAGTCTACGGATTATAATGCCATTGATATGTCAATAGTAAAGAACACTATCGAATTTACTGTCAAACCCCTTACACATATATGCAATCAAACATTCTTAACAGGCATCTATCCAGATAAAATGAAGATAGCAAAAGTTATTCCTCTTTATAAAAATGGAGATAAACATTTGTTTTCCAACTACAGACCAGTTTCTTTACTTCCTCAATTTTCTAAGATTTTAGAAAAGATATTTGTAAAAAGACTTGATAATTTTGTTGAAAAATACAATGTATTAAGTGAGCAACAGCATGGATTTCGAGCCAATAGATCAACCACACTGGCTATAATGGAACTGGTTGAAAAAATGTCTTCATCAATAGACAACAAAGAGTACACAGTGAGGGTATTTATCAACCTTTATTGATACAATAGATCACAAAATATTAATGAGTAAGCTGGAAAATTAGAGGTGTAGCATATTCCTGGCTTGGGGGTACCCCAAGGGTCAGTTCTTTTTGCTGATGACACTAATTTGTTTTGTTCACATAAAGATCTGAATGAGCTTTTAGATAAAGTCGAAAGTGAATTGTATAATTTGAAAAAATGGTTTGATGTGAACAAACTGTCATTGAATTTAAGTAAGACAAAATTCATAGTGTTTGGAAATAAAAAAATCAACAATGAGGTTAAACTCAGGATTGACAAGGTAGAAATAGAGAGAGTGTATGAAAACAAATTCCTGGGTGTAATGATAGACCATAAATTAAACTGGAAACCCCACATAAACTACATTAAATCTAAAATATCAAAATCTATTGCAATACTCTATAAAACTAAGGACATAAATCATTATTAATTTTGTATTCCTCACTCATTCTTCCTTACATTAAATACTGTATCGAGATATGGGGAAATACTTACAAAACTAATACAAATTGCATTTTTTTGTTGCAAAAAAGAGCTATAAGACAGGTAACAAGGTTGAATATACTCTCCCCACCAATATGTTATTCGTGCACTCTCAAAATTTGAAGTTTACAGGTTTGGTTAACTTTAAAACATTACAGTTAATGTATGGAGCACATTGTAAAACACTTCCAGACTGTATCCAAGGGTTATTCACAAAGAGGACAAGCATTTATCCACTGAGGAGAAATTTCATTTTTGAAAGGAAATGGACAAGAACTAATATGAAAAGTAAAAATGTGTCAGTGTATGGAGTAAAATTATGGAATGATTTTGACATTGAATTGAAAGAAAGTAAAAATATGGGTTCATTAAGAAATGATTTAAAACCAAAACATTAGAAAGTTATGTAAGAAGTGAATGTGGGGATTTGAATTTTTGAAACCAGGTATCTGGATATCTCTGTTTTTAGTTTGTTATGAGAACTTAAATTGTTAATTTATTTAACTTTGTCATGTTGAAAAGTCACTGCTTTTTCCTTGCCCTTGTCGCCAAGTAATTACCTTATCTTGCCTTACCTTACCTTACCAAGTGCTTGCTCATGGTGGTACTGTTGGGTCTCTGTAAATAATTTTATAAGGAGTTTGGTCTAGACCTGTTCTATTTGAAAAGTGTCCTGAGATAACTTCTGTTATGAATTGGTGCTATACAAATAAAACTGAATTGAATTGAATTGTTTTGCCTAATAAGATTTAGTAAATTACAGCCTATATGAGCTTCATTTTATTTTCTTAAGAAATGCCTGGTGCCTTCTTGGAAAGAGCCCATCATCATATTGCTTCATATTTTATTAATATGGAGCAGCATTAGAAAAGGCTAAGTTGAGTTACTGGGCGTACATTTGTGTGCTTGCATGAATGTCAGTGCCTTGGAGGTATGTCGGTATACCTGCTACAACCTGCAAACAGCCTGATAGCAGCTCTTCTCTGCCATTAAACCGCCATGTGATGCAGATCTTGGATCAGTTCGAATAAACCACATTGTGAGGACGGTGAGGTGTTGACTGTGGGATTGGAGTGACCTTTATAGGCTGTCTCTGTGGTTTTACGTCCTGTAAAGATTGAACAATGTCAACTGAACCAGCCTGTGTTGTGCTTTGCAGACAGCTGAGTCAGCTGCTCCGAGTATGGAGGTGGAGGAGGAGGGTGGAGGTGTCTCTCTACCCAGCCCCTGGCTTTCACTGCAGCACATACTGCTCCACCACTTCAGAACCAGGTGCCCAACTCAGTTTGTTGCTTTATTGCTATTTGACAATCACTGAAGTAGTTAGTGACCATAGTGTATGTATGAAATATTAGTGGTAGCAGTTGTAGTAACGTTGTTCATCCAGCAATTTGTATTCCATTTCCATAGTTTGTGAAATAGTGAGAGATAGATTTAAAAAGAGTGGTCAAAATGTGTGCAGCAGTGGACAAGATATCCTGACTTTTAGTTACTGGTGTGGGCCAGGCTAAATTTACTGTGTGAGCAAGTGTCGTCCTGGAAAGATTTCTTAAAAAGAGTGGGAACACTGAATGGGCAACTCAGTTTAAACTGATTTCCAAAAGGTCTCCTGTGAACAAAGTTTTTGAAGGAGCACTCCTACAGTTTCATATGTCAAAGTTAGTTTAGTAATCTCTAGAAGTACCACTCATTCTGTGGGAACAACTCTATGATGTATGCGGTTCTGGGGGAGCTTTTGATTTAAAGTTGTGACAGAAAGCCTACGTTACAAACTGGGGGTGTGGAGTTTGAAAGATGTGGGCGTTTACCAAGCAGGATTGCATAATGGGAAATGTAGGATCCAGTGTTTTGAAACTTGACCAATATTAGGGACTAGAAGTCAGAATATCTCAGTCTCTGCTGCTTCGATTTAGAGCTTTCTGTTTGAATCCGTTTTTCACAAGTGCTCCAAATTCAACGTTGATAGATATCTGTTTCAACTCTTTTATCATGTCAGGGAAAATGTAGATAGGTGAGAAAGAAAGCTGGATACATACACTCAAATTCTAAAAATATCCCCTTTCTTTGTTTATAGTAAATCCTTTAGAGATCCACAAGAAGAAGCTCTTCCTGTGGTTCAGCCACCTTCCTCAGGAGGAGAAACAGTTTGGTGGTTGCTTCAGCCCAGAGACCATGCATGTGGATCCTCTGATCTTGGAAAGAAAGTTCGAGGAGAGTGCAGGACTGCTCAGCTCCCCTCTCCAAACCCAGACCCCCTTCAGCCCCTCTGTGACTGTGGAACAGCTGTTTGAACCCACCGATGGCTGGAGTGCAGGTCGGGGGCTCAATGTACTGCTGTACGGTGCCGTGGGAACAGGAAAGAGTACAATGGTACGAAAGCTGGTGCTGGATTGGTGCGCTGGGAACACCCTGACCCACTTCAAACTACTGGTTCCTTTCTCTTGTGAGGACCTTGGCCAACTGTCAAAGTAAAATATCTTTCTCTTACTCAGTTACACAGTTGTCTTATGTCATATGCTGTATATGTGATATGCTGAATTTGGAATCATGTTTTATTAGCCATTTCCCCCAGCATCAGAGCCTATCAACACATTCTCACTCAGCAAATACATTATAAAGTTACATACATATCAGATCTGATTAAGGTTGCAGCAAATATTTATTTGTATTATCAATGTATATTTCAATTAACGGATTCATCATTTATTATATAAAATGTCACAAAAATAGTCAAAATGACGTCTTCAATTTATAAGACTGTACAACTCAGGCTTTGTACTACCTACCCGGAAATTTAGAGACTGGTTTTCCAGTCATGGAAACACCTGGAAATGGATTAAAATGACCAAATATCCTAGAAATAATCTATGTTGTCCTCAAAAATGTTCATTATATCTTAGCTCACTCACTCAGATTGCCTACATAAAACTACGTATAACCAGACACAAACTGGACTTGCAGCGATCTTTTTTGTGTCAAGTCTAATTTTTCCACAGCACAGTGATGTTAATTGTATGTGCAACAAAAACTTTTTGTCTTTCTGCAACTATCCCATAAATGAAAAGTGCGTTGGCTAAGACTCTCTATTGAGTAAATGCAAAACAAATGAGTGACTTACCCTAATCTCACCCACTCAGGCAACAACTGGTCCACAGTGACACCCTTCTATTCATAGATATTATATCATTAACTATTACTGATACTTTGGCAGTAAACTGAATAGTGTAGGAGGCATTAGAGCAAAGGTATTTCTTGGATTTGATTCACCTACCTGTACTGGGGGTGTGCACAGAACATCAGAAAATATAAATGGGAAATATAATTGGATTGGGACAAAAGAAGAAACACTATTTTGGCATCAATGTGGTTTTAGCTAACCACATTTCCTATTTTGCCACTTTGTGCAGAATCTTGCTCAAATCAGTGAGTTTACAACAATAATTCGATTAGCTGAATATAGGTATGGTCAGTTATACAGACTGTTGCATCAAACTGCTGTGAGTAATAAACAGCACAAATTGACAAATCCCCTCCAACACAGGGCGGCTTCCTTAAGGGACCTTGTGAGCAGGAAGTACCTCCACCTGAGAAAACACCCCCTGCTGAGTGGGGAGGGAGACCAGGCCAAAGATGTGCTGTTCCTCTTTAATGGGATGGAGAAGATGAAACTGGACTTCCGGATTGGAGCCACAGAGCTCTGCAGTGACCCTAATGAGGTGCTGGTTCCAGGTGTAGTGGTGGTGAACCTGCTGAGGAAGTACCTCCTGCCTGAGGTAAGGGACAGGCCAACATCAATGCACTGTTTTACACTGTCATCTATTTTTGGGCATTTGTCATTCTGAAGTGCAAAATACTGCCATGACCATTGCTGGTAATGCATAGGGTTACTTAAGGAGCAGAACAATTTCCTAAGTCTTGTTGCAAGGCCTTACAAATTTACTATGTTCTATAAAATTTTGAAAATTAAAAAGCTGCAGTAGGTAACTTTTATAAAAATAACTTTTTTGTTATATTTGCTGAAACTTTTACAGTTGATAGTTGAGTCTCATTAACCAGTCATCAGATATTGATGCTGGGAATGAGACTCAACAATCAACTACCTTCAAGCCATCAGCCCAAAGCGTCTTTCCATCTATCTTGGCTCTGATAGGTTGTTTTCATTTGCACTCAATTCTTGCAAATGCCATTAGAAGCACTAGAAGGGGGGGCGCTTGTTTAGGTCAGTTGGTAGAGCTGGCGTCCCATGTACCGAGGCTGAGTCCTCCTTGCTGCAGCGGCCCAGGGTTTGAATCCGACCTGCGGCCCTTTGCTACGTGTCATCCCCTCTCTCTCTGCCCCCCTTTCCTGTCTATCTTTGGCTGTAACTCTCAAATTAAGGCAATAAAAGTCCCCCCAAAAAAGAGAAGGAGCCAGAGAGAAACAAAATTTGATATAAATGACAAATATATTTTACAGTAAAGGCTTGCAAGTTGCAGTCAGATTCCCTTTCTTAAACTGAGAATGCGAATAAAGTTACTATCCTGGAAACTAGGAATATCGAGTGGAGTGCAGTACCCTGTTATAAATACCATGAGATCTATAATAGTGGCTGCAGCCTACATTTTACTCAACTCCAAGCTTTTATTTTAAACAGACAAGTATACAAATCTGATCAGGTATTTGATGCCACCTTTCAGCACTCAACAGTTTTTGATACTCTGTTAGTTTGATACTAAATAAAAGGACAGAGGATCAATAACCAGCCATAATAGGGGTAAGGGCAATGGTGGCAATTATCCTCCCCTTCTACTTTTCTTGCTTTTAATGTATAGCATCTGCAGGAAGTGCTGGGTTTCCTTGACACTGGCTTAACAAAGAAATTAATTTGTAAATGAAAGCGGAACTTTTGCTTAAAAGAAAGTGTTGCAGTGTGCAGAGTGGTGGGTATGACATGACTGTTGTTGTACTGATGGAATAAGTGCTATGGAAATGCACATTTTCCCTATCTCTGTCTTGCCTGGCTTTTATTAAGGACTGGCCTTAATTTTGTTCTTCATAGAGATGCTGTGTTCCTGCCCGAGAAAAATAAATGAAAGTACAACCCCATTTCCAATGAAGTTGGGACGTTGTGTAAAACGTAAATAAAAACAGAATACAATGATTTGCAAATCCTTTTCAACCTATATTCAATTGAATACACTACAAAGACAAGATATTTTAATGTTCAAACTGATGAACTTTGTTGTTTTTTTGCAAATATTCACTCATTTTGAATTTGATGCCTGCAACATGTTCCAAAAAAGCTGGGACAGGGGCAACAAAAGACTGGGAAAGTTGAGGAATGCTCAAAAAAACACCTGTTTGGAACATTCCACGGGTGAACAGGTTAATTGGAAACAGGTGAGTGTCATGATTGGGTATAAAAGGAGCATCCCCGAAAGGCTCAGTCATTCACAAGCAAGGATGGGGTGAGGTTCACCACTTTGTGAACAACTGCGTGAGCAAATAGCCCAACAGTTTAAGAACAACGTTTCTCAATGTACAATTGCAAGGAATTTAGGGATTTCATCATCTACGGTCCATAATATCATCAAAAGATTCAGAGAATCTGGAGAAATCTCTGCACGTAAGCGGCAAGGCCGAAAACCAACATTGAATGCCTGTGACCTTTGATCCCTCACTGCATTAGACACCGACATCAATGTGTAAAGGATATTACCACATGGGCTCAGGAACACTTCAGAAAACCATTGTCAGTTACAAGTCCACATTTCAAATTGTTTTTGGAAATTGTGGACGTTGTGTCCTCCGGGCCAAAGAGGAAAAGGACCATCTGGATTGTTATCAGCGCAAAGTTCCAAAGCCAGCATCTGTGATGGTATGGGGGTGTGTCAGTGCCCATGGCATGGGTAACTTGCACATCTGTGAAGGCACCATTAATGCTTAAGGGTACATACAGGTTTTGGAGCAACATATACTGCCATCCAAGCAACATCTTTTTCAGGGACCTCCCTGCTTATTTCAGCAAGACAATGCCAAGCCACATTCTGCACATGTTACAACAGGCTGGCTTCGTAGTAAAAGAGTGCGGGTACTAGCCTGCCTGCAGTCCAGACCTGTCTCCCATTGAAAATGTGTGGCCATTATGAAGCGCAAATCAAATTCAAAGTGAGTGAATATTTGAAAAAAAAAAACAATAAAGTTTATCGGTTTTAACATTAAATAAATTGTCTTTGTAGTGTATTCAATTGAATATAGGTTGAAAAGGATTTGCAAATCATTGTATTCTGTTTTACACAACATCCCAACTTCATTGGAATTGGGGTTGTAAATAAAAAAGAAATAACTGAGGCTCAACAAGCCTAGGAGTTTACAAACATTTCAAGTCAAAAACTTATTTTTTGAATCCTTGTTTATTCCTAAAGTGTGTTCATTTCAGTATTTGTGATTGGTGGCTTTGCAATATGTTGTTTTTTTGTATGGTTCCCAGGCCTCCATCTTGGTTACCACCAGACTGTCTGCCCTGGACCGTATCCCTCAGAAGTATGTGAGTCGCTATGCACAGATCTGTGGCTTTAATGACCCAGCCCGCCAGCGGGCATACTTTACTGGCCGCCTCCTGCAGCAGAGTGGGGAAACTGTATGTAACCATGATGCCCAGGCTCTTATAGAGCTGCTTTACCTCAACCTCCAGAGAGAAAGCCAGCTGGCCGCAGCATGCTTCCTCCCCTCATACTGCTGGCTCACGTGTGCTACCTTACACTTCCTCCATTTCACTGACGCCAATGCACCCATCCGCACACTGACTGGCATATACACCAGTTTCCTTAGGCTCAACTTTGGGGGTGAGGTGCTGGGCACAGGGACAGGGACAAATGTGCCCATTCAGGAGCACCACAATTCTCTGATGTTGTATGTAGTCCGTACAGTTGGTAAACTTGCATTTGACGGTGTGACATACAAACGCACATCCTTCTCAGAAAAGGAACTAGAGCAGTGGATAGGAGGGAAGACCAAGACAGATGAGGAGCTACGTCAGCTGGCCATGTTCCGGACTGACGTGCTAGACTTCTTCCTGGCTCCCTGTGTAGAAAGTGGGAAGCATTTACCAGAAGGACCCAGTGAGAATGATGAGATGCGGTATGTATTTGCCGTCCCAGCCATGCAGGAGTACCTGGCGGCTCTCTACGTGGTACTAGGAGAGAATAAATCAGCTCTAGAGAAGCTGACCAGGAAGGTGTCTGTGGCCATTGGTCCAGCAAGTGAAGATGTTAATGCCCTTGTTAACATCTTTTCTAAGTTCATCCCCCTCAGAATCTTTGCCGTATTTAACCTCCTCAAGCTGTTTCCAAAGCTCTATGAGAAAATCATCAGTCGCAACAAAGGCAGCATTGCCAGAACCATGGCAGCTGAGATGTTCCGTACAGAGGATAGCTACAATGAGGATGTCCTTGATCAGGTGGAGCAAAGCCTCCTGGGAGTCCATGGCCCACAACCACAGCAGTACTGTGAAGGCCAGCCTTTTGAGCTCTACCCTATCTTCATGGGAGGACTGTTACATTATGGTAACCGTGTACTTCTCCAGCAACTTGGCTGCAGCATTAAGAGCACCACTGTGGCCCAAATCACACGTGCCCTTAGGAAGCACCTGGTCAGACGTAAGTTCATTTTCTTTTCAGTCTTGCTTAGATAGTATGTTTGCTTGAGTAATTAAAGGTGTCAACCTTTGTAGGTAACTCTGACCAGTCCGATACTGGACAGATACAGATATAGTTTTGTGTGTTCTCACAGGTATGATTTGTGATTGATTTTTATCAGTCTAGTCTTTTCTACCCCTACTGCAACAATTGCTACCCTCACACGAGTTCACCGAGTGTGCTATAAATGAATGTGCGTAAATGGGTAAATGTGACATAAAGTGCTTTGAGTGACCCAAAGGCTAGAAATGCGCTCAGTTCAATCTATTTCCATTTCCATTACAAGAAAGTTACAAGTGTGAATTTTACAAAAAACATATCCAAAACAAAAGGTATGGGTGGAATTGTGCCCCAAGATTGTGTACCAGGAGTAATGGTATCTTGGAGTCCTGCCTGAGCCAAGAGTGGAGGAATTTGGTGTATTTATTTTAATAGTCTGTTGAGATAATGAAAATCTTTTACCTTATTTGATGCTAGAGCTCAGCAAGCCACAGCCACCAGAGGAGCTGATGGATCTGCTGGTCCTTCTGTATGAGTTTCAGAACCCAAGACTGACTGCAGAAGTTCTGGCCTCAATAAGATCCATCCGCCTCAGCAACATTCGTATGACGCCACTCAAATGCTTTGTACTGAGTTCTGTGCTCTCATGCGCCCCTGCAAGGTAAGCTATGGGCTGTGCTTTTACTGGCACCTGTTTATTATGTAGGGTTTTGATTCTATTGATTTGCTGTTGTGTATGATATTTTTATTTTGATCCAAAAGAATATCCTTCTTTTAAATCTCATCTGCACACAACAATTTGAAACTAACTGACTGATGATAGCATTTAGCTCAAAGCATGACTTTGTAGACAGCAATTTGCTACAGGACTGTTGACATAAGGCAGACATTATTGTAGAAAACAGCTCTGCTCTTTGTATTTTTTAGCTGTGGTTGGTCAAACGGTATTGACACGCTTACAGAATTTCTAGGTATTGAAGTCCATAAAATATTTCTGGGAAGTGGCTGCGTATTACCATTAACATGAGATTGCATAGTGTAGTTTTAAATTGTGTTATAGCAAATTTAATTCAATTCAATTCAATTTTATTTGTATAGCGCCAATTCATAACAGAAGTTATCTCAGGACACTTTACAAAATGGAGCAGGTCTAGACCGAACTCCTTATAACATTATTTACAGAGACCCAACAGTACCCAACATGAGAAAGCACATGGCGACGACAGCAAGGAAAAACTTCCTTTAGAAGTAGATTTAGAGTTGGCAAATACCTCTGTATATGAAATGCAAAGAATTAGTATGTTTAGTCTTAATATATATTTGCTAAATGTGTTATGATGTCTTCCTGTAGTTATCACCTTGAAGAGCTGAACCTGTCCTCCTGTCTCCTGACTCATGGCATGATTCAGATGCTGCGGCCTGCCTTCAGACACACACATAACCTCAAGTGAGACAAACTCAATAACTACTGTTGTGGTTTGCAGTGAAGATCCTAGAATAACAAAGTAAACATGTTCTGTTTCATTCCTCTCTTACTGCTAGTGACAGTAAAGTAAGTGGATATGTATTCTATATGTTAGTGCTGTTCCCCAGCTACACTGACTGTCTTAAACTGTTGGCTGTGCTATTTATTGATTTACTCCTGTTGAAAGATGATCCAGTTCTGTGCAGGGGTAGTCCACAGCTCCCATCTGGATTTCCTAGCCTATTTTGTTAAGTTACGTTAAAGACAGACAGCTAGCTTGAAGGTTAGAGTTGTTTGTTTCTTGGATTGCATTTGAGCACAGAAAACTATCAGTCCATGCTTCAGAGTCCTGGGGTCATCAGGGTAGGGGCATGAGACTCCCCAGCCCAGCACTCTAAGAAAAGTGTTGCACAGGACCCACAGCACTCACATCACCATAACACATCCAGGTTACTGTCTGCAGTTGGCGTCAGCCCAGACGTGATCAAATTCTGGCCCCACAACCCCAGTGGGGACATCGGCATAACCAGTGCCCTCAAAAGCACCCAAATAAATCTCAAGGCACATGCTGAGAGTGGTGGGCGCCCCGACAACACTCAACGGGAACCTTAGTCACAGGCCAGGTGAAGGCCCAGTTTTTGTCTCAGGAGATAGCCACACTCCTGGACAAAAAGGCCATCAGAGTAGTACAGCCACATATGCTGAATGATGGGTTTTACTCAACATATTTTCGGATACCAAAGGAAAACTATTTACTCTGTCCTATACTGGACCTAAGGAGGTGGTGACCTCATTTTGGATGCTTCATACAATCAACGCCCTTAAGATCATCAGTTTGAGAGAGTAGTTCACTTCCATAGATCTCAAGGACATTTCACCCCTCAGATGTCATCTGTCATTCTACCAGGGGTCTGGCCACATCCAGGACAGCAGTTAGGGGGGTGTCACAATCAGAGATGTGCGCATTAGTGTCCTGGACAGCAGGTTTTAACACTTAAATATTGCTTCTAGATTGGCATCAGCTATTCTGCCATTGGCTTCTTCAGTTGACCAGAAGGTGGATGTCTGTTCTGTGTGACAGGACTTCTATAAATGATCCACTTTGTTTACTGCAACTGGTTGATAGGAAGTTACAGAGGTAGCTATGATTCTGTAAATTTCCTGGATGACTGTCAGTCCTGATGGTCACTCTGAGCCTTTTAGGACGAGAAGATTCTGCTAGCCTGGATGTAGCGTACCATGTGGTGTTTATAGCTGGGATGCACAGGTAGGTAGCCTACATGTCACACTAGTGTCTTTGTTTACATAAGATCTCAACCTGCACGGACTGCGGAGAGACATCCCCACACTAGTGACTTCTGTTTATTGCTTGATTGTACTTTGTACATGTAATGGCTGCATAGTAACTTGTGAGCAGGCACAATAATTGTGAGTTTAACTGATCAGCTCATGTTAATAGAATACTGGATTACTTAACTTCAAATAGTTCATTAAAGAATTATTCATATTAAGATATAACAAAGACAGGATCAGTCCAGCACTGCACTACAGTGAAAATACACTCAGTTACCAGTTTATTTGGCTAATACAGGGTCAGTCTGATCCAACACTCCTGCAATAGGTTAGGTGATGACGTTTTGATTCAACTTTATGATCATTTTGGAGGATGTAGTCTATGCTGCTGTTGAACTGTATTGCATTATACAGAGAGGTGTTTCTGTTATTTAGCCTAACCTCATTGATATAAATGGGTCATGGGATGGGAATAAAAATATACACTGTATATGAACAATGAATAATGCCAGCGATATTCATTTAAAATGATCAGAGCATTTTACTAAGTTACTTTACAGTGTTAAATATAGCCCTCTTTACTGCAGCTTTTACATGTATTTTTATTAACTTTGGGTGACTCCCATGCCTGTCTTGCATGTGAATGTTGTGTTTGCTGTGATTGTTGTGTCTGCCTGTCTCTGTTGTCCTCAGTCTGCAGTTTAACAGCCTGGGTCCTGAGTCCTGCATCCTCCTGAGAGATCTGCTACTAGACCCCAAGAGTTCTGTTAGATCTCTACAGTAAGACTACACTTTAATTCATGTGTTTACGTTGTTGTAGTCTGTGTGTACAATGGAATCCTCTCTTCACTGTGCTGCTGTCTTTTAATTTAGAATATTCAAATTACAGTTAATTAAACACAGTATGTTCCCCTCAGTTTTATATTACCTCTCTTTCTGCACTCATACATGTCCCATTAATGCATGTTACTACCTTCACTTCTTCCCCGGAGTTCTTGTGCTTTCTTGTCTCGCAGGTTCTCATGGATCCTGGTGGAGCCTCCTGCCATGGTCCTGCTTGACTGCCATTGCTAATATTACTGATATTATTATTATTATTATCAATATTATTATTACTACAGTCCCTATTATTACTATAATCACTGCTGCACCTCTGTCTGTCTGTCTGTATGTCTGTCTGTGTCTCTCTCTCTCTCTTTCTCTCTCTCGCCCCAACTGGTCCAGACAGACGACCACGAGAGCGCGAGAGAGAGGTGCACAGCAACAACAGTAGCAACAACTACACTAATAGTAGTGACTGATGATGATGAACCTGAAGAAGATGATGACGACAACAACAGCAACAATGGGGGACAATGAGCAGTGATTATAGTAATAATAGTAACTGTAGTAATAATAATAATAGTAATAATAATAACAATAATGTCAGTGATATTAGCAATGGGAGTCAAGCAGGACTATGGCAACAGGCACCACCAGTACTCGTGCTGCAGCGTTCTGAATTAATATATTGATGTTTATCATACTACGTCTGCCGACTGCCTGATCCATGGCTTCCTTTTACATACTGTTTAGTGTACTGGTCTATGTATAAAAGTACCTAATTTTATTTGCCGTGGGTCTGCTTACCGACTCAGACCTGCTCTGTGTATGTAAGTTCACCAGGATGCCGGCATGCTTTATTAAACTCACACCTCAGAGGCAGAGCGGGTCCACTAATCGGAAGGTTGTTGGTTCGATCCCCGGCTCCTCCTGGCCACATGTCAAAGTATCCTTGAGCAAGACACTGAACCCCGAATTGCTCCCGATGCTGTGCATCAGTGTATGAATGTGTATGAATGCATAAGTTTCTGTTCGATGGACTTTGCCATCACTAAGTGAATGTGTGTGAAAGGGTGAATGTGGCACGTAGTGTAAAAGCACTTTGAGTGGTAGGAAGACTAGAAAGGCACTATACAAGTACAGGTCCATTTACCATTTACCTGTCTCATTAAATGTCTTATTATTCCTATGTGTTCTCCAGACTGTGTGACAACCCTCTGCTGGAGTCTGGAGCCAGCACCCTGCTTGAAATGCTGCCAGAGAACCAGTCCCTGGCACATCTGTCCCTGATGCACACTGGGCTGGGGGATCAGGGGGCCCTGGAGCTGGCTGAGAAGCTCCAGCAGCACACGGGTCTCCAGGAGCTCAACGTGGCCTATAACAACATTGGAGACAATGCTGCTCTGGCTCTGGTGGACGCCTGCAGGGAACACCCCAGCATTCACACTGTGCAGTAAGCAGCTCACTACACCCAGAAAAGTTATCTACTGCAGCTTTAATGTGTGCTAGCTATTACACATGTATTCTATAAACAGTGTCACTGCATTCTCAGTAAGTTGCTGTGCTATTGTAGTGTGCTGTGTGTTTGTGTAGCTTGTATCTGAACCCTCTCAGCGATGTGGGGAAGCAGTCCCTGTACGTCCGAGGTGTTCCCAAGAGCCACGGGGACAGTGGCCAGCGGGTCCGGGTCCTGGCTTCAGTCACTGAAGGCTCAGACTTATCTGAGGACTGGCACCCCATCCTCAGTGTGATTCGAGAGAATGCCTCCTCCTGGGACCGCGAGCGTGTCAAGCAGCAGCTTAAGGTACACACTTAGAGGACAAAAAAACAACTAAAACATGAAAACTGCAAGCAGCGATGAACGGGCCCTCGCACTCCACGCAATTTGGGGTGTGCTGCGGCCGCATCACGAGCAAGTGTAACATGTGCAGACCGCAACATGAATATTGGCACTTAGATGCATTTAGGCCAGGGCTCTTAACAAACTTGTGAAGTTTGGGTGCAAATGGAGAATCTGTACTGCAGTTAGGTTTTGCAGTAGGGTTAGGGTTTCCATTGTCATGTCAAGACTGATTTTTGAAGGCATGCCACGGACACTCTGTTTGACCAAATGTAAAGATTTTAATAACCTAACATTCTGAACTTCTCTGCGTTGTATTCACCAATTTTTAAGTTGTTCTGATCAATTCACTAGGGGGAGTTAGTTCAAATAGAATCCCTGAACTTGCCGGAAATGGCATCACAGTTTGACATTCGATTCAACCTGGCCAACTTTGACAGCACGCCACAGACACGCCCTTCAACGTACAGTCACAAGTAGCACAACTTTTAATTAGCAATATTTTTTGATTGTACTGTCCAATTTTGAAGTAGATTCGATAAATTCCCTAGGTTTCCCTAGTTCGTTCAAATACAAGGCAAAAAATTTGCCAAAAATGAACACGAAAGTCAAAATGGCCATCTTCCTGTTGGGTTATGGGTTCAAGAGGCTTTTTTTGCTTGTCCCATCATGATACACATGCCTACCAATTTTCGTACATGTCAGTCTTACATGTCTTGGGGGCTGATTCTGGGGTTGCGTGGCTAAGCCATTATGCAACGCCCATTTGCAGGACCAAGACAATATCTTAGCCTTCGCCTCGACTGAATTTTATGCAACGTTTCATGAGGATCAGGCATGTTTAGCCCCTCAAAAATTGTTCAAATGTTAACACAAAGGATGATTTCCGCTGCATTGCCGTGGCAACGTGGTATGTGATATGGTATATCCAGGTATGGATAAGTATGTAAAAAAAATTTGTTTGCAGACTATTGCCCCTATACTGTTTTCTAAAATCAGAATTTCTAAAAACATACAAGCACAGTGTTTCTCATGGTGTTAGGAGCCAACAGCCAGCTCAGCCAAGTTCAGAAAACTCATCTTTTTGGCATTTCCATGGACACAGTGAATAAGCAAGGCTGCACAGACGGGGTTTGGTGTAAATGTATTTGTATGAACTACATTACTGAGCTACAATCTTCTGGCAATTATTTGGCAACATAATAGCATACATAGGTAGAATGTAATGTTAACGGTTGGATTTTAAAACAATTTGTTTACATCATAAACCCTCAGCTATTGTGAAATTTGAGTCTGGAAAAGTATGGAATTTTGAAATGGAAAATGTATAGGAAGCCTGTATATTACTAATTAGTGTGTGTAACTGTATTATGACACATTAAACGCATACATAAAAGGGAAATACAGAGAGCATGTATTGCATTTCACTTCATTTTTTTGTTTGAGTTGTTTTCATTTAGGCCAACATAAGAGTTAATTATGTTCTAGAGAAATTTAAATATTATTTTCCAGGCTTTTGTCAAAGACGAGGTTAGCAAACTTGTTCTCCAAGTGATGTACTCCAGTCATTTAATATTGCACTTAAAGTTGGGGGACTCACAAGAGACAAAGGAGTGTTTAGACCCTTGTATCTGTACAAGTTTGACATACAAATTATAATGCCTTTTAATATAAATGAAAAGTGAAAACAAACTTGATGAAAAACTAACATTCTGTTCATCAGATCATGATCATCATCATGGCCACCGATAGACCTTTTTCACAGCCACTTTGACATGAATTACAAGGGTAAACACAGGTACTTCTACAGTTCAGGAGTTGTTGTAAAACTCTCTTAATACACGTCACAGTCCGTTATTCTCTGTTATAACACCTGACAGTGGAGCATCACCTGTTGCAGGCTGTGATATTCTCTAGACTAATAACTCTGTCACCTCGTCTTATATTAAGATCTACTTTTTGTCCCCATGTATTTTGTAGTACTCTGCACTGCAGTTCCCTACAAAGTTAACAAATACAGGTAATATGTAAACTGTATGAGTTGATTTGGTGGTCCTTTTTTAGGTGTGTGTCAGTCACCCAGTTCTCCTCTGTGCAGGTTTTCCTCAGTGATCTGGAGTGGGGGCGTCAGCAGCAGCAGAGTCTCTGGAAGAGGCTGCACTTCCGTAGGGTGGAGAAAGGAGTCCGGCAGACTCTAAAGATGCTGGAGAAGGACACTGTACCTCCACCTACAAAATGCAGCAAGTAACCAATAAAAACCAAGAAGTGAAGGTCTTCAGCAGCATTTCAATTTACAGAGCAGCTTAAGGAATTCAAACCCTCAGCAAAGAGCCTGTAAATTTTCCCAAACTGCAAGAATCCTACATAAAATAACTGTAATTCAGTTTATTGCAGAAATATACATTTTAGCCCAAAATAAACAGATTTTGTTGTGATTTAATTGCTATAAATGAATTAAAAGGATACTGAATTACTACATCATGATGGCGGTTTGTAAAAACTGTGAATTCATACGTAAGACAACAAGCAAATTTTAAAATGCTTGTTTTCTGAATGGAGTTTTGATCGGTCGGGGCTATGCCAACTTAGTTCATTTTGTCCAGTCTCTGTATAAATATGAAGTAGTATGCATAGAGCTATGGCTGCACACAGACTGATACAAGTGGAGGTGGCACCTCTGTGGTTTGCAACAGACCAGTTGAGAAACGATAGTGAAGATAAATCCACTTTTTGATTGTTTTAAAAATAAACTCTAGTTTTCCTCTTGCTGGTACAGCTCCATATCAGAGCTCCAGCTCTGCCTCCTTCTCCCTGGACTCAAGCAGCTGTCTGTGGTCCAGCAGCAGCTCTGTCTCTCTGGCCTTCCCCATACAACACTGCAAAAGCCCCACGATGAAAATTATTACTCAAAGTTAAATACTTGCCGTATTGTATTGACTTTGTACATAATCTCATTGCATGAAAAATTGGCTTTGCTTTCTGTATTAACAGGCCATTACACTGGTGAGTCTCCATGGATAATAAAACAATAAAACACTAGTATGATTTTTCTGCGCTGGCAGAGGTGTTCCAGATGTGGCTGTGTTATGAGTGTTCAGCTGGCACTTTACTTCTAATGAGGATTAACACCCTGGACCCTCAAACAAACTGAGCCAACAAAAGAAAGTGCAGTAAAACAAACAACCATCTGCTTGATGCCATACGACGTATGTCTACAGGTATCACTTCATATACAAAAAGGAATATTAAACCAAATGTAATGCAATCGTCCTCTCTAATTCCTTATTGGAATATTACAATAATATTGTTCAGGGCTTGAAATTATAAATAAATAGTAAATAACGTTACAGGGAAATCTGAAAATACTACCAGCATGCTTTGGGTGCTTTACTCTCAACACTCAAATGAAGCAGCTGACTATAAGGAGTAAAAAGCACTTTCTAACATGCTGGATTAAAGTTACAACTCATTAAAATTATACTATTAAAAGTTAAGTGAGGATAGAGAAGGATTGTTTTTGTGTAGCAAATGGACTCACAGGCTGAGTAGTACTTGTGACTCAGACATGTTAAGTCAGCTGTGTTTCCCATTAATTCAGTAGTTTCCTTATAGGGGTTAGGTCAAGGTAATGGTGCTGTTTGTTTGTTTGTTTGTTTGTTTGTTTGTCTGACAGCAGGATTCTGGAAAAACTACTGGCCAGGTTTTCATGAAACTTGGTGGTAGAGAGAAGCATGGGCCAAGGAAGAAACCATTAAATTACAGAACGGATACGCAGATTATTTTTCTCCTTCATTAACATTGCAAGATAGGTCAGTTGTAATACAGACATATATAGTGCTTGCCCTTGCAGATTTGCATATCATATAAGACTGTTGGCACTGGAGGAGGTCTGTGCTCTCTGAGTGGCCAGAGGATATTGGAACCAATGATCCCTTATTACTGTAGAAGCAGTGTGCACAGGCAATGATTTATTTTGTGTGAAATGATTGTTAGGGAGAGTCCTGTTAAGCAGTGATAACACAGACAGCCCACTCAGCCACTGCTATGTACAGATCTTACATAACTTGGGTAGTGAAATTAAAACCTTAGTCTGTTTGATCACTGCTATGAAGTCTGGAGTATATCAGCAAAGTAATTACAGACATTAAACAATCTATCTATTTCCAATCTTTAGTTACAATAAATGAATACATTTAACCGGAATTAATGATTGTACTCAGTTTTTTATGAAATAACAAACACAATGTAGTTAGTAACTTTTTAAAATAGATTATTCAGTCACAGGGCTTTCAACTGCCTCAGTGCATAAGAGCTTAAGTTAAATAAGTGTTGTGCATACAATGTGCAATCAACAAGTGAGCTAGACATTTTAATTGTAGAAAAGAGCACAGTTATGGGATCAATATTCAGTATTCATAGTGTAACTGAAATGGTGTTATAATAATAAATGTCTGATGGGTGCATTCCTAATGTCTTCCAGAGTTTTGTCTGCCTTGTCATTTGGAGCCACACACAGCCACATCTATGCAAAGCCATATTGATAACATTATGTTATGTTAAATGTACTATGACTGTACATTGTTGTTTTTCCAAGCACTCATTTATTTCAGCAGATGATATATTTTTGCTGTCCTTCTATTGAAGTGTAGTCTGTCTTTGTTGTTCAACAGATTAGCCTTTCTCTGATACCTTTGAGTTGGCTCATTTAACACCAACAGTGATGCTGCAGTTTGTTTGACCTTGTTAATGTGTGTTGCGTGTTCAACCTCTATACAATTCAATTCAATTCAATTTTATTTGTATAGCGCCAATTCATAACAGAAGTTATCTCAGGACACTTTTCAAATAGAGCAGTGTTTGGTACTGACTGAAATAGGTCACCAATTATCAAAACCTGGCATCAAATGTCCAGTTAGATTCAAAGATTTTGTTTACAAAATGGACTGCATTTCTATAGCACATTTCTGCCTTATCAGACATTTATCCATTCACACACAACAATGGCGGCAGAGCTTCCAAGCCCATTGGGCAGTCTTGCTCAAGGGCGCTTCATGTTGACAGGAGGCCCCGGGGTTTGAACCACCAGCTTTGTGATCAATGGACAATCCATTCTGCCTGTGGCACAGCCGCCCCAACCTACAGTTCTTGACATACATTTTTAAGGATTAATATTAGAGCCTAACCAATATGAGACTTTAGAGAAGAATCCCTGATTACCGTTATGGTGGCCGATATAGTGACTTTTTGAGCTGAAACAAAAATAGACCTTTTCTATATGACTCTGCAGAGGTATACTGAAGGCTGCTTTCTTCAACAAATAATTTATTCAAGAATATTTTAAATAATTTAACATATACATTGTCAACCAGTTCTAGTTGACATTGCTGAGAGTGGCTTCTGCTCTCTTACTCTGATGCAGCTCATTTTGCAACATATTTAAGCTTTGGGTTTTTTGTTGAAAAAACAGAAAGGCTTTGTGAAAAACATGTTCAAACTGAGATGTCAAAAACTATCAGTACCCAAACTTGGGTATTGAAAAATATCAGACTATACCCATCCTAGTTGTTTGTTCAAGATGAATATCTCTAAATAGACAGTTGTATGATGATTTGGTATATTTTTATTTCAGTGTGTCCCCTCAGAACAAAGTAATGGTGATGCATGTTGTGTGCTATATATGAAAGGATCAGCGTTTATGACTGATCAGTGCTGTAATATTTCTACAGTCAGTGTAATTTAAACCTGTCACATTAAATGTTGTGCTGCAAACAGTGTTCTCATAGTTATTATTGTCAAAACATTTGTCCTGATGCTGGCACTAGATCAGACTCATTAGTCCCTCCCAAATCGATAATCTTGTTAATAGGGCTGCAGGCTCACTACGATCAACATTAGATTCTATCGCTCCTATAGAGAGGAAATTATTAAAACATAGGAGACTAGCACCGTGGTACAACATCCAAACTCGCCAATTAAAGCAAAAAGCACGGAAATCTGAAAGGAAATGGCGCTCTTCAAAATTATTAGAATATCGCTCAATTTGGCAAGATAATCTTAAAACTTATAGAAAGGCCCTCCGTAATGCCAGAGGAGCCTATTACTCAGCACTAATAGAAGAAAATAAGAATAACCCTAGGTTCCTCTTCAGCACTGTAGCCAGGCTGACAGAGAGTCACAGCTCTATTGAGCCACATATCCCCATAAACTTAAGTAGCAATGACTTCATGAGCTTCTTCTATAATAAAATTATTACTATTAGAGAAAAAATTTATCACCAACTGCCATCAACAGTTATCAGTGGCTCTCCAAGTTCAGGGACTTTAACTAGTGTAAAATCAGATGTATATTTAGACAGTTTTTCTGCTATCGATCTTCATCAGTTAACTTCAATCATTTCTTCATCGAAGCCATCAACCTGTCTATTAGACCCGATCCCAACTAGGCTGCTTAAAGAAGTTGTTCCCTTAATTGTCACTTCTTTACTAGATATGATTAATCTTTCTTTATTATCAGGATATGTACCACAGTCCTTTAAAGTAGCTGTAATTAAACCCCTTCTTAAAAAGCCCACTCTTGACCCAGGGGTTTTAGCCAACTATAGACCGATTTCTAACCTCCCCTTCCTCTCTAAGATTCTGGAGAAAGTAGTCGCCAAGCAGTTGTGTGACTTTCTACATAACAATAGTTTATTTGAGGATTTTCAGTCAGGATTTAGAGTTCATCACAGCACAGAGACAGCTCTGGTTAAAGTTAATAATGACCTTCTGATTGCTTCTGACAATGGACTTGTCTCTGTACTTGTATTATTAGATCTTAGTGCTGCATTTGACACCATTGACCATAATATTCTTTTACAGAGACTCGCTTGCAGTTTGTACATGTTAACGATGAATCTTCAATAAATACTATAGTTAGTCGTGGAGTTCCACAAGGTTCTGTACTTGGACCAATTCTATTCACTTTATATATGCTTCCCTTAGGCAACATTATTAGGAATCATTCCATTAACTTTCACTGTTATGCAGATGATACAGTTATTAAGGACATAAAATCCTGGATGAGCTGCAATTTTCTGATGTTAAACTCAGAAAAAAACGAAATTCTTGTACTTGGCCCCAAAAACCTTAATGACACACTGTCTAAAGATATAGTTACTCTAGATGGCATTACCTTGGCCTCTAGCACCACTGTCAGGAATCTTGGAGTTATCTTTGATCAGGATATGTCCTTTAATTCCCATATAATTTACGCAATATTACAAAAATTTGACACATCCTGTCACAGACAGATGCAGAAAAACTAATCCATGCATTTGTTACTTCTAGGCTGGATTACTGCAATTCCTTATTGTCAGGTTGCCCCAATAAGTCCATTAAAATGCTCCAATTAATTCAGAACGCTGCAGCACGAGTACTGACAGGAACTAAGAAAAGAGATCACATCTCTCCTGTACTAGCTTCTCTGCACTGGCTCCTTGTAAAATTTAGAATTGAATTTAAAATCCTCCTCCTCACCTATAAAGCTCTTCATGGTCAGGCCCCTTCATATCTTAAAGAGCTCATAGTACCCTATTACCCCTCTAGAACACTACGTTCTCTGAATGCTGGGCTACTTGTGGTTCCTATAGTCTCTAAAAGTAGAACAGGAGCCAGAGCCTTCAGTTACCAAGCTCCTCTCCTGTGGAACCAGCTTCCAGTTGTGGTTCGGGAGGCAGACACCCTCACCACATTCAAGAGTAGGCTTAAGACATTCCTCTTTGATAAAGCTTATAGTTAGGGCTGGATCAGGTGAGTCCTGAACCATCCCTTAGTTATGCTGCTATAGGCCTAGACTATCGGGGGATTTCCCATGGTGCACTGAGCTCCTCTCTTTCTCTCTCTCTCTCTTTCTGCACACATTCATGTTCCATTAATCATGCATGTTGCTAAATTCACTTCTTCCCCGGCACCCGATCTGACTGTTATCATACCATTGAATCAGCGTTATCCTGATACAATCATCCCACAGATAGGGGCCAGTAGGGGCCTACTCTACCTACTAGTAGGTGCAGGAGGCAGTTATCACCCATTCATCTGGCTGATCCAATACTATTCAAGCCCAGCAGGTACAGAAGGTGTGTTATCGAGCAGAGCAGTCACGTGACTGTCAGATTTCTGTCTGCATTTTCTTTAATTTCAGTGGAAAAACAACATTTGAAGATATTTTTGGCATTAGAGTTCGTTGTGATAACCGTGACACTGTCAAGATAGCAACAACACAACAACACGTTTACCCACATCCGGTGGACTGAATTAGCAAAATAAATATGCACTTTCAAAATAAAGCCAGAAGAGAATATTTTACGAGCAAGAGTAACGTTAATACTAAAGACACTAGTGGTTTCTATTTCATAAATACACATCCTGTAGAAGCGTTATTAGGATAAAGGAAAGTTAAACGTTAGGTTAGTTAAGTTAGTTGCTCAATTACTGTATACATAAATGCATATTTTATTAATCAAATGCTTAAACATCAGCTTTTATTTTGATTTCTCTGCCGTTGCGTGTCGACGTCATCTTCTCCGACGCGACGCGCACGTTGGATACGGTACCCTTTAACTTGGATGTCACGTGGCGGTAAGATACGTTTGGTTAAAAATTCAACCACAAAGTAAATAACAACAATGCTTAGTTTTTACATGTTCTTATGATTTGCCTGTAAAAACTCAAAAGCTTTGCATTTTAGTTAGCTCAACTTAAACGCAACTAAAGTTAGCTCCTAGTAACTAACGTTAGCAAGTTAACCCTCTATCTGTGTGTGTCTGTGTGTCTGTGTGTGTCTGTGTGTCTGTGTGTGTCTGTGTGTCTGTGTGTGTCTGTGTGTGTCTGTGTGTCTGTGTGTGGGGATGAGTTCACAAGAACAACGCCACATTTTGGAAAGCTTGGAGGAGCTGGTGGAGCAGCAGGAGTTTGAGGACCTCCTTCAGACAGGGGTTCAGACAGGGGCAGCAGCAGCTCCTCAACCCCCGCTGAAGGTGAGGTGGACAGAGAGGGACGCGGATCCAGACATGGTTGGTATTTTATATTCTAGATATTTAAAATGGTTTCAGTCCTGAATGTCAGTGTGGGCCAGTGGCAGGGATAACGTGCAACACTGTCAATGGACTACAGGACCATCAGTTGCCCATAAATATGTAAAGTACACCAAAATGTTATTTATCGAAGTTTGAAGCTAAATACCACCAGGTCAGATCAATGTGTCATCTCTGATAGATCTCAAATCCTGAAAAATAAAGAAATACTTTTTGCTGTAAGCATGATTTGGCTAACAGGAGTTACATTTTTTATGTAGGTGGTCTTGGAGCCTCTTTTCCAAAAGAAGACACACGCCCCACCCAAAAAATGAAATAGGAAAACTGTACTGTATCGTATAAATGTAGATCGCAAACAGATATTTTAAAAACAAATGTAAGTGTTAGACAAATATATGCTGCTCTAAGAGGTGTTTATGTTTTTTCTGCATTACAGCTGAACGCCGTTGTAAGACCGGTCTCACCTCACACCCTCATGTAGAGGGGACCTTTGCTCCAGAGACTGCTTCACACACAGATTCTGCTGGTGTGTGTCTCATTAGATATGTTCTGTGTATAATGTCTTGTACCTAGTATCTGCAAAATGAGCTATTGAACAAAACAAAGTCTCCAAAACAAGCTTTATGACAACGTTTCTCCCTGTTGATATGCAATTGCCAAGCACCATTCACATTGTTATATATGTTATATCTGTCATATAACAATATTTTCTTCTTATCTGTGTAACAATGAAGTCCATGTTTTTGCTAGTTGTATGCATATGATACAAAAACAACCTTGGGCCCCTTCTAACTACTCCATGTATTTCTTTTACAATTGCAATAGAATGTCTTTTGCAAGATCTGCAACCCTCCCTGAGCTGCTCTGATGAAGAGCTTAGTGAAGCATCAGCAGCCCAAAGAGCTCCTCTGGCTTCTCTGGATTGGAGCATTCGCAATGCTCTCTTTTCAGAGAGATGGAGAGAAAAGAGACCATCTCTTCTTAGTAGCATGCTGGCCAAGGAGAGTATGGCAACAAATGGCTGGTTGTAAATGTAAATATTACCTTGTAGGACGGTATGATCTCAACATGCCTGAGCTGACCTGCGAGGGATGCCAGGCAACTTGGACTGCAGGACTTGATGACCTGATAAAAAGTGGATACTGACCTGCCACCCTTCATTTTGTAACAATTTATGAGACAGACCTGTTTTATACGTTTGAAGACATGAAGATGGCATCACCCGGGATGTCTTTTCAGGCATATCTAAGAATGCTTGAGAAGCGGACTGCTCGCTTTGGCCGTGTAAGTATTTCTCTATATGTTTGTGTTTTGAAATGGAAAGGTCTTTGTTTAAAAAATTGTTTTGTGCTTTTTCTTTTTTACATAGACTGGGAAGATCTCATCAGACAGCTTCCAAAAAAGCTTTTTTTGAATGGGCTGCTGTACAATATGAGGTTGACTCCACCTGCAAGGAGGAGAAATTCATCTGTCCTGCCTGTACCCCAGCAATGCTTTCTGTCTCAGTGGATGGAAACCGCAAGCGTTACCGCTTCAAAAGTACTGCAAGGTATACAATAATGTACAGATAGATAGTTATGTTTTATACAACAAGTAACCTTTCGATGTATGACATGTTAAAAAGATAGTTCAGGTGTTTTGAAGTGGGGTTGTATGAGTTACTTATCCATGGTCAGTGTGTTACCTACAGCAGACAATGGTCACCGCCACCCATCCCCTGCCTCTATTGTGGAGAAGCAGAAAAATGTGTTTTAGCCACATATAAAAGGCCCACCTGAAAAAAACCCAATATCCAGGATTGTAGTTGGGGTTAGATGTAGAAATATGCATTTCTACAGTTGAGACAATGTAGTGCCAAGGAAAAGGGCTGTCTGAACACTGTGTACTGTAGGTTACACACTTACTATGGATAAGTACCTTATACCATCCCACTTCAGAGTACTCAACTATCCTTTTAAACATTGGAGCCTTTTTATTTCTTATTGTTTTTTTAGATCTCAGGAGCGGGCCATCTTTGACGGTGTCTTCATTGCAAAAGATGACGATGTGACCAGATTTGTGGATCACATCCACAGCAAAAAAATACATGTAATAGCAGACTTCAATTTATATCTCAATACAACATTATAATTCATAGTCTGTCAGTACTCCCATGTATTGTGATATCTACCTGTATACCTAATTGTTCTTAATCTGCTAACACTTATCTGTTCCTTGTCCCCTAAGAGAAATGTATAATTGTTCCCTGTAATGACTGTTGATGGGATTATTTGTCAATTATGATTTTCTACAATGTAGGTCACTGGAAGGAGCAATTGTGGTGGGGAGTGGTCAGCTGCCAGAGAGACCTCCCAAAGATCAAGCAGTAAGGTGGATGAGGAGGGACTGGAGCTGGCAGTGTGCAGGCATGATGTCTTGCTGGCTGCCCTTAATATGTTTGTACATGCTAAAGCGCATGACTTCAAATGTGAGGTTAGTATAATACAGTACATTTTATCAAATGACTTGCAATCCTATAAATGATGCATATAAATGTGTAATGTTTAACTATCACTTAACAGATTATTTAACATTTGTATTGTTATAGTTGTTGATGTGAACAGCCCTTAATTGACACATCTACTTTTGTCAAGGATATTATTTTGCACCTGTCTGTGTATCTTTGTTTGTAAACAAGATTACTCATGAGGTTTACCACTAATGTACACACAACTTGGTGGAAGGGTGACAGTTTGATTTTTGATTAGCTTTTAATTGAAATAAAAGTGACTGTTGGGCATTGCTTGAGGTCTCTGCTGTACTAAATTCCCTTGATGTTTCTGTTTGGGTCCCTCTCTCCAGGTGAAATGGAGTGGCACAAACCAAGAAGTTGCTGGTAAAACACTAGGGGAGGAAGTAGAGCAATGTAATGCTTCCCTCTCCAGGATATCAGTCACCACAAAGCATATTTCAAAAGCAGGTGCTGTATAATTGTACCTCTGTATACAGAATAAAAGACATTTATATTATTACAAGTGAATCTTTACAGAACTCATCTCTGTGTACTTGCAGGACGCAATGACATGCTGACACTCCTGGCCGTAAGATGGAACCAGCAGAAATGTCCAAACCTGGCTACTGGACTTTCCCAGAGATACCATAAGGTAAATAGAAACAATATTATTTTGCTGCAATGGCACAGTGTAGGTCAAAGAAACACGCATACAGTTTTGTGCACATAGGCTTGTGATACATGATAGTTACAACATTTTTGCCTGATTTGAGTTGCATTTGTACACTGTACATGTTGTACTGACTTTTAGCTTATGGTAATAATTTTGTCATTTTAGACATCTAAAGCTTTTAATATCCCGATTGGGGACCTGGAAACCCTCAAAGCCCAGCATCAACTGGGTGAACAAACTGTGGAAGAATTTGTGCAAGAAGTAAAAGAATGGGCAGATGGTAAGAACGTGAAACATTATCTGACATGGAGAAACATTTGTGTCGTTTGTAAAGTTGACGCTACCTGCAATCAATTTTGTCAGGAGAAATTGACCATCAAGGCACACCACAAGCTTTGTGTAAGAAGATTGAGGCCTTCACAACCAGCATCAACACGAGAGCTCAACTCCTATATCGGAAAAATGGTAGGTTAACATTTTAGGCCTTTTCAGATCACAGTCTGAAATGTCTCCAAACTCACTTCATAATTACAATGTCCATACAGTTCTAAAAAGTAATGTTTCATGTGTTGGACTTCTCCAAAACAAATTGATTTGCGTTCAGTTATTATAAGTACATCTATTATGATCCATCTGTTTGGCAAATGTATTGTCATTCTGTTGTTACAGCTGTAACTTAAACAAGATCATGGACTTAGTGTATTTAAAAGATATAATGTGGGTTTATTGTTTTTCTTTGGTTTTCAGACCGCAACAAAGGCCGACATAGAATTCGCAGAAAGTAAGGGAACAGAAGACCACTTTAAAGGCCATGGTAGCGGAGTACAACAGTCTTGTTGCATGGATAGCGTTCTGGACACAGAACATCCCTTATTACACAGAGTGGTATGCATTTCATGTACTGTGCGTATTCTTTAGTGGTGGAAGAAGTATCATATCCTTTACTTAAAAGCATAAAGTCTATTTACAAAGTAAAAAATACTGATACTACACTCTAAAATTACTCAGATCACAAGTAAAATATTCAGTATAATCAGTTAAGTATCCTTAAAGTTGTAGTGAAGTAAAAAGTAAAATACTTTCTTCTGAGATGTAGTGCAGTAGAAGAAGAAAGTAGCATAAAAAGAAAAGTGCCAGTACCTCAAATTTATACTAAAGCACAGTACTTTAGTGAATACACATTTCATCATTAGTATTCTTACATTCAGGTGTTCCAGTGGACATATTTGCATTCTGACCAAGTGTGCATATGTATGACAGAAATGATCTCTGAAGCTACATGCTATATGCAGTGGTCTGAACTTTTCATATTGATGTATTACAGGCTCTGCTGATTTCAGCACAAAGAAATAAGTCTTCGATAGGGTCATGGGTGTTCAAAGGCTTCAAGAGGAGAAGAAGATCCTTGTGAAAGAAATGAAGCAGCACTGGGAGTCTCTCAAAGCCCATGCCAGGGTCTTGTCCGAGTTGTCTCAGCATCAGAGTGAAGACGCCATGCAAAGTAAATGCGGCCTTGTACTTAATTTTTTAAAATTCGAATGTTTCACAAAGTTATGTTTAAGTTGTGAAAGACATGTTATTTACCTGGATAGTGACATATTTTATCCCTTCTTAAGGACATCTCACAGAGAAAGCAACAAAGTGTCACACCTGCCTCATCCTTCCAGTGGGAAATGAGAGAGCTGCAGCAGCATACAAGAAAACACTACCTGCATGTGCTGTCATCAGCAGATGACATAATGGACACAATGGACAGTTCAGATGAGTTCGACATTAGCTGTGGAGATTCAGAGTCTGATGCAATGTAAAACAGGAAGATGTGGTGCTCATGATCACAGTGCACCGTGTGCGACACATGGTCACACAGAGCATGTGGCTTTAAAAAGTGACTAACGTATGTGCTCATTGTCAGGATTAAGTTGGAGATGACAGTTGTAGTTTTTGTATTAGGTTGTTGTTATTTCTGCATTTGGTTTTGAAATGTTTCATCACTTATATAAGGTTGGATTTTTCTACTGGGTTGTGGGAAGTTCCTGGTTAATGTTGTCTTACATCTTTACAACAAAAAACACTGTCCTTTACTGTCTTATCTTTGATTCACGTTCAGTTCAGCATCTTTTCAGGGATTTTCTTTCCAGTTGATCTTTACTGTTTGATTAATAATTGTTCTTTAATGTTTAATTAAACAAAGGCACAATAAAGCTACATTTCTGATTGAGTCCTTGGATGTTACTACTGTTTTAGGTTAGACTTATTTTATCTGAGCAATTCCCACATGCTTTCAGAGTACATGAATTCACTATATGGCAAGAGGAGAGATTCAGAGGAAGGACTAGTGACATGGGATTTTCAGCATCAAGTTTTCAATAACATGAACTGTTTTAATGCAATTATATAGTATAACCTCCAACTTTACACAGGTTGAATGATTTAGCAAACCACAATTCATAGTGATATACTGTATATCAGATGAACAAGCCAACGTCAAAACGTATGTAACATGTAAAGAAAAGACTTAAAGACGTAAAAGTATCTCAAATTTGTACTTAATTACAGTACTTGAGTTAAAGCACTGCATTACATTCCACCACTGGTGACACATTGACACAAAGGCATATGCAAAGCACCCGGTAGATTCAAATGACTATAATTAGGATTATGACCAAATAATATATATATATATTACCACCCCCAACACAGACACACGGGCATGGGCCTGCAATCTACAAGTGCATGACCATAAAGTAGATTTTTTGGAGGATGTGGTGGCATATTAGAGGTTTTGAGAGTGCTGCCTGTTGAAGAATGCTCTTTATTATTATTTATGTGGTGCATCACTTGACTGTATTCTTTAAATATGTGTTAGTGTTAGGCAACATGGGCCAAGTGAGTGCCCTGCTGTGGGGGTATGCGATGTTGGCATGTCCGTGGCGAGAGGACCATTGTCTCATAATCTGCCTATGGGTAAAATAAGGTCTACACTAGCCCAGATCCCAAATGATGAATGTGATTAGGAAAAACATCAATACCTTGAAGGTTTTTATCAAACATATAAGCAAAAAATCCAAAACCTTGAGTTCATCCAGGCTGGAGTCTCAAATGGTCTCAGAAACTACACCTGAAAGAGGCTGGCACCAAACAGAGGTGAGAATTAAACTTTGTCCTGGTGAGTAACATATGTCAGTTTGAAGATTTTAAGTGGCTCCTACTGTGAAATATTGACCTCTGAACCTTGACCTCAGTGCATATTGGAAGGCTTGTCATTCAGCAACAGAAGAGGCTACAGACATGGGACCAACTGTTTTAGAAAGCTCTTGACTTCAGCTATGTGACTATATTCATATAAATATAGTCACCAAGTGGGGGCACTGTCATGTATGATCAAAATGAATTTTCACCAATTTAACAATTGCATATTTACAATCTGATCACATAAATGTGTTTCCCACCCCTTTAAATCTATCAGTATACTGTTAATTTAATATTTACAATTTCCATTTTTAGGAAATGTACCATTAAAAACAAAAACTACAATTCCCTTGTGCCGCGCCATGCAGCTTGATACAAATAAGCACCATGTTTGTAGTTCTTCTGGTTTGCAAAGTATTGTTAAGAATAGGGTCGTAAAAAGATATATGTAATGAATATATCGAACATTAAGTGCAGCCGAATTAGTAATTACACTCCATCTATGTGATTAATTTTAAGAAAAAGTAAAGATGTTGGCTTATGTCAGATATACTAACTGTTATTCTATAAATGTGGATTTGGGTTAGCTAGTTCTTCCGGTTTTCAAAGTAGGGTTGTAAAATAGGGTCATAATATCAGACATCTATTGAATATATCAAACATTTAGGGCAGCCGAATCAGTAATTACACTTCTTGATATTTAAAAAAAGTAAATATGTTTATTTCACATAGTTTTACAGCCGCTTCATATATTTTTTTCTGTTTTCTTTTTTGACTTCTTTTTTAATTTACATATATACATATTTTTAAATTCTCTTTACTGAAATACTGTTTCTTATGTTTTATGATTTAAAGTGCAAGCGACGAGAAGTGACGTCATTCACCACGTCTCGTTCGCGGTACTTGGTAACGCGGGTACTGTCCTCGTGCGGGAAACGGAGAGAAACACAGGTTTAGAAAATGTTTAGTAGAAGGAAGAAGCAGGTAAGAAACACAGTTAATGTTTTGAGTGTGTACCTACAAATGTAAACTATAAAACAATATAGTTTGTATATTTAGAGATGCAGCAATATTACTTTTGTGCTACACACAGGTATAACACATTAAAAAGGTTTCAATGTAACATCAGTTTTGGTTAGCTAATGCATGCTATGTTATGCACATTATGCTGGTCAACGGTAAATTGGTGTGTGCTATCGAGATTGCTGGCTGTATTTAGACAGCCCTTGCAGTCAATTATAACTTAGTTCTTTTTATGTGTCACACTCTTATTTTCTTTTCCATTCATCTTGCTCTCAAAGTCATGACGAAGCCCAAAGCAAGAAGCTGCCCCTATTGTGGAGCAAGCATCATGCCAATCAGAAGACCTGTGCCAGCTGCTGTGTTTGCCTCCTGCAAAAAAAGTCTTTCAAAGAAAAAGAAAAGAAAAAAAATTGACTTGGATGTGTTGTGTGTGTGCATCCATTGTATTCATTAAAGGTTATTGAACATAATGCCGCCACTTTATATGAGCCACCCCTAACCTTAAATTTAGCTAAAGATTCAAAATTAGTTGGCTCATTATTGACATATGGGCTTGTGGTCCAAATAGCATTTTTTTCTGATCAATAGCACATTTTTCACCAATGAGGAGAGAGCTAGGCCCGGTTCCAGAACCAAATGACTTCAGGTGCATCTCAATTTAGTGGTGGTACCCTAGTAGTTACAGTGCGAGCTGCCAACAGCTATTAAAGTAGAGCAGTGTATGATGATCCAGAGTTGGGTCCCAGATAAACAGATTATGCTGAACACAGACGGAAAAAGTTGTAGACAGCAGTAAGTTAAACAGGGTGTCAGTCATTTTCAGCAACAGTTTGCTTTACGAGTCAGAAGGACACCCATACCCTCAAACTCCAGTCCTCAGAGGAATCATGGCTAAATACTGTGACCAGTGCAGTGCAAACACATTTGTATATCATTAATTACTAAACTATGTGTCCATGTATGAGGTGGGATACATTCAAATTCCAACTAAAACAGTCTTTGTCCGAAATAATCATATAATCAATCAGTTTATATATTATTATATTAACTATTTATGGGAAAATCATACTTCATTTGTCATTGGCTGCAGATTGGTGGTGAGGTGTGTTCATGTTGTGACTCTCTGAATCATCCAGACATTTCCTGAGACGAAGATTTCTATTTGTTGAGCTGTTGCTATCATGTTTAACTGATTAGCTCAGTTGTTTCAGAGCTATGAGACCAGTGATGTGACAAGCTGGGAGAGTATTTATTAATCACCACACCCACTGACCTTTATTAATCTTCATCCAACTCTTTTGCTGATTGAGCTGCTGGTGAGCATGAAGACGCCCACGCAGTCCATGTGCCAGACCACCTTATGCTTGGCATTAATATGCAATTTGAACTGAAAGTGCAAAATATTAAAATGAGGGTGCAATGCATGTGTTTGCATCTCCGAAGAACTAAACTAAAAAGAAATGGAGGGAGAACTTGTTTCGGCCATGTCTGTCTCCTGAGCTTTATGATATTTCAGACAGAAACTATAATAACAGAGACAGTGAACTCTCTGTTAACATAGCATTTGTTTCTCTCAATGCACAAGTGCTTCATCCCAGCGCTCCACAGAACCCTGTCCACACTTTTCTGTCTGAAAGAATGTTATATGTACACACACCTACAGTTCATTAGAAAACTCTCAAGAAACCCTTGAAAAAGATTATAGACATTAGCAAACACTGGTGCACACATAACACTCAAATAAAGTGAAAAAATTGTAACATGTCAGTGTGTAATAATAATGCCATGTTAACATTTTGTGTAATTGTGTACATTTCAGGTGAGCAAGCTTGCTGCCTTGGGCTACAACCCAATTTTGTTCATCAGGAAGAAGAAGAAGGGGGTGAACACAGTAAATGCTGAAATGATCACCTACATGAGGGGACGGGCCTGTAAAACCCTTTTTAGAAAAGATGAGCAGGGCATATGAGTACATTATTAAAAGTAAGGCAAACATTTGTTTTTATGATTTATGCTTTGGGATGTTCTGTCATTGTGAGTAATATTTATATTTATATTTTTTCAGATTCTCAAAGGATGCAATTGCCAGAAGCTCCCAGCCCATCTCCAACTCCACAGTCTACCTCCTCTCCCTCCCAACCCTCTTCTCCTCCTCATCCTCCAGACTCTTCCACCTTTCTCCCATCTACTTCTCGTCCCCAAATGGACTATGAGGAGGAGACTTACACCCTAACCCTCATCCCTGTCCAGCCTCCAAGCACCGCCTCAGCATCTCCCTCTCAAAAAACCATGAGTGAAAGTGAGTGTTAGCATTAATCACCTTCTGCCATATTTTAAGTAATGTGTCTAAAGTCATGCATCTTTGTCACAGGTGTGTCTGCACAGTGCTCCCGCTCTCCCAGACCTACTATCTCCTTGACCAGTGCAACAGGTGAAGGGAAGAAAAAGAGGAAGAGAGGTATTTTTTGTTTTTGTGGTACAGCCTACTCATCAAATTAAATGTGCAATGCAATTCCTTGATAGCAGCATGATAATATTGTTTGTGTGCATGTAGACACAATGAACCAGACACATGCAAAGAAGGATGCAAGACTTTTCGGAGAACAGTTTTTTCCCCCCTAATCCCTGTTATTATCTGTAACAATAAAAAACATAAAGGATTACTCACTAACTTGTCCTCATCTACAGGTAGAAGATAAATTATTCATGAGATAAAACAAAAACTAATGTGGACACATATGAGACAAGATGGACACTTTTTCTCTTCCTCTATGCATCAGCATTGTACAGCTCAACTCTACTCTATTTACTTTTGGGTCCTCTACTTCCTTTTCCACTGTAGATAGAACTTTGGATGGGACCCCTCAATGTAGGCAGAGGTGATTGTCAGAGCAATGAAGTTGGGAAACAAGCTTTACTTTGGTCTTGAGAAGCTGCAGCCTTTATTTATTGACAGACTCTAAGCTACACTGTACATTTACTGCCACACTGACAACACACTACGTACATAAAAAGCTACGCTACTCATAACAGAGGATATGAAGCTATGTTCATATCTTTTACAGAGACTTGAGCATCAAATTGGCATTAAAGGAACTGCCCTAACCTGGTTTAAGTCATACTTATCAGATCGTTCTCAGTTTGTACATGTTAACGATGAATCCTCCATAAATACTAAAGTTAGTCATGGAGTTCCACAAGGTTCTGTACTTGGACCAATACTATTTACTTTATATATGCTCCCTTTAGGCAACATTATTAGGAATCACTCCATTAACTTTCACTGTTATGCAGATGATACGCAGTTATATCTATCAATCAAACCCAATGAAATTAATCAATTATCTAAATTACAAACATGTCTTAAGGACATAAAATCCTGGATGACCTGCAATTTTCTGATGTTAAACTCAGAAAAAACCGAAATTCTTGTTCTTGGCCCCAAAAACCTTAGAGACTCATTGTCTAAAGATATAGTCACTCTAGATGGCATTAACTTGGCCTCTAGCACCACTGTCAGGAATCTTGGAGTTATCTTTGATCAGGATTTGTCATTTAACTTCCACATAAAGCAGACCTCTAGGACTGCCTTCTTTCATTTACGTAATATTAGAAAAATTAGACACATACTATCACAGACAGATGCAGAAAAACTAATCCATGCATTTGTTACTTCAAGGCTGGATTACTGCAACTCTTTATCATCAGGTTGCCCCAATAAGTCCATTAAAACGCTCCAATTAATTCAGAACGCTGCAGCACGAGTACTGACAGGAACTAGAAAAAGAGATCACATCTCTCCTGTACTAGCTACTCTGCATTGGCTCCCTATAAAATGTAGAATTGAATTTAAAATCCTCCTCCTCACCTATAAAGCTCTTCATGGTCAGGCCCCTTCATATCTCAAAGAGCTCATAGTACCCTATTACCCCACTAGAACACTACGTTCTCTGAATGCTGGGCTACTTGTGGTTCCTATAGTCTCTAAAAGTAGAACAGGAGCCAGAGCCTTCAGTTACCAAGCTCCTCTCCTGTGGAACCAGCTTCCAGTTGTGGTTCGGGAGGCAGACACCCTCACCACATTCAAGAGTAGGCTTAAGACATTCCTCTTTGATAAAGCTTATAGTTAGGGCTGGATCAGGTGAGTCCTGAACCATCCCTTAGTTATGCTGCTATAGGCCTAGACTATCGGGGGGATTTCCCATGGTGCACTGAGCTCCTCCCCTTCCTCTCTCTTTATGCACTCATTCATGTTCCATTAATGCATGTTACTAACTCCACTTCTTCCCCGGAGTTCTTGTGCTTTCTCGTCTCGCAGGTTCTCATGGATCCTGGTGGAGCCTCCTGCCATGGTCCTGCTTGACTGCCATTGCCAATACTGTTGTTGCTGTGCACCTGTCTGTCTGTCTGTCGCTCTCTCTCTCTCTCTCTCTCTCTCTCTCTCTCTCTCTCACCCCAACTGGTCGAGACAGACGACCACCCACCTAGAGCCGGAGGATCTGTCCTAGGTTTCTGCCTTTTAACAGGCAGTTTTTCCTTGCCCTTGTCGCCAAGTGCTTGCTCATGGTGGTACTGTTGGGTCTCTGTAATTAATGTTAAAGAGTTCGGTCTAGACCTGCTCTATTTGAAAAGTGTCCTGAGATAACTTCTGTTATGAATTGGCGCTATACAAATAAAATTGAATTGAATTGAATTGAATTGAATTGTTCTGGACAAGTCTGTACTTTGTCAGTTGACCACAGCATGGTGTTGTGGGCTGCCATTTTTGAGTGAATAAAAAAAACTTAACTATTAATGATAGTTTGGCTATTAAAAATCTAGGCTTTATGCAGGACGTCAACTGTGGTGTGACTAATCAGTGGTTGGCAGTAATGTCACACCACCTTTTAGTGTCAGCTCAGCTAGCTAACGTTGACCAAGGTGTACCAGGTCCACAATAACAATCAAAGAACAGTAAATAGGTGAGATATCATGATCAAGAAGGTGGTTCACCCAGGGCGAAGCTCAGCCATTGCTTCGGTTGTGCTGACCCCTGTGAATTCTTGACAGTGGAAATGCAGCTGTATTCACCTGGGGGATGTCAAAGTCTGTTTCTAAATTTATTCTCCTTCTTTCTTCTTTTCTTTTTTTTGCATAATTTTAGGCTGCTGAAAATGTTAGAAGCAAAAAATATTTCACTACAATGAAATAAAAGAAACAACTAAAGGAGGTAAGTAACTGACTGAGTGAAATAGCAGTTCATTTAACAGTGGTTGCTGGAATGGCTAACACTTCTTTTTGTCTGTGTTTCTGTGTGTGTGTGTGTGTGTGTGTGTGTGTGTGTGTGTGTGTGTGTGTGTGTGTGTGCAGAGAAGAGAAGAGGTAAAAGTGAGCTGGCTGCCTTGTTCCTCGTGGTAAGAGCTCAGAACTTTGATCCACATTAGCTGATTTTAAAGCTGTTAGCTTTTTTTACGGTATGCTTTATAAATATATATGTACTTACTTCCACACTGGTTAGTACCAGGCTTCTGAAAAACCGATCCTAAGTCATTTGTTGTTCTATGATACCCCATTGATATAAACTAATATTGTGGTATATGCAATGATCTTACACTTGTTTGCATTCATTCTTTTTTTTCAGTGGCAAAACTTGAGAAGACACCAGGGAGCCTGCCAGCAACTTTATAGGCTCCATTTAATGTTTTTGTTTGTGTGTCTTTAAGACACCTGTATGTTGAATGTTGTTCTCTCTCTGTCTCTCTCTCTCTTTCTCTCTCTCTCTCTCTCTCTCTCTTTCTCTCTCTCTCTCTCTCTGCATGAATAAAAATAAAGATTTGTTAATTTGTTTTATTTCAGTTCAGTTTCAGTTTGCCTTTTTCATTACATTTTGAATGTTTCTTTCACACACTCATCCACATCTCCTTTAGTTTTTAATATGCAAGTCATATATACAATGTTATATCATAAGCAATGAAAAAAATATACATAGGAATGTGTAAAAACATCAGCATGTACAGAATCAATGGAGCAGGAGTATATGCAGTCAGTGTTTGAGTGAAGAAGACTAATAAATATGTCCATGAATATTTGTTCATGTATGAACAGTGTTGCAATTACTGTATTATATACATATAATACTGTACTGTATATATACATATTTCATATTTAATTATATTTAATGGCACTGGCTGTGGCTAAAGTAAACCAATGTGACACACATACAGGAAATTACTAAAACCGCTCTGTCGTCCAATGGTTTGTATATTTGAATGTTTTTTCAATAATGATTTTAAGAAGAAATCTACAACAAACGCAGAGGAATAAAAATGAAATGCATTCATGATTGTGCTTATAAAATCCTGTGATTTGATGAATAAAATATGCTTCATCTATACAGAATATTAGATTATTGTCCGTTTGGGTTACATAAAACTCTCAGTTTACAGTTTCTAGCTTGTAGAATTTATCTGTTGTCTGTGGACAAGTAAAATATTAGCAGAGGTTCAGTTATAAGTATATAATAGATAATAAACATTATAATATATTTTGACAGTGCCACGGTCTCATAGCAGCTGGTCCTCCGGTCAGCCAAACACAAAGGTTCCGGATTTAATATTAAATTACGAGCAAAATCTGAAATGTACGTTTTTTTATTTTTAAGATCGTCATTGAGCAGTTACATAAAATAAGACCAATAACATTACAGCTCTGATGCAATTATTAAAACAATATTCACGTGTTTCAGCGATAAGACGCCCATAGCAACTGCATAGCAACCATAAACATAGAACAGACACCATAGAAGCCTGAAAAAACGAAACATCATAGGCATTCATTCAACAGAGATTATGGAAATAATGTACACATTTCCCGCTAGAAATGTTATCACAACGAACTCTAATGCCAAAAATATCTTCAAATAAATTTTTCCACTGAAAATAAAAGAAAATGCAGCCATTTTGAATTTTTCCGCAGGCAGAAATCTGACAGTCACGTGACTGCTCTGCTCGATAACACACCTTCTGTACCTGCTGGGCTTGAATAGTATTGGATCAGCCAGATGAATGGGTGATAACTCCCTCCTGCACCTACTAGTAGGTAGAGTAGGCCCCTACTGGCCCCTATCTGTGGGATGATTGTATCAGGATAACGCTGATTCAATGGTATGATAACAGTCAGATCGGGTCCCCGGAGTTCTTGTGCTTTCTTGTCTCGCAGGTTCTCATGGATCCTGGTGGAGCCTCCTGCCATGGTCCTGCTTGACTCCCATTGCTAATATCACTGAAATATTATTAGGGACCGAGCCAGTGTGAACTGGAAGGTCCCTATTGTTTTTTTGTTTATTAGGGACTGAGCACTGACAAAAGTGCAAGGTGCCTCTTGTTTCACTAGGAATTATTATTATACTTCTGCCCCTTTGACCGCATATTTGGCCGCAACATGCTCGAAAAGTCATGGAAATTTGCACAAAATTCAAACGTATCGAAAATACCGGTATGCAACTGTCCACGTGCACGGGCGCCACCAAACGGCTAAACCACGCCCCCCAGAATCAGCCCCCCAAGACACGTAAGGCAGACATGTACAAAAATTGGTAGGCATGTGTATCATGATAAAAGAAGCAGAAAATTCTCTTGGACCCATACCTCAAACCCAACAGGAAGTTGGCCATTTTGGATTTTGTGGCAGTTTTTGGCGATTTGCACACGTATTTCCTTTCAAAGGAAAGGTGAAAGGAAATGTCATTTTTTATACTTCCATGTTCTACTCCTAGTAGGATGGTCAGATCAAGCTGAAATCTAGTCAGGAAATGCAAAATATGTTGTTGATGATATTTCATGATTGTGGTGAATTTTTGTTAAAGGGCGTGTCTGTGGCGTGGCGTCAAATTTTGATGTACTGCCAGAACAAACAAAGTTGCTATTACTTGAGTGTACATTGTCCAATCAGCTCCAAACTTCACTTGCCTGATAAGAGTTCCACCCTGAACACATCTATGTGATAATATTCAGTAATAGTGAGAGCGCCATCTACTGGCAACAGGAAGTAAGCGCTGCGTGGCGATTTTGAGCTGATTTACGTGACATTTTCATGTTGTGGTCCACACGTGTTACGAAGGCATGTGACGCGCACGCAGCACGCCCCAATTTGCATGGAGTGCAAGGTCCCGCCCAACGCTGCTTGCAGCTTTAATTAGTATTATTCTTATTAGAACCTTTCACTGCATTTTTGACCCCCTGAACATATACCGTCAGAGTTATTTTATTTGGCAAACTTGTCAGGCCTGGTGCAAAATTGGATATTCTTTGAGTCACTTTCAGGTCGGCCACTAGGAAGGCCACTAGGCGGCGCTACTTTTAAGCAAAGTCCATTAGGCTAATAACTCCCACATCGTTTGTCGCGCATTCAAAAACCTTATATCCACGAGTTCGGTTAATGGAGCTGCATCTGCCGGTATAGGCCACGCCCACTTCCGCCTAGATTTTTTTTACGTTAGAGCGCTAAAAGTCCATAAACTACGTTTTCGTGTTCCATCAATGCGCTTTTGTCCGATTCGCACAAAACTTTTCACGTAGCATCTGGAGACCGAATATTGAATATTTAAAGTATTTTGATATTTCAAAAAATAAGCACGTTATAAATTAGCAACTCCTGTAGACTTTTTGTCAAAAGAGGAAGTGGACTGTATCTCAACATTGGTACGTCCAATTGACACCAGGCTTGGGTCCATAGTTCACCACGTCTTCATTAGGCATCGTGCACAATTTCAGGCCATCGCCACAAGGTGGCGCTTTTTAAAATGAAGAAGTCTATATCTCCACATTGGCACGTGTGATTGAAACAAAACTTGGTACGATGATTGCCCATGGCTCCCTGAGGCTCACTTAAAAAGGAGAAAAAAACCACGCCACTGGGTTGCGCTCTGGTGGCAGGGTAAATCACTCTGCGGAGACCGTAATAGTTATGAATATGAAATTCACAGGACATATGTAGACTGGTGCCTGTAGCTCACATACCAAACATCGTGTTTGTCGTGTTTGTAGCGCCCCCTACAGTATTTCAACAAAGCAGCCCCGGCGCCACGTTTCACCAAAATGTATGAAACTTGGTAGGCACGTGTAATGAGCCGAGACCTGCAGAAAAGCTTCTTGGACCCATGCCCCAAAACCCACAGGAAGTCTGCTATTTTCGTTGTCATTTTCACTCTTGGCTGCCATTTTGTTTGACATTTTCACTTTTTTGCCTTGTATTTGAACGAACTCCTAGGGAATTTATCGGATCTGCTTCAAAATTGGTCAGTACAGTCAAAAAATGTTGCTGACTGAACGCCGTGCTATTTGTGACTGTACGTTGAAGGGCGTGTCCGAGGCGTGCCGTCAAAGTTGGCCATTTTGAATTCTGTGGTCTTGCATTTGAACGAACAAACTCCTAGGGAATTTATCGGATCAGCTTCAAAACTGGACAGTACTATTGAAAAATTTTGCTGATTAATAGTTGTCCGATTTGTGACTGTACGTTGAAAAAAGTCAATCAAATATTTAGTGTGCGTCAAACGGCGTGTCCGTGGCGTGGCACTGAATTTCCAAGTTTCGCAATGAAGAATCTCACTATGAAAGTGTAAGTCTTTTGCACAGAAAATGTGTGACAATGTAGAGCGGTCTCCCTCAGCTTCTGGCAATGAAGGCTTGGGCGTGGGGTGACGTGGCGTGGCACCCGAGGTGCGTGGAGTGCGAGGTCCCGCCCAATGCTGCTTGCAGCTTTAATTATTATTATTATTATTGTTATTATTATTATTATTATTATTATTGTTGCTACAGTCGCTGTTGTTGCTGTGGTCGCTGCTCGTTGTCCCCCATCGTTGTTGTCATCGTCGTCATCATCTTCGTGTTCATCATCATCAGTCACTACTATTAGTGTAGTTGTTGCTACTGTTGTTGCTGTGCATCTGTCTGTGTGTCTCTCTCTCTCTCTCTCTCTCCCTCCCTCAACTCCCACCTAGAGCCGAAGGATCTGTCCTAGGGTTCTGCCTCTTAACAGGCAGTTTTTCCTTGCCCCTGTCGCCAAGTGCTTGCTCATGGTGGTACTGTTGGGTCTCTGTAAATGTTATAAGGAGTTCGGTCTAGACCTGCTCTATTTGAAAAGTGTCCTGAGATAACTTCTGAATTGGCGCTATACAAATAAAATTGAATTGAATTGAATTGAATTAGGATATAGTCTATGGACTGGGAACCATGATGTCTGAACCGATGTTCATGGTGGAGTTGAGGTATTGCATTTATGGATGATTGATTTTGAATTTGATCCTAAGATATTTCAACAACAGCATATTTGACAAACTTTCTTAAAATACACAAAATTACTGCTACTGTAAGGACATTGTAGAGATGAAAGACACACCCTTAGTTATGCTCAGCACACACATAACATTGCATTATACAACCTGTATACAGTACCAGGGGTGGAAGAAGTACTTAGATCTTTTACTTTAACTTTAATTTTGTGTTGATTTTAGGTGCCCCCTGTGGACAAGAGCGGTAGTGTTTTACTGAAACCAATCCAGTTGCAGACAAGAATTATAATATAGAAATAACCAATCTTCTCTCTGCTGATCTTGTTTGTTTATGTAGGTCATATAGAGGCCACTTAAACAGTTGTAGTACATTTAAGTAAAAGTACCAACACCACAAAAGTGGACTGGAAAATATTCCCAGATACATTATACATTATTCTACATGATATTATTAGATTTACCCATCACTGTGTAAAGAGCGTTTTACTGTTGCAGTTGCTTGAGGTGAAGCTAGTTTGAACTACTTGTCAGTCTCAGGGTTCAGGAGATAAATGATGGGTTTGGAAAAATGAAAAAACAAAGTACTGCTACACAAATCTCTATCCACTATTGGGCTTCTCTGACATCTGAGAGTTGATTGGGGCTCCAACACACTGTTCACATATTGTAAAAGATCCCAAAGCACTGATTTATCAAAATGAAATCAAATAATGTCAAAGGTCAAAGGTGCCTGCAAATGTGTGCAAACGGTTGATAATAAGACAGCAGGTTTGTGGCTTTCATTTATTGTTTGGCTGCAAACAACAAATGTGAAGTGGTCCTCTTATGAGATGACAATACCAATTTGAGTTTCAGACCCCTGTTGTAACTTTAGGCAGATATAATGTACTGGATACAGTGTTTGCAGTGTTTTCCAATAGTTGCCAGTTTATTAGGTACAGTCTGTCCTCTTGAAAGAACACCAAGACAGTTCAAAAGGTCCAGCTTACAGTGATTCTTGACAGTTCCGGCATTGTACATTCATATTCAGAATGAAGTATTAATGAGCTCATTCATTCTTCCCCTTGTGTTGTAGACTTGTACTAATGTGGTTAATTTCTACAGAGTATTGATAAAGAACAAGGCCGATAAAAGCATGGGTAAAATAAAATTAAAATCCAAACAATACCCACCCCTGCAACTGGTTAGTGGCTGAGCAAATCACAATTCAAATCCCTTCACTTTAAGTCTTGTTCAAACAATTTTATTGTATATAAGTATACAAGAAGTATGGGGTCTTAAGGAGATTGACTCACTGCTGGAGCCAGCCTCAAGTGGTCATTAGAGGAACTGCAGTTTTTGGCATTTCCTTGTTTGCTTCATTTGCCAGCCATAGAGGTTGCCGCCAGTTTTTGGTCTGTTCTGGGCTACTGTAGAAACATGGTGATCCAACATGGTGGACGTAGAAGAGGACCCGCTCCATCTGTAGATAAAAAAGGGTCATTGTAAGGTAACAAAAATACAATTCTTATTTTCAGATGAGTGGTTATACACTAATGAAAACATGAATATTATATTCCATTTCTGCCCATGGATCCTCTAAATGTTACACAGGACCGTTAAATAACTCTCCTCTGGGACCCTTTGAGAGTAAATATAATATTGCGCCTTTGAAAGACATTTTTGGGGTGCTGTGTCATAACTTTGGGGAAATATATATTCTGATGTCTTTAAAGGTTTAAAGAGGATGAGAGGATCTGATTGGTTATTGTTGACTTATAGTTTTTGCTCACCATAGTGCCACCTGCTGCTGTGGAGCAACATTGTTATTAAATATCACACTATAGCTCTTCCAATTTGAAAGGTTGTTCGACACGTTGATCTAATTGTGATGACAGCTGAGTAATGAGTAATGTAAGGTTTTAGTAATAACATTGTCTCTTCCATCACAACCTGTAACTCTCAGCACACAGTTTCTCTCTAACAGTCAGTAAATATTTAACCCACAAAACTGGAGAGTCACCATCTCACCTGCTGAATGAGTCTTTTATTGTCGGTGTGTGCCGTGAACCTTGTACGTCCACAGTGTGAGCAGGCAGACACACACTCAGGTCTCCATGAGGTCCTCCACAGGTAGGCTCTTTCTTTCTGCTTCACAAACCAGTGACGCCATAATTTGACTATTCAAATATAAACCTCCATGCTGCTTTGAGTTGAAGTCTTCATGGCTGTGGTGATAAGTCACAATTACATGTTTGCTGTATTTGAAGGTAAAGCCTGTTTTTTTTATGGTTTTGGGCACTGTTTGGTCTGTTGTGATATTTAGATGCTTTGTCACCTGACTGCTTTGGATTTAACACCACACAATGACTCCAGTTGTTTTCTTCCTGGATAAATATTGCCCATCCACGGTCCTTATCTCAATACTTACTGTGTGCTACACTGAGGCTTTGACAGTTGGAGTAATAGAGACCTCTGGAGAGATGATGTTCCACTGTCAGCAGAAAGTTGTGTGTAACCTACTGCACACACGTCTGTCCTCCTGCCGCTGATACACAGAGAGTAAACAGTGTGCCCTCGGCTGAAACGAGCATCCGGTACTTTTTACGAGTACAAGTATCATTAGAGTAAAATGTGTCCATATCTGTACTTTTATAAAACAATTTGTTCTGTAAAAACTTCTCTTACTCTTGTGTATTGATGTTTGAGGCTCTTGTGCAAATGTTAGTATCCTTGAGGAAGATACGGAACCCAGAATTGCTCCTGATACTGTGCATCGGTGTGTGAATGTGTATGAATGAGTTAGACTCTATTAGATGGGCTTTGCCATCACTGAGTCAATGTAGTGTAAAAGCACTTTGAGTGGTCGGGAGACTAAAAAGGCACTATACAAGTACAGGTCCATTTACCATTTACCAATAATTAATAATTAATAATTCATCTTTAATGAAAATATAAATAATATTGTTGTTACTGTCACTCTCACAGGCTGCCAGGATGCAATGGAATTTCCACGGTATGTCCAGCTATAGACATGCACATATATTTACATATATAAATATATACATTTTTACTTCACAATAAAAATGACACTGTTTTTTAAAGGTCCCTACCTGTGTTCCATTAAAGCTGCAGTAGGTAACTTTTATAAATATGTTTGGTTGTTTTTGGTCCTTTCTCAGTCAGAGCAAATAAAGACTGTTGGTTGTTGAGTCTTAGTCCCAGGTCCCAAATCATCTGTATTTCAGGATTTTCTCTGATTGGTTGTTTTCGTTCAGGCCTGGTGGATTCTTGCAAATGCCATTAGGAGCACTAGGAGGAGCCAGAGGAACCTGATTTTTTCACAGATTATCTGTCTCATGTTCTACTGTCAGGATATAGTGAAAGTAAATATGACAAAAAGTTATCTTTATAAAATTGAAATACTGCAGCTTTAATGCTAGTTTCTAAAACATATCAAAGTAGAAGCACTGGCAGGTTCTGTTCAAACAAATGAAACAAAATATATAAAAAGTTACAGATTTTCACACTTCCCTCTGCAGATAATTTTGGTTTGATTTGTCCATGTTCTGTCATATCTTTTTGGAGGTGACCGGAATGTAGTTTGTGTTGCTTGAAGCACTGAAACATAAACTAAGTTCAACACCTTTCCAGGAACAATGTCTCTGATAATTCACCCACTGTCAAAAGTTTCCATTAGAACTATTCTGTACCAAGGATGTAGTCCTTCTGCAAACGCTTGACAGTGTGTTGTGTTCATTGCCATGCACTGATGACATAACTTTGATAACACTGAAGCAGATAAAATCTGAACTATGAGCTCAGATATGCTGGCCTAATAAAATTTTTTTTGAAAGGTGCAATATAAATAAAGTTATTATAATTTATTACCCTCCAACTCTATCAGCAGATATTGGTCAGTTTGGAAAAATTGGCTGTCGCTGTCACTCATGGTGGGAACTGTTGGGACTCTAAACAATTTTGTAAGCAATATTGTCTAGACCTGCTCTATTTGAAAAGTATCCCAAGATAACTTCTGTTATGATTTGGCTCCGTACAAATCAAATTTAATTTTAATTTCTCCTCACATCAGCTTTACCTTCAATCCAAAGGAAGGGATTGATAATCCAGCTCTGGTCATTAGTGATGATCCTGGTGAGCTTTATAGCTATGTCTTTACATACACAACATTTCAAAAATCCTCTCTTAAAATCATTTGTCCCCGCAGTGTTGATGATATTTATTTAACCATGTGTGCAGAGCCTGAACAGAGCATGCTGCCCAGACTGTGCCATCTGAAGCGTCTGGAGGGGCAGAGCTTTGGGTTCTACCTGCGGATGGAACCGAGCAGCTGGGGCTTTGAGATTAGAGGTGTGGAGCCGTGGAGTCCTGCAGAGCACAGCAGCCTCAGAGACGGAGACCGAGTGCTGGAAGTCAACGAGGATTATGTGGATAATATGGACTTCTCCACGGTTAGTGTCAAGAATTTAGTAGATAACCAGTCCGAGAAAGAGACACTGGTGTGCCCTTTGACCAGGGTCCAAGAGAGGTCCACAGAGTTATGAACACCCAGACACTTAAAGTTGGCCACATGCTCCACCTCTCTCTGGATAAGGATGGGAGTGTGTGTGCTGCCTTTGGTCTTTCTAAAATCCACAATGACCTCTTTGGTCCTCTTGATGTTTAGGGCCAGGTTGTTTGTGGTGGTTCACCATGCGGTCAGGTGCTGGACCTCCTCCCTATAAGACAACTGATTATTTTTGTTAATGAGGCCAACCATTGTTGTGTAGTCTGCAAACTTTATACTAGACCAGTATCCAGTTGCGAAGGGAGGTTTTGATCCCAAGGTTTGATGGTCAGTTTAGAGGGGATGGTTGTGTTGAATTTCGTGGAGATGGTGCCCTCCGTACACCTGCTCTGGTGGTAGGTGAATTGGAGGGGGTCCAGACTGGGTGGTAGGCAGATTTTGAGATAAGCCAGGACTAGCCTCTCAAAGCACAGCATGATGACCATCTGATGACCTGGTGTGGACAGAATAACTCACTGCTCCAAAGACAGTGGAGATGGTAGCAGAATTCATGACGAGCCCACCCACTTCCATCATCATATGTGACTCCCTAGTTGACACTGTGGAGTCCTTCTGCTTCCTAGGCATCATCACCCAGTACCTCAAGTGGGAGCTGAACATCAGCTCCATCATCACCCCCCCGGTATGCTGCTGATCCACTGATATCTTTTGGATTATCTCTGTACATTGCACATATTCCTCATACTTTACGCTGAGAACTCTTGCACAATCCTTGGTCAATTCCTGCATATTTAAGCCTTTTCTGTTGGTGTATTTATTGTTATGCATCAGGTGGAAGTTGTTTAGCCTCACTGCAGTGGAGTATTTTTGCACCGGCACAATTGAGGTGGCTTTGAAGCATTTGGGGACAGCTGCTTTGGCCAGTGAGAGGTTGGAGATGTCAATCAAGACCTCAGGCAGCTGCCTTGCACCGACACTGTGCACGCTTCCAGCAATGCCTTCGGGGCCAGCACCTTTACATGCATTCGTCCTGCTCAGTGCAGCACACACGTGCACAACCTTAAGGCTTAAGCACATGAATCCATGTCTGTGTGGCAGTCTATAGGGTGGCCTGTTTAACTGTTCTTATTGAAGGTACACACCACTTTTTATACTTGGGACTGGACTGGTCTGAAGGTTTTGGTCTGAATGTGTCATTTGCTTATCTTAATCCTTTTGACCTCCTAAACATGAATTTTTCACAAAAGCCCAGTTTCATGTAATCTGGGATGGACCTAAATATTAAGGAACAGGGCCTCATGGGCATTAGTGATGAAAATGTTGAGTTTATTCACTGAACTATTTGTCTCTCCTGCACCTGACAGGTGGTGAGGAAGATCCAGTCATGCGGTTTACACTTGTTCCTCCTGGTGTTGAGGAGAGAGGAGTATGAACAGGTACTGTATTAGGATTAATGTGACATTACAGTCTTTCCCATCACACCCTTCCTTCCATGTGGTAAAGACAATAGGCTGCTTTCATAGCAGACATTCTCATAGCAACACAGGCACAGGTGAAAAGTCACAAAACAAGACATCTGATTTGATTAATTGAAAAAATGATCAACAGATTCATTGAAAATAATCATTAGTTGCAGCCCCAATCTCCTCTCACAGCCAATCTCAAGAGTTCTCTTCATTAAAAGTGGATTATGGCTGCACGTGGGTTGCACTTGTGCCAGTGTGTCATATTGTACACTTTATTAAACTGATTGGCAAGTCAAACACAATACAGTAATACTAAAGCTGCAAGCAGCGATGAATGGGCCCTTGCAGTCTCTGACATGCCATGAGATGCACATATAACACATCTTTGAATCATGATGGTCTTTAGATTGCATTGACCCAAATTGAAGTCGATACAATCGATTCCCAAGGAGCAGTTTGTTAAAGTGAAGGATCACTAAATTCAAAATGGCTGAATTCCTGATGCATATGGGTCCAAGAGGCTTATTTGTACATCTGGTTCGATTTTCATACTGATTGGTGTAACATGCCTCGGGTGCTGCGCTTAACTGTTGCTGTCAAGCCATTTTGCCATACCAATGTGCAGGACCCATATAATCTGTCAGCCACAGCAAAGACACCTGCGTTGCAGACACCAAAAATGCAATCCTTTTAGCAGAAGAAGAATAATTCCTTGCATTCAATACATTGTTCCTGAGTTGAATCATGCTGATGTCTCTCCTCTCCAGGCAGTGTCTGTTGGTGTGGATATGCAGACTCTTGCCAAGGCCTCCAAAGGGGGCTGCTGCTCTAGACCCAGACTGTGTCACATCAGTAGACACCAGGAGCATGGTCTAGGGATGGCCATCATCTCAGTGGAAGGTAAGGTCATTGTTTGACAGAGTGTTAACTATTCATTTACAGCTTGTCTGAAGACAATACACAGAGATCCTGTGGCGTTTCACAAGAATGCCAACCAGCATTGATCCACAGAGCATTAATGATTCACTTCCTTCTACTCTTTTCTTTTTGTTCACCCTTGATCTATAAACACCTGCATAAAAAGGCCACAAGGCTCGATTTGTATTAAAGTTAATACTGTCTTCACTTAGAAGGTTTTTTTAAATTTCTTGATGAACAGGTTTGCCTAACTCTTCTGTCTCCAGCTATAGCACAGGTTACCAGATGCATTTGGTGAGCACTTTGGTTTACATCTCTTGATCAAAGCAGACAGCCTCATTGTGATGGAATGACTATATAAACTAATGTTTCACTATTATTCTGAATATGACAATATTCCTCATTTGATAAGGGTCATGTAAACAGCATATTCTTTTTGGATATTTCTTATTGGGCCTCTTGTGGGGTGTTCCCGGTCTGCAGTGGTCAGTACCTAGCAAAAGTGGTCTAAGTGATGAACATATATACATATACAAATATACATACAGTATATACATAAATACGTATGTGTTTATATGTATGTATATATGTAAATATATACATAGGGATTTATATGTCTTTTATTAGAAAGGACAGATGAAGATTGACAGGAATGGAGGGAGAGAGACAAAATGCAGCAAATTGCCACCACTTGGACTTCCCAGGCTGCTGCAGTAAGGACTCTGGCTAAATGGGTTGTGGCTGGCAGTACCAGATGAGCTTCTGTGCACCCCAAGGAATATTCCTTTCCATTAGCTATGTAAACAGCTTAGTAGGAATATTGTTCTTTCAGAATAAGAGCAAAAACCAGAATATTTATGCACATAACCATAGTCACTGTGAAGCTGCACCCTATCACTTACTGTCCAAGAAGTAGTTCTGCATCGCCCCCTAAAACCACAAACTATTATTTTTACATTTCTGTTGTTTACAGATTGAAGATTAAACAAGTAGATTGAATGTGTCATTCAGTGACCTTAATTAGTTGGTAGGTGTGTTTTTGAATCCAGTCCAACGACTGGGCTGATTCTGATAAATAGTATTGATGTGTCACCAGGTCAGAAGGGCCAGTATGTTGTGAGCACAGAGACTGATGGTCCAGCAGAGAGAGCTGGTGTCCGCAATGGAGACAGACTGATCTGGATGAATGGAGTCATGGTGTCAACACTCACACACACTGTCCTCAGCAGAACTGTAAGAATCCAGTTTCCTCAGTCAGCTCAGATCTAACTGCTGCAGTTTGTTAGACTGAACATGTGTGTGAGTGCTGCAGTGTGTTTGGTTGTCAGGTGAAGAAGAGTGGGGAAGTGACGCTGCTCGTCGTTGACAGTGAGAGTGAGTGCTGCTACCTCAAGAGAAAGATGCCCATCCTGCCTGTGCTGGCAGAGTGCAGCCGCCTCCCACACAATGCCAAGACAATGTGTCTGGTTAAAGGACGCGATGGATACGGCTTCCTGCTGAGACAAGAGAAGCTGGCAGGCACTCAACGGATAGGTGAGAGATACACTGATGGACATGTGGAAACAATCACATCCATACACAGACACACACACACTCACTCACCTCAAGAGCCAGCTCACCATTTCATAACGTCAGTGTAATCCTGATATAATGAGTACAGATTACACAAATATAGTGGAGAACTGAGATAACAAAAGCATCATTTGAAATCTTCACAGCTCTCTCTCTCTTGACATCAACTATGTCTTTCTGATTGTTTGTTGATCCTGTGTGTGTCGCAATCTGCAATATTCAGTCCCTCCAAGATTTCACAGCATGCATAAGCTTAATTACCACTCCCAGAGTTAGCAATAAAAAGACGATACCTTAAAGGTCCAGTGTGTAGGATTTCATGGCATCTTGCAGTGAAGTTGCAGATTGGTTACAGAACCAATTGAATACTGCTTACCTTCCAAGTGTTAAGGAGAAACTATGGTGGTTGCAAACTTGCGAAAGACAATGGTTTGTCCATTCTGGGCTTCTGTAGAAACATGGTCGTTCAACATGGCGGACTCTGTAGAAGAGGAACCGCTCCCTCTGTAGATAAAACCAGCTCATTTTAAGGTAATGAAAACGCAACGATTCATATTTTTAGATGATTATACACTAATGAAAACATACTTATGTATGAACTGACATACCAAACACTCGCTCTATGGCCTTTTACTTTTTCACCAGTTTCGCAACCAATGTAGTTGCACTTGGAAGGTAAACAGTATTCAGTTAGTTGCAATCTGCAACTTCACCGCTAGATGCCACTAAATCCCACATACTAGACCTTTAATTCACGTCAAAGCACCCAGCACATACTAGCTTATTATGGTCTGAAAACTAAAAAAGCCAACCATAGCCTTAGCAACTGTAGGACTTGAGTTGGTCCAACCCCACTTACATGAAACTCTACTCAAGTCCATTTTAGAACCTTTCTCTCAGTAATAATGAGGAGCTTTAAAGCCTCTCTGAACTTCTTTTCTCTCCCTTCCACACCTGTTCCACACCCAGTTCATGTGCTGAGGGAGGTAGACGTGGGGAGTCCGGCTGAGGGGGCAGGGATGGATGATGGAGACCTGCTGCTTGCTGTCAATGGAGAACCTGTTGAGTCTATGGAGCATGAAGACATTGTCAAAAAGATTAGACAGAGTGGTGATAAAGTCATCCTCACCTCTATATCTATACCAGGAAGAGACTTTTACAGAGCGGTAAGTGCAGTCATATCAATGTGTTCACTACTACAGCACAGGATCAGAACTCGCCTTTTACTGCTTTCTGATGTTTTCCTGCAGTTAGGCATTTCTCCACTGTTGTTCCATGACAAGCTAACACTCCAGGATGGCAGGCAGCAGGCTGTCTGCCACTGCACGAAGGACCAGTGTGAAATTCTTCTGCCAAATGGAGATGGACGTCTACATCCCACAATGCATGTTCAGGATGAGGAGACAGGCTCAGGTCTCCACTCAGTCTGTGTCCTGGATCAGTCAGAAACTTCATCCACACAGGTATGATCCTACTTTTCATTACCTCAGTAGGAATACTATGTCCTGTCCCAACCAGGGGCCAGATACAACTGTAGATTCATGACTAAAACTCTGCATGCAAAGAGACAGAAATATGCAGAGAAATTCTTTTCATCAGGTTTATAAAGTGTGATGTAGAAACGTGTGGCAGTGATGCTCCTGCTTTATTTGGAACTAGTGCAGTGCCTGTAGGAATAATGTATTGCTATAGAAAAGTGTGAGGTTAAGTAGCTTTTTCATGGATGGCCAAATGAGGTTGTGTTTGAAGGTGGGACGTCAGGGACATTTAGGACATATGGGAAACGTCGCTCCGTAGTGTCAGGGACGCATTATTTTTGAACCATCTACAGTGTGAACGGATAAGCCAACGGCGCGGAGCGAGGGCGTGTCGGTCAGACAGTCTGATAACTGCACAGGTCTCTCACTCAACTTAATAAAGAGAAATGTCCCACAAAGCAACGTTACAGCACCAAACAACAGTAACGTAGTAACTGTAACTGTCTTTGGAAACTTACATGAGGAAAAAAAATACCACAGCTGTACGTGGAGAAGCGTCTGTCCTCCCGCCAGTCCTACCGACTCTTCCGTTACATTTCTGCCCGAAAAACAGCGTCTGTCACCGGCGAAAAACTCACGGAGTGTTAAAACATTCTCCGTGTTGCGAGTGAGGGAGTCAGTTTACTGCTGGTGATTATTGTGTAATAATTGTGTCATTTAGAGTGAAAAACATAACTTCGTCACTTTCCAGGATGTTTGGTGGGTCAGGATCTCAATCACTACACATTATAACAGCATCCATATGATTATAAAGTGTCCGCGGGTTTAGATTGACGGGGGGAGACAACTGGGAAACACCTTCAACACAGGCTCTGCAGTGATTGGCTCTGGTGCGCACGTGGCTACGGTGGCTATCGTTGGCAATACTAGCGGAATTCGGAAATAATTTATGAAATAATTTATTAACGGTATATTTGTAGTCCAAACAAAGCCGGCGTTGCACACCCTTAAACCACACAGCAGCCATGTTGAAACTCTCAGGTCAGTCTGATCCTGATCTGCAGAGATATTTGAGCCACACACACACACACACACACACACACACACACACACACACACACACACACACACACACAGATTTCTTGCTTTATAGATAGAAGATAGATAGATAGATAGATGACTGGAGGACTATTAATGGCCACACTGTGTCACATCTGTGCAAAAACCACCACAATCTGTGAGGAGCTGTGCAAGGCAGAATTCACTCTGGGCTTCTCACATACTACATATTTTGTCTATTTTATACATGTATAAAATGTATCAATATATTCAATTTGATATACAACAATTAATATCAAAAAAGAAATACACATATGTGTATTCATGTATTAAAGCACGACTGATATAGGAATTTTGACACAATACCGATTTTAGAGGGTTAAAATTGGCGATATGGCGATGTAGTACATTTTTTAAAACAGACCTTTTCTATGTGGATCGTGCACTGACGGATATGACTATGCAAAGCTACTCAGAGGGCTGCTTTCTTAAACAAATTACTTTATCAATATGTTAAATAATTAAACATACTGTACACTGTCAACCAGTTCTAGTTGACATTGCTGAGAGCTGCTTCTTCTTTCCTGTTCTGTGCCATTTCCTACAGTATTGAAAACCACAGCGCACTCTGCTGGATAAACTTCGCATTTTTTCTGCATTATACTGTATACTGAAAAAAAAACACTTTGGATATTGGATAACATATACATAAATTATTATTTATTATTTATATATATATATATATATATATATATATATATATATATTACCAAGCAATACAATGGTTTGGCTCTACTATGTACTATGAGAGTGAATGAGACTGGAGAGTTTATACACAAGTGAGAATATCTGCATGTGAGAGGAGAAATGTAGAAGTGACAACTGATGTATGTGAAACAATAACGGTTCCCCTCATTATTATGACTGAATTAGCTTTTTCAGCTGGTTTTGTTTTCTTCAGCTGTTGGAGGGAACAAGTGATGCTTTCTTGTGATGGAAAAGAACGGGAATGAGAAAGGCCACAAGCAGACAGAGGAAGAAGAGGAGCTCAGGTTTAAAGAACCCATCATTTTACAGCACACTGAGGTGAGACAGTTGGAGAGGAAGTTGTGTTATTCTTTGCTTTCTTTATTTTATTTAGTTTTTAAATCAGTCACCAAAATCATCATTGTGCTGGGACCAGCATGTTTTGGACCGTTCTTCAAATGTGATCTCTACCTGTACTTTCTGATTTGTATTTTTTGTCAATTATAAACAATGGGCATTATTTTGTGTGGAAATGACATAAACTGTGAAATATTTTTAATATTTAGCTCCATATATCGAAGCCTAACATATAGAAAAATTGTTTAAAAGTCGTTTGTTAAGGTCTTTGTGTATACACTGTGTCTGTACTCTTTAATAATAAATGTTGTGTGACATTTTTTTCATCATATGCATAATTTGTTTAATGTCTGGCAGCAGTGTATTTATTATAGGGTGGGCATGATCCATGGTCTATCTTCCATCATTTATCAGTGTGAATGTAGAGTAAGGGTGAGTCTATCAGTATTGATCCCACCAGTCCTAAGAAAATAAAAAAATATGTGGCAGGAGCAGATGCAAAACTAAGGATCAAACTTTTCATGCTGTGTGGTCTTGTGCTGTGTGTGCCTTGCTTTTATGTGTCCTGAGAGAGAAGTATGGACAAGGTTCTTTAAATGTCACATTTAATGTTTTTACCATTATTTTCCAGATGAAACCTTTTGTGTAAGACCTACCTAGTCCTTAACTTTGATTTACGGTGCTTGAACGCACAGTTTGATAGATACATCATGTACTGTATATACTGAAAGTTTTATTCAAATTACAATGCATCTGATTAAAACATCAAATATACAAACATTGTTTAGGACAACAAATTATATGAATCCAAATAGTTCAGTAGTTGCTGAGTTGTGGTTAGTCCCTCACATAAACTTTGTCAGTTATTACTTTACAATTTTCCAACATGAGCATCATGTTATTCAAGTACTTCATTCTAACACAAAATAAAACATATAGGAAACTACTATACCTACACAAAGAGTTCATACAGGCGTTGGGGAGGGAGAGTGACGGCTTGTACCACTGCCAGCTGTTCATTCCTGAGAAAATTCCCATTCAGTTTCCAATCGACACCCACAGCATGTCTCTTTTCTATTGTCTCGTTTTTTTGAGGATACTCCTTGTTGAATTGGTAAGTGATAATGCGATAAAGAACACCCAGTGGCATAATGGGTTGGAGTGGATTATGTGGATTATAATAATTATGGCCATGTGACTGGAATCAAATTATGAGCCCTATAGCAAAGACTGGGTAGAGTGAAACTATATTAACTATAGTTACTTTCAGGTTATTTCCTACTTTTTACCAGTATTACAGTAGCTGCACTGAAACTTCAGAAAACTTCAGAGTATATAGGAAAACACCATTAACATTTTGACAACATATGTCAAATAAAAACATAAAAAAAACAAGAAAATGAAACACATTTAGCAATTTGACAACCCATAGGTCGCATAAAGAAACACAAGCAAATGGAGAAATACCAAAACTCATACACGACGTTACGTCACAGACGTTTCCAGGGGACACTAAAACTGATGAGCAGTAACAGCAGTAAATAGACCAATTCTAGCAGAAAAACGTTCTGCTTTGCTCCGTGCAAGGTTCAATCTGAACCAAGCCTTCAGATTGAACCTTGCACGGAGCAAAGCTCTCAATGTAATCAGGATTTGTTATTGTATCGTTACACTGGGAAACAGTCCTTATCAATATCTCTGTCATCTTTAATCACAGCAGCAGATGTTAGTTGCATTAAAAAAGGAGCAACTAAGGTCAAACTGTTTTGAACTGTGCAAAGCTGGTACATCAGGAACACACCATTTGCAAAATAATACAGAAAGCAAGAGCTGTTTTTCCACAATAATGTGAATATGCTTTATGCTATCGGAATCAGCCAATGAAAATGTTAAATAAACATTTAAACTCCTGTACAGACATCACTGAATAGTTTATGCATTTGTTGGATTTTAGTGTCACTTGGAAATTTCTGTTGGTTTACACTTGTAAGACTATTTATATTTCTGTATCCGCAGTGTTTCTTTGTGCTGTATGTGTTTTCAAACTGGCAAATATGTATCTTAGTTGCTTGTGGGGTTTTTTTTGTTTTGTTTTTCTAACGCTGCAATGTGTTGAAGATGTTTTCTTTATTTACTATACAGTATGCTATTAGCTAACAGATGTTCCAATGCCATTTTTTCCATTCTGATTGCTGAACCTTTGTATAGTCTGGTTCAGGTTTAACCCTTAGTTAGAGTCAGAATAGGGCAGATTATGACTCCGCTATCCTGGGGGAAAAAAAGGTCGAACTGGAGACTGCTGGGAAGTAGCAGGGGCTACTAGTAGTTTTGGGGCTAATAAATTACATGGTATCGGATCTGTGTAAGGATGCATACTCGCCAATACCAGATATCGCATTTAAGACAGTATCGGAGGAAATTCTGATACTTGTATTGGAGCAATTCTATTATTTAATCTTCTGAAACTTTGTGTTGGCACTGTCTTTGTCAAGAGAAACAAGAAGAAGCATGCAGCCAATCAGAACTGTGTACACATGTGGTAACAAATGTATCTACTTCTAAAGGCTGTTATCTTCTGATAGCCGTTTCCATATCGGATCTGGTTCTCGTTATATCAGAAACCACTAATAAATCCTTGCTGCACCTTTACCATTTCACATATCAATATTCTAATTAAATATTTGCCTTTTAGTTATTTATAACTTTATTTATCTGCTAAATTAAAAAAGCCAAATCTAAACTCAATTCAGTGATGGACTGGAGAGCATTCGGATTCAATACTGGATTCTGATTTGATTAAATGCTATTAAACCCCAACAATATACAGTAGAGCCTGCAGAAACAACACCAAAACACTGGTCTAATTCTCAGCAGCCTAAAAAGAAGAAGACAGCATGTTAAGTGAAACTTTAAAAATCAACTTTTTTATCAAATGGAGTCATTGATACTGAGCTTTGAACACAGCCACTGTGGTGGAAGTAGTGACTCTCCCTCTCCATATGGTCCTATCCTATCAAAGAGTGAAAAATTAACTAACAGTCAGGGAACCCTTGGCTATTGGTAGGACTTTGTAATACAAACATTTGATGATTCAAAATTCCAGGTGAATGCTTTGCACAGGTCTGAAGGAGGGGGGAGGGGAGGCAGTATATTTTATCATATCAGTATAAAAGCTTGAATAGACATTCAAGTGTTTTCAATTCATCCCCACGTGAAATCAGAACCGCGTGGGGGTAAACAAAGCCAAGTTATTGAGCTCAAGAGGTAGAGACCAACACGGTGAATCCTTTATATACATATTCACACAGTGCTGCTGTGATGAAATAATTAACAACAATAACAAAAAAGGCTTCTCCTTTAGATATATCTACAACTCTGCTGTACACACAAGATACAGTTAACATGACTGTGAATCGTTATAGGATTTGTTGTCCTCTACAGATCCTAGTTGTAGGGTAAAAATCAAGAAAATATATACATTTGTATGCAAGTTTTAAAAATAATATTAACTTCACAGCCTTAGAAATGTGCAGGCTAATACAATTTCTATACAGTGGTGTTTTTTTTTAGGTTGGTGTGTAGACTTGCTTCTCTATTTAACATATATACATAATCATACTTTGAGGTGTGAGAAGAATGCATGCCATAGGACACAGAATATGAATAGAAAACAATTCTAAAAATATATTAAATAATTTACTTCAAAGCTCTTTTTTTTTTCTGAAGACAGTGTACAATGTATGAGCAGGAGCAGGGACACACTTGCACTAGCACTGGATTATCATTGAGAAAAAGCCATATATGAGACTGTCATCATTTAGAAACCATTCATATGCTACTTGTTTCTGTCCCATGGTGATCTGCTTGAATGCAATCCGTGACGAAGAAGTTGTTCATATGTATGTGGCGATATATTCAAGTAGACAGAACAAAGAAGTAACACCCTTAAAGAATGATATTGCTGGTTTAACTGCTTCTTTCTTTTGATATTTTGTTCACGATGACAGTTTCCCATTCATCCTTATAGTCCAGAACAAGCAGAACAGGCCTCCTGTTTTTACAAAGGCAGGCTCCGAGGGAAGACTGGATCTTGCCTGCAGTAAGCTACCACAGCCACATTCTTTCTCTAAGGTTCTAAGCAGTGCATGAAATGGGCCAATACTCACCAGTACTGAGCACTTAACTTGTTTGCCTTTGACAGCACTGGATCCTGGTTTAAAAGAATTTAAAAACGTCAAAAGAATTAGGGTTAGGGTTGTGTTGTGTTTGGGGTTAAGGTTGTGCTGCATTAGGGTACGGGCAACAATTTTGGTCCATTTCAGGCACTGCTTCTAAGGAGTTCTTTACAATCTGGGTCTAACCTCAGCTTTACAACCAATAGGACAAACAAAAAGAATACCAAGACAATGATTTTGAAAGAACTATAAACAAACATATTTCAGATAAGACCTGGTATAATCTGCCTCAGTTTGTCTAAACATACTAGTCGAATACTGTACATTGACTTACGTACATTTAGATTGTGTGGATTCAAACAGACCTTACATGCCCCAGCTACTCTCCACCAAATGTATTAGTTCAAAATGAAATGGAAATGGAGTATCAGTAGAGCAATGTGCACTCATTGGACTGTAGTAGTTTGGTCATTGTGTCAAGATGTCCAATTCAAGAAGATTTGGTGTTTCATCAAAAACACCCAAAAAATCTATGCTACATGGCAATCAGAACTCATAATGTACTTGTTGTCTTTCTTGTAATATTCAACATACTTACTGGCTAATGTCTGTCTTTTTGTGTGTAAAAAGGTGTAAAAGGGATCTTATATGGTCTGTAGATCCCCCAGTTCAATCCAGTGAACTAACCACTTACATTAAAAGTGAAACCCTCGGTGTTGACTGTAACGATGCCTGATCACGCGTGTGCTTGAGAGCTGTGTCACAGTTGAGAACCAGACAGGAAACACAGGGAGAAAGAGAGCGATAACATCCAACAAAGGTCCTCTGCCCAACTCGAAACAGAAAAATAGCAGTTATGTGGTAAATAAATTCATCTTAAAACCAATGGCCAACATGACAAGCCACAAACTGTTGTGCAAAATGTTCTCATAAACAACAGGAAGGATGGTCCAACGGCACAAAGCCTGTTCTCATTCCCACGGTGTCAAATACCAATGTTTTGTCATGGCCCTTTGGTGTCTCATACAGACACACAAGGTACCCTCTAGGATCCGTTCGAGATGCACCAGGCTTTCATTACTCCAGTATAACCCATCTGTTACAGGTGACGTAGTATTAAGAGTGATAAAAGCCCTATTCAGACGGGACTAGTATGATCATGGGACCTCATATGATTTGAGATAATTGCCGAGGTCGTCTGTGGTCTTAATCCTGTGCCAATCTGCCATGTCCGTAATTTGTTAAGTAATTCCACTGCAAATTAACGAACATATTTCACCAAACACAGAGGTCCTGTGCTAATATTATTCCCGTGCCAATCAGCATCTCTGTGATTTGGAGTGTAGTTTTTTTTATTTTTACAGGCTATCAAACTGGTATTTGCAGCTAACAGAATGGAACCTAACGTGGAGTGGCAATGGAAGAAATATGTTGGAAGAAGATATGGAAGAAAGTTTTTGCAGCTGTCTCCAGTGTTTCAAGCTTTTCTCATCTTTTCAGCACATAGATTGGTCCATAATGAAAACTGCAGTGAGCGCAAATGCCACAATTTGCATGGTTAGGGTTAGCTCTCCAACGTCACAAACCAACTCTCACATCTGCTATCCACAGCTGGCTGTGCTCCTTTGACTTGATTAAAAACCTGCAGCATCACACAGCACCAGAAAGCATAAGTGCGTCTTTAAATTGAGATGTGTGCATTTACGTATGTGGTTATTAACACACTGATTTGTGTGATAATGTTTAAATGTCTAAATAAATTTAAGTAAAATACAAATTTGCTTATCCCATGCGAATGTGGCACATGAAACACAGACATGAGGAGTAATTTCTAAATCACATGGAATACTAGTCCTGTACAAATAGGGCTAAAGTCAGCATAAAGAGATGGTTGTGGTGGATGGATGGGTCAAACAAACACAGGACTTTCACTCAGGAGACTAGGGTCTGTGTCCTGTGTGAAGCCAAAGTCAATGCTGACTCATTTAAAGTTTTACGTTACATAACATTATTGCCGCAGTGATGCCAATGTAATTTTTATTTTAATTATGGTCTTTTTCTAAACCTAACCAAGTAGTTTTGTTGCCTAAGCCCGACATTAACCAAATGTTAAACAGGAGTCTCACAAAGACCCTAAAGTTTACCATGTGGGTCTATACGACATGACAAAACTGCATCGGTATCTGACGAACTGGGATTAAAACATGCTGCACAAAAATAAGACCCAGATTGTGAAAAACTGAATTTACACTATAAAGACCAACAGGCTGTAGAGGTTAACTCCATTTAAGTGGTATGTACAGAGAGCAAATCAAGCAAAGGTCATGTGGGAACTGGGAAGCTGACATATTTCACTCTAGTACTGTTTTGAGAAAGATTTTGTTTCATGAAACTTTCTCTACGTACTCTTTGGGGTAAAATTTGCTCAGTTTGGCTGAGTGTGTCAGTAGTTACCTTGCTGTCCAATAGTGAAATTAGGAGGCACACAAGTAGACAGCACACATTCCTTGATAAAAAAAAAAAAACTCTTGACAGGACTGTTTAGCCATACAATAGCAACAGAAGAGCTATGACTGGTCAAAGGAGGGGTCTGAGTAGCATTGTAAGACTTCCTGTTCTGTACAGAAAATGACTGTAGGCCTTCAGAGCTTTTTTGGAAGAAGGGCGTAGTACAAGGATAGCTTTTAGTCTGATCCCTTTTTTGAACTTATTTCCTATTCACAGAAAGGTTAAATTGTTCTTCATGTAACATGCAAGTGAGTATTTAAACCTTCACCTTCAAGACCGAATGATCTCAACAAAACACTATTTATCTAAAACACAAGCAGATTTAAATTCCGCACAGCAGTATGCTAATCTAATGAACACTGAGCACTCAGTTCCATTATTCCAAACAGAAATAAAGCTGTTATTGGCCTTTTTTTTTTTAGGGGATATCTGACCCTTTCCACAACAGAGTAAAGTTTACATATTGGGACAGGTTAATAACAAATATTGTGGAGCCTCATGTATAAACGTTTGCATACATTCATTATTAAAATCATGCGCAAAATAGCAGATACATGCATATGTTCACTCTTTCTAATACATGTACAATATAGGTACATGGAAAAACTTAATATGTCTAAACAATAATTACATTCCTGTCGCCAAATGCTTGTGGATTTGTGTATAATCTCATCTTCTTTGACAACAACCATAAATAGTTGAAATGGTTGCAATTTATTTTAAATCTATTCATTCTATTAACTAATCTCCATTGTATTTGGCCCTGAAAATATACAAAAGTGCCAGGTTGTGGGCTTTGTTTTACTTTTATAAGTACTTATACTAACTAGTACAATATAAATGACTGAAGCTTGCAGTGCACTCTATATGGAAGGATAACACCATGAATAGATGACAAACCAATGAGAAGGTGAAAAAAATGACAGGTAAAATCTAAAGTGCATGTCGACGTGCTGACACCAATATCAATATAATTTAAAATGAATTCTGCTCATTACACATATAATGAATATACGTTTGCAATTCAATCACTGTTGCTTCTGTTTACACTTTACACACTCATATTAAGCCCGCCCCTTTTTGCTTTCTACAATAACAGTTGTTCAGTCAGAACCTCTATCAACTTTCTCTCATCCTACACGCCTTCACAGGTTTGGTTGGTTTTAGGCATTAGGAGTGACACGGGTTACGGTAAGAACGTCATGGTAAGCCAATCATAGGCAGAGTAAGGTTAGCAGCATTTTTCAACAGAGTAAAACACTAGCTAGCTAACTAACTAGCTAGCTAGCTACATCAATCGCTAGCTAGCAAGTTAAATCTGAAAGTTAATTATTGGTTAGCTTGTTAGCTAATGTTTTGCTAAACTAGATGTGACTACATGTCACATATCTTTCAACCATCTTCAAAATGTCTTTTCAACAAAGACAAGCCTAGCACATAGCATATCTAGTACAGTATAGTTGGGGAAAAATTGACTGAGGTGCTGACTGAGGCATTCTCAACTATAATTGGAGCTGCCCAAAAAGGGGTGGGACTTAAGAAGGAAATTAGAGTGTGGCTATAACCCAATTCTTGCAACTTAGCAAGGGGTGGAACAGGTAGAAACACCTTTATCTTTGAATGTCATTAGATGATACACTGTACAAATTAGTTGTTTAAAACACACAATGAACCATTAAAATGTGGCCTGACGTGTCTGTCCATCCAGACACATGACTTACCATAATATAGAAAATGTGCATTTTATAAATCCCAAACCTTGCAAATTTGTTGCACACAATCTTAATGTTTATGCATCATTTATACATGAGGCGCCTGATCTTTGGCAAAGATTGTCAGATAAGTAAATACGATGGCCAAATGTGCAGGGGACACAGAGGAACATGCCTGTAATAACCTTTTTTTAACTTTTAATAAAAGTTAAAATATGAATATGCTTAAGAGCATGTTCCTATAACATATGGGGAGATTTAAGTTGGTTAAACATTGAGCCTACCAACACAATTACAATCGATTGTCTGAATAAGAAGCAAAGTTGGATTTAATTTACCAGTGCAGAGGTGAAGGTGTGTGTAATAATTCTGAGAGGTTTGATTGTATGGGAAATTAACCAATGTCATTAGACATTTTAAAATAGGCATATTTTTTTTAAATTTGTATTAATATATAAACAAAATGCACTTCATTATTATGTAATAACTGTTTAATCTTATCTACCAAGAAGGGGACTAGATGGATTTGTTTCAAACATTCTGATTTGGTCTATTTGTCTCATTTCATTTGCCTACCAAACCCCTCTAATAAACCCCCAACAATAAAGCAATTATCAGTGGATTTCTCTTAATTTGTTTCATATTTTAGCACACACACAGCAGACCTGCGAGTCCTGCTCTCCAGTGAAATGCTACGCAGATGATAGAAGACGTTGAGACACGTTCTTGTTCCCAGTTTAGCAGCTTGTCAGTCGGGAAAGATGATGATGCGCAACAGCAGCTATTCCCACACCAGCGGAGATGGAGGCATTTCAGAGGGCTGAGCCACTGTGGAACTGTTCAGAAGGAGGCCAACAAGTTAATATTAGCTCTTAGGCTGTCTTGTTATGTAGTGATCCACAAATGTTAAAAAGATGCTGCACACTGTATGTATACATGAATACTGTATATAACCACCAACTTCATGTATATAGAGTCATCTATTACATTACACACCAATATTTATTCCTTTGCCCCATTTGTATTTGTTTACAATGTACACAAACTATTGACCTGTAAACAGACATTGTATGTTCTTGGTTATTGCTGTTTTTTATAGAAACAAACTGTGTGTTCTGACCCCTTTCTATCAGAACCAGCATTTCCTTTTTAAGCAGTTTGAGCAGTAGCTCCAACTGCTGTGGCCAGCCTTCACTCCCCACATGCATTAATGAGCCTTGGCCACCCCTGTCTCCGGTTCACTGCTTTTCCTTCCTTGGAGCACTTTTGATAGGTACTGACCTCTGCAGACAGGGAACACCCCACAAGAGCTACAGTTTTGGAGATGCTCTGACCCAGTCGTCTAGCCATCACAATATGGCCCTTGTCAAAGACGTTCAAATCCTCAAGCTGCCCATTTTTACTGCTTCTAACACATCAACTTTGAGGACAAAATGTTCACTTGCTGCCTAATATAACCCACCCACTGACAGGAGCCATGATAACCAGGGAACCTGTTATTCACTTCACCTGTTAGTGCTCATAATGTTATGGCTGATCGGGGTCTGTAACATTAAACTTGAGTATCGTAGAACAACTAATTTGACAATTAACCTCTCATCACCTTGTTTGCTAACGTTAGCAGTGTTAGCAAGTGCCTGTTTGATGCTAGCTGGAAAGAGAAGATTAGCCGGCTCTTATTAAAAATGGTGACTCCCATTAAGGAGGAGGCTTCCGCAAGCTGATGGCCTTTGTTGATTCCTTGTATGTGTACACATCCATGGCCAATAAAGCTGATTCTCCAAATATATGCTTTAACTAGCTTTAGTGATAACATACTGTAGAAAAAAGAAACTCTACAATTTTGGGAAACACTTTTTTGTTCTTACCCAGATTCAGAAAACACTTAGCAAAGTAATGTTTGTGCAAAGGGTATGTGGCTTCTTTAGGAAAACCTAGCTCAATCAAAAAGGTTAAAAGAAACTACACCTTCCTCCAACTACAAAGCTGTCTGATGATCATGTTTGTTATCAACACATACAGAATCTCTATATTTAGCTGTAGATTACAGAGCCTCCTACCTGATAAAGCTTTTGAAAGCAGCTGATTGAGGGTTAATGCAGAGTGGCACTCGACTCCCCTTTTGCTGTTCCAAAATGAACTGATGGATGATCTCTGGGAGGGAAAAACACAGACCAGCAAAAGATTAGGAAACACTTTGATTTCTTATTTTTTGTAAGCCAGAGACAGAGAGAGAGGGGGATAGACAGCAGCAGGTGGAGGTGGTGTTGATTGATGTTAATACTGATGTAAATGCAACCAAATATTCACTTAAATCTCTGAACAAAACAAAGAAAACTTCAAATTCAAATTTGATGAATGCCAACCACAACATCCGTCCACTATTTGTTTGTGTTTATAAATCTTTATTTTTTTCCCTCTACATGCATATGCACACTGCCAACAGGCACACAAACAACACACAGACTACGACTTCAGCCTGCTGCGTAAGTGTGACAAATACAATGTTTTTGAAGCAACCAAACCAGAGTTGGTGATCGTTGGACATGTATTTTGTCTCTGTCCACTCTGAATGAAGTAACAATGTTACGATGATGATATGCGAGGTCAAATTTTAATTTTTGTGTATGGAGTCTCAAGGAGTGATAGCAATATTACGGCTGTTTCCTGTTAAACAAAAGGGATATCTCTGTAGGGATCCTTTCCATAATGTTGTCAGGCACTTAACAGAATAACAATCTGAGCCTGGCAGTGGCAAAAAGAACTGTTAGTGGTCAGACTTGGATAGTGCATTTGTCCCCAAGGACTAGAAACAAAGTCGGTTTTGGTGAGTTTTACTTTATTTCTGTCCCATGGTTTTGGTCTGAGATGCTGGTGCTCTAGTGCAACATCCAGTGACAAGTGAACTTATATATATATATATATATATATATATTATATATATATATATAAATAACTGTACATGTACAGTAGCCATACGTTGGAGGTTTCAGTAAGGTTCCTGCAAGATTGCACCAGGTTGACAAAAACATGGTGTTATGAATTAAGATCTGTCACTAGTGTATGTCCAAATCCAGACAGCCAAAGACACGTTCTGTAGGTGCTAGTATCTGTTGGCACTAGTGTTCTATTTTCATTCTAAAGAGCAGTCACAAAAGGGATATTAGATTTGGTGAATATTCTACAGGCTGGCAGACTGACTCAGAACAATTGTGTTGTTCAGTGAACGTGAATCAAACAGACTGCCAATAGTAAGAACCCAAATTTGTGTTATTATTGAAAGAAGAATAAGGTTCAACAACTGCTCTTTTGAAATCTCTTGGTCAGTGTTAAACATAAAGGCCAGCAGAAGCCCGGCTGAGCAGTTAATCTCACCTTTGACCTGTCTCACAGAGCTCAGGTTCTTCTCAAAGCCATCGTCGAATTTGGGATTAGTGACCGGCTCAAAGTCACTGGTGTAAACACGGCCAGAGGACGTGGTGTAGCAGCATTTGCACATGCACGTATGGTAGCGCAGACGGCCCTCGTCCAGGTAAGGGTGAGCCAGGGCATCCTTTGCTGAAATCCTCTTAGACTGGAGACCAAAACAACATATGCTCAGAATACATATAAAGAGAAATAAAGTACAGGCAAAATCTTATCTTTTCCTTTTTAACTTCCTGGCTGTACCTACAAACCAACAGATTCTGCCTCATTAAAGTTTCCAGCTTATTTGGATAGGTTTAAAAGACACCACTTCCTTGCATACATTTGATGATGTCTGTACTTAATGTGTTTTTGTTTTCTTTAACAGACGACAGTAAAAGACGACGTGTAAAGTAGAGCTAAGATGGAGAGGACATTGGATCTCTGAGTTTTTCCAAAGACTGTTAAATAATTAGTGCACAGAGCTCCTGGGGCTACCTTATACCTGCATTCTTTCTAACAGAGACTAGGGGGCAGATGCATTGGTAGCAAAAAGAAGCCCAGTATAAGCTTTTGACATGTTAATACATCTAGTGCTGTATTTTCAAGGATCAGGGATATGTATTCATCATTATACAACACAAGGTTGTATTGTGTACAACAAAATGATTGTTTGCAGTCCCTTTATGCTACACACACAGAAAACATTTCCCCTCCAACTCTCCAGCGCCCCCTTGGGGAGGCTTTCTTTTTTGTCTTTGTCCTGCTCAGTGTCCATGTCTATTAGAAACCCTGTCCTACAACTTCACAAGGATTCATATGCCGACTGTAAGGATTAGTTAAATTAGAGGAGCACAGTGGAGATTTCATTCCCCACCTCCCCCTGTAATGTTAATGGGGCTGTTCCTTTGCTAACAAGGCTCAAATAGTGCATTTTAGTTTGAACTAAAATAAGCCAGTCTCCTCTGTTTTACTTAGTTGCTTTCTTCAAACAGATCGTTGTCATGACAAGCACACTGTGTACACTGTGTTGTACAATACTTTTGATTAAATCTACTTCAGTGACTCATTGAATGGGTTCTACTCATTAACAAAGCATAATGCAAAACTATGTGTAACGGAATGACTCACCGGATCAAACACCAGCATCCTGCAGAGGAGGTGGACAGCTTCATGGGTTGCTTGGCTAGACAGTGTGTACAGAACAGGAAGGGATGGCTGCAGATAAAACAACATCATAACGTCAACCATCTTCCCCTATAGGTCTATATAAAATAAAATCTTTCAATATCCTTAAAATGTGCAAAAAACATAGCTTTGTGCCAGCAGAATGAGGGGAAGGAGACGGCAGGTTGATTGAAACATGGATGCATGGTTTCTAAAGACACATCCTATCACAGACAGATACAGAAAAACTAATCCATGCATTTGTTACTTCAAGGCTGGATTACTGCAATTCTTTATTATCAGGTTGCCCCAATAAGTCCATTAAAACGCTCCAATTAATTCAAAACGCTGCAGCACGAGTACTGACAGGAACTAGAAAAAGAGATCACATCTCTCCTGTACTAGCTTCTCTGCACTGGCTCCCTGTAAAATTTAGAATAGAATTTAAAATCCTCCTCCTCACCTATAAAGCTCTTCATGGTCAGGCCCCTTCATATCTTAAAGAGCTCATAGTACCCTATTACCCCACTAGAACACTACGTTCTCTGAATGCTGGGCTACTTGTGGTTCCTATAGTCTCTAAAAGTAGAACAGGAGCCAGAGCCTTCAGTTACCAAGCTCCTCTCCTGTGGAACCAGCTTCCAGTTGTGGTTCGGAAGGCAGACACCCTCACCACATTCAAGAGTAGGCTTAAGACATTCCTCTTTGATAAAGCTTATAGTTAGGGCTGGATCAGGTGAGTCCTGAACCATCCCTTAGTTATGCTGCTATAGGCCTAGACTATCGGGGGATTTCCCATGGTGCACTGAGCTCCTCTCTTCCTCTCTCTTTCTGCACTCATTCATGTCCCTTTAATGCATGTTACTAACTTCACTTCTTCCCCGGAGTTCTTGTGCTTTCTCGTCTCACAGGTTCTCATGGATCCTGGTGGAGCCTCCTGCCATGGTCCTGCTTGACTGCCATTGCTAATATCACTGATATTACTGTTATTATTATTATTATTATTATTATTATTATTATTATTATTATTATAATAATAATAATAATAATAATAATAATAATAATAATAAGTATTATTGCTACGGTTACTGTTGTTGTTGTCACTACTCATCGTCCCCCATCGTTGCTGTTGTCATGTTCATCATCATCAGTCACTACTATTAGTTAGTTGTTGCTACTGTTGTTGCTGTGCATCTCTCTCTCCCTCTCTCCCCTCCCTCCCTCCCTCCCTCCCTCTCCCTCTCTCCCTCCCTCCCTCCCTCCCCCCCAACTGGTTGAGACAGACGACCACCCACCTAGAGCCGGAGGGTCTGTCCTGGGTTTCTGCCTTTTAACAGGCAGTTTTTCCTTGCCCTTGTCGCCAAGTGCTTGCTCATGGTGGTACTGTTGGGTCTCTGTAAATAATGTTATAAAGAGTTCGGTCTAGACCTGCTCTATTTGAAAAGTGTCCTGAGATAACTTCTGTTATGAATTGGCGCTATACAAATAAAATTGAATTGAATTGAATTGAATTATCATCTAAGTCCCCTCCAATCAAAAATCAGCATTTCTTCTTGTTCCTAGAAGGATGTTTTCACATTCATCTGCTGAAAGTGGAAAGTTTCTCTAAACTCACTCAAAATCAGATTTATAAGCGTGTGGCCTATCAGCATGATTTGTGACATCACAAATAGTTAGGAAGTCAGTCCTGGTCCAGTATACAACTTGTACAGTGTGATGTAGAAACGTGAAGGCACCAGTGCACATCCACTGAGAATGGACTTTACAGTGAAGTGCCTGGTGTGGGGGCAGAACCGGAACTGCAGGAGGAGACTGAACTATGGTTGTACTACTGCTACAGGCTACATTTTCAAAGATGGACGGCCACATCTGGGCAGGTGTGGAAATATTGGCACAGGGAATTATCCAGCTGCTGCTGTTACAAAGATCTATGAGGCCACCCTCCACAATGTGGCCTTCAATAGTGCCAAAACTAGTCATGGCTTGTGAAGTCAGTCTGTTCTGTAGTAGTACCATCTATTGGCTGCTGTATATCAGTGTAAACAAATTGATTTCAGGCACCAAGCCAATATTAATAATAATATTTTTATTATCGTTATTTTAATATCAAACTGAATAAGAAAACTGTAAATTTGATTTATATATGCATATTGCATTAGACCACTAATCTAGACACACCCCATCGTTTTGCCTTTCTTTAAATGGCAGCTCAAATGCTATTAGCAAAAAGAAAAACCCAGTATCACTGAATCTTTTCAGGGAGACAGGCGGGAAAGCTCTATACAAAAATAGATTGCGTACCTGTTTGTGAGGTCCTCTGAGAATGTGTGCGCGAGCGCCTTCGCATGCCGTCCTCATCGCCTCCATAGAAGGAGTCCCCAACAGGTCAGTGATTAGATCCAGCTACAAGCCAACCAGGCAAAAAAAGACACACCCACACACATCACAGACAGCAGACTAAGATAGTTTCTGTTTTTTGCATGTCACAACTCAAAATATTTGTCTTCAACAAGTAAGGCATTAATTTTATCTGTGGAAGGGAGTAGTAACAAAGAGCCGACTAATGATACAGTATGTCATTAGAAAAATGACAATACAAAGTAAAACAAACATACGTGTATCCAAAATAGCTACATCCTACCCAGAATGCTTCTGGGTCTATGAATCATCATTATTACTTCTTTAACCCAATTTAAAGTGTATCAGCAGTGCTTGCAATTCTTTTTTTAATGCTGTTACTCGAGATCACAATTATCTCGAAGATAAATAATTGTAAGCATGTCCATTCTCTACTTGTCTCTTGTCTCATTTCCTCTTAGATAAGATAAGAGTAGGAGTTACCTGCTGAATGGGACTTTGGGCTTGGAAGAGGATGCGTCGCCCCAGCAGCTCAGCGAAGATGCAGCCCACAGACCAGATATCGATGGAGTTGGAGTAGTGGCGGCTCCCCATGAGGATCTCAGGAGCTCGGTAGTACTGCGTCACCACTTCCTGAGTCATGTGCCGTGACTCGTCAGACTCCTCCACTCGGGCCAGGCCAAAATCACAGATCTGGAAGACAGTCAGATGTTAGTCATAGTTTTCTTTTTTCCCTTCACAGCTTTATTGTGAAAACTAATATTAGTAACCAGTAAGGATGCTTCTTTTTGTGAATTTGCTCCAAATCCCAAGATCTGTCCTGAAGAACAGCACACACACACTTCCTGTAAAAAACACCCTACAATAGCCATCTTTGTAAGGCCTGTATAGTTAAGAACATGTTAACACCATGTAAAAGATGCATTCATTAAACTCCATAGTTTACAGGGTTTCTAATGTATATAATTACAACCCCTAGGATTTGAACATTTCTCACTTTGGTGACTCCTAATGGCAGCATCTAAAACACAAAAAACACAAAAAACACACTGACATTGAAGGCACCAAAAGCCACACAGACTGGATTGTGTCAGTTTTCTACCCACATGAATGTAACCCATCAGCACAGTTTAAAAGATGCTAAAATATTATTTATAATATATAAATAATATTTTAATATATAAAGGAGCTTTAACCACCTCCTATCACCAACAGTTTTGTTCTGCAGCCTACATGAAAGGTGCATTTTGAAATCAAAATGAAGGAGCTGTTTTATCAACAGAGGGAGCGGGAACCTTTTCTACAGAGGCCACCATCTTGAACCACCATGTTTCTACAGTAGCCCAGAATGGACAAACCAAACACTGGCTAAAGATTGGGTCTTTCATGTTCCTTTCAGCCACAAAATTAGAGAACAATCTACAATTTCCTAAATGTCAAGGTCACTGCGTCACTAACCCTAACCCTATTTAAAATCGAAACAGGAGTAAAAGAGCAGTATTTTAAGCATATTTCATGAGTTACATATGTTCTGAAGCACAGTATAAAAAACTTAAATGAGATATTTGAAAAAGGAACACTGATCAAAATTAGAGAACACTTTCAGAACCCCCCAGTTATTGGTGTTAATCTGGCACCTGGTGCTAATGTCCTTAATGATCTGACAAACCCTATTTAACTTGCAGCCTAACTTTCCAATTTTCACTGACTTTGCAAGATGGTGAGCCGATCTAAAGTGACTGAAACCCTCTGGCAGCAGGTTGTCCAGATGAAGGCCAAAGGGATGACCCTATCAGTCATAGCAAGAGAAGTTGGTCGTTCCAAATCTGTGATTTCTAGAATATTGCATCTTTACAATGTCACAAAAGCATTCAAGTCCCCCAAGAAGGCCGGTCATCCACAAAAGACAAATGCAAGAGAGGACAGGATAATGCAGAGAATCTCAGTGGGCAATCGGTTCAACGCTGCAGCTGTCTTGTCATACAGTGTCTCGATGTTTAAAAGACTAACCTTTGCCGAGGAGCATGTTGTGTGGACAGAGGAGAACAGGTCCAAAGTTTACTTTAGTGATGAAAGCAAGTTAAATTTATTAGGGTCCGATCGTCAAACTGGGGAAAGACTGAACCCAAAGTGTGTAAAGAAGTCAATGAAAGGTGGATGAGGAAGTGTCATGGTTTGGGGAATGTTTTCTGCAGCAGGAGTTGGGCCTCTTATACAGCTACATGGCAGAGTGAATACAAATGTCTATCAGAACCTTCTTCAACAACGTGTGGTTCATCAGCCAGTAATTTTCATGCAGGACAATGCCCCCGTCACACAGCAAAACGGGTAAAGCACTACCTTGATACTGAAAACACTGAAATAATGAGATGGCCAGCCTAGAGTCCTGATCTAAACCTAATAGAAATCCTGGATGGAAAAGTCTTGCCGACAAAGTTATGGCCAAGAAACCCACTACAGTCACCGAACTGTGGAAGAGACTGGAAGAAGAGTGGACCAAAATCACACCAGAGCAGTGTGAGAGACTAGTGATGTCCTGTGGCCGCAGAGGTCATTCAAAGCAACGGCCTGTACACTTCCTACTAATTGTTGACTGTTGTAACTTTCAGAAAATGTTGCTTTAATATTTCTCTGTGTTACAGTCATTGCTGTTCTCTAATTTTGATCATTGTGTTTTCTGCAAAAAAAAAGGTTTGTTGAAGTGTCTTGGTTATTTTGTAAAACACTGTTCTAGTAGAATGGTATAGCCACAACAAAAATTCTTTCAAATGTTGGGCAATGAAGATTACGTTATTTCTGAAAAAGTTTTCCTAAATTTTTCTATCTCCAGTGTACTGTACTGTACTGTAGCTGAGCTGTATTTAGATGGTTGTAATCTGCTTCACCACTAGATGGCACTGAATCCTACACATTGACCCTAGTTTGAAGTGCTGTTCATTTGGGCCATGGTCTACTAAATAACAAAGAACCTTACAATAAAATGTAATACAGTACAAAAACTACAGCCTATAATGATGCTTCTGTTACTGTGATGTTGTCCTCAGGTGGGATGCTCTCTGCCAACAGAAAGGGTAGGCACATAGCCTGTTCCACGCACCTTCAGCACACAGTTGCTGTTGACCAGGAGGTTGCCGGGCTTGATGTCTCGGTGTAGAATGCCAGCAGAATGAAGGTATTTGAGTCCTGGTGGTGGGAATAGTTGAGAAGGAAGAAACAACATAATATAGTAGAATATTACATGAGATGTTACAATCCTGCTCACTGTCTGAAACCATAACACAGTGATTAGCTGCACTCAAACAGGTTGAGTGAGTGCACTGACTATTACAGGCTCTTGCACAGGAGTTCAAATTGGTATCTGCTCATTATTTGTAATAATCAATGTGTGTCAGATAATGTGTCTTTTAAACCACTATCACCATTACAGTGATGTAATTCTGCCACTGCTGTAAGCCTCATGTCTATCATAACACTGTCCAACTTATAGGCTGCAAAAAGGGCCATGTCTGGAACAGAAGGATTTTAGAACAGGAAAATGTTAAATTGTGTTCTTTGAATTGAATGGGATAGGAAACAAAGCAAACGGGTTGGATAGGTTGTCAGGGGAATATATATTTTTTATTAGTTATTTTCAGCATGGGGTCATGATGCATGATTATTTGCTTAACACAAATGATAAATAATCAGTTACTTACACCCTACATTCTGAAATTAAAGTTTTCAATCAACAGGAAAGTCTCTCATTCCATTTACTAATTATTTACAGACAGGTGCATTTGTTTGATTGCTGTTAAGCTACCATCAACGATACACAACACTTCCTTCACAGATGTTTCACATTAAAAGCCATCCAGTGGCTCAAATGACCAAATCCCTTTGTCGTACAGGACAGTAGCGTAGATGACAGTAGCCAGATCAGCTCTTAATTTAAAAGTTAAATAGTGGAAACTATAGCATATAGCAGGTGCACACGCTGCTCACAACTATTAATTTTTTAATTTTTCTCCATGTATCTGGAATACTCCACCTCTACCGAACACAAATTTGCACATTTCATCCCTAGTGCTGTTTATTAGAGAACATCTTATGTAACAGACTGAATAAATATAATAACAGGAAAAGAACCTACCTCGTAGAATCTGATAAAGAAAGACTTTGGCGTGGTCTGAGCTCAGAGGTTGTGGCGATACGATGATCTTATGGAGATCACTTTGCATCAGTTCAGTCACCACATAGCTGACCAATGGGAAATTAAGGGGACAAACCAAAACACATCCAAGAGCAAAAACAGCTAATCCCACTAACATCACAAAATTGATAATAATAATCCTGCTGCACCTACACACACATAACTGTATATCTTTCTTATAAATATTTCATTTTTATTCCTTCTGTTAGTGCTACTTTTACAGACTTTGATTTTATTGTTTTATTCAATTCTAATGTTTGTGTGTGTGTGTGTGTGTGTGTGTGTGTGTGTGTGTGTGTGTGTGTGTGTGTGTGTGAGTGTGGAGAGGGCTATAACTGCATTTCAATGTGGAATCCTGTATTCTATAATGACAATAAAGCTCAACCTTGAATGTAAAAATCTGAGCTTTGCTTCAGTCAAAGACATCATCAAGCAAAAGCAAGGCTGAATTCAATAAAGACACGTCTTTAGTCATGTCTCAAGCTGATTTCTTTGGTGCTCGAGTGTGAGGCCAATTCAAGCATTCACCTCTGACTGTCGGTTGATACGCTAAAACTTTCAGCCAGCAGATACACGAATTAGCGAATCAGAGAACAGGTATCTCAACAGGTAATCGTTCCACAGTGGGAGCTCTGGTGCTCCATTCTTTGTATGAGTAATGAAGCAAGCCCAATAAAACTAAATGGCACATAATATTTAAAAGGGCCCTAATGGCCAGAGACTCCTGAGTCAGCAGTATGCCTCAGCTGTAAAGGGAAAACCACCTGGCAAACATGAGGCGGTGAGAAATATATCTCCTTTGTGACTTACTGTACATAGCCTGTGCATAAACTATAAAGGCTAATGTACAGTGGACTACTCAGTTTTGTGAAATGGACCCAGACAGGGTGGATCAAGACCTTGATCTCTAGATTAAAGTGTTGATGGGAAAAAAATTTAAAAAATACAGTTTATTGTCACTCATTATTATTCCTTGTCTTACTTCTATTTGATAGAGCATTGCACTCTAAGTATTTTTCCATTTTGCTATGGGAAATATAAACAGGAAGCATAATTGATAATGATTTCTTGCCTATATTTGATTACATTTTGACAAATCATAAAGTATTCTGAATGAGCTATTAGCAGTACGCATGTCTTTATGATTTGTAAGTGGACTTATGGACATTTATTCAGGGTGAACATAAGAGGTAATCATGTCCTCAGTAAATGTAAGTCATGGGCCATGGCTGCAGTTCTAACTTCTGACTGTGTTGGTGAGCAGTCAAATCAGCAGCCAAACCACAATAACTAACTTCCTGTTGTTTTTACAACATCTGCGTGCACCTTTTCCTTTCACCTCACTAGTTTATGTTCATAAAAAAACAAAAAAAAAAAAACTTAAATTACAAAACACTGACATCAGTATCGGCCTGAAAACTCTGATATGTGTGGGGCTGTAATCAGTGGTCGACTGAGATGGATTTTTAAATGGCCAAAGCCTATACTTAGAGAACAGGGCGACAGAAGGCTGATAGATAAGGCCCATATCAAAGGAAAGTTAGCCAGTCACATGTTGTTTTAATGGAATTTTTTATTAATTAATGAAATATAAAAACACATTGGGAACTGTTGGGTCTCTGTAAATAGTCCAGAGCTGCTACACTGAAAAGTGTCCTGAGATAACTTTTGTTGGGAATTGGCACTATACAAATACAACTGAATTGAATTGCATTGCATTTGGTTATGTTGTAGATTTGTGAACGTGACCGGTATTTAACTTCATTCAACAGCATTATTTTTAGGTTTAGATCATTTAGGAGAAAAGTGTTAACATTACTTACAGAGAATTCACATCAGGTGGACCAAGAGTGGCTCATACTAAAGAGTCATCCACCACTGCCTGAAACCTCCCACAGTCACCAATGTTAAAGCTCAGGGGGCGCTTGGAGCCCAGTCTGATAATTATTGTAACACTTAACATATTGTGGTCAAATGACTCTTTGCAAAAACTAGATCATTTGAAGCACACTGAACCCATAAATTGGGGCAGTTTGATGTGATTCCTCAATGGTAATGGTGGAGAATTAATTTTCAAACAACCAGAAAACTTTGTAGCTTAAAGTGGTCCAGTGTGTAACATTTAGGAGGATTCATTGTAGGGCTGCAACGATTCCTCAAGTACCTCGAGTAACTCGATTACAAAGAATGATCGAGGAATTTTGTCTGCCTCGAAGCCTCGTAAAGCTCACGTTTTGCACAGATTCTTTTTAGTGTGACACAACGTGCTTACGTCACAGGCTGTGTGTCCCCTACAATGCGGAAGAAGACGGAAGCGGGCTCTGTAACGTGAGTGGACAGTTTTGCTGTACAGAATGGCAGACGCCGGGACTGAAAACTGAAAACAGTGATCTGTCTTGCTTTCTATTGTATATTTATAATTGGGCTTTAATTAAGCAAAAGTATGTTTTATCCGATTACTCGATGAATCGATGGAATATTCTATAGAATACCCGATTACCAAAATATTCGATAGCTGCAGCCCTAATTCATTGTCAGAAATGGAATATAATCATAGGTATGTTTTCATTAGTGTATAATCACCTGAGTAAAAGAATTGGTGTTTTCATTACCTTAGAATGAGCGGTTTTAATCCACAGAGGGAGCAGGCCCTCTTCTACAGAGTCCGCCATATTGAACAGCCATGTTTCTACAGTAGTCTGGAATGGACAAACCAACCACTGGATCTACATTGGGCCTTTTGCAGGAGGATGAGGCGACACCACTAGACGCCACCAAATCCTACACACTTGTACTTTAAGCATGGGTGGATTTAGTTTGTGGCACTTTAAAAATGACATTTTGAAATGTACTAAGCAACATCTCTTAAGGACTATTTCATCAGTGGAAAGTGGTCCCAAAAAGAAACTGACAGTAAGGTCACTTACACTTTTGGGACGATATTACAGATTAATTTATTAAAGGTTTTTTTCTTTACACTTTACTCACCACAAATTAAATTCCTGGGTCTGATTTAGACTACCTTTGGGGACACATTTAAAAGACCAGTTAATTGGGGATGGCTTGTCTATTTGGGGACAAAAGCAATGTCCCCAGTTGTGGTTTTGGTTAGAGTAAATCCAGTTCCAGGAAATGTCTATGTAATGTCCTCAAAAGTGACACAAGTAAACATATGAGTGTGTGTCAGGTTGGACATGTCCCAAAAGCTCAATCCCTAAAAGAGGATCTCACCAGTCAGAGGAGATACGGATTTTACACCAATGACTTTCAAGAGGCAGACTGCTTCCTTTTTATAGTCCTGCATCAATAAATATTCAAATGAACACAGAAAGAGGGAAAGTGAGACCAAAGCCCTCTTTGTAAAGTGGTTAACTGTGTCTGATTGGAGGCAGGGAGCGAACTATGGTCACTGGGGCGTCTCATGCATCCTACTTCTCTGATACAGTTACATGTTACATTTTATATAGTGTTCTTTGTATTGTTAATGCATTTCAGCTGCTAACATACTCCAGTTTAATTAGAGACTGCATTAAACAAGACATCTAATAGTGGCTTGTATACAACTTGGAGTGCATTTGTTTTTCCAACTTCTATTTCCAACATCAATAATTAATTTCCACACTCAACTGGAAACTGCTTTTAAAATGGACATTTTGTGTGTTGTTACTGTTTTTAGTAATCCAACAAGTAGGAAAGCTAAAGGCTAAAGCTGTAACCGATAAAGGTCCAGCTGAAAGAGATCTTTGATAAAGGCACTACTGAACCATTCCATTGCTGGTCACAGGTTTAAAACATGTCAATAAAGCAATCCCTGGATCCATGTTTGAATTAATCAATAGTAAAGGATACATTTCTTCGAAGTAGTCGATGTGTGGAGGTTGTAGTATGTCCAGAGCAGAGAGCACCTGAGGGTAATTACATTTGATCATCAAACCTTTGTGTAAATAAGTGTTCTCAATGTGCTGATTCTGACCATATCTGGATCTCATCTCAATATGCCAATCAGGTAGGCCGGGCTGGAACATTGCTAACTGGGCTAACCTTACTAACTCTATAAGAATGTAATCAGTGTCAGTGGAAAACCTGTTACACTTGTCAGTCTACTTATTTTTTCCTTCGCTGAGGAAGGACTTTTCTGTAGCTTTTTGAAGGGCAGCTGTCATTCACAACTGGCTGAGGATCCATACATCCTAATACCAGGTGGACAGGGGGTCTAAGAGCGCACTTGTGTCTGCAGATGACAAATTTCAGCATTGCTGTGTACTTACATTTTCATGTTTGAAGAAACATAGCATCTTCAGCTCCCGAAATACCCTCTTGCAAGAAACAAGGTTTTGGAAGACATTGGGCATCTTTTTGAGGGCAACTCGCTTTCCATCTCTGGGGTCCGTCACTGACCTGGGTAAAGAGGACAAACACAGTGTTACTAAGGTTTTAGGGGCTCTGAGTCTGGCGACAATACCACGGTACAGGGGTTACGATTCAATATACTGGCGATACTGTAAGCAAGGTGCCATATATTGCAAGATTTGAGAAAACTGTCATAGTATAAAGAAAACTCCCGGCAAGGGTGGCTGGGGCTCAGAGGCAGAGCGGGTCGTCCACTAATCGGAAGGTTGTGGTTCGATCCCCGGCTCCTCCCACCACGTGTTGAAGTATCCTTGAGCAAGATACTGAACCCCAAATTGGTCCAGATGCTGTGCATCGGTGTGAATGTGTATGAATGAGTTAGTTTATGTTTGATGGGCTTTGCCATCACTGAGTGAATGTGTGTGAAAGGGTGAATGTGGCACGTAGTGTAAAAGCGATTTGAGTGGTCAGAAGACTAGAAAGACGCTATATTAGTACAGCTCCATTTTTAGAATTAGGTCCATTACTCCCCATATGCATAAATCTGAGGGAAAATAAATAATATATATATCAAAAACAAAAATATTTTCTTATACTGCTAATAATGTTCGAAAAATTCCGACACCTATGAGCCAACATCTTGGTTCACACTAAGATAACTCAGCCACTACTGCAAGACAACTGCCAGACTGCCATGAAATTTATTATACAAACATACGTCCACAGAAGTTGATTCCAAATCATTTTTGTGACCTCCCAACCTTTCCTTTTGCACTACTATGAGGACAATTACAAATTACAAACACTGTAGTTTACAACAAGGTATCGTGAAAACTAATGACTGAAATGCCATGAACTATGCTGTGGATATTCTCAGTCCCCAGAGGATGATTTCCAGTGTTTTTGGCGATGTCAGAACCGTCTGATCAATTTGTATTTGATGTACCTGATGTTTGTACATTTGTCTTATATTTGGGCTTTTACCTTACCCTAGTTATCCCTGATAATAGTATGATCAATCAGACAGAGGCGCCTCTAAACAGATAGTGTATATATGAAAGCCTTTTCAGCCTGAGCCCTTTAGGGTGGTGGTTCTCAACCTTTTATGGTGTCAAGGACCCCCATATTGATACAGATCAGGCTGTATTTGATAAGATTTAGTGTGAAACCCATTGTTATACGTTCTCTAAGTGGGATAACTTCTAGTCAATTAAATAATAATGAAATTTTATATATATATATAAATAAATAAAATATGTACTTGTAGCAGCGCCCCGTGAGCAGTTTCTTGGGGTTAGGTTGCCTTGCTCAAGGGCACCTCTCCAGCTACCTCCGGTTCCCAAGTCAAGTCCCTACAGACTGAGCTATATAAGTCATATATATATATATATATATATATATACATACATACATACATACATATACAAATAGCTCCTGTAGAAAAAAGAAAGAAAAAAAAAGTTTTTTATATATATATATATAAAAACTTTCTTTTTTCTACAGGAGCTATTTGGTGTGCAATTTTTTATTTTTTTGATCCAGCACCCATCCAAGATGGACTTACGTATGTACCTGTCTTTTAGTTTAGCCAATAATAGATTATTTTCACTGCAGACTTGTCAAAGCAGGAAAAGCCTCGGTATAACTAATTACATTTACATGACTCCATTCCATTAAGTGTCAAATACCAGAACCCTGGAACGGGCTCACCTAAATGTAATGCAGCCATCATTAATGTTTTTAATTCCCCTTATGCGTTTCGTGCTTTGATAAGTCAAAATGTCTGCTGTGAAAAGGGTCTATTGGTTGAAGAAAGTGTGACAGCTAATTGACAGAAAAAAATACAATTATCTTTGTCTCTGTGTGTTTGTTGAGCACCTTTTTAGAGATTAGTCAAAGAATCGTTTAATTGCGGGAATGCAGAAAGCCTTGTAAGGAACACAGCAGCAGGTGTTAAATAAGAGCATTCTAACTCTTCACACTACAGCCCTTTCCAGAGCAACCTTCAGTGAACCTTTTTAAATAGGATCAGTCAAGGCAAACAGATGGCAGCAGACTAAGATCCAAACACCACCAACAAGCTCACGTTCTCCAACCAGGAGCTTTCAATGAGTACACAACAGCCGCAGTGCTATGGAATTGTAATGTCTATAGCTTGAGAGGTTCATGCTGCTTGAAAGTACCATACATTCTCAGATTCTAGCCTTTATTCGCCTTATTTGCAACAGTCTTAGAATAGGCTTTATTTCTAATGTACCTTGTTTCATAAGCTTCATAATGCAGTAGCTTTCGTCACCTTCGGGCATTCTTAGCGGTGTAACTGGGAAAGTGGACATGTTTGTGGTTACATAAATATATCACAAGATTGTAAAGTTTATTGCAACTTCAGAAATATCTGCAGCCTTCCCTTCAACCAGGAGCAGGTCCAGTCTCTGCCAGTCTGCGTCAGTTTTCAGTGTTGATAGGTTATTACTCATGACATGTAACCTGTCAGTGAGACTACAAAGTGTAGTATTATTATACTGTATAGTGTATAATAGCGTATTATATTATAGTATACTATAATACAGTATATAGCTATATATGGATCTGCATAATTATATATATATTATATATATACATATACATATATCGAAGCCATCAACCTGTCTTTTAGACCCCATCCCAACTAGGCTGCTTAAAGAAGTTTTACCCTTAGTTGGCACTTCTTTACTGGATATTGGATATATCAATCTTTATTGTCAGGATATGTACCACAGTCCTTTAAAGTAGCTGTAATTAAACCCCATCTTAAAAAGCCCACTCTTGACCCAGGGGTTTTAGCCAACTATAGACCGATTTCTAACCTCCCCTTCCTCTCTAAGATTCTGGAGAAATAAGTCACTAAACAGTTTACAGAGACTTGGGCATCAAATTGGCATTAAAAGAACCGCACTAAGCTGGTTTAAGTCATACTTATCAGATCGTTCTCAGTTCGTACACATTAACAATGAATCCTCCATAAACACTAAAGTTAGTCATGAAGTTCCTCAAGGTTTTGTGCTTGGACCAATTCTGTTCACTTTATATATGCTTCCCTTAGGCAACATTATTAGGAATCACTCAATTAACTTTCACTGTTATTCAATTCAATTCAATTTTATTTGTATAGCGCCAATTCATAACAGAAGTTATCTCAGGACACTTTTCAAATAGAGCAGGTCTAGACTGAACTCCTTATAACTGTTATGCAGATGGTACCCAGTTGTATCTATCAATGAAGCCTGATTAAATTAATCAGTTATCTAAATTACAAGCATGTCTTAAGGACATAAAAACCTGGATGAGCTGCAATTTTCTGATGCTGATTACCCCACTAGAACACTGCGCTCTCTGAATGCAGGGCTACTTGTGGTTCCTTTAGTCTCTAAAAGAAGAACAGGAGCCAGAGCCTTCAGTTACCAAGCTCCTCTCAATTCAATTCAATTCAATTCAATTCAATTCAATTCAATTCAATTTTATTTGTATAGCGCCAATTCATAACAGAAGTTATCTCAGGACACTTTTCAAATAGAGCAGGTCTAGACCGAACTCTTCAACATTAATTACAGAGACCCAACAGTACCACCATGAGCAAGCACTTGGCGACAAGGGCAAGGAAAAACTGCCTGTTAAAAGGCAGAAACCTAGGACAGATCCTCCGGCTCTAGGTGGGTGGTCGTCTGTCTCGACCAGTTGGGGTGAGAGAGAGAGAGAGAGAGAGAGAGAGAGAGAGAGAGGGTGAGAGAGAGAGAGAGAGAGAGAGAGAGAGAGAGAGAGAGAGAGAGAGAGAGAGAGAGAGAGAGAGACACAGACAGACAGACAGACAGACAGACGCACAGCAACAACAGTATTGGCAATGGCAATCTAGCAGGACCATGGCAGGAGGCTCCACCAGGATCGATAAGAACCTGCGAGACGAGAAAGAACAAGAACTCCGGGGAAGAAGTGAAATAGTAACATGCATTAATGGGACATGAATGAGTGCAGAAAGAGAGAGGAAGAGAGGAGCTCAGTGCACCATGGTAAATCCCCCGATAGTCTAGGCCTATAGCAGCATAACTAAGGGATGGTTCAGGACTCACCTGATCCAGCCCTAACTATAAGCTTTATCAAAGAGAAACGTCTTAAGCCTACTCTTAAATGTGGTGAGGGTGTCTGCCTCCCGAACCACAACTGGAAGCTGGTTCCACAGGAGAGGAGCTTGGTAACTGAAGGCTCTGGCTCCTGCTCTACTTTTAGAGACTATAGGAACCACAAGTAGCCCAGCATTCAGAGAACGTAGTGTTCTAGAGGGGTAATAGGGTACTATGAGCTCTTTAAGATATGAAGGGGCCTGACCATGAAGAGCTTTATAGGTGAGGAGGAGGATTTTAAATTCTATTCTAAATTTTACAGGGAGCCAATGCAGAGAAGCTAGTACAGGAGAGATGTGATCTCTTTTTCTAGTTCCTGTCAGTACTCGTGCTGCAGCGTTCTGAATTAATTGGAGCGTTTTAATGGACTTATTGGGGCAACCTGATAATAAAGAGTTGCAGTAATCCAGCCTTGAAGTAACAAATGCATGGATTAGTTTTTCTGCATCTGTCTGTGATAGGATGTGTCTAATTTTTGTAATATTACGTAAATGAAAGAAGGCAGTCCTAGAGGTTTGCTTTATGTGGGAGTTAAATGACAAATCCTGATCAAAGATAACTCCAAGATTCCTGACAGTGGTGCTAGAGGCCAAGTTAATGCCATCTAGAGTAACTATGAACTATGAACTCCTGTGGAACCAGCTTCCAGTTTTGGTTCGGCTGGCAGACACCATCTCCACATTCAAGAGTAGGCTTAAGACAGTCCTCTCTGATAAAGCTTATAGTTAGGGCTGGCTCAGGTGAGTCCTGAACCATCCCTTAGTTTTGCTGCTATAGGCCTAGATTTTTGGGGGATTTCCCACGATGCACTGAGCTCCTCTCATCCTCCCCCTCTCTTTCTGCACACATTCATGTCCCATTAATGCATGTTACTTCCCCGGAGTTCTTGTGCTTTCTCGTCTCACAGGTTCTCTTGGATGCTGGTGGAGCCTCCTGCCATGGTCCTGCTTGACTCCCACTGCCAATATTACTGATATTATTAGGGACCGAGCCAGCGACCGGCAAGGTCCCTATTGTTTTTGCTTCGTTTCTTATTAGAGACCGAGCCAGCGACCGCTGGAGGTCCCTATTGTTTTTGCTCGATTTCTTACCTATTATTATTTTTAGGAACTTTGATTGCGTTTTTCCCCCCCTGAACATATACGAAAACTCAATTTTATTTGGCATAGTTGTCAGGCCTGGTGAAAAATTTGATGTTCTATGCATCACTTATGGGTCGGCCACTAGGTGGCGCTACTATTAAGGAAATAGCGATTACTTTTTTGATACTTGATAACTCCCACATAGTTTGTCGCACATTCAAAAAACTTATATCCACGCGTTCGGTGAATGGAGCTCAATCTCCCCATATAGGCCCTGCCCACTTCCTCCCATAATTTTTCTTCGCTACAGTGCGAAATGTCTGTGAACTACTTTTTTGTGTTCCTCCTACACGCTTTGTCTGATTTGCACAAAATTTTTCACCTAGCACCTGGGGACCGCCCTGGTAAAAAAAGTAATTTGAACATTTTTGAAATTTCTAAAAATAAGCGCGCTATAAAATATAAAAGACTTCATGTAGATTTTTCGTCAAAAAAGGAAGTGGACTATTTCTCCACATTGGTATGTGCGATTGACACCAAACTTGGGTCCATAGTTCACCATGTCTTCCTTAGGCATTGTGCACAGTCTTGAACAAGTTGATGCCACCGCCACAAGGTGGCGCTCTTTAAAAGTAAAACGTTTATATCTCTGCATAGGTATGTGTGATTTAAATGAAACTTGGTACCATGCTTCCCCATGGCTCCCTGAGGCTCCCTTAAAAAGGACAAAAAAAATACGCCAATAGGTGGCGCTCCTATGGCATGATAAATCACTGTGCGGAGACCGTAATAGTTATGAATATGAAATTCACAGGGGCACGTGTAGAGTAGTGCCTGAAGCTCACATACCAAAAATCGTGTTTGTCGTGTGTGTAGCGCCCCTTACAGGATAAAAAAACAGCAGCCCCGGCGCCCGGTTTCACCGATATGTACGAGACTCGGTAGGCACATGTAACATGCTGGGACGTACAAAAAGGCCTCTTGGACCCATACCCGAAACCCCACAGGAAGTCGGCCATTTTGATTTTGATTTTCACTTTCGGCGAACTTTTCGCGTTGTATTTGAACAAACTCCTCCTAGGGAATTTATCGGATCTGCTTCAAAATTTGTGAGTACAGTCACAAAATGGTTCTGATTAAAAGTTGTGCTATTTGTGCATGTACGTTGAAGGGCGTGTCCGTGACGTGCCCTCCAAGTTGGCCATAGTGAATTCCGTGTGCATTTTCGGTGAATTTTTCGCGTTGTATTTGAACGAACTCCTCCTAGGGAATTTATCGGATCTGCTTCAAAATTGGTCAGTACAGTCACAAAATGGTGCTGATTAAAAGTTGTGGTATTTGTGCATGTACATTTAAGGGCATGTCCGTGGCGTGGCATCAAAGTCAGCCATTTTGATTTTTTTGGTCATTTTCAGTGATTTTTCGCGTTGTAATTGAACAAACTCCTCCTACGGAATTTATCGGATCTGCTTAAAAAATGGTTAGCACAGTCAAAAAATGGTGCTGATTAAAAGTTGTGCTATTTGTGCATGTACATTAAAGGGCGTGTCCGTGGCGTGCCATCAAAGTTGGCCAGGTTGAATCAAATGTCAAACTGTGATGCCATTTCCGGCATTTTGCAATGATTTTTAGCATTTTTTTGCTTTGTATTTGAACAAACTCCTCCTAGAGAATTTATCAGATCTGCTTCAAAATTGGTCAGTACAGTCAAAAAATGGTGCTGATTAAAAGTTGTGCTATTTGTGACTGTACATTAAAGGGCGTGTCCGTGGCTTTCCCTGAAAGTTGGCCAGGTTGAATCGAATGTCAAACTGTGATGCTATTTCCAGCATTCAAGGGCTTCTGTTTTAACTAACTCCTCCTACAGATTTTATCAGATTGACTTCAAATTCGATCACTTCAATCTACACACATTGGTTATCAAAAGTTGTGCTATTTGGTGCCTGTGACGACGTGTCGAATTCCACCGATTGGCCGTCAAATAGATAGTACTCATATCTTCAGTGTACAGTCCCACCCTGAACACGTCCTCATAACTTCACAATTTTGTGAGAATGAGTGAATTTTGAGCTGAGTTACGTGAAATGACCGTGCCAGTGACGACTTGTTGAATTCAGCAGATTCGCCATAAAACAGCACTCATAACTTCAGTCCAATCTCCAGTAAACTTCATATATTCTGTAACAGTCTCACCCTGAACACGTCCTCATAACTTCAGCGTACGTGGTCCAATCTCAATGAAACTTCACGTGTGTTACAACAGTCCCGCCCTGAACTTGTCTACATAACAATATTAAGACATAGTGATAGCGCCACCTACCGGCAACAGGAAGTAAGCACTGCGTGGCAATTTTGAGCTGATTTATGTGAAATTTCATGTTTTGGTCCACACGTGTAACGATGGCACGCGACACGGCTGCAGCACGCCCCGAGTTGCGTGGAGTGCGAAGTCCCGCTCAACGCTGCTTGCAGCTTTAATTATTATCATTATTTATTATTATTATTATTATTATTATTATTATTATTATTACTACAGTTACTATTATGACTATAGTCACTGCTGATTGCGTTGAGCTGGATGGACTCACTGAAAATGACCTGTCAATCACAAGGTAGCCATGCCCTAAAGCATACCCTGCTTTATTGTCTATTTTACTCTAAATGTGACCATAAGTTACTAAATTAACATAATGCTGTATGGAAGAAAACAAACTAGAGATTGAGACTCTAAACTCATTAGGAAACTGTTTACTTAGCTAATAAATCAAGTCAGAAGTTGTCCATAAGACTGCATGGTGTCTGCCTTTTTTTTTTTTTGCCACCGATGGTGCTGCCCCCTGTTGGCCTTTACATAGAATGCAGGTTTAAAACACTTCCACGTTGGCTTCACTTCACAGACCTAGAAGCTCTGTCCCTACATTAATGCAAACTCAAGACTACATCCATGTTTACTTGATAAATGCAGCAGAATCTATATTTCCACACGGCGAATTCAGTCAGTAGAACAGATTCATGTCATACTCAACACACAACAGTTTTCATGCAATGTTTTTCCGATTGCTTCCACATTGACCATAAATAAACAGTGATAAAAAAAACATCTAAAGTACGTGTTTCAAGTTAAAAATATTCAAGCGGGTTCAAAGGTACAATTCCTCCCTTTCCTGGAAGGATTCTAATGTGAATTATCTGCGTGAAAAAAATGTGTTTCACTAATAGTATGAGTATAGCCCTATTCACACGGGACTAGTATTACCTGGGGACCTCATGTGATTTAGTAATTACCCCACCACGTCTGTGTTTTGTGCGGCGCATTCGCAAGGGATAAGCGAAGTCTGTGTTTAAACTCGAATTTACTGACATTATCCCCCAGATATGATGTCAAGGCTCTGCGTAACCTATGCATAACAATAAAAAACCTAATAACTGGTGAGCCTGTTGAAAGATAGAAAAATGTTCCTTACCGCATGTTGCCATGCATGTAATCCATCTAATCATCTTTCGAGATTTCGCTCTTCTGATGGATTTGAGCTTGCTCTTTCTGCGAATGGGTCTCCATGCTGTGTACCTAGATGAGCCTCCTGAATTGCACCCAAAATGCTGCCAAACTTTCATTTATAATTGCCAACACAGACTCAACAATTCTCGACAGGGAAAAAGGCAGAAAAAAAACCTTAAAAAAACAAAAAAACTACCCCAAATCACAGAGATGCAGATTCGCACAAGACTAACATTATCACGACCTCTGTGTTTGGCGAAATATGGTAGGTAATTTGTGGTGGAATTTTTACTTACTAAATTACGGACATGGCAGATTCGCACAGGATTAAGATCACAGACAACCTCCGCAATTATTACAAATTACTAGAGGTCCCCAGGTAATACTAGTCCCATGCGAATAGGGCTTATGACTGACTGAAATGAATTAATGAATGAAAACTTAAATGCTAGCCTTTATTTGAGAATTTACAGTGAGCACATAACTAAGAACGGTCATGATTACTTGGAGTGGTAAATGGATGGTAAATGGACCTGTACTTGTATAGCGCCTTTCTAGTCTTCCGACCACTCAAAGCACTTTTACACTACGTGCCACATTCACCCTTTCACACACATTCACACAGTAATGACAAAGTCCATCGAACAGAAACTAACATTCATAAAGATTCACACGCCGATGCGTGGCATCAGGAGCAATTCGGGGTTCAGTATCTTGCTCAAGGATACTTCAACATGTGGCACCAGGAGCCGGGGATCGAACCCACAACCTTCCGATTAAGGAACGACCCGCTCTGCCTCTGAGCCGAGTTTATCTTCTTGAGAATACTGGCGAGGACAGACTAATGGTATAGAGCACCCATTCACAACGGCTAGGTCTTGACTGCGTCTTGTACCACCCTCTGAGCTCACTTTAATTAATCTATTATCTCGATCATCATCATCATCATCTCTCATGCACAGTATCAGTCTAATGAACCATGAAACACAGCCAAGCAAAATAGGTTAAAAACCCTCAGAAAACCACTGTAACAATCTGTCCAACAGTCATATTTTCATTGTTCATGACAAAAGTGTGAACAAATGAATGAATATACATGCAGCATGGGAGTTAACAAAAGTCCCAACTTAACATCTTGTCAATCAGTATTTGTGCACTGGCAGATTTTATAAAACAGGCAGCAAAATTCCTTCTATAATAACTGAAATGACACACTTTCCCTCTCTCTCAAAGGGTGTGTTGCCATTGCAACCTACAACACAAGGCTTTGCCATTTCCGTGGTCGTCACTGATTTTATTTACATCAAACAGAGAAAGATTTTAGCCATGACTTAAGGTTTTCAGAACTTTGTTGCACCGATTTTGACTGTAAAGGCCCATGCACACCTTCAGTTTCCTCAATTAGGAGGGCATATCCATAAGGAAGAGAGAAATTGCGCATCATTTCCTTTTACTTTCAATAAAGTTCAAGGTAGATTTATTTATCATTTGACAACACAGGGTTTTATAACAAAATTAAGTTGCAGTTCCATTAATGGTAACAAAACAAACAAAACTTTATAGCAAAAATTATATTCAGTAGATGGCTGAATAAATAACTTATAGGATATTGTCAGGATCGTTTGTCAGAAGGGAATGGTATGTTATCACTTGAATGTAGGAATCGTTCTGTTTTTGTTACCTTAGAATGAGCCTTCTATCTATCTACAGATGCCTTCCATGGAGTTCACCATGTTGAACCACCATGCTTCTACCCAGACTGGACAAACACTGGTTGTCAAAATAGGGCCTTCACGTTTTTTGCTCGTTTCGTGGTCACTGCAGTTTCTCCTTTACGCTTGGATGTGGAAGGTGAAGCGAGGGAGTTGCAATCTGCAAATGCACCACTAGATGGCACTTAATCCTACACACTGAACCCGTAACTCAATAATGTATACTGTTCATTATAGTTCATGTAAAAGACAATAACAAATGCATAGCCAGCCAACTGCCTTTTCCACCTGTCACCCTGCACACCTACCCCAAGAGAGCAAGTGACAGAGATGCGTTGTTGGCCCACTTTTATTACACACTAGCCCACATACTCCTCCTCAAACCCCAGATTTGCAGCTCTCAACAGAGAAGAGCAGGAAGTGAGAGGTTAGCCACTCAACTCAACTGGCACATTCATGTGACAATTGTAATGACAATTATTATGGTTGTATTTTTCAGCATTTTGGTCTTTTCAAAGTCATACAACCTATTATATTAAACTTGTGAAAGGTGGGTGGAACTGGCACTATATGAGAAACTAGTTCTAAGTCTATTGCACCAGCAGGGATGTTTTGCATGACAGCTAATAAAAACATGTTATTCTGAAACTCAAATTACTGCTGCCAGCTGAACTATGTAAATACATTGGGCCTCCTGTTTCAAGTCACATTCAGTAAAACCTCTTGTCTGCACAAACTTAAAGTAAATGGCTTGTTTCAACTTAATGAATGCCACCTGTAGGAGGACATTCAAATTTGAATATAAAGTATCTCCCGCTGCAGGTAAAAGTATCCTTGAGCCAAATACTGAACCCCAAATTGCTTGTGTATGAACCCTGAATTAGTTTCTGTTCTGGTTTTGCCATCACTGTGTGAAAGGGTGAATGTGGCACGTAGTGTAAAAGCGCTTTGAATGGCCGGAAGACTAGAAAGGCGCTATACAAGCACAGGTCCATTTACCATTTACCGTTCCCTTAATTAGTTGTCAAGTTTCATTCCAAAAATGAGAGAATACATTCCATTTACATATTTGCCAGGTAAAAATACTCATGCCTCTTGCTAAACTGACAATGATGACATTACAATTCTTTCTGCACAACAATTCTTAGATCAAACACTGTGTACACAATATCAATGGAGAAAGACAGACTATCTATACATCACTTGTCCGGACCATTGAATTCCTTTTCGTCCCAAAAAGAAAATGATCAACGTTCTCTTAAATCACTCATGCTCATCACTCATCACTGAGTTGTGTGAGGTCCTATGAGAATCTATTACTACCCAGCCAACATGGCAACAGGGGTCATCAGGGTTGCCTTCATGTGCTGTACCTATGATAACAACTTCCCGTCCAAGAAACTGGACAGAAAAGCAAGACACTGCCATATTGGCATCATTATTGTCACAACACATTGGAATTTCCCCATTGTGGGACAAATAAAGGAATATCTTATCTTATCTTATCTTAACACCCTGGTTTGCCAGTTGTCTCCCTGGTTTCATTTCCTGACAGAGTGAGAATGCAACGCTCTTCAGCATTCAACTTTAACAGCAATCCATTTAAGGGAAAAACTTATTCTTATTTTGTAATAAAATCATTATTGCACTCCTAGTAGCTGAAAGGATAAGACATAAAAGACACAAAAATAACACTTATAGTGCTTTAAAGCTGTGTTGTGAGAGGCCGATTATGCCTGTATATTAAAAGGATGTGATTCTCTGTCACTTCAATACATTAAAGACACCAATATAAAGCGACTACCAATGCAATTTGGTAAGATTCACCCCATTGTGATGCAGTGCAATTGACACAATTTGATTCAACACAATGCAATTCAATGTGATATGATGCCAAAGAATATGATGATATGCAGCAGCTTGAGAGGAATCAATCTAAATATACAATTATTGGTCACATTTCTTAATAATACACTGAAACTAAACACACACACACACACACACACACACACACAGAGTTTTGTTTTTTTTGGAGATGCAAAGATTGTTAGAAACGATGGGTCCTGAGTTCATCCTGAACTGTATCCGGTGCACATTTTAGTCGCTTTTATACCGATGCAAATCTGTGAATCTTACCATCCCAAGTGAATATTAAAGGATAAGGTTGGTGTAGTTTCCTCATTGACAACAAATCCAAACCAATACTTTGACTTCCCTGCTCTGTCTGTGGTTATCAGCTTCAAGTCCATTGGTTCCTACTGAAGATGAAAATCTTTAAAAAACAACTCACACAGTTTCACTTTTAAGGTTACGTAATTTTCTACAACAGATGGACATTGTAGTTCTTAAACAAATGTCACTCAAACAGGATGAAATGCTACATTTGTTTGGGGACTATTTTCAGTGGGGGATTAATCCACATGCTCTAGTGCACCAGGCCATTGTATGTGGGATTGAGCCAAAATAAACTAAAGTGTGTGCGTTCATGTTAATGAAGGAACATGTCAGACAGTGCAACAGTGTGGCTCACAGATGTGTTTTTGGACAACAGTGGAGGTCTATGTCACAGAAAAAGATATGTCAGACATCTCTGACTGGGGTTTTAGATTTTGTCGAGCCAGCTGACGCAAAGAATTTCTGTTCATTTTTGTAGTCATCAACAGGGGCAGATGAATAGAAATATGCATTGGGTGTCCAGAGGGTGGCATGAAGACTAAATATATGCTAATTTAATCACATATCAATATTTGCTTGGAAAAGCCCCCAAATAAAGATATTCCATTTTTTTAATTTTCAAATTTTCAAACATTTTCTGTCCTTTTCATTGAATCTAAGTCTATCACTTCTAAAATCTAAAAGTCTAAAATGTAACCATAACTAGGGATCGAAATAGATAAGACTTTATTGATACCGCTAACATTATCAATTCTGTCTATTAATTCTTTGTTGATTCTCTTATCATATATCACAATAAACATCTTGAACTTGATTCATCAATTTTCTCTGTGGATATAAGTAGGCCTACACAAGTTGCGTCCTTGTATCTCTGAGTCTGAACACAGTGTAGAAGAAGAGTAGAGTTATTACTTTGCATTTCTTTGTGACATCAAGCCACAACGTTTCTTCCTCTCTGCTATTTTCTCCCTCTTGTTGCAAGTTTCCAGCAGCGTAGACGCACAAGTATGATGTCATGACCTCATTTGAAAAGTGCAACTGTCAGAAATACATGCTGGTATTAATTAAAGGAAATGATAAGCTCAGTTGCATAGGATTCTGATGGATTGGACAATTTGGAATCAGTTCTTGGGCGGCTGTGGCTCAGAGGCAGAGCGGGTCGTTCCTTAATCGGAAGGTTGTGGGTTCGATCCCAGGCTCCTGGTGCCACATGTCGAAGTGTCCTTGAGCAAGATACATTGAGCAATACACTGATGCCGTGCATCGGTGTGTGAGTGTGTATGAATATTAGTTTCTGTTCGATGGACTTTGCCATCACTGAGTGAATGTGTGTGAAAGGGTGAATGTGGCACATAGTGTAAAAGTGCTTTGAGTGGTCGGAAGACTAGAAAGGTGCTATACAAGTACAGGTCCATTTACCATTCTTGATTCCCATCCATAGCCATAACATCATCATTAGGTTTTTTAACATGTTTTTATTTTTTAATAAATGTGTTAAATTTGTTTCTAAAAAAAACTTCTGGTGAGGTGGCCAAGTATTATTTCGCCCCTCTAGATTCGCCCCTGGTCTTCAAGCTAAACTGAGATTGCTCAAGTGATGTCACACATAGCACTAATTGAAATTCATCTGTTCTACATGCAGTCACTGTACTTCTGCATTTGCATGCTTTAGGCTTATTACACATCATGTACACGTTACAGCTGACTATTGTCATCAGAGGACTGGAGTGTGCTATAGTGTTTGAATCGATGTGTAGACCATCATTAGTTTCCATTTTCAAAAGTTGCTTTGCAGTTAACATCAACAGCTTTGCTGTTCACTGATGTCAATGAACTTACATCAGTTGGAATTTTGTACTTGCAGATGTTGTAAATCTTACGCAGAATTACCACAAAAATGATCTAACTCAGTGATTCCCAACCTGGGGGTCAGAACCAAAGCCAAAGCTTCATGGGAGGTCACAAGGCCTTCTTGATTTTAAGGGGTGTAAGAAAACTAAAAAAATATACACTGCAGGCTTATCTCTCAGCATTTTATTCATTTCTGTGAAGAAGACCAAAATAAAATTGTTTTTTAGAGTTAAGATTATTATTATTTATATCATCTTAAGATCTAAACTTTGAATACCTGAACACAACGCTATATTCACAGAGCCTCAGCTCTGATAAACAGCCTCGTTGTGCATTAGAAAAGTTAAAACAACCAAACAGATAATTGAACAAAAAAAAAAACACACACACAAACAAAGGACTGTATAAAAGGTTCCAAAAAAATTAAAAATAAATCAGGAAAAGAAAGTCATGATGCAATATTCACAGGAATTAATCTAAAAGAATGCTCAAAATTCATCCAAATCTCTCGTTTTACACGAACTTCCTGCAGTTATTGTGGTCACTGTTTGGGTTTATTGCAGTTTATCAGTTGTTCTCTACTGTTATTGTTATCCACTGACTATAATATGAAATATCCATAAAATACGTCACTTAGTCAGTTTACCCGGTCATAGAAAAGGGCTCCCTTTTTTGGGAAAAGTTTGGGAACAGTGACAAAATCAAGTTTAAGAAATAACTCGCGTTTCCAGACTGTCCAAGTTCATTTTCATGTCATACTGAAATGAATGGAAACACTGTCTGTATAAGTATGCAAAAGGCATTTAGCTAAAAAGCTATATACAGCCTACAGGGCTTGTAGTAAAACGGGCTGAAACATGAATGAAGACTGGTACTGCACTGAACTTACCAGACCACCCCAAACGCTCCGTAGCCGATGGGCCTGTCGGGCTCTATGTCCAGCTGCTGCGGTAGGTGGTGTGTGTGCTGCTGCTGATGCTGCTGATGGTGGTGGTGGTGGTGGTGGTGAGCTTTGACAGCTGCTGCAGCTTGAACCTGTGCGGGAGCCGCGGCCGCCGCCGGCCCGGGGGCTTGTCCGGGGGCAGGAGAGGGGAAGTAGGGCTGCTGCTGGCCGGGGTTGAGCATCACCGCCGCGGCCGCGGACGTGGAGGTGTGCTGCTGGACCGTGTGTACGGCGGCGGCGGAGCCCGGATGCTGCAAGTGATGCTGGCCCGCGTGGTGGTGGTGGTGTATGTGGGGAGGCGGAAGGTGCTGGAGCTGGTGGTGGTGATGCGGGTGATGGGCAGCCACTGCTGAGGAGCCACCGTTGTAAGCAGCCATCATTTTTGTAACATTTGTAGCCGTTGTGCCGCAAAGAGCCATTCAATGACAGCGAAACGCCTCCTTCAGAACCCCCGAACAGTGATGAGAATGGCTACAGGCTGCACCACTATGAAACTTACAGAAAACAGGTTTGGGCTTTAAATGATCCAACACTTGGACTCTGTTTGGAGAGAAACCACTCTGTGCCTCCTAATCATAATGCCAGCAAGGATCTGACCCACTTCCTCTAAATTAATTTTCTCGCTTGCACACCATTAGGCTTCTGTAGCCTGGGGCTAATAATGGAAATCATATCATGAGCAATGTAGCAATGACCACACAGGTCGAAAAGTCTGTGCAGCCCTAACAGTGTCACTACAAACAATGGGAAATCAAAAATATTGAATAGAAAATAACCCGCACCCCCCTCAATAAATAAAAAAGCCCCTAGATGTCCCTCATGATAGAGGTGGGGCCCCCTTCCCTCCTGATGAAATCCCCCGTGTTGATAGAACAGTGTGATCTAAAGCACGTCACATGGAAACATTCATCTTTTAAAAGTGTCTAAGTTTGCTCCAGTGCCGTTGCTCTTCCCACCACCGGCGCTCCACACGGCTCGGAAATCGCATTTATTATTCCAAACTGAATCCTCCTTGAGATGTGTGCGCAGGCAGGCCACACTCTGTTAACAGGGGGTAATCTCCGAGCCCTAATTAACGCCGCTGATCCGGTGCAGAGGAGGTGTATCCCAGCCCAGGCCACAATACAAGAGCGCACGCAGGCAGGCAGGCCCAGGCCTCGGCCATCCGCTCCACTCACATATTATTACTGACACACAACGAGCCTACGCGCGCCCGGAAACACATCCCCATCACCAGTGTGACACAGTGACGAAGCTTCGACCATGACTCAAAACATTTAAATCCTCGCAGACGGCTGGCAGGTCACTTATTTCCCCCATCGACAGCCGGCTGTTTCTCACGCTGTCCTCCCGCGGCTCATAAGCGCACATCCAGAGACACAAACAACAATGCGGGAAACAAAGTTCAATCCTGGTAATGCGGGAGGGATTGTGCTGCAGGCAGGAGTATTCAACCTGACAGATTGGAGCTAGCTAATCGCTCCGCGTCGCCAAATCAAAACAGTCCCGTCGGTGTCGGTGTCGGTGTCGGCGAGGCTGCTGTCCGCTGGGAGGAGGAAGGCCACCCGGGTGAAAGCTCTACTCTCTAGGCCCACGAAGCTCCGCTGCCGCTGACATGATAAAACTATTGGTCACAAGGCAAATAAGATGAGCAGTTGATCCAACATGGTGAACAAAACCTTAGCTACTCGGCGGTGAGATTATGCAGGGAACCCGACCAATCGCCTCACACCCCACAGTGACGTCACGGTAATCTCCCTGATTGTCACCGCGTGCAGCCAGTGGCGCGTGCGGGCTAGGGTGACAGCGGGGTTGGCTGCTGCTCCAAAGGCCCAATGACACTGTACTGAGACCGTGAATAACACAGCGTTCACTTCAATTCAGTACAGTGTGGAGTCCCGAAGTGCAGAGCAACAGCCAAATACAGTGGAATATGTTACAGGACGGACACAATCATTTATTTTTTTAAGACAAGTAACAAAGGTACATACATTTTAGCAGTGCTGGGCAGTAAGGCATTACCTGTAATGAGATTACAGTAACTAGTAGTGTAACTAAGTACTGCTACATAGTAGTAGTAATACTTCAGTTACCCCCCACAAAAAAATAAATAAGAAAAAAATACACACAATGTACTACACTGAATAAGCATTTCCTCTACAATCAAAGGTATTTTTAATTACCACTGACTTCAAATTTGGTAGCACGAACATATGCTACTCATAAAAATGTACTTGTTCCAACTAGTTTTTCTAATCAAAATTATGTTGCAACTTAAAAGGTTTATAAATCAACCAATTAGAACTTTTATCTTGCAACCGTGCTTTAATTTAAGTGCTGACAATAGGTACAAATTACTTTGTAGGGTTGGCACCCCTACTAATTAATTTGAAATCCAACAATCCAATCGCATCACATCCTTAGATGCATTGTTGTAATGGTGGAGGAAACTAGTTTGGAAGATGGAAACACTTACATTCAGCAGCTGAAAATATTCCATTACTTTGATTTTAATAATAGTCTGAAGGAACAGAATTTACCAATTTTGTGGGGAGTAGCAGAAAAGTAATGACTAGTAGTGTAACTACTATTGGCAGGGAGTAATAGGGAAAGTAATTATATTACTTTTGAAAAGAGCAACGGGTAATGACTAATAAGTTAAATTTTTTCAGTAACTAGCCTAACACTGCATTTGACGACATTACAATCATAGAAGACAAACATTTAAGTCCCTTCAAGTTGCATTTGATCTGGGATTAAGCTCTATATTTAATTTGACTTTTTTATTAAGAGTGACCTTATTGAAGTGTGGACCCTGTATCTCCAGTTTGATGGTAACAGTTTGTATTGAGGACAAGGTTGGGGGCAGAATGTTGCAAGCCAGCCATGAAGCTATAATATGTAACATTTGTACTATTTCATGTCCAGATGGCTGCTGTTAAAAATGTCTACACATTGGATGTTTAATAATTATGGCTGGAAGATTGGTTTCCACACTCAAAACAGCTTGTTGCATTCATCAGGCCCAGCAGCTTTCTGGGTATTTGTACACTGAAACTGAGTATAGTATCATACTCCCTGGTGAATGGTTGATTTTGAGGGGTGTAAGAAAATGTAAACAAAATACGCAGTAGTTCATTCATTTTGGTGAAATTAAATAGTTTTTAAAGTTGAGATTATTATTAAAGATCTAAATTGATGGATCTACAAAAGAGCTAAAAGAACAAGGGCCAAGTATCAGTAAGAAGAAAACACTGAATTTGTCATCTAAGAAGAGTATTAAGTACATATGATTGTTAAAAATAACACACAATACAGACATATGATTGTATAAAACAAATCCTAAACATTTTCCATTTTACACAGACTTCCTGCAGTTATTGTGTTCACTGTTTGGGTTCATTGTACAGTTTATCAGTTGTTCTCTACTGTTATTGTTATGCGTTGAATATAAGCTACAGCTCTGAGTAACTGGATCTACTTCCACCTGACAGAACAGAGTATACAGTGCTCAGTAGTGTATCCATGTATATCTTCTACTTACTTCTACTTCTGTTGCCATTTATTAGTCAGGGTAGCTGTGATATTATGACATCCTGAGGGCAGCCCTGCTAGCACGTACCATGTCCCTTGCTCATGAACACATCTGTAATTTACCTTTGTTGCATGTCATACTCCCCTTTCTCCCTCCCCTATTTCCTGTCTGCCTTCTTCACTGTCCAATAAAGGCAAAAAATATTTTAAAATATCATCTTGAAAAAATGTTGCAGTTAAAGGTCCAGTGTGTAACATTTAGAAGGATCTTTTGGCAGAAATGGAATATAATATTCATAGGTATGCTTTCATGTATAATTACCTGAAAATATGTTACATGTTTTGTTACCTTAGAATGAGTCTTTTATATCAACTTCTGCAGAGTCCACCATGTTGAACCACCATGTTTCTACACACTGTAAACCCGGATAAGTTGAGTTTAGTTAAAAAATTTGAGGAAACCGGTTGCCTTAAAAAAATTAAGTAATGTTTGATGAAAACTTGAGTAACTTAAAAACATGAGTACTGAAATGTTATTTTAAGTTCAATGCACTAACCTCCAACAAGTTGATTTCACTTGAAATCACTTGTAATGTTAATTGCTTTACCCAATTACTCCACCTAGTATCTTAAGAGTAAAAAACTAAATTCTATTTCATTAAACTGTTTTACACCAGAAATTCTAAATTAAGAAAATAAAAAGCAAAACACAAAAGTACATTCTTTTCATGTTTTATTTTAACTTGGGGCACAGGAAACATTTTTAAACCATATTATTTGTTCTTGGTTGACCCTGGCGGTATATAACATATTTTAGAAGGGAAAGAAGACTGCCTCTTCTCTGTTAACTTCTGCTGCTCTCTACATGCACGAATTGGAAAGTGGAACCACAACTTTAGCTTTGATGTGCACAATGCCAGTGTCTTCCATGCTCCCACTATGACAGGATTGCTGGAGGACTACAAGGACCCTAAATCCTGCTAATAATAAAACCACAATAAAACCATAAAACATGCCTAGCAATACGGATGGAACCAAACTGCTAGATCAGTACAAATACCATCATCTGATCATCATCAGAAAGACACAAAGACAGTGGAAATACTTAAAAACATATCACAAACAGTGCAAAACAGTAAACGTGGTATTTTAGACATGCAACAGCACCAAGCACTGGTATTTGGAACAGTGGTATATTTCAGAACACTGTTTTAGACAGAGAGTTGATTTTTCAGTGTTTGGATTTTTGGTGCAAGCTCACCTCTGCCCAGGTTGAGCATCACCTGCTGAATGAACTGGAAGGTGTTTTTCATGCACTAAGGGTAATCTAAGTGCAAGGCATAGATCAGTCCAAAAAGATCACAGAAGGCCTGTGGTAGGTTGGCCAGCTCCTCCATGACCACAACCCCCTCCAACACGATGCCTACTCTGGATGGGTTGAGCTGAGGATTTTCATCAATGCAGAGGATTCCCACTGACATCTGACTGTACAAGTCCTTGTCACTTGCGTCCTGACAGAAAGAAACAAAACACAACAAAGTTAGCAACTATTAAACACGGCTTCCTCCGCCTCCTACGTCATATCCCCCTACTTGTTCGCGTGGCAAAGTAGCGGCAAATCGCTACTTTGCAGCGGAAGATGTCAGCCTCCGTGTAGGGGGACCCGAGGTATATGTACATAAAAAGGCAGGCTAAAGTAATAAAAACGTAACGACTCGTTTCATAGGGTGACTATATAGCACTAACAACATAGTTATATGTATTATTTTACATTTCTGTTAATAAATCACCATAAATATTACACACTGGACCTTTAATCACTAAAAAACAATGCACCTGCATCATTTACAACAAATGTAGTTACTTGGAGGGAAGGTTTGAAGTATTCAGAGGGATCATCCCCGAAGATGACTGGCAGTCCCCGAAGACAAAGGCACCTTATGTCTGTTGGCTGCGTGGGCTGCAAGATAGTGGACATAACTAAATCACATATAGTTATTAAATACATTCATTGACTTCCCCACAGTTTTTAATTACTTTTAGGGCTGTCAAAGTAACATGTTAAATTAATTATAAAATAATGCAGATTAATCAGACTGTATCCATGAGGAGAATCAGGAAACTTCAGCTCACTCTCCAGCACAGTAGGTGGAAAGACAAAAACTAAAAAACTAAAAAAATATCAGTTGAAAACTGCTGTAAACTGCAATTTCCATTAGCTTCCGAGCTAACGGGTCTCTAGCAAGTGGAAATATCCATATTACTGGTTAAAACAACGTTTCTACTGCTCACAAACAGCCACTGCAGATAAATCTATCTGAGAGAAAATGTCTTTAACTGGTTAAAATGTTGTTTTCTCTACTCTGGAGCTAAAATGTGACTAACGTTAGGTCCGTGTATGTTTTGGTCATTGGATTTTCCTTTCAGAAACGGGTATTAAAAAACAGAAAACGAGTGGTTATTTGATTTTCGTTTTAAAATACAAAAATTCAAATTGAAATACAAGGCGTTTTTCTTTTTCATGGTCAAAAAGGGATGAGCGAAATTAAAAAAAATATTCGATTTTCATTTTCTATTTCATATAACAAAAAATAAAATCACTAGAAAACAGAAACAGAAAAAAGGTCTGTTTTTTCATATTCTGAGACCGGATGTTGTCATTAACAGGACGGTGCTGTGTAGAAGAAACAGTAGGCTAGTAGACTGCGGTCAATCCAGCCGTGAGTCCGATCTCCGCGGTCAAATCAGCCGCACTTAAATTTCGAGTGTACAAGTATTCTCAGCATTATGGTAAATGCGGAGAAACAGCGTATTTACTTCCGGTTTTCAAAATAAAGGTATTTAGAACAGTAAGCTATAATTAAAATATGTTACATTAAAGTGTTTCATGCGCCCCTGATGAATAAAAAAACACTTTATATCAAGTATCTTTACTGCACCAGTGTGGAGAAATGCCAAAATAAAAGCCTCATATTTATGCCTCCAGAGATTGCATATTTGACCATATTTGAGGTACTGTAAAAACATATTGCTCAGTGTTTCCTGGCTACTGATGGTATATTTGACTTTTACACAAATGAGACTACAAACATACTTAATATCAAGCATTTTTACTGTACAAATTTGGAGAAATTCAACAATAAAAGTCCCATATTTGTACCTCCAAGTGGTATTTTCATATATTTGAGCTACTGTAAAAACACTTTGCTCAATAATTCCTGGCTATGGATGGTATATTTGACTTCTACACATCTAAGACTACAAGTATACTTAATATCAAGCATTTTTACTCTACCAATGAGGAGAAATTGAAGAATAAAAGTCCCATATTTATACTTCCAGATTCCAAATTTTCTTATATTTGAGCTACTGTAAAAATGTAAACTGTATGTGGAACCACCTGCAACAGCTGTCACACTGAATAATATAAAAAATAATATGTGAGGAAGAGACAGTAGGTACAATGGTGTTTTGAAGTTAAAACTAATTATTTTTCCCTTTTACCTACAAATGGACACAGCAGAGCAGCAAAATAAGAAGAATGTGGACTGGCATTGCATTTTGTGTGAAAAGTAAACAAATTAGAATTGTGTAGGATTTTGTGTTTAGTGTTTATATTATCAAGATGTTATTAAACATTTGTGTGAAATTTTGTCATGATTACTGCAGCATTATTGAAGTATAATGAAAATGCTTCACCCATAGCCTGGAAATATTGAGCAATATGTTTTTACAGTAGCTCAAAAATATAAGAAAATATGGAATCTGGAAGTATAAATATGGGACTTTTATTCTTCAATTTCTCCAAATTGGTACAGTAAAAATGCTTGATATTAAGTATACTTGTAGTCTTAGATGTGTAGAAGTCAAATATACCATCCATAGCCAGGAATTATTGAGCAATATGTTTTTACAGTACCTCAAATATGGTCAAATATGCAATCTCTGGAGGCATAAATATGAGACTTTTATTTTGGCATTTCTCCACACTGGTGCAGTAAAGATACTTGATATAAAGTGTTTTTTTATTCATCAGGGGCGCATGAAACACTTTAATGTAACATATTTTAATTATAGCTTACTGTTCTAAATACCTTTATTTTGAAAACCGGAAGTAAATACGCTGTTTCTCCGCATTTACCATAATGCTGAGAATACTTGTACACTCTAAATTTAAGTGCGGCTGATTTGACCTCGGAGATCGGACTCACGGCTGGATTGACCGCAGTCTACTAGCCTACTGTTTCTTCTACACAGCACCGTCCTGTAAATGACAACATCCGGTCTCAGAATATGAAAAAACAGGCCTTTTTTCTGTTTCTGTTTTCTAGTGGTTTTATTTTTTGTTATATGAAATAGAAAATGAAAATGGAATAATTTTTTAAATTTCGCTCATCCCTTTTTGACCATGACAAAGAAAAACGCCTTGTATTTCAATTTGAATTTTTGTATTTTAAAACGAAAATCAAATAACCACTCGTTTTCTGTTTTTTAATACCCGTTTCTGAAAGGAAAATCCAATGACCAAAACATACACGGACCATTTTGCTTAGATGTACGTGTAATACAATATTTAAGTTAATTACTGTCCATGCAGAGTGACTATAGCACAAACCCCGATAACAAGTCAGTATTTTTGTGGTTTTAGGGATGTGGGTTACTCGTGCAGCAACAAGTCTGGGACAAAATAACATTTCAAACCTTCTCAGCACGTTTGATAACGTGAATCTCCACTGGTATGCTATCAGTGTCTTTGTAACACTCTGAAAAATATTAAAATACAACACATCTGTTTTGTAGCATCCATGTTGTTCCCACATTATTTCCCACAAAATCGGAAAAATTACTTCCCAACTCAGGAATGGCAAAACTTCCAATACAAATGAATGCAGCACTAATCATCAAGATTCAAATTCTGTTGTGACGGGAAATAAAGAGGCGTGGTCATGACCAAAACTTATGAATTCCAGCCCATTAAACTTAAAAGTTATTCACACATTATATTGCTATCAAATGTAAGAATATTCTAGTAGAATATACTTACATTTGATAGTAATGCAATCAAACTTAAATTGATTGATTACATTGTACTTGATTGTTTGACTAGATTGGCACAGCCCACTCATAAATAAATTCAAATAACTCAATAGAAAATAGTTAAGCCTATTCACTTATTCATTCATCATATTAATAAATAAGTAAATAATAGCCGGTTGCGCTTTCCGTCACAGGAAGAGAGAGAGACTTTACTACTCATTACATGGTCTAACACCATTTGTTTTAATTGCTTCCGACAATGGACTTTTTGTATTATTAGATCTTAGTGCATTTGACACCATTGACCATAATATTCTTTTACAGAGACTTGAGCATCAAATTGGCATTAAAGGAACCGCACTAAGCTGGTTTAAGTCATATTTATCAGATTGTTCTCAGTTTGTGCATGTTAACGATGAAACCTCCATTCACTCCTTCTTCCCCGGAGTTCTTGTGCTTTCTCGTCTCGCAGGTTCTTATCGATCCTGGTGGAGCCTCCTGCCATGGTCCTGCTAGATTGCCGTTGCCAATACTGTTGTTGCTATGCACCTGTCTGTCTGTCTGTCTGTCTGTCTGTCTCTCGCTCTCTCTCTCTCTGCCTCTCTCTCTCTCTCTCTCTCTCTCTCTCTCTCTCTCTGAAAAGTGTCCTGAGATAACTTCTGTTATGAATTGGCGCTATACAAATAAAATTGAATTGAATTGAATTGAATTAACACTGAAGTTAGTCATGGAGTTCCACAAGGTTCTGTGCATGGACCAATTCTATTCACTTTATATATGCTTCCCTGAGGCAATTTTATTAGGAATCATTTCATTAACTTTCACTGTTATGCAGATGATACCCAGTTCAAATGATTGAACTGATTAAATGATTAATCAGTTCAATCATTTAACTGATTAAATGAATTTAAGCTACAATTTTCTGATGCTAAACTCAGAAAAAAATGAATTTTTTGTACTTATACCTCCAAGACTCACTGTCTAAAGATATAGTTACTCTAGATGGTATTACCTTGGCCTCAGGAATCTTGGAATAATCTTCGATCAGGGCGTGTCCTTTAATTCCCACATAAAGCAAACCTCCAGGACTGCCTTTTTTCATTTAAGTAACATTACAAAACATTAGACACATCCTGTCACAGATGGATGAAGAAAAACTAGTCCATGCATCTGTTACTTCTAGGCTGGATTACTGCAATTCCTTATTATCAGACTGCCCCAATAAGTCCATTAAGACGCACCAATTAATTCAGAACGCTGCAGCACGAGTACTGACAGGAAGTAGGAAAGGAGATCATATCTTTTCTGTATTAGCTTCTCTGCACTGGCTCCCTTTAAAATTCAGAACAGAATTTATAATCTTCCTCCTCACCTACAAAGCTCTTCATGGTCAGGCTCCTTCATATCTTACAGAGCTCATAGTACCCAATTACCCCACTAGAACACTACGTTCTCTGAATGCAGGGCTACTTGTGGTTCCTATAGTCTCTAAAAGTAGAACAGGAGCCAGAGCCTTCAGTTACCAAGCTCCTCTCCTGTGGAACCAGCTTCCAGTTGTGGTTCGGGAGGCAGACACCCTCACCACATTCAAGAGTAGGCTTAAGACATTCCTCTTTGATGAAGCTTATAGTTAGGGCTGGATCAGGTGAGACCTGAACCATCCCTTAGTTATGCTGCTATAGGCCTAGACTATCAGGGGATTTCCCATGGTGCACTGAGCTCCTCTCATCCTCTCCCTCTCTTTCTGCACTCATTCATGTCCCATTAATGCATTTTACTAACTTCACTTCTTCCCCGGAGTTCTTGTGCTTTCTCTTCTCGCAGGTTCTCATGGATCCTGGTGGTGCATCCTCCCATGGTCCTGCTTGACTCCCACTGCTAATATTATTATTGTTGTTATTATTATTATTATTATTACAATTATTATTACTACAGTTACTATTATTACTATAATCACTGCTCATTGTCCCCCATCATTGTTGTTGTTGTCGTCGTCGTCGTCGTCATCTTCTTCATGTTCATCATCATTATCAACATCAGTCACTACTATTAGTGTAGTTGTTGCTACTGTTGTTGCTGTGCAGCTTTGTCTCTGTCTCTGTACTTCTGTCTTTACCCCATTCTCTCTCTCTCTCTTTATCTAGGCCTCCCACCTAGAGCTGTCCGAGGTTTCTGCCTCTTAAAAGGACGTTTTTTCCTTGCCGCCGTCGCCAAGTGCTTACTCATGGTGGAACAGTTGGGTGTCTGTAAATAATGTTATAAGGAGTTCGGTCTAGACCTGCTCTATTTAAAAAGTGTCCTGAGATAACTTCTGTTATGATTTGGCGCTATATAAATAAAAGTGAATTGAATTGAATTGAATTAACACTTTCACACGGACACACATAGCCACCTCTTGTAACAATTATATTAATTACAACAACACGAGTTTGCCCTGTGACATTTCAAAAAAGGCTCAATAGTCTGAAATATGTCAACCAAAACCCATCTCTCAAAAGGAGAATGCAATTCTACCCTTTTTGGTATCATGAAAAATCAAAGTACATGCATTATTTTATGTTCTGTTGACTGCACCCTACCTTGTAAAGCATTCCACTAGTGGGAGGATGCATCGGTTATAAATCGCAAGCAGTAAAAACAGAGAAAAGCAATACTTATTACATTGAAAAATGCTTTTTTTGTTATTAAAATAATGGTTGTTGTGAATGTATTAGCGACCCCCACAGATGTATGATTTCACTACTTTCATGGGAGCTCAGACCCCCTTTTATGGGAGCTCAGTTCCCAATGTCTCCCACATAACTTGAACCCTGGTTTCAGACTTAGCCTTACTTTTAGACATGAAATCTACATTCTACTTACCTACGTTTCTCAACTAAATGATCAGACTAATGCCTCATTCCTATTCTCTTCAACTGGCTGCCTGACCAAATGTGATACATTTTCCTGCACTAAATTGTACTGACGACATTACTTGCTGGATAAACAGAAACTTTACAGCTGAATGACAAGATGAGATACTTATAGTTATCAGTAGGATGGCTCCGGTTCATTCCAAATGCAGCAGCGTTTTGAATATCCTTACACATACACAGAAATTTGAACGTACAGTATTAATCCCCCACTGAAATCACTTCATTGGTTCCTGGTACAATACAGAATCACTTTAAAATCCTCATAATAGTCTATAAAGGACTTAATGGTTTGGCCCTTTTCTTACAGCATATTTCTGATTCTCACTGATTATAATCCAATCACATTAAAACATTTGAAACTTCTTAATGGATGTTTGTGTTAATGATTATGTTTTTTATGTGTTTACCTCCTTAAAGTATCACAAGCTTTTTCTCTTAAAGTGCATGAGATTGATGCAGTTAAACATTAAATGCACGCCCCTGGATCACCTTACAGGATTTGGAATCCCGACAAAATAGCCTACAAAGCTAGGAGGGGCACAGAGGACGCTGTGGCCTGCCTGCTGCACCTCCTCCTCCGGCACCTGGACTCCCCAGGCACCTTTGCCAGGATCCTCTTCGTGGACTTCAGCTCTGCTTTTAACACCATCCAAAAGCATCTGATGATCCAGACGCTTCACTATTTCAACGTCTCCACCCGTCTGATCCATCTCCTGCACAATTTTCTCAGCGACAGACGGCAAGCGGTGCAGGTGGGCAATACCACCTCACCTGCACTCAGCATCACACAGGAGCCCAGCAGGGCTATGGGCTGAGCCCATTCTTGTACACACTCTACACCAATGATTGCACCAGTCCCTCACCCATCACCACCTACCTCAAGTATTCAGACGACACAGACATTATTGCCCTGTTCACAGACAAGCACTCTGTCCTCGACTAGCACAGCACCATTACACACTTCAGCAAAAGGTGTGAGGACAACCATCTCCACCTCAATGTCAGTAAGACCAAAGAACTCATCATTGCTTCCCCGACACCACAGCACCCCATTATTATCAATAACCAAACAGTTGAAATGGTTGACAGTTCTAAATACCTTGGACACAAGGTACACACCACTGACATCTTCAAAAGGGGCCAGCAAAGACTATCTGTCATCCGTAAACTCAAAGGACTTAATGTTCCCCCCATCTTCTCCTACTACTGTATCAAAGTATCATTCAGCCTATCCTCATATACTGCTCCTCCTGTTTTTACAACATGCTGTCACCAACCAGACAAAATTCATACACAGCACCAACAATTGGACTCACCACACCCAATCTCACAAAACTAAACAACAGGGCCATCTCACACATTGCAACCACAATGAACTGGACATTACACACCCACTCAATCAATATCTCACCCCACTGCCTTCTGGATGGAGGTACCGAACATTGAGGTACAAGAAAGCTTGCTATGGGAAAAGCCTGATCCCTGGAGCTATTGCTGCTTTAATCAAAGGGGCGTGTGTAACCAGTCATGTATTATTTATTTGATTGTTTGTTTGTTTTTTGTTTTTGTTTTGTTTTGTTTTGTTTTCTGTAGATTTGTTAATTGTGGATAGCATGTTTCTTTGTTTAGTGTATGCTGTTGCCTGCAGGTGCAATGATGTGAACATGAATTTCCCACTTGGAGGACAATACATTTAATTTAACTGAATTTAATTGACAATAGGGGCCCCCAAACAACATTTTGCACAGGGCCCCCAAAAAGTCGTGACAAGAAGGGACAGAGTGTTTGCAGTCAGAGCCACAACAATTCAATTCAATTCAATTCAATTTTATTTGTATAAATTCATAACAGAAGTTATCTCAGGACACTTTTCAAATAGAGCAGGTCTAGACCGAACTCTTTAAAACATTAATTACAGAGACCCAAAAAGCATTCTTCTTCTCTAATTTCCTTGTAGCAAATCATGCTAATCCCAGGATTTTATTTACGGTAACAGTCTTATTCATCACCCACACCACAAATTTCCCCCCCGCAGACTGAACTTTACATGCTATTCATAGTTACTTTAGTGATTTTGAACCGGTATTGCTGTCCTTTTTATCTGAACTCATATCTCATATGAAATCAACCATGTGCAGTTATTAATTATATCCCCAACTACACTTCCATGAGAGGTTTTTGACACTGTTGGGCTCAGTATTGTATTGGTTAGGAGGTCCTTAGAAAAAGACATTTTTTCCAACTATTTATAAACATACCCTCTATGGCATGGTGTTGCCCTCAGGCAAGTAACCACTATTTTGGCCCACACACCCCCCCTTTAAATTTTTAAAAGTAACAAATCAAATTAAAAGTCTGATGATAAGTCTTTGACCAATGAAATTTGAGGTGGGCATCGGTTTGACCTTTTGTCTGTGGCGGGAACAGTCCTTTTTGGAACCATCGCCAGCTTGGACACACAGGTAAGATAAATTTCACTTTTTAACATGTTTAAATTTGAATAACTTTGTATAAATAATATCTGTGATGTACATGAATCTGTTAAGAAGCATATTTGATTGAGTAAAGACACTTTTTGTCTTTATTTATATAGTAAAATGGTAGTTTTCCATTCGTTGCCTCAGGGCAACATTGCGCAGTTAGACCACTTTTGTTTGAACAATAACATGCTCATGGATGGAGATGTGCAGGGATGCATAGTTATCACCATAATAATTTTTTTTGCTTTACTATCTACTATTACTCACAGGAAATCGATGCACAAACATTTTATGGGTGTAAGGAAGATGATCGAGCAGTTAGGCTTATTCCTTGTGAGCTTGAGGAGAGTGAAAGTGAGGAATAGTGGACCCAAGAATCAGGTTTGAGGGAGAATAAGGAGATCAGAATTCAGTAAGTAGAATAACATACTGTATGTAATGAACATGCATGTGCGTGTGTGTGTGTGTGTGTGTGTGTGTGTGTGTGTGTGTGTGTGTGCGTGCGTGAGTGGGTGAAGAGAGGTATATGACCTATTCTAATTTTAATCTTCCCTTTTGGAACAGAAGGCCTATCTGATGACAATGAGTCTGTGGATGAAGAGGAAAATGAAGTTGTTGATGATGCATCAGAGGAAAATGTTCCACACTTACCCTGGTGGAGAACATCCCACAGTGCCAACATCACTGATTACCCAGAATGGCAGGCCAGCCTTCCAAAATCAGACAATATCATATCCCTCTACGAATACTTCAAGATGTTTATTTCTGAAGACCTTCTGGAAGTAGTTGTAGAGCAGTCAAATTTATATGCCATTCAATGTGACACCAACAAACCCCCTAACATCACTACCAAAGAACCGGAGCAGTTCATGGGTACTGCAGTGTACATGTCCTTGTTTGGACTACCAAGCACCCGCATGTTTTGGAACAAAGCCACCCGAGTGTCCCAGGTAGCTGACACCATGGCACTCAACAGATGGGGGTTCATCAAAAAATCCCTGCACTTCAACGACAATCAGGTGAGACAAGGAGAAAATGTTGACCTACTCCACAAAATCCGACCACTCTTACCTCGAAGATGAGTGACCAGTGCACAACTGTCGTGCCTGTCATAGCAAAGCAACCAAAACTTGTGGGCTGCACAACGATGATGATGAAGTCATTTAGAAGAAATCCTCATCGAGGTTAACTTGTGCATCTCAAAATAATGTCTGAACAGACCCTGAGATTGTCTCAATGGTGTCAACAGTTGGATTTCCTTCAACTCAACAACTCAAAATCAGAAATTATATTTTTCAGTCACCCAAACCAGATCAGTCCCATTCAGAGTGGCCTTGGTCCCTACTCTACTATGTGCCTGCTGCCAGAAATTACCTCTTACCTTGACCTGGAAAAAAATCCAGAATAAACTACTGTAACGCCGTCCTCTCTGGTATATATATTTAAGTATGTTTCTGAATATGTAATAAACATTATGTAAATGAAAATCTCTTTTTCTGTTCTTATCGTTCATCATCGTCCTCCCTCTGCCATGTTTTTATGTCTTTATTTGTGTCTTGCCTCTATTTGGCCTCAGTGCTACTGTTGATTTTAGTTTTTTGCCATGTGACTTATTTTTAGAAAAGTGCTCTAAACCAGTGGTCCCCAACTGGGGATAGGGGCCCGCACTAGGGTTCGCCGAAGCTTCACGGGGGTTGCGAGGCCTTTTTGATTTTAATGTTGATGTAAAGTATATTGTTAAGTAAATCGTCTAATAGAACAATGGCCAGGCGTCCGGGACAAGAAAACACTGACTTTTGTCAAAAAAGAAGGAACACAGGAAAACCAGGAAAACTGCTCAAAATTCACACACTGCACTTCTTGAAGTTAATGAGTTCACTATTTGGCTTCATTGTACAGTTTAGAATATAATATGGGATATCCACCAAATATGCCACTTAGTCAGGGGTCGTCCGTTTACTAAATGATAGAAAAGGTTGGGAACCAACTAAGGTGATGACGATGCAGAGTCAGACCGCACGTTCCTCATGACGACGCCTTTATTTTGGAGGGTACGGCCGGAAGATGTCTTGTTTTCATGCTGGTACATTTGACAACGGTAATCCACACGCCTTCCTCTGACTGCCACGTCAAGCTCCTTGTGGAACAGCAGCTTTTGAACTTATTGTACTTGCTGCTGTAACTAACCTGACGCCTCGGACTGTGGGAGAAACACTGGAAGAGCCTGCCAAAACACATTTATCAGCGTTCACAACTCTGACTCTATCTGTAAGAGAACTCTCAATGCCAGTCTTATTCAACCGTCAGCAGTATTTTCACAGCGTTGTAACGTTAGCTCACATTTCCTAAAGTTAGTACGTGCTAAGTAGCATTAGGAGCCACCGGATACAGCACCGTAATGTTCATCAAGTTCCTAACGCGAGAGATAGAATGGGCAGCCATGTGGCTAACTGACTAACATACTGTACGTCCAGTGCGTCCCCGCTTTTAGCTAGCTAACTCTTGTGTGAAGCCGGTAAAGTCACTGCCTCATTTGTTTGGTACTAATGTTAGGACGGGTACTGTTAGCGGTCGGACTCCCTGCTGCTGGCCGGGCCGGGCCGGGCCGGACCGGGCCTCTTCGCCAACTGTTTGCCCGGTACTAAGTTTGGAAATGAAACTTTTACTGTAACGTAATGCAGGTGTCACAAGTCAGGCTCGGTTTAAAATACCATATGTGTTGTTACATGTTAACTATAAATGCACGTATTACAGTGCATGGTGTGCTGCCTTACATTAGTACTGTTTTTTTCATGCCCTCTAAGCAGCTATTGCTTTCGGTTCTTTCAATAAGTTCAATTAAGAGACGCTTGAAACTGGTTTTATTACGTTTTTAACTAACCTAATAGATATCAGCGCGACACTTTACCACTTGATTACTTACATTAAGACAATTCTTTTTTTTACTACATGTTTCGGCAATTTTATTTTTAACTATGCAAATAAGGCATGATGTAATTAAAAATGCATTATTTTGCATACATTTCCACAACAGAAATATGAACATTGGATAAAGCCAGATTCAAAATTCTTAACTTTGTTAAAATATTAGATTAAAAAGTTTTTACAGAGGAAATTTTGGATATCTCTTTTTAGGGCTCCATATCAAATCAGAAAATACAGCCATGAAAAGGTTTTTAGGAGTAAATCAGGCTATGAATGATATATGAACAAAGCCTTTGTAGAAAGCCAGTGCTACTGAAGTGGAGATTTCTGGCTCAGAGTGTGAGGGGAAAAATGGCCTTCAGAGATTTGAATTGTAAAAATTCACAAAATGAACTAATAGATATCGAAATAGAGAACTTCCCCAGTTGATTCCTTACATTAAGACAATTGTTTTTTTGTTGTGAAAACTTGTTTAATATGCAAATTAGGCATTATTTAATACTATGGCTCCATTTGCTGGGGCAACAGCTGGATTCTAAGTGGTGATCATGGTTGTACCTGCGTGTAGCAGTGTGTGGTGTGGGCAGTCCTGTATTATGAAGGTTCAGTGAATATTGGTGAGATGGCCTGGTTGCTCATTAATGTCTGTCTGTACTCTTTTAGCAGTATTTATTGGCCATAAACCATTATTGGTAATAAAACTGACAGGTAATACCAGTTAAGTGGTTTCATCAGAGGTTCAAGCTGGGCGATATGGTACAAAAATAATCATTTTGCGATTATTATTTTTTTACCAGTATTGGACAGTGCAATTAGACATTTTACAATTACAATTTAAGTATTACAATTTTCATTTATACTGAAAAAATCTGTTAAAATCCTGATCATGTGACATTTGTACAAAACAAACATGTTTTCTTACATCTGCAGTAAGATGCATGAATACAAGATTTGTAGGCAGAGGACATATCTTCAGAACTACAGGGCTTTATTATAATGCTGTTTGTCACATTTTACCTTTATCAAAGAAATTGCAGCTTCTGTGATTAGCATATTGCACTTGGCCATATAGTGATATTTCGGTTTATTGTTCAGCCACCATAAGCCAGACACAGGAAACTGCATTAGCAAAGAGGAACAGTCTAACCACACACTGACCTTAACACTAAAAGACTCTATAAACAACATGAATGTGTAGTTTGTGCAGTTTATTAACTCTCTATCCTATTCTTCTTGTCCTCTTCTATGCAGGTTTAAAGCAGCTGCTAGTGTTAATAAGGCCACTAGATGGTGTTAAATACCACACTGTAGATCAGTTCATACTGCTGCCAGGCAGTATTTTTTTTTTAGACCGGGGATTTCATTGTTTTCTTGTTTTTTGTTTTCTTGCATGACTGGACCTTTATATAGGTATATGTAGTGGTGTATACTGTCACAAGTACATAGAATGTATAAACATTTTAATGCCATCGTGTGTGCAGAATTTAAACCACCAACCACGGCAATGCAGTAAAAACCGAACTTAAATATAAAAATAGATATGTCGACAACTTTAACATTGCTTCCATTTCAAAACACCATATTTTAAGATAGTTGTATAGGCACTATAATATGACATAAAATAGTAAATAGTATTTGAGTGTTAAATATTAAAATATTATTTCTCTGAAATGGGTTTTTCAGTGGCCGATGCCGATATTTAGAGAGCAGGGCTGCAATGCCTATTAAATAATGCTTATATCAAAACAAAAAAAGGCATATAATTCTATTCTATTGAAAATTAGCTGGAAACCAACTTTTTCACCAATTTACCAAAACTCACAAGGGGAGCACTATCAAATCAAAGGTATAAAGCTGCTCTTTGTGGTCTTCATTTTCATGAAATTCTAGTAATGGCATATTTTGGTAATTTACTTCAAATTAAGTAAGTGTCATTAGTATTAAGATATTGTCTCAACTCCCAGATGATTTGAGAAGGCAGCAGAGGTCTCCTCAGACTGTGAAGATCAGCAGAGCCAGCAGCTGATCAAGACTACAAGGTCTGTCCCAAACCCCCACGATCCATATACAACATGAAGAATTCCTAACATGAATACAATCAAACATTCATGTAAGTGTGGTTTTTCCTACTGTTTACATTAAACACACTTCTAATAAAGTTATCATATGAGCTATTGTATAATAATATAATTATATAATATGATCAAAATGTCAATATGGCCAAATCAATATTTAAATGTTGCAATTTTTTGATTAAAAAAAGTTTGATTAAATGTTTGACAAACAGCATTATAATGAAATACTGTGGTTCTAAAAAGATACCTACACATCTTGTTCTCCAGATTTAAGAGAACATGTTTGTTAATGATTATGTGAATTAAAAAAAATTCACATCATGATGATTATGTGAATTAAAAAAAATTCACATCATGATTTTTAATCTGGGTTTTTTTCAGTGAAAATGTGTGCAGCTGTACTATCAGCTGGGCTGTGAAAGACAAGAATTCTGACGAGGGAGGGCATTGTAGGTAAACAGCAAAATTGCTTTTAACCTTTTTATACAAATATTTGAATTCTTACTGGTCACTAAGGTTTGTGATTCGTAAGTCAAAGTTTAGGGCCAGCCATCAGCCATTGAAAAACCTGTATCAATCGACCACTAATTGGATCCATAGTCTCCTTTTTCTTGTTCTTTTTTTTTCTTCTCCTCTCCTTTATTTAGATTTATTAGTTTAAATAATATTTCATTTTATTAAAGCAAAGTTCTTGTGTGGTTGTTTGGTTTTAGGCGTTTAACATTTCATAACTTTGGCTTGTTTTTGTTTGTCACAAATGTTAATATATGTATGTATATGTATAATTGGCACAACCTGTTTTAATGTACACATGGACACCAGACAGTGGGAAAAAAATGAACTTTTCCTTTAGTGCAGCATTAATATTCTTTTCTCCATATTATCATTACTGAGAGCTTCTGCAATATTTTTCCCTTTTTTAATTTAATGATTGTATTTGCATGTGTTTGCATGACAACTTATATACTACAGTTCAGTTGTCAGGAAAAGTCGCTCAATCCGACTGCTCAGTTTGCAGTGATTGTGTTAACAATCATATTGTACAGTTTCAAACCTCCTCATGGACAGGTGACATCCATCATGCTGATTTACAAAAAGTTTGTTCAGTTAAGAGAGTCTGCTCAGAACACTTGTACAAACAAGCTTAGAGAAGAAAGTAGGTTTAGGTTTATCAAAGAGCCATTTTGTGCCATAAACAAACAATCAAATATCTATAAGCTATAATATATATAAAAAAGGAAATGTTAACAACATTTAACTTTTTGTTGAAGCCTAAACGGCAGCAGGGGAAGAAAATGTTCTTGCATGAAGTCCAGTGTCTACTTCCAGGAATGTTATGCTTTGCGGTCTAGTAGGGCAAGTAGTAGTCTTCTTGTATTGGTGATATACGAAGTATCACGGTACAGGGGTTACGACTCAATATATTGGTATATATCGCAATACTGTAAGCAAGGTGATATATTGCAATTTTTTTGTAATCTAAAAAATCTAAAAAAAACCTTTTGTAATGCAGCCAGAACAGTGAGATCTGCATTTGCATTACAGTGACTCAAACATCCGACATTACAGATGGCAGTGTACAACACTGCCTTCTAATGGCTGGGAATTTAAGCATAAAAATCAATAGTGTTGAAAATTGATACAATATCACATAACAAAATATTGGGATTTTTTTCACAATCCTACTGTCTACCACACCACTTGAAAGCTGACTCATTATTGTGTGTTTGTGCCTGTCAGGTTCCTGTGAGCCCAGCAAGAACATAGTGTGTGCAGTCGTGGAGACATCATGAGGCAGCTCAAAGGCAAACCCAAGAAAGAAACCTCCAAGGACAAGAAGGAGCGTAAGCAGGCAATGCAGGAGGCCCGACAGCAGGTGGCCACTGTAGTGCTGCCTACGCTGGCTGTAGTGGTGCTGCTCATCGTGGTCTTTGTCTACGTGGCTACCAGGCCTGGTGCTATCGAGTAGTATGTCAGTTCCACTACAAAGACATGAACTCCCAAAGTGACTGGAGTTTGAAAAACTGATAATGGCTATACCCAAAGGATTCCCCCATCACGCAACAAGCATCCACTTTAGGCCAGTGAATGGCCTACCATTAGTCTTAATGAAAGCTTCCTCCAAAGTGTGTTTCTTTGCTTTAAGCAAGGTTCAAGTTGCAAAAAGAAGAAATTAACCTGAGCAGTTGCTCCTTGGTGCCTTCAGATGAATAAAGATCCATGTAATCCCGTTCACTTTAGAGCAGCAGATGGATTCATGTTGATGTCTTACAGAATGACACAATATCACGCATACCAAAGGACTCGTGCACAGTTTGCCAAGTTTGCCCAGAGGTGTTCAAAAATGTTCACAGAGTTTTCCTATTGTGACTCAGTGCTTTTCTAAATATTTCAAGTCAATGCAACCTGAGCCTGGCCTCAGACATGTACCACTCACACCCATCTGTATGAATGTGTATGGGAAAAAAAAGATTCAGTCTGCTCCTGCCTCGTGTGAACAGCTGAATGTAGCTCTAAAGTATCTTATTGAATGTAACTGTAGAATGTGTTATCTTAAGTACAGTATGCTCAAACACACATGAATTTCTTCATCTTTAATGTGAATGTTATCCTGTTTGTTTCCATTAAGTTATTGACAACCATACCTTGATACCTTGGAGTCATTCGTGACATCTGTGCAGATGTAATAAGGTGCCTTAACTGATTTGCAACTGTATGATTATAGTTCAATAAATGATTTTTATAAAATAAGTTTGAATTTAGTTAGTTTTAGAATTCTTCATTTCTGCACATTTTTCTGTATTTCCTCTTCATAGAGCCAGCCAAAAGTGTGTTTGATGTGCCTCACCATATAGTACTTGACTTCTAACAGCCCATATGTTTATGTGTAAAAGACCATCTTGGTGAGGATTGTGTGTTGCTTCAGCTAATTCAGTCACACAGTGACTTTAATAATGTGCATGTCACCCATTAGACATGGTGGGACAAATACAGTTTGGATCACTAGTTGTCAAAGTATGGTACTGCCTCTTGTGGTATGCAGAGGAATCTCTGAAATATATTGTTCAAATGAAATTAATTAATTTACAGAGCGCTGGCACCCTGTGTAAAAAGGCTGACTCCTTGCAGCAAGTTCAACAGATATTACAATACAAACACACTGACTCACAGTCATGGAGACATCCCAGTCTCAATGAACAAATGCACCAGTGCTTGTTATGTTGACAAATTTGACCAAATTTGACAAAGACTAAAACTAAAGACATTTCCTGTATAGTTTTATAAGTACACAATATCATTTCAGTTAGTTTCACTCTAGTTTTTATTTAACAAATTTTTTTTTACTCATAATTTTAGTTTTAGTAACATTGGTGGACACAAACACCACTCCAAATGAGTGTTCACATTACTGTGTCTGCTGGATGTGGAATTAGGCGGCTTTGAAAATGTTTACATCAACTCTATTAGAAGCTGACAATATGTCAGTGCTGTGTTTAAATGGTCAAAAATCTAATAAATGTCCACCAATCTCCAAAACTTGCATCAAAACAACCTAGATTGATAAATAGCTCTATGGTACAAGCAAAGATATGTATTTTTGATTTTGGGTTAAACTGTCCCTTAAAAAGTAGAATTTTCATATGGTCACACTGTATTTCCCTAACTGTGTTTATTGCCTTTACCTTATAAGAATAAATCACTGTGCTAAACGTATCACTAAGCACTAAACCTTTTCAAATGATCTGTTTTTCTTTTACTTTACCTTTTTTTGAGGTGACACTTTTTAAATAACTTTTACATTCTTATACATTCTAGAGACAGAGTGGATCATTGCAACTGCTTGTGTCCAAATTGTGTGTATTTGTTTTGGTTAAGACTTTCACAAGAGCTAACCATTGTTAAAATCCATTCTTGGTACTGAAAACAATCTGATAAAGTCTGATCGCACTTGACGCATGCGCTCCAAACGGGCTGCCCATCCGCCAGAGTGTTCCACATTAGTAGCGGAAGTAAGGTAAAGGAAAGTCCTTCAAAATAAAAACTAAAGAATATCACATGAAAGACCGTGTTCTACTCGGATGAGTAGAACATCTAATACAGCACTGTGTGGGCTTATCGCTGTGAATCCGAATGTTTCAACGTCCTCTTCGCAGTTTTAGTTGTCTTAGTCGTAGACACAATATTCCTAAAAATACACGATGTGCCACACATAAAGAGCTTTAAGTTGATTAAATTGCTGTCTTTATTTCACATGTGCATTTGTTTGACATTTCGTCAACAATCGTTACTTTGAAGATTGTGCCTGGAAGTGGTCTTTTTCATTCCTGCTAGCTTGACCCTGCTCTCCAACACCTCCCATCAATTTCTCTGAAGAAGACTTCCGGTGGTGTGTCATGGCGGTGGCATGGTGAATCCTACAGAAAGGGAAAAATACTCGCCCCTTTCGTCCTTTCCCATCGACTCGGGACAGATTTTCATGCATAAATAAGCCCGTCAGCTCTGGCCTCATACCTTGGATCTACCAGCGCAGCGTTGCGGTGTCCCTCCGCCCGGCCATGGCGGCTCACAAACCAGTGGAATGGGTCCAGGCCGTGATTACTAGATTTGATGAGCAGGTAAGATGGGTTGATTCAGTGGATGGGTGTAGCAAGCTTTGGCAGTGTTGAGGGCCCCACCACTTCGGCTAATGTTAGTTCCACAGATGGGCTCCTTTTTGATAGAGGAAGGTTCGCAGCGGTCTCCTGTGAGGACTGCTTGAGAGCTCAGATGTGTTGATGTTGTCTGTCCGAGCTGCAAACACTCAGAATGATGTCTTTTTTTAAGCTAGCGCCGTCTCCACGATCAATTAGCGGATTTATCCGCCGTTTGTCCTGCTGTTTGTACGGAGCTAACGGTAGCCGGCAAACCGTGGAATAATCCACAATCCAGCGGTATGTCCGGGATATTTGAGCGTCCGTGTGTCAATTAAAGTTCCTCAGCTAACGTTTTCTCTGGTGCCAGCTAGGTAGCTAACGTTAGCAGGCCCGGCTATCTAATGTAAACAAATAAGATGTGAGTGGATTAGCACGCTGCATTCATTTGAGCAAATGAAGTTAGTGGCATGTGAGGGAACGTCAGCAGTAAGAGTGAATACTGCTCTCTCTTGCTAGCTGATCTCTGAACAGCCACTGTCCGCCTCATATGGCAGCTGAGACAGCAGCACTGAAGCTTTGTGTTCCCTTTAATTCCATTTGAATCCATAGCTACACTGTATGTATGTGATAATGGTCTGAAGTGTTCTATAGCAACAAGGCTTGTAGCAGCATTTTTCAACAGATTTAAAAGGAAACCTTAATTCCTAAACTGCACAACTATAAAAGTCAAGCTATGTTCATGAAAATAAAAAATGGGGATGGCTTGATAGCACTTTTTCATGTCCTATATGCAACCTTGAGCCAATACCAATCCTATATCGTCTTCTTCCCCCTCATAAATAGAATTTGTATGGATGCACATAATATAAAATGCATAGATATGTTTTCCTTAGTGTATAATCACAGAGGGAGGTTCAACATGGAAGTTCCCTTCCATGTTGAACCTCCATGTTTCCACAGTAGCCCAGAAGGGCCACACCAAACACTGGCTCTAAATACTGGTGTTTGCAGCCACCGTTGTTTATCCTTTGCACTTGGAAGGGAGAGGGAGTTGTGATCTGCAATTCCATAGCTAGATGCCACCACATCCTACACACTGGTTGATACAGCAGGCAGAACATCTGCAGTGAAGCTATGTGTTTCCTTCAATTCTCCATAACAAATCTATTCCTACAGTTTATACAATACAATGCATTTCCACGTGCTCATAGTAAAACTGTTCACTGGGGATGCAGCGATTGGGAAATTCTGGGCCAGCGCTGATGTCTAGACGAACAATTTGGCCGATGCAGATGTTTTTTTTCTTGTTATTTATTTGCCCTTTTGTGCCAAGGAAACAAATAAATCTACAAAGATAACTATCTCTTCCTGTTTGCAGCTCAGTATATTTCTCTTCTGATCCAAGATGTGAGATGCAGAGCTGAACAGCTGCTCTCTGCCATCAGTATTTGTGTACAATTTGTGCCAATGCTGGAAAACCAATATCTGACTTTGAACAAAAGTTTTAGCCAGCGCAAAATGAATGTGATAGGTAGAGACAGATAAACACTGGCCACTGATATCGCTGAATGCCATCCTATTGGTCGATGGAGGGATTGTGTCGGATATACTTCATTTGTTTCAATATCCGATCCAGTCATTTTGGTCAATATCAGACAGTATTGGATTAACATCCTGAAATAAGAAACGTCAGGAAAAGGTTAAATGTAGTATGTTCAACTTTCTGTCAGTCAGTTTGCATTTCTAACATTTGTTGTTTAAAGGGAAATCTGAGTTTGTGTTGGAAACAACCCAATCATTTAAAAGTCATTAGGCGTTGTTTAGTCTCCAGAAGGCTTTAGTGCTGGTGTTAGTTGCCACAGATCATGGATTGTGGCCGGGGTTTAGCGACTCAGCTCAGATTACTGCTGTTGGCTTAAGGTGTTAAATCCACTTCTTCATTATTGTTACCCTTTGCCTAAAGCTTCCCAGTCATTGTTTTTTATTTTTCTCTTCGTAAATATTGAGTTTATTACTGATGCTAACCTTTTTTCTCCTTTTAGCTATCTGAATAACAGTGATAACAGTATAGGTAAAGTCCTCTTCCAGTCAGAACTCAGTGTTTCTTCGCGTTCCCACAGTGTGCTGTTTGAATAATGTATGTGCAGAGTTTGACACTAGAAGGATGTTTCACATTCATCTGCTGAAAGTGGAGTTTCTCTGTGCTCACTGAAAATCAGATTTTAAGGGGTGGGGCCTACATGCATGATTTGTGACATCACAAACATTTTGGAAGTCAGTGAATCTGTGTTTGTGCACGTTTGTCATCTATCAAAATGTGCCTAAAGTTGTTGAAATAAGAAAGAATCAGAAATGGAATGGCTTTTATGCATTTAAATGTATAATATGTCATTTCTAGCGTTAGACATTAAAACAATAACAACAGACAAAGTCTGATGATGTTGTGAATAGCATGTGATCATGGATCAACAGTTGTTGTCTTCACCACCATTACCATCATTGCATTGACGTCCCGGAGGGGCTGTGAGCCGAGCTGCTGCTAACGTTAGCTCAGCTTGTTTCTCTGATAACTTAAGATCCAGATGTCCGATGACTAAAATCCTTCATCCGGTTCAAATCTAGAGTTAAAAAGCACCAAGATCTAAACAGTGGATGGTAACAATGTGGCTTCAGACTGGATCAACAGTCAATGTATGACAGCTTCTGGCAGACAACCACAACGCTGACGCAGGCACAAAGGGGATATGACGCCATCGACAGGCGACCGGTGAAACGCAGCGTTACCTGAATACAATGACAGATTTTGTTTGAACATTGTTGGAAACATTTGGGATAATGGAAATGCTAAATGGACCTGTACTTGTATAGCGCGTTTCTAGTCTTTTGACCACTGAAAGTGCTTTTACACTACATGCAACATTCACCCTTTCACACACATTCACTCATTCACTCAGCTCATCGAACAGAAACTAACGCATTCATACACATTCACAGCAGCAATTTGGGGTTCAGTATCTTGCTCAAGGACTCATGTGGCGGGAGTAACCGGGGATCGGACTTTCTGATTAGTTGACAACCCGCTCTGCCTCTGAGCCACAGCCGCCCTGAATCAGAATCAGAATCAGAATCAGAAATACTGATTGAAAATCCCAGGGGGAAATTACTTAACTTACTGAAGTTACTAACTGAACACCGCTCAACTACATATAGGTCATCCTATATGTGGTGTTCACTAAATCTGCTAAAACTGTCTATAAACACTGCAGCTATGTAGCTGTAGTGTTTAGCAGAAATGATATATATTATATATTTAATATCCTTATTGGGTTTTCTTGTAGCCTTCTTGTAGGTCTTTTAACATTTGCGTGTTTCAGTGCTACTTATCTATCAGGTCCACACTGCTCTTGGGCTTTCTTGGGGAATGGTGTTGCTCAGTTGTCATGGAGATTGTTTAGTTCATGTTACCTCAATCATGGAATTCTGTCTAATCTTCTTAACTCGATGTAAAGTGAAAGTTTTAGAAATATCAAGAAAGTGGACTTTGTGATGAGGCTTTTTCTGGTCTGTTTCCAAGGTCAAGAATGAACCTTTGAGCCCAATTTAGATATGTTTGACAGTTGCATGAAGGACGTTGTTGTTTATTGTTTTGTGAGAGAGGATTGTCATCCAGACTGACTTTCCTTCTCTCTGCAGATATTGTACAAAACAAAACTGGTGCGGAAGGAAGGCTCGGCCAGGAAGGTCTGGACACAGCAGTCCTTGGATATGGGGCAGTTGTGAATGACGAGTGGACACGGCAATAGACGACAAATAAATATAACGATGGGTTGTTTCATTTCAAATATTAAAAGATTTTTGGTTGACTGATTGTGTGGATGAAACACCAGATTATGTTTAAAAAAAGTATTTTTCAAGGAGTATATGAAATACAAGCATATTCCGAAACCTGCAAACATAATGCATTTTCCAAACATGACATGTTCATTAATAAATGATGGTCCCATTTATTGTAAAATAGACGATAAAGCAGGGTATGCTTTAGGGCGTGGCTACCTTATGATTGACAAGTCACTCTCAGTGAATCCGTCCAGAGTACCACACTTTACTAATATGAAAGAGATATATATAGTTAGCAAATGTAACTGCAAGCAGAAAATTGGAGGGTCAAGCAGGAGTATAATGCTCACAGGTCCAATGAGGACTTGTCTACTTGCATATAAATTATGATCCAGATCAGAGAGAGCATTGCAGAGATGCGGCCCACTTCCTGTTTTCGTCTTCACAGCCAGCTCTGTCACAGCCAGGCAATCTGCAATAAATGATGTGTGTTCCTGACAGAGCTTGAGGAATGTTGAACTATCCACTCACTGCTTAAAGGAACTGATATGTCCATTCAGCTGTCTTGCATTGTGGCTCATTTTATATATGTGGGGTGTCCTGGACTCACAAGCCAGTCTCTAAACCACTGGTACTCAAACTATGGTACGTGTACCACTAGTGGTACATGAGCTGCCTCTAAGAATCTCTGAAATATAAAAAAAATGAAACTATTTTTTTTAGATAATGTTAAAAAGGTATCCAAAATCTTCCTTAAGCAAAAGTACAAACGTATTAGCATCAAACTCTACTTAGTGCCAAAAGTAAAAGTGTGGAATCTCTTGTTTCAGAATTATATATATTATATAACTGGATTATAATTCTTGCTGCGTTAATGTGTTCATCACTTTAATGTTGCAGCTGATTACTTTATACTGCTGGGTAGCTTAATTTATAATAATGCATCATAATTTATTAGTTTTATATTTTGTATTAATAATCATTTGCAAATGAACTAAAATGATCAAATGCATGTAGTGCAGTAAAAAGTCCAATCTGTATTTGTATTGTATCTGTATCGGCCTTGAAAAATACGTATTGGTATGTTGCTTGTAAACACTGTTGTACTATGTAACGTTGCTCGGGACATCCATTTTGAGCTTCAAATGACTAATTACAACTTAACTGATAAGAAAATGAACACTTGAACATACATCAGTGTAATAAGAACTACCTAAAATGACAGATAGATACCATCTTTGGGGAAAAATGTATTTATTACTTTGATTTTTTTGTTTGTTCCAGTTAACATGGAGGCAGTGGGCTTTATGAAGTGTACTGCAACCAGCCACCAGGGGGCGATCAAGATGTTCTGTTTTCACTTTAAAAGAACTGTCATGTCGGCCATCTTCATATATGTCGATCGACATTTCCTATACCTTAGGAAATCATGGAAAATATTAAATATTTCATCACTGTTTGATAAATATGACGTCTGTGACTCAGAGGCAGAGCGGGTCGTCCTCTAATCGGAAGGTTGTCGGTTCAATCCCCGGCTCCTCCTGCCACATGTCGAAATATCCTTGAGCAAGATACTGAACTCCGAATTGCTGTGAATGAGTTAGTTTCTGTTTGATGGACTTTGCCATCACTGAGTGAATGTGTGTGAAAGGGTGAATGTGGCTGTAGTGTAAAAGCGCTTTGAGTGGTCGGAAGACTAGAAAGGCGCCAAGTACAGGTCCATTTACTAGTCCTGTAGCGACGTGTCGACGTCCAATTTTTGCGTCAACGCTTCGCCACAGCTCTATGCACGCACGCACGCACGCACGCACACACACACACACGCACGCACACGTGGGAGACCAAAACATTGCAGAATGGAGGACGAAACAGCAACCTCCTCACAGAATTCCCAATAAAAGCCCCAATAAAAGAAAAAGTCCTAAAAAAAACAGCTCGCCCTGAATCGTGGAAGGTTTGGGAATACTTCAAATTTAGTTCCAAACGTAAAGGTGTGGTTATTGGCGCTCTTTGCTGTGGTGCTGGTGTGGTATACCAACTCCATTGGGCAATGTGGGAGCATCTGTGGCGGAGGCACCCCGTTGTCGCTCGTGGAGGAGACGGTGGCGGGTGGGTGCTGCCGTTGGCTGGGTTGGTTTCATGTTTGTGTGGTGTGTTGTGTGTTGTGTGGCTCGGGCTCTGCACACTTCGGTGGTGCTGACCGGCTGTCTTGGCTCTCCGTGCGGTTTGTTCGTGCTGGGTTGGTGGCTAATGTTAACGTTGGCTAGCTACTGGCGCCCAGACAGCTGTGTTTAGCTAACGTTAGTTATCATCTAATGTTGGCTTGAATGGTAGCTGGCTTACGGCTGCAGAACACAGCTATCTATAGTAGCTAACGTTGGCTGGCGTGGACCTTGGCTGCTGGCCGGTGTGTCGGTTTAACTGGAGTTGAGTTAACTGGTGATACTGAGGCAGATGTGTGTAGGCGTGGCTTTTTAGGACCCCTTATTGCCGAACCAGGAAATAAAGATTATGACTACTTCTATGACATTGAGTTGTTGGTGACTTTTAAAACACTGCAATAGAAACTCTTTACTGGAACAATAATGTTGGTGTCTGCTCCTCACTACGGAACTATTATTCACTGTCATGGAGACATTAACAGCTATAACGTTACATCGAAGAAAGACTCCTTTGGATATCGTATATTGTAATCATACAATGGCTTTACAATACATCTTAGAAACACTAACTATTTTAAATAATTTAAACACACCAAAATGTAATTGTTTGTAAAGGCAACCACACACTTGCACTATTGTAAAACATTAACAGAGTACGCTAGAGTTTGGATTAACCTGTGATATTATCCTGAGTGAGACTGGTTGAGATGATGAGCTCAATGCTCGTAGTTTCTCTTGTGAAAAAAAAAAAAACCTTCACAAAAAACGTCTCTATAATGAATATTTATGTATTCCTCAGGAACCAGCAGGTTCTCAAATCTGTAAGAGTATAAAGTGAGGACTATAGGGAATGGCAATGTATGTGACATAACACTGATAACGTCAATAAAACGTCCAAAATCCTCATGTTACCGGTCTAGTGTCATAGTTGTTTTTAATGTGTGCAATTACATCCAGCCTATAAATGAATCAGTCCGAGTTTACGCTCCAAGCAGTGTGGAGAACTTTGTAGCTGTGGCAGAGTGCACATTCATGCTACACTATTTACCGTCCATCGAGTTTAATATTAAAATCTAGACGTTTTGCTCACTCATCCCAATTCAGTTTAGTCTACATGTGCTGCAGGTCACAACTCTGGATTTGAAAATAAAGTCATAATTATAAAATTGGTAAATACTGCACAATAAGACCTAAATGCATGTAAAACTGATTAAACGGAGTTATCGTTTGAGCAATAGCTTCACACACCACCAAAATCAAATCCTTAGGCTACTTAAGCAACATACCAGCTCTGGTGTAGAAAACAAATGTACCCACATGTGATCATGGTGGACAAACTCAAGTTCAATATACAATGCAAGTCTTACATAGCAGCTAAATTGACCAATTTGTGACTGAAGGAAAGAAATGATTTGTAAGTAAGAGTTTGCTGACATGTACAGAATATCATTGTGATTAGTGAAATAAAAGTCTGTAGACTTTAAAAGGAAATAAGATCAATGAAAACAGCTGTTGTATCACAAGTTCATCTGGTCATATCATGCTTTGCCACAGCTAACTTCAAGATGGGTTTACATATTTACAGTCTTTATGAAAGTATAAACTGTTCTGAAAAGATTTTGACGTCAGTATAATATCAATGTATGGACAACAAAAACATTTTGTAAAGGATTTATTGGCATGACATGTACCTTATGTTAATGATTTGATTTTGGCCGGTCTAAATGCAAGTTAGAAATTAAGATAAGATAAGATATAAGATATTCCTTTATTTGTTCCACAATGGGGAAATTCCAATTCCAAATTACAGACATTATTTCTAAAATATGTTGTAAAGGTTTATGGTTACCATATATAATGACACAATTTAATCACATTTGACATGCTTTCAGGTTTTACTATTGTGCAGCATTTGCAAATGTGACTGTGACAAGATTATCGCTTGATGATCCCTGTCCAAATTTACTTAAAAACCTAAAAAGAATTGACATGTGAATGAAACTCATACAGACTACCACCCCAACCCCCCATACATGCACCTGTGCGTAGTTAACCAAACCTATACCATTCTGTTCTGATCTTAGTTTGTACAGCTGGGCATCCAACTTCTGCCCCTATTGCAAAATAGGTAACAATATCTAATTTGGTTGAAAGACTTTGCTGACATGTATAGAATATAAATAAAAGATAAAGTCTGTAAACCTTATTATGAAACGTGATCAATGGTAGACAGATTGCATCACAAGTTAATCTGCTCATAATGCTTTGTCACAACTCTACTTCAAGATGGTATTAAACATATACTGACTGTTTCAATGTATAATACCACAATTCTATCACATCTTATAATCTCTGTCCCATTTATTCAAAATCCCATGTGAATCGGATTTGTATATCGTAGACCCTCTACTGATTAAAGTTTTAACATTATCCAATTTCTCTTCCTATTGCAAAATGAGATTTGACAGTTGTCTAATTTGGATGAAAGAGTGTGCTGTTATGTGTATAATATCATTGTGATTGGTGAGATAAAAGTGTAGACGCGACATGATCGATGGTAAAATGTTGTAGGCTATCACCAGTTGATCTGGGCGTATCACGCTTTGCCACAGCTGACTACACACTGCGTTAAACATATACTGCATGTTTCCTTACAGACTGTGTGACAGTATAAACTCTTCTCAAATAGACCTGACATCAGATTAATAAGGATTCGTAAAACGACAGCAAGAACATTTTTTGGATTATTTATTGACATTTGCAGTGTTTGGAACAGGCATCGACACAGTCACCTACTGTGTCATTCTCTTCAAGCGTCCGGAGATCGCCGTAGCAAATAAAATTGATTGAAACTCCAGGTACCTCTGTTAATCTTATTAGACATCAGAACTGGGGTGTTACAGTGTTATGGATTTCATTCTGGTTGGTTAAAATTATGAAAAGAAGTCAATTCAGTCAGTATTTCTAGTGTACAGATCTGCATCAATGCTCGGGAATATCACCAGTTAATTCAACCACCAGTTAAACCGACACACCGGCTGCTGGCCGGCTGCGGGCGGGCTGCGCGGGGGGCTGGGGTGATTGGCTGGCGCCACCGGGGTGCGCGGAGCTCGGGCTGCGCGGCGCGCTGCACGGGCATGAGATTGATTGGTGCTTGTTGTTGTCTCCATCGCGAGCGGCAAACGGCTGCCTCCGTTTCAGAGAGAGAGCTGAGACGCGTTGGTTAGCCTAGCACCACCAAAGTGCACAGCTGCTAGATCTAGCTAACGGTAGCAAGAAGACTGCAGTAGCTTTTAACGTTATCTGTCTAACGTTAGCTAACTCACGTTAATCGTCCAGTTAGTCGTTAGATTAGTCGACTAATCGATAAAATAATCGCCCGATAAATCATTTAATAAATAATGGTTTACCTCCAGCCCTACCATTTACCATTACCATTTACCTGAGTCGCACCTGTGACGTGATCTGGAGTGACATTCATTCTACATGGGGGTCTGTACATTGACAGTACATACACAGGAGTCACTGTGGATTTATATTTCCACTACTGTCCACTGAACAAGCTATTTATCAGTTTTGTTCCTGGTATTTTACTTATGGGTTGGGTTATAAAAGTTGTCTGTTTCTCTCTTTTTCATGTACCCAGTTTCTTTTTTCACCCACCCCAGTGAGAACCCTGTTGGAGGAACAAAGAATATATTTTTCTATTTGCTTTTGCCTCTTTCTGAACAGTGTTTAGGCAGGGAGGATCTATTGCAGAGCTGTTGTATTAGTCTGCATTAGCTTAAGCTAGGTGTACCTAATCAACTGGACACTGAGTGCATGTGTGACCTTTCGAGGAATGACTAGGCCTAGCTGCATGAAACAAAGAGCTCACTGACCGCACTATGCTGCACTGGACTGCAAACAGAGGCATAGCCTGTTTTATGTTATGTAGTATGTGCATGTGATGGTGTGACAGTCTGACTTCATGGTGAAACCATGGGGCTGTATTGAGTCCAAGACTTTCAATTAGGAGTCCAATCTTTAGGCCTGATACGGCTGACTATTGTTGGACAAAACCTTGGAATATAAGTATGAGTTTACTAAGTGCAAACCAATTGTGATGTCATTGGCTTGTGGTGCACCGCTTTGAAGCCTTGAGTTTGGCATTGTAGTCGATGCGATGTTGTTTTTTAGCTGTGCAGTGTTGACTCGTCCATAATAGGAAACTCTGTTTGTGGACGCTACAGTATGTGATGATTGCAGCCCAATAAAAATAACAAAGCCGACAATGTTACACAGAATAATATTCCATAATGGTGAATTGACTCCACTGTAATGTAATGCCATGAACTGAACAGTTTGTTGACCGTCTTGTCTTTTCCTCCAGCTTCCCATTAAAGTTGGACACCAGAACACCCACACCAAAGTAAGCACAGAGCACAACAAGGAATGTCTGATCAACATCTCCAAGTACAAGTTCTCCCTCGTCATCAGTGGCCTCACAACCATCCTCAAAAATGTCAACAACATGGTGAGTGTGGTTCTTCCTCCTCTGTGTGAGGAGAGGGCAGTGGGTTATTGGTTGCTGTAATCATCCCTCCTTTCATACTGGTAGTAACCCTAACCCATGATGTCAAAAATATAATATAATCTGAACCCCAAGATAATTCATATTTTTATTTTTCAAGTCGACATTTCTCAACCGATTTTAACGAATTGTCTTTATATTAAAGGCTTTATGATGTACATGAAGTTGAACAATAATAATAATAATAATAAGTTAGAATCTTAACAGTAAGGCTATGATTTTAGGGAGGAGTGTATATCAAAGTCTAATGAAGTGATACTGATGCGGAAGGTAGGACAACACCAAACCCTGATGTTTCCTAATGCGGTGTGCTAATGTGTAAATGCTGAGTGAATGATGTTCTGACTGTGATTGTCTTCCCAGCGGATATTTGGAGAAGCTTCTGAGAAGAACCTCTACCTCTCCCAGCTCATCATTCTTGACACCCTGGAGAAGTGCCTGGCTGGGGTGAGTCTTCCCCTTTGAACACCACGCTGTCTTCATCTGTAGAAAACAAAGTCACCTTTTAAAAAAAACTTTTTTAGAAATTATCTAAAATCCAACTCAGAAATGATTCAGTATCTGTGCTGCTGTGTTTGTGCTCACAGAGAGACAAACCACTGTTAATGTACTTATCCGCCATCAATCACACTCTCCTCATCTCTTGGAGTTTCTCGGTGGATCAGCAGGCCCGGATTACATTTGCAGGCATTTAGTGGGAGCCTACCATCCGATGGGACCTGCTTTCAGCTTCCTGTACAGGTTTTTATCATTAGCGTTCATAGTCAGATGGAAGCCAGGTACCTTTCTGCATTTGTGGCTGATGTGCTTCTGAACTGGAATAGGTTTCTAAATGTTTGGATGCACCAAATACAAGTCCAAGTACTTACATTTGGGTACTTGCTGATGCCGAGTACTGATATGAGTATTTAAAGGGTCAGTGTATTCGATTCAGTGGCCTGAATACATCTCAACCTTCCAAGTCTGTAGGAGAAACTTTTAGGGCCCTTGATTTGTCTGTTCTGGCCTACAAATCTTCAGCGATGTTTTGACCTGGTCCTTTGGGTGCTGACCCATAGCTTCTCCCCAGTTCTAACATGGAGGATCAAATCAGTTAAACAGACGACTGGCTCTTTTCTGACTGTGTCCTCCCTCCTCAGCAATCCAAGGACTGCTTGCGTCTGGATGAGACCATGCTGGTCAAACAGTTGCTGCCGGAGATCTGCCATTTCATCCACACATACCGTGAGGGCCACCAACATGCTGCTGAGCTCCGGGCCTCGGCCTCAGCTGTCCTCTTCTCCCTGAGCTGCAACAACTTCAACGCCGTCTTCAGCCGCATCTCCACCAGGTATTTTGGAGCGAGCCTCCGAACCCCTAGCTGCTGTCTCTTTGGAGCTGTCTGTGAATTTACTGTGTATTGTCCAGTAGAGCTGAAATGATTAGTCAGTGTATTGATTAGCTGACAGAAATTCAACTTCGTAAGCAAAAATGCCAAGAATTCACTGGTTCCAGATTCTGAATCATGACGTTTTTCTTTTGTAGTTGGGTTGAAGCACCACATTTCATATTTAATTAGGGCCCGAGCACTGACTGTAAAACTTCACATCTTTGATAAGAGTCCCGCCCTGAACATGTCTATGCGATAATATTCAGTAATAGTGAGAGTGCCACCTAGTGGCAACAGGAAATATCACGTTTTATACTTTCATGTTCTACTCCTAGCAGGAAGATCAGATCCAGCTGAAATTTACTTATAAAATGCAAAACACATTGTTGATGATATGTGATGAATGTGGTGAGTGGGCGTGTCTCTGGCGTGGCAGAAAATTTTGATGTGACACCACGAAACACGAGTTTGCTGTAACTTGAGTGTACATTGTCCATTTGGCTCCAACTTCACTTGTCTGATAAGAGTCCCGCCCTGAAAACATCTACATGATAATATTCAGATATAGTGAGAGCGCCACCTACTGGACCACCTACCACATAATGAGCAGGGTGATGGTGGAAAATAATCTCACATCCAGATGAAAGCTGAAAAATAATTTCATATTTCATCTCTTGGTGTCTTTGCCTGCATTCAGGGCAGCAGAATCCATGTGTGCTTTTGTGTCTCCCCAGGCTACAGGAGCTGACCGTGTGCTCAGAGGACAATGTGGATGTTCATGACATAGAGCTGATGCAGTACATCAATGTTGACTGCTCCAAGCTGAAGAGACTGCTGCAAGGTTAGCCTCTAATGTTCTTACAGGTTTACATTATCAGGCTCAGAACTCCACAGTTCTTTCAGTTAAATATTGTCACACATTTCTGATCGAACTGTCTTTATTTTCTGAGAGCCTGACAAGTCTAATAGATTGTTACAATGCCTGAGTACCCTAACCTGACTGCGCCAGATAGTTTGTTACGGAGAACCATGTGGAAAGTCATAATTTGAAACAGTTCAGAAAAGGGCAAGCACTTTCAAAAAATACTCTGCAGGTGAATGGATGAATCATCTGTCTGTCAGCATCTATGATGGGTAAACCTCACCCAATCAGATCAATGAACCATATAACGTAGTCAAACTCTTACTGAAGTCAGTCTGGAAAAGAGAGAAAACATCTTTTACATGGAGAAAATCCTCCAGTGCCATTCTTTGTTTTTCTTTCAATGAGGAGTGCTCTCCAGTTCTGAGAAGACTGTTGCTAGCAGCATCTATGCTAACCTCTTTAGCAGCCACTGTAGGCACCAGATATGCTCAGGGGTCCTGCATTTACAGATGCCGTAACACATTATGATTGACTGTACATCAGAAAGTGTATGGATATTGGTATTCCACATGTACATCCCTCAACGGAGATAAGGAAGCAAGATGACTCACAAACACTAGCTACTTAAAATAACCACAAAAAAACGTTGTGTTACGATGCATTATTGCATTACGTCTTAGTATTAGCTAGTGTAACATTAAAAACTTAGCAAAACTAGCATCTGAAAACTGTGCTTGTCTCTATGGTATATGAACTATGTAGCTGCCAGTTGCTCATAGGACGCTGATTGGTCCGAACCACTGTGGTTGGACACAAGCTCATAGCTTGAAGCCTGGGAAGATGGATTCTCGTGTGATCTTGCAAGTCTAGCTGCCTTGCAAGGTTATGGGTACCCAGGCATTGTTTCAATCTATTAGAATAGTTAGACCCTGGTAGAGAACTGTGTCAGTGCTGCTTCAAGAGTTCCTCCTGTTCTGTTAATGTGATAGCCAGAAATGATGAAGAAATTGAGGTAGAGGTTGCGACAGTCTCTGTGATCTATGTGTTCATTTTGCTGTGTTTTCTTGCAGAAACTGTATTGAAGTTTAGAGCTCTCAAGAAGCCGGCCCAGTTAGCAGTCATCAACAGCTTAGAAAAGGTACTTGTACACTGCCCTGTTTCTGTCTCGAACTATAATACTTTGAATGGCTCTCATAAAGTTTTGATTCTAGTGTGCTAGAGTATACTAATGAATATCTGAAATGTCAACAATAAATGAGCAATGGTTAACATTTGGTAGCAGAGAAATGTTTTCCCATTCCAAAGTTAAACTTCTACTCGCGCTCTCTCCACAGGCGTTTTGGAACTGGGTGGAGAATTACCCAGATGAGTTCACCATGCTCTACCAACGACCACAGGCAGATATGGCAGGTATGAACGGATTCATAGCATGCAGTCTTACTGATTTGATTTAACTTGATTACATTTGTATAAGAGCTCTACAGATACAGCCAAAACAAGCCAGTCATCAATAATTATTCACATGTACTTTGAGGTACTAGCTGAAAGAATTCTTTACAGCCTTATTTTTAGACAAAACACAGCTAGTGTAATAGTACATTTTCTGAGCTTCATTTGAAAACAGTGTTTATAGAGAAGTCTGTATGATTTGATTAATCCAGCAAATACCACATAAATTAAGCTCTTTTTTCACGTGATAAAAGTATTGACACCAAGCTTGGGTCCATAGTGCCCCATGTCTTCCTTAGGCATCGTGCACAATTTCAGGCCATAGCCACAAGGTGGCGCTCTTTAAAATGATGAAGTTTATATCTCCACATCGGCACGTGTGATTAAAATGAAACTTGGTACGATGCTTGCCCATGGCTCCCTGAGGCTCACTAATAAAGGTGTCAAATATTCTCCACTAGGTGGCGCTCTGGTGGATAGTTATGAATATGAAATTCACAGGGCACGTGTAGAGTGGTGCCTGAAGCTCACATACCAAAAATTGTGTTTGTTGTGTGTGTAGCGCCCCCTACAGGAATAAAAAAAAAGCATCCCCGGAGCCATGTTTCACCGATACGTATGAAACTCGGTAGGCACGTGTAACGTGCTGAGACGTACAATAAAAGCCTCTTGGACCCATACCCGAAACCCCACAGGAAGTCTGCCATTTTGATTTTGATTTTCACTTTCGGCGAACTTTTTGCGTTGTATTTGAACAAACTCCTAGGGAATTCATCGGATCTGCTTGGTCAGTACAGTCAAAGTATGTTGCTGATTAAAAGTTGTTCTATTTGTGCATGTATGTTGAAGGGCGTGTCCGTGGGGTGCCGCCAAAGTTGGCCATTTTGAATTCCGTGGTCATTTTCTGTTAGTTTTCGTGTTATATTTGAACGAACTCCTCCTAGAGAATTTATCGGATCTACTTCAAAATTGGTCAGTACAGTCAAAAAACATTGCTGATCAAAAGTTGTGCTAGTTGAAGGGCGTGTTCATGGCTTTCCGTCAAAGTTGGCCATTTTGAATTCCGTGCTCATTTTCGGTGAATTTTTTGCCTTGTATTTGAACGAACTCCTCCTAGAGAATTTATTGGATCTGCTTCAAAATTAGTCAGTACAGTCAACATATGTTGTTGATTAAAAGTAGTGCTATTTGTGACTGTACGTTAAAGGGCGTGTCCGTGGCGTTCCCTCAAAGTTGGCCAGGTTGAATCGAATGTCAAACTGTGATGCTATTTCCGGCATTTAAGGGCTTCTGTTTTAACTAACTCCTCCTACAGATTTTATCGGATTGACGTCAAATTCGATCACTGCAATCAAGACACGTTGGTGATCGAAAGTTGATCAAATATTTGCTGTGCGTCAAACGGCGTGTGCGTAGCGTGGCGCTGAATTTCCACGGTTCGCAGTGGAGAGTCTCACTATGAACGCAGAAGTCTTTTGCACGGTGTCTGAAACGCATGGCGACGTAGAGCAGTTTCCCTCGGGTTCCGGTGATGAGGGCTTGGGTGTAGGGTGACGGGGTGTGGCGTGGCTGTGGCAGGGAACTGTCGTGCAGGCCCCGACGTGGGGAGATGAGCTTTAATTCAGAATTATTTCCCCAAATCTAGAGACGTGTACCCGCATGGGCATTTCACTCCACCTCTACTGCTCCCTGTAAGCTTTATTGCATTTTGAATTATGTCAAGCAGCGCAAACTTTCCAGGTAATTTCTTTATTCTATGCTGTCTTGATGTGTAATGTATGTAAGCGAAGCCTGAATAGACAGGGACAGAACAGTAGATGTGAAGGAGTGGTAGGGAGGATGAAAATCATCCCCCCACGCAGCAACATCTACAGATTTTTTTGGATGCTCCTCAAGATGAGTCTTTAAAAGTGAGGTTTCTGTCATTAACTGTGTGTGTTGGTGTGTGTTCAGAAGCTGCAGAGAAGTTGTTCGACCTGGTAGACAGCTTTGCGGAGAGTGCCAAGAGGAAGGCAGCTGTGTGGCCACTGCAGATTATCCTCCTCATCCTCTGTCCAGAAATTACACACACCATCTCCAAAGACACGGTGGAAGACAGCAAGGCCAACAAGGTGGGAGGAACACACACACACACACACACACACACACACACAGACACAGACAGCAGAGACTCCAGCACTCACACGCACTATGTCTTGTTGTGTGTCTGCAGAAACTGTTTTTGGACAGTTTGCGGAAAGCTTTGGCGGGCCAGGGTGGCAGTAAGCAGCTGATGGAGAGCGCTGCCATCGCCTGTGTCAAACTGTGTAAAGCCTCCACCTACATCAATTGGGAGGACCACTCAACCATATTCCTCCTGGTCCAGTCCATCGTCATGGATCTCAAGGTCTGACGGGTTTCTGAAAATGTATCTTTATGTTTTTTTTCATGTGTAACCTGTTGTTACAACTGAAGGTAATAAAGGCTAAGATGTAGTGAAGAAAGATAGATGAGGTCCAGTGTGTAGGATATGTTGACATTTAGCAGTGTAGTTGCTAATTGCAACTCCCTCGCCTCATTCTCCTGTTCTTAGCATTTAGGAGAAACTACAGTAGCCACAAAAAATGCAAAAGGACCTATCTAGAGCCAGTGTTTGGTTTGTCCCGCCTGGGCTACTGTAGAAACATGGTGGGCTGGATAATTAGTAATTATACTTATACCTATGAATTTTTATTTTTTTCTGATTAATGACCAATTATTTGTAACTGTAATTATCTCAATAATTCTGCTGAATGTGTTAATGACCACCGGTTATTTCTCTCTGTGGCATATTGTATGAGTATATCTCAGCAGAAATGTGCTTTTGAATGACTTAAAGTGACATGTGACCCTCGTTGTCCAACCAGGCTCTCCTGTTCAACCCAGCCAAACCCTTCTGGAGAGGGACAGGCAGCCAGAACGCTGACGTGGAGCTCATGATGGACTGCTTTGTCTCCTGTTTCCGCATCAATCCTCACAACAACCAGCACTTTAAGGTGAACTGAAAAGAAGTGATACTCATTAGTTGTTTGTGATGTTTCCCCTGCTTTACTCATGGAGCACAGCATCAGCAGCTCTATCTGGTTCTCATGAGTGTTTCCACTTTGTCCTGAAGGTCTGTTTGGCCGCCTCCTCCCCCTCCACCTTTCACTTTGTCCTGGTCAACTCGTTGCACAGAATAATAACCAATGTAAGTCCGCAGAGCTTCTTCACACGTCAGTGTCTATAGAATAACTGGATGCGTTCACTTGTCATATCTCATGCTGTGTTGTCTACTTTCAGTCCCATCTGGATTGGTGGCCTAAGATTGATGCAGTGTACTGCTACTCCGGAGAGCTTCGCTTTATGTTCTCAGACACCCTCAACCGGGTGATCCAAGGTGTTGGCACCCACGCTCCACTACGCATGACACCGGTGAGCGGATGGCAAATTTTTACATTACTTTTACATTACATAGTCTCTGTAAGTTATATTATGGATTAAAAAAAGTCAAAATTAACTTGAAACAATAATTCAAGTTGATCACAACTAGTTTGTTATTTTTGTAGTTTTGTGCCTCATTTCTATCAGTAATAATAACATTGTATTTACCAAAGTAGTGGTTGAGCTCAAGGAACACCTACAATGAAGTCCAACAGCAAACATGAGGTTACAAACAAACAGTTTGAGATTTAAATGATCTAATCCACTTTAGTTGGACGTCAAACCGAAAGTGAGCTCACCTGAAATGTCATCAATAATCACTCGTTACTATGATAGGTACAGCAGTTTAAAGTTGACCCAGGAAGTCGAAGTGTAATGTGTTCCACTGACAGACTGCAGGGTCCCCACGCATCCTGGAAAACCTGGAAATTTAGAGACTAGTTTTCCAGTCACAGTATACACAACAACAGCAGCAATAAAGAATACAATTAAAGGCAATATATAAGGTAACCGATACAACTAAAAACTTGTAAACAACAGTGAACACATATACTTATACTTTCTATAATAAAGTATAAGTAAGGAAATGCACATAATCATGAAAGTGGGTTTTTAAAAGGGATTTCAAAGATGAATCAAATAAAATTAACTTTAGAATCAGTATCACTTTTATTGTCCAGGTATGCATACACATACAAGGAATTTGACTCCGCTTTCATGTCATTTCAATGTACATACACAGAAATAGGCATACATACAGCAAAAAGAAACAAGCTTGACAAAGTAAACATAAATTGCTATGTACAGATATAATATATATTTATCCGTTGGGAAATTTGTGTAAAGGCATCAGTGCATATACAACACATAGAGAGATATAATGTGGCCATATCGCCCACCCATAGGTCGGTCCCGCCTGGCTGATACCTCTTCCTCTTTGGTCACTTAGATCTGAATCAAGGCAAATACCAGATCATATTGCTGAGAGGAATGCTGACTAAAATAAGATGTTGTAATTATATGTAGTAATAATTTTGCCTCTGTTTCCCTCCCACAGAGTCTGACATTCAAAGGGAAGATGACCACCAGCCTTAAGTTCAAAGAGAAAGCCACAGAACTTGACACTCGAAGTTACAAGTGCCTCCTTCTCGCTCTGGTCAAACTCATCCACGCTGACCCCAAACTCATGTTGCATGTGAGTCTATCTTTCAACAGTGAATGCTTTTCTTGCATGCAGGTTTTTGCACCCATACACTCCAGATGTTTTTGGTTCTACTTATTTCATTTTAACTGTATTTTCTGTGACTGCAGTGAACTTGCTCCTAATTGATTGTGTGCGTGTTGCTTTGTGCTAGAACCCAGTAAAACAAGCTCCAGAGATGCAGAGCAGCACAGCAGAGCTGATCACTGGCCTGGTGCAGCTAGTGCCTCTTAACAACACCACCCAGCTCTCACAAGAAGCCATGGAGGTCAGACACCAACCCACTCCTTTACTGAATGCACAACTGATTTCTATGGCAGAGTACAATTGGTAGAATTATCACTTGAAGAAGCATTGTTGTCTTGTTAACAACTTACTTTTTTTTTTCAAAAATTCACCAATTTTCAATGAATATTACAAAAAGACATTAAGAAAGTATTTGTACTATCGACACATCAAAGGGGAACTCCAGAAATGTAATATAGTGCTTCCATAACGTAAGTGGACTGGATTAAAAATTGGAGCAGCAGAGGTTGAGAAAGCCTGACTTTTTTTTTCTTTAAACACTTCCTGCAGATGTTTCAGTTTAAAAGCCTATCAGGAATGGGAGAAATTTAAACTGCTTTTAATGTGAAACATCTGTGCAGGAAGTTGCAGTTAACACTAAGTTTCATTGAGCTCAACAGTGATTGGTTGTTAAAATAGGACGTGTTCTCAGCAGAGTCGTACTGGTGTCGTTGTACTGAGGCAGTTAGTGCTGTGGATTGTGTACATTATGATGAATTTATCAAGATTACAGGTGGACATGGAGGAAGTTCTTGTATTCACACAAACGGAGAATTCAAACAGAAGCAGACAGGGCTGCAACGAAAAATTATTTTCATTATCAATTTATCTTGCGAACATTTTCTCCATTAATCCATGGCTTGTTTGGTCGATAAAATGTCAGAAAATAGGAAAAAGTGTTGATCAGTGTTTTCCAAAACCCAAGGTGACAACCTCAAATGTCTTGTTTTCTCCACCACCCAAAGATATTCAGCTTACAGTCGTAGAGGACTAAAGAAAGCAGAAAATATTCACATTTGAGAAGCTGAAATCTGAGCTTTGGATATTTCTTCTTAAACAATTACTCAGAACTATTCATTTATTATCAGAATAGTTTTATTTATATATATATATATATATATATATATATATATATATATATATATAAAAAATTTAGTTTTTGTTTTTCTGCTTTTGTATTAACTTTTTTTTGTGTTTTTTTTTACTGTCAAACCTCCACTAAGCACAAACCATTGTTTCTGTCTCCTCCTCCTGGTTCTTTCCCTACCTCCCTGTCTTGTGTCTCTTCTGTGTCCAGGCTCTGTTAGTTCTGCACCAGCCAGAGACCATAGAGCTGTGGAATCCTGATGCCCCAATAGAGACGTTCTGGGACATCAGGTACTCAGCAATCTTCGGACGGAAGCTTTTCAGCATCTTCACATACCTTTGCATTTTTTAACATTTAGTTTTGGTTACATTCAGTTTGAGAGATGCAATATCTGTTAAAAGAAAGGATTTTAGGGTTAAAGCCTGAAACCTAAGTAAACTTGATGGATCCCTCTGTCCTGAGCTGTGCTGTGGGGTCTATAGTAAGTCACTGCAGCTGAACTGAAATCCTTGCAGGTAGTGTGATTCAATGTGTGAAATACGAACTTGGTGTGAGATGGTTCACTTAAAGTGCACCAACTCTGTTGGACAGGCTTCATTGGTATTGTCAACCAGGACAGGTGGAATTTGAGTGGCTGATCAAGGAAATGTATTTATTTTTATACAACACAAGGTTGTATAACAAAATGAAAGTTTGCAGTTCCTTCATGCTAAGCATATAGAAAAAGATCATTACATTTATATTAAACAAATCAGTATATACAGTTATTTATTTACATATATACATACAAGTATACAGCCAGGAAATAATTCTGGAGGTCATCTTTTACCTTGATAATAATATGGTTTCATCTTCAAGTAAATAAATGAAAAATATAAATACAAATTAAAACAAAAATGTAGCAAAAGCTTCCAGCCGCTGCAGCTGCAGGCACAGCTGTTGCTATGTGGGAACTGAGCATCAGTCTGAGCACTGGAAAGCTCGAAAAACCTGTTGTGACCCTTTTTTCCAATGTCATGGTTGTGTGAAAAACAGCAAATCTTTACTTTTCTTGATGCTCTAAACTTATTTAGTTTACAGAATAGTATCTTCTCTCCTTTTTTGCTTCTTCCTTTAGCTCACAGGTGCTCTTCCTTATCTGCCGCAAACTGATCGGCCAGCAAATGGTTAATGGGACAGAAGTTCTCAAATGGCTGAGGGAGATCCTCATCTGCAGGAACAAGTTTCTGCTCAAGAACAAGGTATAGTCCCGTTCCTCAGCTGTAGCAACAGGCTGCAGGTAATGACAGATAATCCGACCACTGAACCAATGTCTCCGTTTGGGCCAATCAGTGAGAATCACTTACACAGCGAGCAGTATAGTCCTCTTGGAGTCTGCTTCGCTGGCTGAGAATCAGATTTTTGGTGGTGTGAATGCTCAGAAAGCTTTAAGATTTGGTGTGTCTGTTTGTGAGAGAATCAGTGTGTAGACTACATCTTCAGTCCTTGATCTTTCCAGGAGTGTGCCACTATGGGTGGCGGGATTCCCATCTGCCGGCAAGCGCAGACAAAGCTGGAGGTGTGTCTCTACATGTTCCTGTGGAGTCCGGACACCGAGGCGGTGTTGGTGGCCATGTCGTGTTTCCGCCACCTCTGTGAGGAGGCTGACATCCGCAGTGCCGCCGACGAGGTGCCCGTCCAGACCATCCTGCCAAATTACGCCACCTTCAGTGAGCTGGCCTCCGTCAGCAACATGATGGGAACAGGTCAGTACTGTTTCTCACCTTGAATACTACAGCTCTGTGTTCAGCACTGCACCAGAGCTTCTCACACATACAGTACGTTGTGTTATTATTTAGTGATTTTAAATGAACAACCAACCAGTCATCCTCAGACTGTTTCATCACACATTAAACATGAACAAATGCCTACGTTGACTTCCATTAACAAGTAGCATGTGGTAGAGGAAAGAAAAATGTAATGATAGAATGATGGGGGAACTTTATACTATCAATGGAGATTTTAGTAATAGAGTATTCCACCGATGATTCCATCAATTAATCAGGTTTGTTGTGAAAGTCTTTCCCGGTGTGTGAGGAGTAGTTACGTTGTTTAAGTCAGCCTAGATAAGCTCAGTTTGCAGTATAATAGTTACTGAAAGGCTGTACATTGTGAATAAAAGAAATGAAATGAAAAGTCCCTGTTTATGTAACTTTACTATGGCTTCTTCTTGCACTCTTACAGCAGAGTTGGTGCAGACTGTGAACAGCTAAGTTAGCTACTTAGAATTAGAATCGATTTATTTAAGTAAGCTTTTACACGTACAAGGAATTTGCCTTTGTGCATTGGTGCATAAAATCACACAAAAATAATACTTTTTAAAATATAAATAAATAAAGATAAGGCTAAAGATAGAAAGATCTAAACTGTACAGGAAATATTTTTACAATGTGCAGGATAGAAAAACCAACAGGAGTGCATTAATGTAATGCATATATACAGGGTGGGTTTAAGAGACAACCAAAGCAACCACATGTCAGGCTAAAGTAAATTAAAATAGCTTGAACTGGAGGTTTCCCAAATCCATTTTGGAGCTGTGATCAGATACTCAATCGCGTTTTGTGTTGTGTTTTTTTCACAGATTTGTTTTTTAAACAATGATGTGTAGTTGCATCTCGTTGTTGTGGTAGGCTCATTTGGATACACTGTACAGAGTTTTATTTTTTGCTTCTTTTGAATGATCCCAAACTTTGGACACTTTCTGTCGTTTTCTGTGTCCTGTCTCTTCTCTTCACCCCTCGATAAGAATGTAAAGATATATCCCAAGACAGTTAACTAGATAGATAGATGGATAGATAGATAGATAGATAGATAGATAGATAGACTTTATTAATCCCCGAAGGGAAATTGGGTCGTCAAAGCAGCCAGGTACATTTAAATACAATAAAATACAATAGAATAAAATACTTAGATAGAATAAAATACTTAGATAGAAAAGATTAAAAAAAAGATAAATATGTAGGTAAGGTGCAAAGAGTTGTAGTTGCAGGATGGTGGTAACAGTACTGATGACATGATGGTAGTGTTATTGTTAATAACAGTATATAATATTAACAGTATATAATGATAATATTAATATTTATAATAATATAATAATAATATGTATAAATATGATGACTGAACAGCTATACACATAGATATTATACATTAATATTAATATTGATATATAGTGAAGATTCAAACCAGTGAGATGATAAATGAATCGTGATATCAGTCGTGGTATCAAGGCGCAAAGACAAGAGCTTCACTTCACAAAAGGAAATATGCATTGTTTTGTACAGTTTATTACCTTGGAAATTAAAAAGGATTCTATAATTTGATTTAGAAATTTTTTCTTTCATAATTTGTCTTCAATCTCTTTTTGTTAAAAGAAAAACAAAGTGAATTGTAACAAATCATGGGTTGAGTGTGTCATTACGTGACCAACTCCTATATTTTCTCTTTTCACATGGTGGTACTGTTGGGTCTCTGTAGTTAATGTTGAAGAGTTCGGTCTAGACCTGCTCTATTTGAAAAGTGTCCTGAGATAACTTCTGTTATGAATTGGCGCTATACGAATGAATTGAATTGAATTTTCCAAAGCACCTTATGCAACCATAATAATCATCTGTGCAAAACGCTGTATGGCTGTATAAAATTATATGATTAAACAAACAATGATTTTTAGTAATGGAGTTACTCGAGGGATGGTTTCAGCCCTGCAGATGTAAATGGTAAATGGACCTGTACTTGTATAGCGCCTTTCTAGTCTAGCCAGATGTGCCATTATTAGGTTCCAGTTCCGGCACTGTGTCGAGTGGCGGCCAGCAACAGTTGCTCTGTTTCACTTATCCAATCGCTCCTTATCACTTATTTAGTTTGTACTTATTTTATTTCAATTTATGCTGCTAAACTGCACGGTGCAGATTGTTGTATATTGTATATACTGTACCAACGTTTAACTGCAAATTTGGTTGCACTTTGTCACATTTAGTTACTTGTTTTCTTCTTTTCTACTTACATTACCTGTAAGTGCTTGCATTTTGTTGCATCTAGTTAATTGTTTGATTTATTTTATGTTAGCCTTTATTTTAATTTTATATTTATTTTATTTTATTTTATTTTTGTTTGATTTTATTTTATTTTATGTTAGCTTATTTTTGCTCTAACCCTCTAGTACTTTACTTTACCACCTTTGCATTGAAACTGTTGTACAGTAATTTCCCTCGGGATGAATAAAGCTTCTTGAATCTTCCTTACTCAGTATCAATGAGATGGTGGTGACGTCAGCCTAAGCTATGATAGCTGTACTACCCCGAATATGGCCAACAGAGGGTTAGGATCGGTAACTGTGCAACATACTTCTGATAGGTGTTCAAACACAGAAGTACTCCAGCCACGGACCGGACTAAACCATCTGGCTGTAGGCTGGAGCGTGTAAAGTGCTCTAAATGGTAGTGGAGTGTACTGGATGCATATTGATGATATTGATAATATTGAACTAATTGTTAACAGCAGCACTCCTGATATGATACAGTTCTTCCCCCCATTGTAGCTTGATGTGAAGGAAAGAAAGGATGGAGGTTAGTTACATGAATTTTCTCTGATAAAATAGCTACTACAACCTTTTGGAATGGGTCAGTGTTCATGTGCCCTGCCCTAAGTCAAACAGACACACAGACCTGAAGTTCTTTACATATCCATGACACCAATTTAGAATTCAAATGTCAACATTATGAACGCAGCTTGGAACTACTTCAGTACAGCCCTGGTTGGTTTCTGTTAACAGTTTGGTTCTGGTTCCCATAGGCCGGTCCACCTTGCAGAAGAGGGTGATGGCCTTGCTAAGGAGGATAGAGCACCCCACACCAGGAAACATTGAGGTAACATTCGGTTCACATTCCAGAGGGTTTTATTGTTCTCTTAAAGTGACTCACCTTCATTAATCGCTCTCAGATGAGATTGCAGATGATTTACCTGCATGGTTAAAGTTCACCTTTTTAACTGATAAAAAAAATGATGAAAGCAATAAATATTTGCTGTAGACATGAGTTAGCAAATTGTAAAGGAGTGTCTGGTTCTATTAATAGAACTGAAGGAGTTTTCAAAGAAATAAAAAAGGTTTGTTCCGTTATATGGTGGATATTTTTGTTTACAACCCATAATGTGAACCAAACAGTACCAAACCAAACTAAACCCATGTACTTCCATTTGTATTATGTCAGTTTAGCATTTTCTCTCACCTGTGTTTGTGCACTATTGTTAATGTTCAGTTTCTTGGTTCCATCTTCAGGCTTGGGAGGACACATATGGTAAATGGGACCAGGCCACCAAACAGATTCTCAACTTCCCCAAAAACAAGGCAGATGACGGGCAGGTAAGCATGTTCCAAAAAGGGATCAAAATCAATGTCTGGAACTGGTGTGATGTGTGATTTAGGTGAAACTTAGAGGAATGTTGGGTGTTTGCTCTGTGTTTAAGACAATACACTGGCTGGCCAGTTGCATGTGCCATCATATAAGGTGGGGAAGCATTGTGGCCAGTACAGATTACAAAACTTAAGCCATGGCGGCTGTGGCTCTGGAGGCAGAGCCGGTCGTCCCCTAGTCGGAAGGTTGTTGATTCGATCCCTGGCTCCTTCAAACTTCTTTGAATTGAGTTGTTCCAGATGCTACCGCAGTGAAAAGCAAGACTCTCTTATCCTGGACTGGATCACGGTGAAATCTCAATTCTTAGATAAGGCTGGTCTATTCACATGTGTAGTTAGACCCAAAGTAGAACAACAGTACAACCTCAAGTCTGCACTGAGACAAAGACAGACTGCTGATATACTGTGCAGTCAATAACTCTAGATTCTGGCTTTTCTCCATCTCACCAGAGGGACCCTCTGGTCTTAAAGGGGAGAAATACAGACATGGAACAAAAGTTAAACTTAAAAGATATGCAAGTTAATAAGACAGTATTGAAAAAAACAAAAGCCATCATAAAATCTTTATTATTATCTGAATGTCAAGTTCAGACTGGTAATCACATTTTACCATCAGACATTTCATGTGTATTTTTCTCTGATTCTTTTTTAATAAATTTTCCATGTAATTATTAGCTTACTATGTTGCTCTCTAGATAATGGTGTGTCACTTCGGCATGGGATGATGTGAAGATGTGATGATTATCCTGGCTAAAATGATTGCAGTTCACAATATTATCACTATCATCATCAAAAACGTACTGGAATCACTTTACATTATATTTAATTAAGAAGCATATTTTTATAGCCTCACAGATGCTAGTTTTTAATTTGCAAGAACATTCTTAAAATATCCTACATTTAACCAGACAGTTGCTAAGGTGGTAACAGTTTGGATTTGTTTGATTGTTGTTTTTATTGGTCTTGCACAGAGCATGTGAGTAGAGTGGAGCGATAATAACTGTCAAAAAGGAGGAAGAGGCTCTTTTCCTGCTGCTTGTGTGTGACTGATCTGTGTGTCCCTGGTATGACACAGCTTTAACAGGGTTTAACATACATTTGAGCGGTGAGCGATTTTAGTGGAGCGGGGTGAAATCAGAGTTGAGTAAGGAGTGATTTGGAGAGGAGGGGCCGTGAGAGGCTTTGAACGGAGGAGCGGAGCAAACTAACAGCTCCCTTCATTGTTGCAGAAGAAGTGCTTCTGATATAAACAGCTGGGGGAATTATTGTGGGGACACAAACAGTGGATTTGGGGATAGGCATAGGAGTTGCTCCAACCTTTAAAAAAAAAAAAAAAAAAAAGTGCTCTGCTCTTTATTACACCCCCCCCACAGCAGGAGTGGATCAACATGACGGGTTTCCTGTGTGGCCTCGGCGGTGTGTGTCTCCAGCAGCGCAGCACACCGGGCCCAGCCACCTACAGCCCACCTATGGGCCCCATAAACGAGCGCAAACACTCCATGATCTCCATGGGCCCCTGCGATGTGTCCAACCCCATGGCCTCTGCCTCCTCCTGCTCCTCTTCGGCCTCCAACGAGACGCCCGTCAGCCGCTTCCTGGACCGGCTCCTGGCCCTGCTGGTGTGTGGCCACGACAGGGTTGGCCTCCACGTCCGCACCAACGTCAAAGACCTGCTGGGGCTGGAGCTCAGCCCCGCCCTGTACCCCATGCTCTTCAACAAGCTGAGGAACAGTATCGGCAAGTTCTTCGACACGCAGGGACCGGTGAGTGCCACTGCGGAAGTTCTTGCGATAATGGAACAATTCTGCAAACACACACATTGGCTTCAAAGTGTTTTTTTACACTGTACTGTGTTTCTGTCTGAAATCTGTGGTTCTCCTGTTTCCAGGTTCCTATCAATGACACTAACACCCAGTTTGTGGAGCAGACCATAGCCATCATGAAGAACCTGTTAGATAACCACACAGAGGGCAGCTCTGAACACCTGGGACAGGCCAGCATCGAGACCATGATGCTCAACCTGGTCAGGTCAGTACACCCTCCTCCCTGGGTACTACATGTCCTGTGGCCCAGTGAAAAAACTAAAACATAAGATTTGTAGTTTTTAGTGATTTTGGCGACACCCTGGTGTGGGATCATTTACATTAAATCCCAGACCGCTGTTTGAAATTCCAGTAACACCCCTTGTAGTTCTTCTGCTGGAAAATAGCTATCCTGTCATTTCATATCATATCTGGACAACCAGTCTGTTAGCCACTACAATACATTAGTCCATGAGCCTTTATCAGTTATCCACCATTCTGTCTTCCACAATCGACGCACGATCTCTGAAAGCATTACAAGCTGTCATAGTGCTAGGCAGTATGATCCAAAACGTGTCAGGATAAAATGCAGTAACATTTAGTACATCCGGAATTTGTCATATATTTTTGAATTGCTACACAATAGAATATAATAAAACAGAATACAAGTTTATTGTTCACCACAGAGGAAAATTGTCTTAAGTTAATCAAAACATAAAATCAGCATGAACATGTAACAAATCTGGAATCTGCAAACACAGTCAAAGTTTAAAACGTTGTACACTAGTGAGAAATAGAAATTAACACTTAAAAAAATCAATGATTAAAGTGTGGTCAGGTTTTGAGCTTTAAGTGCTGATTGCACTTGAAGTAAAAGGCTTGTGGAGAAATTGTTCATTTTCATTGTATTGTGACTTATTCTGACGAGCATAGTATTCTGATCTGTATTGACCTGTGCTCCACCCCTCAGATATGTGCGTATCTTGGGCAACGTGGTCCACGCAATTCAGATCAAAACTAAGCTGTGCCAGCTGGTGGAGGTGATGATGGAGAGACGAGATGACCTGTCCTTCTGCCAGGAGATGAAGTTCAGGTTAGTGAAAGCGGCTGATTGTGGCTGCTCCCTCTCCCACTTTTTTACACATCAGTGTGTTAACTAGGACTTCTAAACTCTGAGCAGGATAGAAACATATTAATGAAAGGGTAAGAAGGTAACGATGAACCTAAAACCCGCTTTAATGTTTATCTTTTTCTCCACTTGTCCTTCAGATGCTAATGTATGCCCCCTTTTCAATTTTCACTCATGTTGTTTGTAGGAACAAGATGGTGGAGTACCTGACGGACTGGGTGATGGGAACCTCCAACCAGGCTGCTGATGATGACATAAAGTGTCTGACAAGGTGCAGCTCTGTTACATGTGCTCAACCCAACTAAAGCTGGCCACACACTCTACACTCCTACTGTATGAGTAAATCCTCTGCTGTGTAAAACTAAGCTCACAATTTATGTGCGTACGCTGTACGTGTAAAATAGAAAACAAAATGGTCTGTCGGCTCCTGCACACTAGCTATTAGCTATTTTTCAATTCCCATGCGTCCTGGAAAACCTGGAATTTTTTCTTGTTTTCCCAACATGAAAACATTAGTAATAAATAATCTATTCATTTTTTTAGCCACTCACTCAAATTGGGTGCATATTTAGTTTCGACTGATAAGCTGCACAGTATGACACTTCAAAACTGGAGTTAAATGTGTCAATAATTGGCCTACCTGAATTATATGACTGTTTTGTGAGCAACTGCTGTCTTGTATTGTCAAGGAAAATTCCTGAAAAATGAGTGGGAACCCTGAAGGACTCAGCCTTAGTAAATGGGGCTCACACTCAACCAGGTAAACTACTGGGGCCCCCCCTCCGAACATCCGACGGCTGTTTGGGAGTCGTCGCTCCCCTCTGCACACTGCATGGCAAACGATGTCTGATAAAGATGAAATTCGGTCAACTCTAAAATGAACTGCGTGGCTCAAAAATCGCTTCACAAACGGGCTCAAATCGTACAGTGTATGCTGATCTTTATGCAGAGCTCCCCCCTCATTAGTGTGTGTGTGTGTGTGTGTGTGTGTGTGTGTGTGTGTGTGTGTGGGTGTGGGGGTGTGTGTGGGGGTGTGGGTGTGTGTGGGGGTGTGTGGAGCAGGGACCTGGACCAGGCCAGTATGGAGGCAGTTGTGTCTCTGTTGGCTGGTCTTCCTCTGCAGCCAGAAGAGGGGGATGGAGTCGAACTGATGGAGGCAAAATCTCAGCTCTTCCTCAAGTAAGAACACAGCTGTATTCAACAGCTGCACTTAAGTTGACAATAATTTGATGAAGCGCACCCTCACTTATTTTCAGGACACATCCTTATTTCATATTTAAAATGCCATGTTTATGTGTTGTTTTTACTCTTCCATCTCATGTCAAACAGACTAACAAGATTCCTAATCTTTACTAAGTTGTGGTGACTCTGGTTTCAGCCATTTTTTGTTGTCTATTTCAGTGCTGCAGTGTGCCTATGTTTAACTAGTGACATCTCTCGTACATGGGACATAATTACCATTTTAAAGGCCATTGTGTCATACATCATGACACGTATGGGTACAGAATGTCATGCTCTTTGGGAAAGAACCAAATATTCCATTGTTGTCCGTGCAACAATGTATTGTGTGTTGGGATTACAATTAAAGTTTGTATGCAATCCTTTTACATTAAACAAGCCTTTTATGGACACGTCTAATAATTATTTTGTGATACCTTAATAAATAACTTTGATTGGTCAGCTGGTCAGTTGTCATTCTCCTTCAGTAAAGTTGATCAATAAAATCATCATTGCCAGATATTGCTTGTCCAGACATCTATATTATATATCTATATTAGAATGATTATTAAAAGTGTTTGTAGATAACCAACGGTATGATCTGGGCTGAGATTCGGTAGGAGACGACAGTAACATTTACTGCAGCAGCCTCTCACTCACGGTAGATAATCCAGCAGTAGTAACTGACCACACTCAAATTGAATATCCATTTATTGTGTGCCTTAAATCTCACAAGCTGACACTTCACAGGAGCTTTAGCTTTAAGTTCACATAGATTAAAATGAACTAGTTTACTTTGTTCCTTTCTTCAGTATTTCTTTAATAAGCTGCAAAATGCTGTGAGTTTGATTTGGGTGGAGGAACCATCTCTGAGCCAGCTTTCCTCTCTCTCTTCGGTGCACCGATGTAATAGCTCTGCCAGAAAAGTAAAACTTTAGTTCCACCTGTTGTCGCTCTTTTAGCGCATTCATACACGACACTGACTTCCTTTACATGGACAGGGTACGAGTTTAAAAAGTCACACAAGCAAAAAACAGTTCTGCTAATTTTGTTGGATGACAGTAGTTGCAAGGGTTAGTAATACAAGCAATCTTTTCAGCACCTCAAATCAAAAGTTGTTTTTGTCCTAGTAACAGTTAAGACTGCTACTCTGCTGTGTTCATACCAATGCCTTACCCCTACAGAGAAAAAAAAATTCTAGTTTCCCTGTAGATTCTCATGTTGACATGAAAGTGGTATTCTTTTTGGTCTGATGGGGTCCTCTGTTCAACACTGTTGTGGATTAGTGCTTCTAGAACTCAAAAAGATCTTCATGATGGCTTTATGCTGAGGATGTGTGAGCAGTCCTTCATCATTTTATGAGGGAATAGAGGGAGTGGAGTCCAAAGTCATGACCATCTGAGAAGACATTTGAGCAAACTCCAACATGCAGTGTTTACATATAGTATTGACTAGTACAGTTTAATGACTGAAAAGTGTCAAAGAACAAAGAGAGCTTGTGAATTTATTGAGAAAGCTGGTGAATTACCTGCATAATAAACCAGCTGTTGTTTTTGCAGGTACTTCACCCTGTTCATGAACCTACTGAATGACTGCAGTGAGGTTGAGGATGATGGCCAAGCAGTGGGGGGACGAAAGAGAGGAATGTCCCGCCGGCTGGCATCCCTCCGCCACTGCACCGTCCTGGCCATGTCCAACCTTCTCAACGCTAACGTAGACAGCGGCCTGATGCACTCCATCGGTAAGTTGGTTCCAGCATTACTATATAGTAGTAGTTACCAACAGAATTTTCCTTTGAGTACCAGCGCTCATTTCTTCCTCCCCAGGTCTGGGTTACCACAAGGACCTGCAGACTCGAGCCACCTTCATGGAGGTACTGACGAAGATCCTGCAGCAGGGAACGGAGTTCGACACGCTGGCAGAGACGGTTCTGGCAGACCGCTTTGAAAGGCTCGTGGAGCTGGTCACCATGATGGGAGACCAGGGAGAGCTGCCCATCGCCATGGCTCTGGCTAATGTGGTTCCTGGGTCCCAGTGGGTGTGTACCTCCTCTTGATTTAGGATTGACAGTGGACAGTATGCGGTCAGACTTGTTGAAAGTATTTTATTTTATTGAAAGTTTCAACACAGGCATGATAGAACATACAGGAATAAAAAAGATAAAGAAAGAAGATATTGCATTAACAGATCTCCATAAAACCTTTTTCCAGCAGTGATTTTAGTTTGTTATATTTCCAGGACGAGCTAGCCCGAGTCCTGGTGACACTGTTTGACTCCCGACACCTCCTTTACCAGCTGCTGTGGAACATGTTCTCTAAAGAGGTGGAGCTGGCCGACTCCATGCAGACTCTGTTCAGAGGAAACAGCCTGGCCAGCAAAATAATGACCTTCTGTTTCAAGGTAGAAAACACAGCACCACTGCGGTCATTAAATCATTAGAAATGCCTACCTCTGATATAAAATACCTGCCTCGAAGATATGTAGTATGAAGGATTGGCCAATAATTTAAAGTTTTTCAACCGGCCGCCGTCATAGTTTATGTCATTGACATATAAAAAATAGAAGTGTGTCTCCACTCCCTTACACTGTACAAAAATCAAGCCAAAATATTCCGGATACGGCTGCTGACATCTTTCGCCATTCTTAGGAGAGAACCTGGTAATTGGACTCAACAATCAACTCTTTCTTGGCTTTTACTGGTTGTTTTCAGGCCCTGTGTATTCTTGAAAATACCATTAGGAGCAATAGGATTTTTTCACAGATTACCTGTCTCATGTACTACTGTCGGGAAATAGTGAAAGTTTCTGCAAATATGTTTATAAAAAATTACCTACTGCAGCCTTAATTACCAAAACAAAATGGCAAGAAGGGAAATATTCCAACACCTATTTTCCTCATTAAACAGAAAAATATGACCATACACCTTAATCCAAGTTTCATGTTAACTTATTGTAAAACACAATTCATTCAAACTCCACCAATACCATCTTGGTTAGTCTTTCCCCCCTTCAAACAATTAACATCTCTGGTTTGGTCGAAAGAAATCCTTAATTCACCAACTAAGACATGAAAGTATTCTGACTCTACACACTCACTGCCTCTCTGATGCCCAACCTCCCTCTGGCTCCTCTGCTGCTAGACCCCTCTCCTGTCTTGTCCTGATCTCGCCTACTACCTGGAGTCCTGGTTGGTGCTGCTGTATATCACCTCATAACTATATTCCCTGTCATAGGAATATACTGTAACAGTTCGAAAAAAACCTTAATTTACCGGGTTAATGTGAAAATATTCTGGCTCTACAGATGATTTACTGTGTATACTGTGCTCTCATTCGGCTCTCACTCGTTCTTCAGAGGCAGACCATTAAATTAACAAATATAAATTCTAAAAATCGCCATAAAAAATCGGTCCTAGTCCATATATTCATCTAATGGCGCACCCTTACTTGTATGTATATACTGACTGTGTTTTATGTTGTTTTATGTCAGGTATATGGGGCAGCATATCTGCAGAAGCTACTGGAGCCTTTATTAAGAGGGGTCATCACCACCCCTGATCACATCAGCTTTGAGGTGGATCCCACCAGGTGAGTGCATGTAGTATTCATTAGTGGTCTGGTTTTTATAAGGGTTTTTCAATGACAGATGCTATATATAATATATATAATGATATATAATGCTAATATCAAAACAAATTAATGTATATTTCCGATGCACATTACAATCTAATGTACTTGGTTATCTGTTGTACATGTTGTTTTAGATGGAATTCTAATTAATTAATGAAACAAAAAATAAATTGGGTTATTGGGTAGATTTCAGAACGCGACCGGTATTTATGTAAATTGTTCGTACATAATGTTTGTGAATGAAGCCCAATGTTTTTGATGACTGATGACAGCAGCCATGACACATCCCCTTTGGAGACCTGCTATCGGCTGATTCAGCCCTTGAGGGAGGGCATTGTGCAGGGCTCCAGAGTGCGACCAAAATTTTTAAGAGTGCGACTAATCATTTTTCTAGGTCGCACCGGTGCACCTGACGCTGCCCGGGTGAAAACATAAATTTATTTCGCAAGCGCATCATCTCTCTATGTTCTCCTGTGACCGAACTCACACACTCATGGTAGGATCATATCGTGTTCTAAACCAATAAGAGACAGAGCTCGGGCGGGTCTTTGCCTCTGATTGGCTGTGGTCCTGTTCACCGCGCTAAGTTGCGTGTGTTTAAAAATTGCGCGCGACCTGAGCGCGAGAGTAGCTGACTAACTGAAACGGAAAAATAAAATAAACGCGACAAAACGAGGGAAAATGAAGAGAGGCAGAAATATTGAAAGTTTTTTCATTAAGAAAACCAAGCCTACAACCAGCCCTACTACTATAATCCCATCCATCCCCACTACTGAGAGTCCATCCCGGCAAGACACGGAGCCCTCGGTCCCTGGTGAGATACCAAGCCCTGGTCCTTCGGCGACAGCATCAGACTCGGACCCAGAGGATGAGATAACAGAGTCTGGGATAGAGCCCGGCTCCGAGACCCAAATTAAAAAGGTCAAAATATATTCCTTCAGACAGGACTGGCTGAAACAATTTCCCTGGCTGAGGTACAACAAAGGACGTAACACAATGCACTGCGTGTACTGTCAGGAGTGCGGTCAGAATATGGCCGGAAGTAGTGCATTCGTGAGCGGGTCAATAACGTTTCGTATCGAAACTTTAAAAAAACATAACATGTCTAAAAAACACACGATATGCTGTGACAAGTGTGTAGAGAAAGTGGCCCCTCTCCCAGAGGCATTTCAGCGGCAGGTAGTAGTAATCATTATTATTATCATTAATAATTATTTTACTAGAAATGTTTGAGTTTGAAATGTTCAATTTCAGTTCAGTGAAGCGCTTTAAACACTTTATTTTTCTTTTTATATATAATTGTGCTTCAAATTAAGACAAGCATTTCTCTACACCTTATTCTTGTTTAAAAATCATTCACATTATATGAAAGTTATGGAGAGCGATAAAAAGGTGACCTTATGGCGTTAAAGGCAATGCAATGAAAAATTTGGGTGCACCTAAATTTTGTGCTGGTGCACCTAAAAAGTTAGGCGCACCAGGGCAACCAATGCAAAAAGTTAGTCTGGAGCCATGTTGTGGGTAGACAGTTGTAGTCCTTATTTTCCAGCAGTGTGTAGTCACTGCAGCCAGCTCTGAAGAATCTCAGTGAGACTGTGATCAAACTTTTAGCGTCTGTATTCAAGGATTCAAGGTTATCTTATTGTCATTAACAACGCAAGGTTGTAGAATGAAATTTAGATATAGTTACCTTTTTATGCTTCTTTTAAAAAACAAAATAAATAAAGATTAATAAGTCAATACAAAATAGTACTAATATGTATGGTGAATTGTTGAGGATAAATTTAGAAGTCTCAGAGACTGAGGGAAGACGCTGTCTGTAAGTCTTCCCAGATGGCAGCAGGGTGAACAGGCTGTGGCTACTTGTTACTGAAAACAGTTATACATTTAGTCTGGAAGTCTTTGAAACACAAGAACTTAAAACCTCACTGACAGGATTTCTTTGTTTGTCTCATTAGGCTGGAACAAGAGGAGAACCTGGAAGAGAACCAGAGGAACCTGCTGCAGATCACTGAGCGGTTCTTCCAGGCCATCATTGGTTCATCCAGCGAGTTCCCCCCACAGCTCCGCAGTGTCTGCCACTGTCTTTACCAGGTAGACCCCCCTCCCACCCCCACCTTCCCACACACCCCTCTCTTAGTTCACCATGGCTTCCAGCTGCTCACCCAGCCTCTCTGCCTTACCTCTGTGTGCGGTGTCACTTACACACTTTGAGCTCCACTCTGAGGTCTCCTGATGCTGCTCGACTCACTGCTCTCTACATCACATGCATCAGGGCACAGCTCTACATACATTCTGCTGGACCAACACATCAAGACCTTTCTGTTTAATCATTTTCATTTTCCCAAAAGTTCCACATGCTCAGTGTTTACTCCTCAAGAGTTATGTACATCAGGATAGAAAACCCCTGAAGCACCATGAGACCCTAAACTTGTAAGGGGTTCTAAAGCAGGACCTTGTTTTCCTAGCTTTTGCCATTATGACAGTGAATTGTTTCCTGACCTAGTTTGCTAGAGGTGCTGCTGGACCAAAAACCCATACCCATACCAGTGCTTATACACTGACAGCAGATAGGGCTGCAGCTAACAAAGATTTTCATTATCCAATAAGCTGAGTATCTTTTTGAGGAACTGCTCAATTATTAGAAAAATATTGATGAAATCGAGGATGATGTTTGATGATGAATTTCTGCTAAAATAATGACTTATATGGTAAATGGATTACCGTATTAACTTTCTGTTGATCAATTACTCAAATAATTTTTTCATTTCTATCAAATTATAGTGTAGGCAGTATGCACAACTCAGAAACATAGAAACAATGAGGATGCAGATGATCTAGTTTAGCTATTAATGAGTTATTTACGCTCCTGAGTGTCTAATCTATCACATTCCATTTCAACAAAGTAAAAGTGTTGGGTAACGTTTGGGATTTGTCCGATACAAACTTTTAAGACGGCACTGGTGCTGGAACGGTGCCTGAACTTGGGGAAAATGGACAAAAGGACAAACTATGTAAATATAAAACAATTGACATTATAAATAAAACCTAACCAACTACAATAATTTAACACAAAATAACAGCTACAGTATAAATAACAGCAAAATACATTTTGAGTTGGTGTTCCACAAACTCCAGCCATTCTTTTGTGGAATTATTATCATATTTGCTAACCTGAAGAAAGGCTGCTGTCGTCTTTAATCAATGGTTTGCCCATCATAGATGCATGTCACATCTGGTGTTTTATAGCTATGCGCCCCATCTCTGGGGCCAGGGTAGCCCGCATGCCGGCTGATGTGCTTGGTGCTGCTTTATGTAGTGAATCCCGTGCATCACCAGATGGTTCCCCCTCTTAAACTGTTATTTTTCCACATCAGTTTCATGTCTCGCCCGGTGTTTGAATCCTTTCCAGTGAACTACAGCCAATAGCTTCGTATTTCAGCTGTATTTAAAAGGGATGCACAATATGGATTTTTTAAAAAAAGTTCATAACCTGCAGTTTCTACTTTATACTTATGTCTATACTTTGGCTTTCATACAACAGAGAGGCTATCAAACATTCTGCATAAGAATTCAAAATAAATTATTATTGTTATGGACCAATAATTTATCTGCCGTAATTTAATTATCACAATCATTCATCATCATATACATTTCCCTTTATCTGCATTCCTTATTGTGCATCCCTAGTAGTAACGTGCTAGCAGTAGGCTACCTCCTGCCAGAGCCATGTAGAGAGAGAGTTGTGTAATGTTAACTAGTGATGGCACACATGCAGTTATTCCTGTTTCCTGTAACGTTCACACCAGAGGGCAAATATTTCAATAGACTGCTCCGGTACTTAAGCGAGGCACTGACATCTGCATTGTGATCTGGTGCGATAGATATCGGTCGTATAGGAACCGGTGCCATATTGGCAAGGTGTGTCTATACCCAACCATAGAGTTTGACCATGTAACAGAGATTTAATTAGTCCATATACAAATACTGAGTGACAAATCCTTCATTTGGCCAAAGGATGAGTTGTCAGAGTAATGACACAACCCAGTCATTTCATTTCTGTTCTATAGCTATAATATACACTATATGGACAAAGTATTTGGTCACCTGACCATTATACCAACAGTGACTGTAATGACATTGCATTCAAATACATATACTTTAATATGGAGTTGGATCCCCGTTTGCAGCTATAACAGCTTCCAATCTTCTTGGAAGGCTTTCCACAAGATTTTGGAGTGTTTCTGTGGGAATTTGTGCCCATTCATTCTGTAGAGCATTTATGAGGTCAGGCACTGATGTTGGACGAGAAGGTCTGGCTCGCAATGTCCATTCCAGTTCATCCCAAAGGTGCTCCATGGGGTTGAGGTCAGGTCTCTGTGCGGGCTAGTCAAGTTCTTCCACATAAAACTCATCAAACCATGTCTTTATGGACCTTGCTTTGTGTGCTGGGGCACAGTCATGTTGGAACAGAAAAGGGCCTTCCGCAAACTGTTGCCACAAAGTTGGAAGCATATTATTGTCCAAAATGTCTTGGTATGCTGAAGCATTAACATAGCCCTTCACTGGAGATAAGGGGCCTAGCCCAAACCCTGAAAAACAGCCCCATACCATTATTCCTCCTCCACCAAACTTCACAGTTGACACAAAGCAGTCAGGCAGGTAACATTCTCCCGGCATCAGCCAAACCCAGACTCGAAGCTCTGTCTGCCAAACAGATAGGCATGATTCGGTCACTCCACAGAACGCGTTCCCACTGCTCCACAGTCCAGTGACGATGCGCTTTACACCACTTCTTCCGACGTTTGGCATTGGACTTGGTGATGTACGGCTTGCATGCAGCTGCTCGGCCATGGAAACTCATTCCATGAAGCTCCCGTCGCACAGTTTTTGTGCTCACATTAATGCCAGTGGAAGTTCGGAACTCTTCAGCTATGGAGTCAGCAGAACGTTGGTGACTTTTACGAACCATGCGGCTTAGCAGTAGTTGACCATGCTTTGTGATTTTACGTGGTCTTCTGCTTCGTGGCTGAGTTGCTGTTGTTCCTAAACGCTTCCACTTTCTAATAATATCACTTACAGTTGACCGTGGAATATCTAGAAGGGATGAAATTTCATGAAAAGTCTTATTGCAAAGGTGGCAAGTCACTGAGCTCTTCAGAACAACCCATTTTGCATCACATATGTTTGCAAATGGAGAGCATGGCTAGGTGCTTGACTTTATACACCTTTGGCAAGGGGTCTGATTTAAACACCTGAATTCAATAAATAACAGGTGTGGCCAAATACTTTTGTCCATATAGTGTACGTTTAATGTAATACTGCAAGTAATAAGAATAGCTAAAGGTAATCCATAATACATAAATTCAGCTGTGAAATGAGTAATAGGTTTGCTACATGCCACTAGCTCTCTTAGCTTTAATAAACTAAATAAACTCACAAAATGTCAAGAAGAGAAACATTCTAACGCCTACTTTCCTCATTAAACATACAAATACAGCCGTACACCTTCGGGATTCAATATTCTCTCTTTTACCGAACTAATACCAGCTCAATTTCCTTGTTAACTCGTCATAAAACACATTTGAACTCAACAGAAACAAAATATAACAAATTTTCTGGCACCGAAGAGAAAAGTCCCATACAGCAGACGTTACAACACACAACATCCATGACACAGGTTTGTCTGGACAGTGATACTGCTCAGCTTTGCAATGAACATTTTTGGTAATGTGTTTGACGCTAATGGGAATCTTAATTAAATTCAATGAAATTGTATTTGTATAGCGCCAATTCATAACAGAAGTTATCTCAGGACACTGTTCAAATAGAGCAGGTCTAGACCGAACTCCTTATAAAAACTGACTACAGAACTGCTGCTCATTAAGCAGCAGTTCTGTAGTAATGGGCCTAATATGTAGAACTAAGTGTAAATGCAAAGGCCCATGATTAGGTGCTGTTATCTAGATTACTTGTGAATAACAGCTGACAATGGCAAAGGCTAGTAAAATGAGGCTCTGGTTGAAAAAAACCAAAAACAAGTTCAGATAGGGTCAGATAGGCTTCCTAGAGTAACATTCTCCCAGACCACCCTGCAGTGATACCCCTGTAGTGATGGTGACAAAATCAAAGCTGTGATCACATCTAATCCTTTGCATTGCCATGGTGTCAGCTGAGACTCTACTCACCGAAATTTGGGGGGCATTTGGGGTCTTTAAATTTCAATACCAGACAGTAGAAAGATGACAGGAAATGAGGAGAGAGAGTGATATATGGGAACTACATGCAACAAGTTTGCCAGATGCAAACTAGGCACATTGCAAGTCACAGTGGCACCTTAACCCAAAGGCCAGATGGCACAGATACAACTGGTATCTGCAATGCATCTGCTTGGTCCAAACACTAGCTTGAGTATTTTTCCTGAAAATTCTCCACATACATACAGTACTAGCATAGCAGTGAACTGCACTTGCAGATGAAACACAAAGTGATACCAAGGTTGTGTGTTTGGTTTTCTCATCTTAGCTTTCTGGGGGCATTTCCTTCAGGTTATAAACACTGACGAGCTAACACTTCACAGTCTGTGATGTTTGAATTTATTCAATACCATCTGCTTCCAGTTTGCTGCTGTACATTCATCTCACTGACAGCGTATTATAGATCAGGTCAGGTATCCCTCATAGCTCTCTCTTTCTTTGTCAATCAAAATGCATTTCTTTCTGCAGAAAACATCCAATCCAGGTGGCTCTATATAGACCAGGGGTAGGCACCTGCGACTCCGGCTCTGTAGCCCCTCTCCAGTGGCTTCCTGTGGCTTTGACAAAAAATGATGTTGGACATGTCTCTACTGTCCATACAAGATTTAACAATGGACTAGGTGTGGTCACAGCATAGGAGGGTGACAACTCACTGGCCACTATCACCAAATATATATAGCAAATGACATTATAGTCTAAGCTCAATTTACACACCTTTTCATCATCTGAACACTGACTTTTCCACCTGAATGAAAGCAGCTTCACACTATTGCTGCTGTTGCTGCTGCTGCCTCGCCTGAACTCCAGAGAATAAGAAGCTCCACAGCTCTGTCTACTAACACCCAACAACTGAATGAATAGACTTTGTTAATATGTGATATATTTTTACTAGTTCATGCGCACATCCATAAAGAAGTGGTCTGGGTTTTTGATCAGATTGTGTATTTCCATGTATTGACATCTTTGATTTCTCATCATCCATCTTGGATTTTCTTTTGCAATGCGTACACACACACACACACACACACACACACACACACAAAACACACACACACACACACACACACTAATACAATCTGCTAAAGTCAAACCAAGCCAGCGCATGCATTGACACGCTTTAAGTCCCCCTGAGCAGTGATGAACACATTTGTTACAGCAGATTTGATTTGTCTGTGTTTTATTAGATGGGAATGTGTGTGTAAGGGGTTGGGGGTGTGTGTGTTTGTGTGTGTGTGTGTGTGTGTGTGTGTGTGTGTGTGTGTGTGTGTGTGTGTGTATAGCTGGTGCTGTGACCATGATTGTGCTCATCTCTGTTCTGTAGGCTACTTGCCACTCTCTACTGAATAAAGCAACAGTAAAAGAAAAAAAGGAAAACAAAAAAGCAGTAAGTTTGGAGAATCTACTATCCCTCAGACACTTTCCCCCTAAAGCAAAAAAGCCTTTTTTTTTGCATTTTATTCATTTTATTTATTTTATTTCTTCATTTTTATAAATTTGGTTTTAATTTGGTGTTTCTCTGGAAATGTTTTATTCTTTTCTCCATATTCAACTTTGTGTACAACCCTCTCTTAAAATCATTGTACTAATATCGGCGCCATTTGATGTATTTTCAATTAACAGTTCCCAGGAAACTGTGGCATTCTCCTCTTCTCTTTTCTTTCTGGACTCTGTCTTTGCACTTCTGGAGACATTTTCTCAGAACATTTCATCTGCACTCAAATCATGTTTCTCTATCTTATATGACTCTCACAAATAAATCATCATAAAGCAAAACCTCACACACGCACACACTGGCACGCCTCACCGGCCTCAGCTGACATGGCTTTGTAAAGGACATGAATGGTCTTTAGATGAAATATTCTGATAAACTGGCCTCCTCCTGTCATGGGTTGGATTCCTCAGCTGTGGTCTCCTTCTTCCTAATATATACAAAGAGCTTTCTTTGACTTTCACAGTGGAATTTTTTACATTCACTGTTTTCAGTACCCTCCCTCAGGACTATTCGCCCTGATCTTGCTTTAACTCTTTTGCTCGATCCTTAGCACTCATGGGTCGAAGTGGATACATTTCTCTCTCTCTCAATTTTTTAACTTTAAAATATCCCCCACCTGAAAGAGTGTAGTATGGTAAAATGACTTCCATGCGTGCGCATTGGTGTTGATATACTGAAGTATTTAATTAGAAAAGTGGCCGTGACACCAGTCAGTCGTTTTGGCTCAGTGTTGAATTACTTACAGAAATTATGTGAATTAGTTGGTGTAATCTTCTGGCAGGCATATTTACGATGGAACTGGTTTTTGGAACCCAACCCTATATGCAAGCTGCATTGTTCACACACTTGCATACTTGTGTATATATGGTTTTAAATGGATTGAAAAGTATATCCACTGGATCAGGGCTGAATCCTTCCTGGCCAACATCAGATTATTCTTTTTGAGAACTTCAGATTTTGCACAAACATACAATGCAACAGTCAAGGAGCTTACTGTAATTTAATGTTGACATCAATTCAATTCAATTTTATTTGTATAGCGTCAATTCATAACAGAAGTTATCTCAGGACACTTTTCAAATAGAGCAGGTCTAGACCGAACTCTTTAAAACATTAATTACAGAGACCCAACAGTACCACCATGAGCAAGCACTTGGCGACAAGGGCAAGGAAAAACTGCCTGTTAAAAGGCAGAAACCTAGGACAGATCCTCCGGCTCTAGGTGGGTGGTCGTCTGTCTCGACCAGTTGGGGTGAGAGAGAGAGAGAGAGAGCGAGAGACAGACAGACAGGTGCACAGCAACAACAGTATTGGCAATGGCAATCTAGCAGGACCATGGCAGGAGGCTCCACCAGGATCGACAAGAACCTGCGAGACGAGAAGGCACAAGAACTCCGGGGAAGAAGTGAAGTTAGTAACATGCATTAAAGGGACATGAATGAGTGCAGAAAGAGAGGAAGGGAGGAGCTCAGTGCACCATGGGAAATCCCCCAATAGTCTAGGCCTATAGCAGCATAACTAAGGGATGGTTCAGGACTCACCTGATCCAGCCCTAACTATAAGCTTTATCAAAGAGGAATGTCTTAAGCCTACTCTTGAATGTGGAGAGGGTGTCTGCCTCCCGAACCCCAAATGGAAGCTGGTTCCACAAGAGAGGAGCTTGGTAACTGAAGGCTCTGGCTCCTGTTCTACTTTTAGAGACTATAGGAACCACAAGTAGCCCAGCATTCAGAGAATGTAGTGTTCTAGAGGGGTAATAGGGTACTATGAGCTCTTTAAGATATGAAGGGGCCTGACCATGAAGAACTTTATAGGTGAGGAGGAGGATTTTAAATTCTATTCTACATTTTACAGGGAGCCAATGCAGAGAAGCTAGTACAGGAGAGATGTGATCTCTTTTTCTAGTTCCTGTCAGTACTCGTGCTGCAGCGTTCTGAATTAATTGGAGCGTTTTAATGGACTTATTGGGGCAACCTGATAATAAAGAGTTGCAGTAATCCAGCCTTGAAGTAACAAATGCATGGATTAGTTTTTCTGCATCTGTCTGTGATAGGATGTGTCTAATTTTTCTAATATTACGTAAATGAAAGAAGGCAGTCCTAGAGGTCTGCTTTATGTGGGAGTTAAATGACAAATCCTGATCAAAGATAACTCCAAGATTCCTGACAGTGGTGCTAGAGGCCAAGTTAATGCCATCTAGGGTAACTATATCTTTAGACAGTGAGTCTCTAAGGTTTTTGGGGCCAAGAACAAGAATTTCGTTTTTTTCTGAGTTTAACATCAGAAAATTGCAGGTCATCCAGGATTTTATGTCCTTAAGACATGTTTGTAATTTAGATAATTGATTAATTTCATTGGGCTTGATTGATAGATATAACTGCGTATCATCTACATAACAGTGAAAGTTAATGGAGTGATTCCTAATAATGTTGCCTAAAGGGAGCATATATAAAGTAAATAGTATTGGTCCAAGTACAGAACCTTGTGGAACTCCATGACTAACTGTGGTATTTATTGAAGATTCATCGTTAACATGTACAAACTGCGAGCGATCTGATAAATATGACTTAAACCAGCTTAGTGCGGTTCCTTTAATGCCAATTTGATGCTCAAGTCTCTCTAAAAGAATATTATGGTCAATGGTGTCAAATGCAGCACTAAGATCTAATAATACAAGTACAGAGACAAGTCCATTGTCAGAAGCAGTCAGAAAGTCATTATTAACTTTAACCAGAGCTGTCTCTGTGCTATGATGAACTCTAAATCCTGACTGAAAATCCTCAAATAAACTATTGTGTAGAAATTCACACAACTCTTTGGCGACTACTTTCTCCAGAATCTTAGAGAGGAAGGGGAGGTTAGAAATCGGTCTATAGTTGGCTAAAACCCCTGGGTCAAGAGTGGACTTTTTAAGAAGGGGTTTAATTACAGCTACTTTAAAGGACTGTGGTACATATCCTGATAATAAAGAAAGATTAATCATATCCAGTAAAGAAGTGCCAATTAAGGGAACAACTTCTTTAAGCAGCCTAGTTGGGATCGGGTCTAATAGACAGGTTGATGGCTTCGATGAAGAAATGATTGAAGTTAACTGATGAAGATCGATAGCAGAAAAACAGTCTAAATATATATCTAAGTTTACATTGACAGAAGTCCCTGAACTTGGAGAGCCACTGGTAACTGTTGATGGCAGTTGGTGATTAATTTTCTCTCTAATAGTAATAATTTTATTATAGAAGAAGCTCATGAAGTCATTGCTACTTAAGTTTATGGGGATATGTGGCTCGATAGAGCTGTGACTCTCTGTCAGCCTGGCTACAGTGCTGAAGAGGAACCTAGGGTTGTTCTTATTTTCTTCTATTAGTGCTGAATAATAGGCTCCTCTGGCATTTCTATAAGTTTTAAGATTATTTTGCCAATTTGAGCGATATTCTGATAATTTGGAAGAGCGCCATTTCCTTTCAGATTTCCTAGCTATTTGTTTTAACTGGCGGGTTTGGTGGTTGTACCACAGTGCTAGTCTCCTATGTTTTAATAATTTCCTTTTTATAGGAGCGATAGAGTCTAATGTTGATCGTAGTGAGCCTGTAGCACTATCGACAAGATTATCAATTTCAGAGGGACTAAAGTCGTTATAGGACTCTGTTAAATTCAGACATGGCATTGAATTAAACACTGAAGGAATCTCCTCCTTAAATTTAGCTACAGCACTGTCAGATAGACATCTGCTGTAGGAGGTTTTGCCTAATGGCTTATAATCTAATAGTATGAATTCAAAAGTTATTAAATAATGGTCAGATAGGAAAGGATTATGTGGGAAGACTATTAAATGTTCAATATCAATGCCATATGATAGAACAAGGTCAAGAGTGTGATTAAAACAATGAGTTGGTTTATTTACACTCTGACAGAAGCCAATTGAGTCTATTAATGAGATAAATGCGTTACTAAGGCTGTCATTGTTAACATCCACATGAATATTAAAATCACCTACAATAATTACTTTATCTGATTTAAGGACTAAACTTGATAAAAACTCTGAGAATTCAGATATAAAATCAGAGTACGGTCCAGGAGCGCAGTACACTATAACAAATAGAACTGGCTGCAGTGTTTTCCAGTTTGGGTGAGAAAGACTAAGAACAAGGCTTTCAAATGAATTATAATTTAGTTTAGGCTTAGGGTCCATTAAAACGCTTGAATCATATATGGCTGCTACTCCACCTCCTCGGCCTGTGCCTCGAGGAATGTGAGTATTAATATGACTGGGGGGGTGGATTCATTTAGGCTAACATACTCCTCGTGGGACAACCAGGTATCAGTAAGACAAAGTAAATCAATATCATAATCTGATATTAATTCATTCACTAAAACAGCTTTAGAGGACAGAGACCTGATATTTAACAGTCCACATTTCATTCTCTTATTTTGTGCTACTGAGGAGTTAGTTTTAATTTTTATTAGATTTTTATGTTGAACTCCTCTTGTTTTTATTTCTTTAAATAATTTAGGTGGTCGGGGGACAGACACAGTCTCTATGGGGTTTTGGGTGGGTGACTGTTCTAAAGAAAGCGCAGAGAAGTGTGTAAGACAGCAGCTCTGCTTCCTGGTCCCAACTCTGGGCTGTCAGGTTTTAGAAATAAACTTTTCCATATTTCTAGATAAGAGAGCCGCTCCATCCAAAGTGGGATGGATGCCGTCTCTCCTAATCAGACCAGGTTTTCCCCAAAAAGGCTTCCAGTTATCAATGAAGCCCACATCGTTTGCTGGACACCACCTCGACAGCCAGCGGTGGAATGACGACATGCGGCTATACATGTCATCACTGGTCACACTGATCACAGAAGTAAAAGCGGCAGCATTGACAGGCTTGAGTTACTCAAGCTTGATTGAAGGTATAGAGATTTGAAAGGTGGCTCTCAAAAGTACAGAATTGTTAATGGGGCTCAGCAGCTGTAGTCAGCTTGGATGCACAATATTTGCAGTGGATTCTAATGGCAGCCTAACCTTGTGAGCTGAGGACTTGCGAGATCAAAAGATCATGCGAGAACCCATCTTGCCAGGCTTCAGTCTGTGCACTTGTGTCTGAACCACTTGTTGTTCAGACCATTCAGCGTCATATGAGGAACTACTGCAAGCTACGTCAAGAGCTACCGGCATGATTCAATGCTAGGTGTTTGTGAGAAGTGACTGTTCGAAAACAACAGTGCTAAAGAGGCATACATGCTCCTAGTAAGCACTTATTCTTACTTATTATTATTAAATTATTATTCTTACTTATCCTACTTATTATTATTTTCACCATGCTTCTCTTCCCACAGCGTTGCGAAAGCAAAAAAATACATCACATCATGCAGATTGATCTGATCGCAAAAGAAAATGTTTTCATTAACAGCTCAGACCCACCATCATCGCCATTTTTTTAATGTAGAAAAATGATTAAAAGTTTATCTGGTCCACGAGACATGGGACTTTTTTTTGGTTAACAGGCATCAAATCTAGCATGTGTTTCACACAGTTGCAGTTTTTTTTTACATCCTCTCAGACTTTATAGTGGGTGTGTATTTTGTGAGCTACAGTGTATCGCATAACATTTAACTGGAGAGGAGCTGTAAAAAAACAAAAACTTTCTCTAATACTTACTCTACCTCCTACAATTTTCACTCAACATCATTTTAGGTTAAAACATATGAAAGTGAATCCAGTCCAACTGTCCAGTATATATGGGCAAGATAGTGAACCCCAAACTGCTCCTGATGATTGTGCTATTTGATTGTGAGTGTGTGTATGTGTGAGCTTAGTGTCATCTGGAGAGCTTTGGATAGGAAGCACAGTATCACTCCTGATGAGCAGGTTGGCACACTGGATGCATGGCAACCTCTGCCATAAGTGTAACTGGGTGAATATTACAAGTGCTGTAAAGTGCTTTGAGTGGTTGATAGACTAGAAAAGTACTGTATAAATACAGTCAAGTTAGTGTAATTATACGATCCACTGGAATATTTGAAGTCGATCTGATCAATTCCATACGAGGGGAATGCCCACTTAATTCAAAATGGAAACAACAGTGCCAAAGAGGTTTGCACAGGTGCTGCTAGCATGAGTTCTATCAGAATTGGAGAATGGAAAAGAGGTTTTCTCTTTTCTCGACTGGCTTCAGTAAGTGTTTGACAATGTTATATGGTTCTTTGATCTGATTGGTTGAAGTTCGCCAGTGATAGTGATATTTCTGACGTGTGCCTCATGTTTGTATAAAGCTATTCCATCAACTGCCATTTACTTAAAACATGGCAAAGATGTAAATAAATATTTCATTTCGGATTTTTAAGTAATGCTTCACATGCAATTCAGTTTGGGTTTGCTTTGCCAAATCATTTGTAAGCCATAGGAGGGTTCCCAACTTACTGGAAAAAACTGCCGAACTAACCAGCAGGAGGAAGCTAGGTCTACATAAGGTTCAAATTATGATGATGTAGTGGCACTATGGGATTTTGGCTGTAAAATACTGTAAAATACCCACAGCGTTAGTGTACCACTGAGTTCACTAAGGTCTCACACAGGTCTCTTAAAATTGCCTGTGGGCACTGGACTATCGGGTCCAACCAAAGGGAAGTGTAGCTGCAAACATGCTGATACTGATCCAGATTGTTGCACCAGTACCTGTATGGAATCTAATTGACTAATTGTGTGTGTCATACATTCAACTAAATGAACCCATCAAAGAGTCTTCCTACTTCATCAGTAGAGAAAACAAAGCTTTCCCAGTCTAGGTTTTTTTATATATCTGTTTTTTGGTATATTGTTTTATTTGAGAGTGTAGTAGGGAGAGATAGGAAATGCAGGGTAGAGAGTGAATGTAATGAAGCCTGTGATTGCTTCATTACATTCACTCTCTACCCTGCAGTTTATGTAACTGAAATAATATGCTGGAAACTGTAAAACTGTAGTTTGGTGGACAGTGAATGTAAGGGTGTGTCTGTTCATGCATGCAGATACAGTATGTATTGTAAGGTCAGTACTCACATTAACGGACATGACTCCTTCTGATTGATGTGCTTCTTAGGTTTCTGTTTTTTACAATGTGACCTTACTTTACAGCTCAGTCTTAAACTGATATATTGGTGAAACTATGAGTGGTAGCAGCAACCTGAGGCTACGAGTGGAGGAGATGCTTAAGAAGCTTCTTTATGTCACCATTGGAATTCATTGTCACCAGTGTAATTTAAGCTGCTCACAGTTGCTGTCAAACTTACAGGGTGAATGTTTGATATTCAAAAGCAGAATTTGGGTGACTCACTTTAAGACAGAAAGATTATGTAGTCAAATATTTTATGGTGATGGTTACTTCAGTTTCCAGCTATCTAAACCGTGTATTAAAGCTGCAGTAGGTAACTTTTATAAAAATAACTTTTTGTCATATTTGCTGAAATTTTCAATTCAGTTTTATTTGTATAGCGCCAATTCATAACAGAAGTTATCTCAGGAAACTTTTCAAATAGAGCAGGTCTAGACCGAACTCTAATATTATGAACAGAGACCCAACAGTACCACCATGAGCAAGCACTTGGCGACGGGGGCAAGGAAAAACTGCTTGTTGAAAGGCAGAAACCTAGGACAGATCCTTCGGCTATAGGTGGGTGGTCGTCTGCCTCGACCAGTTGGGATGGGACGGACGGACGGACGGACAGACAGACAGAAACAACAGTAGCAACAACTACACGAATAGTAGTGACTGCTGATAATGAACATGGCAACAGCAACGATGGGGGACAATGAGTAGTGACAACAGCAACAACAGTAACCGTAGCAGCAATAATACTTATTATTATTATTATTATTATTATTATAACACTAATATCAGTGATTAGCAATGGCAGTCAAGCAGGACCATGGCAGGAGGCTCCACCAGGATCCATGAGAACCTGCGAGACGAGAAAGCACAAGAACCCCGGGAAAGAAGTGAAGTTAGTAACATGCATTAATGGGACATGAATGAGTGCAGAAAGAGAGAGGAAGAGAGGAGCTCCGTGCACCATGGGAAGTCCCCCGATAGTCTAGGCCTATAGCAGCATAACTAAGGGATGGTTCAGGACTCATCTGAGCCAACCCTAACTATAAGCTTTATCAAAGAGGAACGTCTTAAGCCTACTCTTGAATGTGGAGAGGGTGTCTGCCTCCCGAACCACAACTGGAAGCTGGTTCCACAGGAGAGGAGCTTGGTAACTGAAGGCTCTGGCTCCTGTTCTACTTTTAGAGACTATAGGAACCACAAGTAGCCCTGCATTCAGAGAACGCAGTGTTCTAGTGGGGTAATAGAGTACTATGAGCTCTTTAAGATATGAAGGGGCCTGACCATGAAGAGCTTTATAGGTGAGGAGGAGGATTTTAAATTCTATTCTACATTTTACAGGGAGCCAGTGCAGAGAAGCTAGTACAGGAGAAATGTGATCTCTTTTCCTAGTTCCTGTCAGTACTCGTGCTGCAGCGTTCTGAATTAACTGGAGCGTTTTAATGGACTTATGGGGCAGCCTGATAATAAAGAGTTGCAGTAATCCAGCCTAGACGTAACACATGCACGGAATAGTTTTTCTGCATCTGTCTGTGATAGGATGTGTCTAATTTGTCTAATATTACGTAAATGAAAGAAGGCAGTCCTAGAGGTCTGCTTTATGTGGGAATTAAATGACAAATCCTGATCAAAGATAACTCCAAGATTCCTGACAGTGGTGCTAGAGGCCAAGTTAATGCCATCTAGAGTAAACTGAGTCTCTGAGGTTTAACATCAGAAAATTGCAGCTCATCCAGGATTTTATGTCCTTAAGACATGTTTGTAATTTAGATATTTGATTAATTTCATCGGGCTTGATCGATAGATATAACTGCGTATCATCTGCATAACAGTGAAAGTTAATGGAGTGATTCCTAATAATGTTGCCTAAAGGGAGCATATATAAAGTAAATAGTATTGGTCCAAGTACAGAACCTTGTGGAACTCCATGACTAACTGTAGTATTTATTGAAGAGTCATCGTTAACATGTACAAACTGCGAGCGATCTGATAAATATGACTTAAACCAGCTTAGTGCGGTTCCTTTAATGCCAATTTGATGCTCAAGTCTCTGTAAAAGAATATTATGGTCAATGGTGTCAAATGCAGCACTAAGATCTAATAATACAAGTACAGAGACAAGTCCATTGTTGGAAGCAATTGAAAGGTCATATTAACTTTAACCAGAGCTGTCTCTGTGCTATGATGAACTCTAAATCCTGACTGAAAATCCTCAAATAAACTATTGTTATGTAGAAAGTCACACAACTCTTTGGCGACTACTTTCTCCAGAATCTTAGAGAGGAAGGGGAGGTTAGAAATCGGTCTATAATTGGCTAAAACCCCTGGGTCAAGAGTGGGCTTTTTAAGAAGGGGTTTAATTACAGCTACTTTAAAGGACTGTGGTACATATCCTGATAATAAAGAAGGATTAATCATATCCAGTAAAGAAGTGCCAATTAAGGGTATGAATTCTTTAAGCAGCCTAGTTGGGATGGGGTCTAAAAGACAGGTTGATGGCTTCGATGTAGAAATTATTGAAGTTAACTGATGAAGATCGATAGCAGAAAAACAGTCTAAATATATATCTAAGTTTACATTAGTTAAAGTTCCTGAACTTGGAGAGCCACTGATACCTCTTCAGGGCATTTGGTGATTAATTTTCTCTCTAATAGTAATAATTTTATTATAAAAGAAGCTCATGAAGTCATTGCTACTTAAGGTTATGGGGATATGTGGCTCAATAGAGCTGTGACTCTCTGTCAGCCTGGCTACAGTGCTAAAGAGGAACCTAGGGTTATTCTTATTTTTTTCTATTAGTGCTGAATAAATGAATTCACTATATCCTGACAGTAGTACACGAGACAGATAATACAAAATCAGGGTTCTCTGGCTCCTCCTAGTGCTCCTAATGACATTTGCTAGAATCCACCAGGTCTGGACAAAAGCAACCAATCAGAGCTGAGAAAGATGCAGGGAGTTTTGGGTTGGAGGCTTCATTATTTGTGTCATGTACTACTATCAAGATGTAGTGAAAGTTTCAGCAAATATGGCACACAATAAATATATACTTTTTAAATGACCTACTGCAGCTTTAATGAATAATTAATGTTGTAGCGTATTATAACCAGGATCTTTTTCCCATAGTTTTGGCCATCTTCTCTATGAGGTATGATAATATTGTACTCGTCAAAGATTGCTAAGATCTGGGAATGTGGTGACATTGCTACAACGAATTCCAACCAGGCCAATAACACAAGCATTCAGATGATCAGATGAGTTGGAAACAAGCCATAGGTTAGAACCAGGCATGCTGCATGGTTTAGCTGTCTTTGGCTGCACATAAAACTTTGGTGATGACTAAGTGGTCGGTGGTGGCCCTGAGCAAATAACCTCCATTCCCACGTTCTCCAGCAACTTGCCAATGTATTTTAAAAGACAAAGAAGAAAACAGCATGCTGCACAATGGTGACATGCAGCCATTTTAAAAGATTTAACAAAGAGTGCAGCTTCAGGAGTGTCCCTCCTGTGTGCTATAGTGCAGTGTACACACAGTACAGTGTCAAAGAGCAGTGACAACTCCAGGAACGATGAGAGTAGATAAAGGAGAATTTTTGCACACATGCAGAGGAGATGGCGGACAGTGTGGCTCGGAGACCATGCTCAGCCCTATATTAGGAGGTCAAATTAAAAAAAAAAATTGTAACGATCCCTCATTATACAGGAACACTATGAACATGTTTACTGTAGGTAGTAGATTGAAGCTGGAGCAGGAGTTCAGTGTGTAACCTGGTATGAATGTTTGTAACAGTAATTTAGTTATTCAGTAAGGCGCACTACCACTCAAACATTTGGGGTAAATAGATGTTATTTTGTATGAAGGGTTTATTTTGTACATGGACAATAAAACGCTGTACAATGGTTCAACCAGAACGATAACTAAAAGGGCAGAAAGAGACAAAGATCCTCTGGGCAACAGTTCAATGATAATGTAAGAAATCAGCAGTCATTGATCAAAGAAACTAGAAGCTTAGCATCAGAATCTATCCAGATTTAAACAGGAACTGGTTCCTGTTTCAGTGTCAAGTGCACAATAATGTCTCTGACAAGCTGGAATTAACAGACATGTTGCATTTAGCAAATCTATTCTTAAAACTTCAAAATAGAGAGAAGTTTGGTGTAGGGTGAGCAGTATTGAATATCAGAAAAAACAGGTTCCCAAAATCCAGTTGTTGAGTCCAGTTACCCTGTTGTGGGTCAATTATCATCTTGGATCACTGATGATTTTCTAGATTGGAAACAAATTCAAAATTGTATGCATTAAAGGGAAAAATAGTATGACGGTATTCTCCCTTGGCATGCAGCCCTGTGGGGAAATAAACCTCACTTTTTTACTGCTATGAGTGATAACTAAAACTACATGAATAATCCCAAATCAAAATGTTCTCGATAGATAGATGGGGAACAAAGGATTACACTACCTTAGCATAGTAGCAGCTCTGGCTGCAGATCTGAATATCCATGTTGGAGATTTTTTAGCAATCATCTCTCAGCAATGCTGGCAGAGTCTGATTCTCTGACTTGTGACGTAACGTTGTAACCCCTCTGGAATGTGCCACACACCGCCCTGCTTTGCTGTAAAGCAAGATGTGATGTGCCGGTTGGGATACTTTGGGATCCACTGCTTCACACCACAACTCATGACTCATCATTCAGCCTTCACCAACAGAGAGGATATGGTTGGGTTTCTTGTCTTGCTCTTCCTCTCTTTTCTTTTTCCCGGGCTGTAACTGGAGTAAGAACCTCTCTCCCAGTTACAGCCCCAAATGAACTGAGATTGTGTCTCACTTCATATCTTTTTCTCCACTGTTCCTGTTTTGGTTTTGGCTCACCTTACTCTGCTCATATTGATACATGTATATTTTGTTTTTCCCATCATTCCCTTCTTTGCTTTTTAATGTACTGAAATCCATTTCAATATTTTCTCCTTCCCTCTGGTCGAACCTGTCCCCCTGCTCAAAACTTTCTCTTCTCTTCTATCTGTTCCACATTTCCCCTTTGTTTTCCCCTCCTGTGTCTTCCCCTGCTCCTTCCATCCTCCTTCACAAAGGTGGTGAGTCAGCGGTTCCCACAGAACAGCATCGGCGCGGTGGGCAGCGCCATGTTTCTGCGCTTCGTCAACCCAGCTATTGTGTCTCCCTATGAGGCTGGTATCTTGGACAAGAAGCCCCTGCCAAGGATAGAACGCGGTCTCAAACTCATGTCCAAGGTAAGGCTGGTGGATATGATGTTTTTTTTATGTAGCTGACGAACAACGGCAATCTTAAGGATTTTCAAACTCAATATTAAGTCTTACTGTCCTATAAAGTACAGTAAGTCTAATTCACTCCATAGCAGTGGCTAGAGGTGGGCACTCGAGTCTCATAACTTGGAATGAGTCATAAATTTGATGATTCTTGACTCGAAAACTCAAAAAAGACTTGCAACACCAATGACTCAACTTGACTCACTTCAAGGTATCTGTGCCGATCAAGTCGTTTTTTTACTGATCGGTATCTGCTGTATTGAGCCTTATTGACCCAGTCCGATCTTTTGTTTTATGTCAGTGGTCATACAGCTGTTTTTCCACCTCTGTTGAGCTCTGTGTGAGAGAGAGCTGGGCCTGCCTGTGGCCATAGGAGAGAACGGTAGAGGTCCGACACAGCCACACTCAACACGCCAGTGCAAGAGCCACAGAAGCCCTGCAAACAAAAGCCAATAAGAGTAATTAATCTGTAGCACACATTATGGTTGAAAGCTAACGTTAGCTTGTCAGCAGCTGCAGGTGTTTCCTCTCGCTCCCCGACTAACGTTACTGACGTTACCGCCCCGCCCCCGGTGGCTAAGCTGACCCGCTGCTGCTAGGCACTCCCCTCGCCCGGCTAGACGAGACTAGACTAGGTCGGCTTAGCCACCGCGGGCGGGTCGGTAACGTTAGTAACGTTAGACGGGGAGCGAGGGCAAACACCTGCAGCTGCTGACAAACGAACGTTATCTTTCAACCATAATGTGTGCTACCAAACAAAGACACATACTCACCACTAGAGCCGCTGACGGCCGCCGACTCCAATGTGCTTCTCCATGCTCCCCTTGGCTGCACTGTCAGAAACTTCTGAGAGTTAACGTAAATATGACGTAACATCCCGCCTCCCACCGTCATCACGTTGATGACGTGCTGAGAGCGGGAGCTCAACGTACACGTCCCAAACAGAGAAGATCACAACAATAGCCTGTCTTCATAAACCACCCTTGTTCGTCTTCATACAATATGTTGGGAAGTTGCAGTAAATATCAATACAATATGTTCTATATCCCTTTGTGTTGTGTCTCTCCTTCGTCTGTTAAGATAACTGAACATTTTGTGAGTCTCGAGGCATTGTCAGCCTTTATATCTCATTTGTAAATGCTTAATAAGCCATAGATAGTGCTCACTTTAGATAAGCTCGCGCAAAATACATAATTAACAAGTAGTAAGAGCTTTGTAACTGTGAATTCCTGCATTTATAACTGTTTATAGGCCATCATTAGAAAAGGAATTTGTGGTGAGTTTTATAGAACATTTGCTAACACAGTCACAAATCACATAGTGTGAACAAGAATTCCTAGGAATGTACAGTCAGCAAGAAAACCAGAAAACTTACAACCCCAACTTATCTATTTCACAGCTGTCACTCAAAGCAAGACATTGTAACTCTTACTGACCACAAGTCGCAATGGCAGGAGGATACTGCTAAATGCTAAAACTGTGTAACAGCTGGAGTACAAGAATTGTTCATCAGTTGACTCAGTCATGTCAGTTACTTAAGAGGTGAAGACCTGCTTAGGTTAGCAGTTGGATTGTTTTTAATATACTTGTTATATATTCATGTCTTTTCCTTCAGATTCTGCAGAGCATTGCAAACCATGTCTTGTTTACAAAGGAAGAGCACATGAGGCCCTTTAATGACTTTGTGAAGAGCAACTTTGATTCAGCCAGGAGGTAAGACACTTGCATGATGCTAACTGCCTTTATTCAGTCTCTGAAAACACAAATCCCCATCAGTCTGCACTCTCCTCACTCCACCACAGGTTTTTCTTGGACATAGCATCTGACTCTCCACCCAGTGACTCAGTCAATCACAGTCTGTCCTTCATCAGTGACGGCAACGTGCTGGCCCTCCACCGCCTACTGTGGAACAACCAAGAGAGGATCGGCCAGTACCTCTCCAGCAACAGGTCCAAATAGATTCTTTGATAAAGCAATGCTGCGTAATTTCAATACTGAACACATTTTTAAGACTGCTTCATAATGATCTTATTCCCAGGGACCACAAGGCCGTAGGCAGACGACCTTTTGACAAGATGGCGACACTGTTGGCCTACCTGGGACCTCCTGAACATAAACCTGTGGCTGACACTCACTGGTCCAGTCTCAACCTGACCAGCTCCAAGTTCGAGGAGTTCATGACCAGGTAGGATTCCTGCCAGCCTCTAACTTAGCATAATGTCTCTGCTGTAATATATTGCTGCAATATAGTAGCTGTAATATTAATTGAACATAGACAGATAGCTGCATGGGCTAGTCCCTCGTTAATCCATCAATTAAGCAGGTAAAAGGTCTGGAGTTGATTCCAGGTGTGGCCATTTGCATTTGGAAGCTGTTAACCCACAACATGCTGTCAAAGGGGCTCTCAATGGAAGTGAAACAGACCATCCTTAGGAGGCAGAAAATAAGAAATCCATCAGAGAGATAGCGGTAATGTTAGGAGTGGCCAAATCAACAGTTTGGTACATCCTGAGAAAAAAAGAGCGCACTGGTGAGCTCAGGAACTCAAAAAGGCCTGGATGTCTACGGAAAAAAAACAGTGGTGGATGATCCTTTCTATGGTGAAGAAAAACCCCTTCACAACATCCACCCAAGTGAAGAACAGTCTCCAGGAAGTAGGTGTATCAGTATCTAAGTCTACCATAAAGAGAAGACTTCATGAGAGCAAATACAGAGAGTTCACCACAAGGTGCAAACCATTAATCAGCCTCAAAAAAAGAAAGGCCAGATTAGACTTTGCCAAAAACATCTAAAGGAGCCAGCCCAGTTCTGGAACAGCGTTCTTTGGACAGATGAAGCTAAAATCAAGTACTTCCAATGGCACTGGGTCACTAGTGTTTATTGATGATGTGACAGAAGACATTAGCAGCCGGATGAATTCTGAAGTGTACAGGGATATACTTTCTGCTCAGGTTCAGCCAAATGCAGCAAAGTTGATTGGACGGCGCTTCACAGTACAGATGGACAATGACCCAAAAAATACTCCGAAAGCAACCCAGGAGTTTTTAAGGCAAAGAAGTGGAATATTCTGCAATGGCTGAGTCAATCACCAGATCTGAATCTGGTCGAGCATGCGTTTCATTTGCTTAAGACAAAACATAAGGCAAAGACCCACAAACAAGCAACAACTGAAGACAGTTGCAGTAAAACCCTGGCCAAGCATCACAAAGGAATAAACCCAGCGTTTAGTGATATCCATGGGTTCCAGACTTTAGGCAGTCATTGCCTGCAAAGTATTAAAAATGAACATTTTATTTATGGTAACGTTAATTTGTCCAATTATTTTTGAGCCCTTGAAATGAGGAGACTGTTAAACAATGGCTGCAATTTCTAAACGTTTGATAGGATATTTTTGTTCAACCCCTTGAATTAAACCTGAAAGTCTGCACTTTAATTGCATCTCAGTTGTTTATTATTTATTAATCCAATGTGGTGCATACAGAGCCCAAATCATGAAAATTGTGTCATTGTCCAAATATTTCTGGGCCTAAGTGTGTGCACTTCATGAGTCTTCAGTGGGAAATGTCTTTTCAGGCTCACCTACTGCCTCATCAGTTGCTTAAAGCAATGTGTATCAAATTCATAATCTCACTAAGAGTTCAGCTATCTTTTCTTTTCTGTATCGTCATTTCTCCGCATTTTGTTTCCTCTGTTGCAGCAGAGCCAAATAAATTATTTTTCAAGACATTGACACACTATCAATTCTGACTCTAAATTCACCTTTTTAATGTCTTTTTTTACTTTATTTTTTTGAGATGAGAAAAAAACAGGTAATACACAACAAACAAGACAGACATTATATATTTGGTGACAAGAAAGCACACATTGTCAAAACATGCATTGGGTACATACAATGGCACTGGTAATTGCTAAGTATGGTAATTGCTAAATGTGAATGTATTAGTGCATCTCTTATTTGATATTTCCCCATCCTCATTTGAACTAGAATCCAACTACTATCTGCCTTATTTCTATAGCCCAGCCTGTTTGATCGATCTCAGTGTCCGCGTGTTTAACTGCGATCTGCTTGTCACCAGAATGCAGGTTGTTATTCATGTGCAGGTGTTTGTTAAACAAGTAACAGATTGCTCCTCTGGTACTGGTAATTGTGTATTAGTATTAGTATTAGTACAGTTGACATGTGTGAAGACACAGATGCAAAGTCAATACAGATAGAAAGTCTGTACAGCTGTTAAAGCCGACTGACAGCTGATCAGCTGTGATCAGAAACAAACATCGTCACTTCATGTGACACTTCAGAGGAAAGGATATCTCATTTCTCTAAAAACATATTTCCTCGTTTCTTCTCTCCTTGCATGGTGTTGAAGAGCAACATATGGGAGGGGTTTTTAAGCCAAAAAAATAAAGGCAGGAATAAATAATGAGACAAAATTGGATTGCATTTTGTAGCCTTTTTTTCTAACTATGTCACTCCTTGCAATAAAGAAAAACTTGAAACCAAATCCGCTTGCAAATGCTGTGGCTCCCCCCATTCTCTGTTCATTTGCTACAGCTGTTGTTTTATGATGTCCTCTAAATACCCTTCTTGGGTTTATGTCGGTTTCCTCTTTAGTTTCTTTCAAGCAGTAACCACCATGACTTCATTCTGAGGTTAACGTCAGAGTGCATTTTCATGCACTTCATTATTATCACAGTGATAATGAAGTTTTCTGTTGATATTTTGAGCAAAATGGGTACCTACAACATTAAATACAATATATAACATTTTTTTTCATTCAAAAATTAGATCTTATGAGACATTCTGTAAATCTGTCTTGAGTTCATTGTTAGTTATGACTGGGATAAGAAATATGATCTAATAATGTAATGCAATATAACCTCCCTCTCATACAACAGCATAAAGCCTGTCAGATATTAAGGTGTGACTGATCCTCAGCTCTCTGATTTGTTCTGTAGGCACCAGGTTCATGAGAAGGAAGAGTTCAAAGCCTTAAAGACCCTCAACATCTTCTACCAGGCAGGAACCTCTAAGACCGGCAACCCAGTGTTCTACTACGTGGCCCGAAGGTAGGACCTCTTCTGAAACACAAACACATTACTGTAAATTGTGATTTAGACGATTTTGTAAAGAATATGGTAGGGGTGGTAGTGCATAAGGTATGTCTAATGTCTGCCTCTTCAAATGTGAACTTGACAAAAAAATATTCAATATAATATTGTTCAACACAGCATCAGAACCTACTATAGAACTGAGTCAAACCACAAACAGCTACATTTGTTCATTCTGGGCATGGAAATTGTAACAATCCCAACTCAGTAGCTATTTCAGACCTTTCAACTAGGGATGCCCCAATCAAGTTTTTGCTCCCATCCCAGTCCAAGTCTTTGTCTCATACTGAGTCCAAATTGATACTTTATTTAATTTTTTTTTGTAAATTTGTATCTGACACATTGAAATAACAGCTATAGCTACTAAATCTGACACTCTTTATTTCTCTTGAGCTACTTGATTAGGAATGGGAATTGTTGAGATTTTATTGATGCCAATACCATTAAGCTTCTTAATTGACAAATGTTCTTTGGCTGAGTACAGAAACACAGACTAACAACAGGATTACGTTACCGACTACATTTTTTAACAACCCTCCCAGTCCTGATCAGCGGCAGCTAAAAGCTTTGCTAATAAGACAGAGAAAGGAGAGATGAGACTTGTTAGCGGATCTGTGAATTTTGCCAACCACTGTCTGGACTCACCATTGCACCAAAATAATTTTTCACATTAATGCACTAATGCAATGCTTACATAGGAAAGAGAAAACACTCAAAACACTGTTTTGTATTTTTCCATATGTTCCTATTTACCTGCAAGTCTGCCTTCAAAAACATTTGCTCTCCAAGCTGTAGTGCCTTCTTGTTAGACATGCTTTATTGGAAAGAACACAGGGAAAGGAAATAGAGCTGAAAGTGTGACAGTGGCAGACAATAGAGTGCAGTAAAAGACACTCTGCTGTGTTTTAGCAAACTAGTCCATTAAAATATGCCTAGATAATGATCCATCTCTACTTTCAAACATATCACACAGTCTTCATCAGCAAGGAGACGCATACATCTGTTGATGTCAGTAGATGTCAGCTGCTTGTCACCTTAGCTGTGTTGAACTGTAAAAGCTGTCTGGTGGACCTTGAGTTGGGATCTTCATTGTATATTTGTAGTTTCAACAAAAAACACATTGCATCACATCATACACTTGTGCTAATGTTTTTTTTTTTTCTTTATCATTGCAGAAAGAAACTACTGCATGTGTCTGTTTGATTAACCTTTGCTAGCTGTACCAGTTTTGTGATCTGTATAACTCTGTTATACGCTGTGGTGAATCATACCCTGTAGCACAGTATATGAAATTTCCAGGATGTTGACACACCTATCAACAGTGGTTGCAATAACCACCCAACAGTTTCCGTTTCAAGCAGATAACAACCTTCAGATTGATGTGAGAATTACTGCTGTGCTACATCCCATACCCTCGGTGTCAACTCTGCTTATTCATAAATCTAGCCCTGTACCAAAGCAGAAGCACTGACAGCCCAGTGTAATGGCTAAAATTCCCACTAAACAAAGCAGGGAAATGTATTGGTCTTGTGTTAATTACCACAAATGTTAGTTCTTGTATTGTTTTCTGTTTGGGTATTTACTGTGCACCTTTGTTCTGTCAGTATTCAGTTTTGGATATTTTTATTATTACTTACTAATCAATTACTAATCAGTCAAATTGCATTAATGTTAAACTGGATCTCAGCTATGTCAGCATTCTATCTTGAATTCTGCAGGATGATTTGAAACAGTAGAATAGTTCCATGTGGCCATTCAAATTCCTAATTTAAGGCTTATTTTCACCATGCTGACAGATCTAGACATGCTTTTAACTCAGCATTCATAATGTCCACCACTGACTTCCCGCTGCCTCTCTTTTTGTGTTTTGAGGGAAAACTCCAAACTCCATGTTTGTCCCAAGGTTGCCACCTATTATAACGGACGATTATTTGATTCATCAGAGAAGAAGCACCCCAAGAAGAGGTTTTACAAACATAGTCTTGCTTACCTGTCAACCTAAATGTGTAAAAGGTACAAGGTAGGCTATGAACAGCCCTGCCGTCTTTTCTTTTTTTTTCCTACTTTTTTTAGGCGGGTGCATCTAAGGTCTTTCATACAACTCCTAATCCAGACCAGGTCACTTCCTTTCCTGCTGTCCAGTGTAGTAGTCACTGCAACTGATAGTTAAGCCAGGAGCCTTGCAGGATCTTGATGATTTGTCAGTTAGGATACTGGAATGATGAATATATTGTAAGCCCTCCTTCGAGTGGACTGTTTAATTGCTTTATAGTATAATAAAGCAGCACCAACATTACAAAACACAGTCACAACTTTATATGACAGAAAATGAAATAATTTGATCTAATAATAACTTTTAAGTATCTTTGCCAGGAATACAAAACAGTTCTTGTCTTTGTTGAAATTTTGATGGGCCGTCCAACTCTGTCTTTTCAGTGTGATTGTTAGATACTTGTGCTTTGGTTTTTCTTCTTGAAGTTTATTTTGTTGCATCAAAGACTATTTGATATCATGTAATTCATACTATTACCTATTGTTTCCACTGCAGACAGGAACAACTATAACTATACTATGAATTTCTTTTTTCTTTTAATCCTTTCATTAAATTAGCCCTTTATTGGTAACTTTTTTTCTATTTTGTTGTATAGACATTTTTAGGCTCCTCACCGCTATGGTGCCCGTATCTCAGTAGGTAGTCTTCTAAACGCAGGGTTGGTGGTTCATGGTTCCCCCGGCTGTGTCCATGTGTCAGAATTGTTGCCTGGCTGCCCACAGCTTCCCATGGCTCTTAATGTACAGGATTGGTAAAATACATTAGAAAAAAAATAGTTTCAGTGTATGTAAATGATGAGAAATGACACTAAAGTCTGTGGACCTGAATACTCCGAGACTGATCTGAACTGGCTCCATTCTGGTTTGTGCACCTAGTTTTGAACCATTAGGATCATTACAACCAAAAATATATTTGTTCAGAACCCAAAAGTAGCAGGTTTTCCTTGGGAACCAAAATGGGCATGTCATATTCTCCCTCTGTTGATGATGCATCCTTGATTACAATGGTTCAGCTCAAAATTGGTGGAAACGCGGGCTGGTTCACTACATAGCACCAAGGTTCCAAGAATCTTGAACCAAACCAGTTCAAGAACCACAGGTGGTGGGAAAACACTAAGAGGAAGCCAGGTGTGCCACTGGGGGCTATGGAATGTTATGTAATGTATATTGTCAATCCTCAGTAGCACAAGCATCACCATTATGAAGAGAAGCGCAGAGAACATAGCAGTCTGTCAATGTGCAAGCCATTATACTGAGAGTTGGGCATTGATATTAGCACTCCACATAATTAGATATTTTGAGTTTCTGTGTTGTAGGTTTATACAGTTCATATTTGTGTATAGGATTGTGAGAGACATGTTGAGCTAGTTGAAAGATGATAGTGAAGTCGCAACAGTTTTTACAGGGGAAATGAAAATGGAGGCGTTAAGTGGAGTTAGTTGGTCATATATTCAGTGTCCAAAATAATACAGTAAGTAGTGTATTCTGGATCCAGTCAAGGTGGTTCAGAAAGTGTTGAATGCTGTCGTCACAAATAAAACAGTCAGGCTGACGGTTTGATGAGTCTCAAAGACGAGTCCCTGACCGTTATTCCGTGAATTAGCTACTTTGGGCTTCTTGGTTGAGGACCACGGGCTTTTGGTTGTGCTTGTGTGTGTGGAGAAACTATCAAAAGTTGTGGAAGATGTCCAGACAAATACCATGTGGTCCTCGGATTCATTCACTCCTCTTTTATCCTGATATATTCCTGTCTCGAAAAGTGCAGATTTTACCTGGTAACTAGACGTGACCTCTGCAGTCCTTGCTGGTGATTGAACATCATGCCCTTCACCTCTGCTATTAACCCACAGTGGTGGTTCTGTGAATAGTGCAGAGTGCCACTCCCTCCCCGGTGTTGCCAGATGGTTTTGCCCACAGATGGGTCTTGTATAACAAGGGCAGCCTAAGACAGTTGCACGGGTCTGCTCAGCCCATCTAAGGAGCCGTGTTATGTTTTCTTCTTCTTCACAAGCCCAGGGGTTATCCCCAAGAGTCATCACCTCCAGCATCTTCAGCTTATCAAAGATCCCTTCAGGTAACCAGGAGAAGCGGTTAGCATGCAAATAGAACTGAGTCAGCCTTGGCAGCCGATCCAAAGAACCAGGCAGGATCTGTGTTAGATAGTTATGTGATAAATCGATGCTCTCCAAGTTGTGTGGCATGTTTGTGGGCACAGTCCAAAACCTGTTGTGGCTGAGGTTGAGAGCTTGGAGACTGGGCAGTGTGTTGTTGATGAAGACCACTCTCTCCAGCTCGTTGTCCGACAGGTCTAGTACTTTCAGGTTCCAGTGGTAAGCTGTGTCATTTTTGTCCAACGAGCGTAGATGGTTCCCCGCCACTCGAATGTCCCACAGAGACCGTGGCAAGGCAGGGGGCAGGCTCTCCAGGCGGTTGTAGGACAAGTCCAGGGTCCGTAGGTGGGCATAATGGCTGAGCTGGCTGTCCAGACCCTGCAAGCTGTCAGAACAGTGTAGTATTTAAAAAACTCATTCATGTAGTGACTTTTTGTTTAGAGAGCTCTTATAAAATCACATTTTATTACCAGCCTAATCATAAAAGCAGGTAGTGAGAATTAAGAGATAATGAAAAATGCTAAAATTGTGTAACTGTAGAGTCATAAAGTTAGCAAACTGACTCAGTTACACAGCGTTGCCTATGTTATGTTTGCTAACATTAGCCACCATAAGCTACTGCTTAAACCTGACCAAGAAATGCGTGACCAGTTATTATTTATGAGGTCAACTTTTCATATGTAAGATGGAGTTTTGTCAGAAGTCCAATAGATGCACTTGAAGTGCTTTCCCACTACAGTATATTTACTGTTACCACCCTGGCACTTAACATTGAGGGCATGAAAGCTTTTTGTGAGATGATGAGCTGCTCTTGTCTCTCCAATTCAGTCTTGTGTTGTGGCTCAGACAGATCATATCTTTAGCAGTGAGGGCCTACATGCTGTACAAACAGCCCTGAAGATTTTGTTGGTACAGAGGTAAGAAAGACTGGCCAAATATCTCTTCTTCCTAACCTTAACCCTTGCATCTTTAAGAAAAGAATAGCTTTAGTGGGACCTGCTTTAGGATTGTAGATCTAACTCTGTACCTTTTGTCACCTCTCACATGCACAGAAATCCAGTAATTGTCAGAGTGTGCCTACTGCAGCTGCTCACCTATTAAAAGAGAGGTTGAGAAAGCGGATGTTGTGCTGCAGACCAGGGGGTAGCTTGGTTAGGCCTCGTGAGGAGCAGTCCACCACACGGTGTCCCCGGCTGCAGGAGCACACAGAGGGGCAGATGGACAGCACCCAACCTCCGAGGAGCCCACAGAGCAGCAATAGAAGCAGGCAGAGCAGAGAGGCAGAGCAGGCAGGCATGGTCAGGGTTCTAGAGAATGAAAAATAAATTAAACAGAAAGTATGCAAAATCATTTCACACCGTTTTATGTAATGGATTAGATCTTCTGTGTATTATGGTAACACCAACAAATAGTTTGGTTCATTCAAATTCTGCCCTGTTTTTGGTGTATAGAGTTACATTTTGATACGATTTCTTGTATGTATTCCATTGTTTTTCAATAGCCCAGATAATCCTCTGGTGTGCTGGCTTTGGAATTGTTTCAGCCAAGTTATAAGTATTCTCCATCAATGTTGTTGCCCAGCCATCTGTAACACTGCAACAACACTGAAATGCATGTTCTAGTTTAAAGTTTAAAACTTGCATTGCTTCAGACATAATATATTTCTACTCACAGCCCAGTGTCCATGCCGTGATATATAACATAGCTTCAGAAAAATAAGATCAATTCAGTGACACAAGTTATCCACTATCTAATGAAATATCTCGACATGTACTTGATGCACAAAATCTGGTGAATAGATTCACGGTTCTCAGATGGAGAATCCTAATGACTTGTCCTGATACTTCAGTTTAAGTTCAAATACCTGAAAAAAGGATGACATTCTCTATTCCCTGTTGAGAGTATTAGAAAGCTGGTTCAGCTTCACTGTGTGAAGTGTTGTTGCAGTTGTATCCAGTGAGGGAAAAAAAGGTAAACCTGGTAAGGTTGCTTTTTCTAAAATCTGACTACAACATGTAGTTAGTTGAATGGTAGGCCAGCCCAAGGTTTTTCTTGTTTTTACATTTTGTTTTTGAGGCTAAAATTAGGTCAGATTTTGTTTGTTATTTTGCATGGACTTGTCTTTGGGAATCCTCAACTTTTACAGCATTATTTTGGTATTGCACATGCTCAGATCAAATTCATGGTGCACTTAAGCACCAGAGTCCTCACCAGACTCCAACCTACCCTCCCTCTGGGACCGCTTGCAATCTCAGTAATTAGTTTGACACTTCCTTTCTGACCGAAACTGAGGCTACAATCCTGCAGCAGCCGAGTTGTATGAATAACGTGAGGCTTGAGCTGTCATCACAATGTAATACCACTGACGGTATGTGCCACTGGATTTTAAACAGTTTGAGAACAATTCACTTTTGATGCATGTGAACTGCAGTTCAAATGGATCACAGTCTGATTATTTTTAATGTCAACAATCACTTCAAACCTGTCAGGACCAGTCCTGTTGTAAAGTGGGACAGGTAGCTTAGCTTTCTGCTCCTGATGCATTTTATAAGGGTGCTAGTCATCCTAAGTGCCAGCCGGTTTGAAGCTCTGCCAGTGGGACTGGAGCTCAGAGTGCTGCAGTGAGACTCATTCAGGACGATACACCAACTGTGTGTCCGCAACTGCAGATGTTCTGAGCTAAACACTGACAGTCCATGTGTGTTTGTGTTTTCAAAGACAAGACTGTGGGACACCCTTGAAATGCATTCCAGAAATTTCCTCGCCGTTGCGTTGTCCGGTTGATGGCAGTGGATGCTCTGCTGTGATTGTGTCTCACATGACTAAATTCCTCTGTGTGTTTGTTTAAACGCTGTAATATTACTTTTGTTAATGTCTCTGTGGAATACTAAAAGGTGAAATCTGCATAGAGACAGAGCAGGGAGTAGCACAACCTCACACTGTAGTTTACTGCATTAACAGGATTCAGATTGAAATGGGTCACTGCCCTTCCCTTTAGGTGTATATGGGTCATAAGCTTTTTCTTATTTTTCCATTTTAAAGCACTCACCTCATCCTTTCTAGTGTTGTTCTGTCATTTCTCCTTTTCCACTGTTGTCTCCTCCTCCAGCTCCGGCTGTGTGTTTTTCGTTTTCCCTTTGTGGTTTATCGGTTCTCTGCTGTTGGTTGGTAGTGATCTCAAGCTTTTTTTTCTGGCTCTTGTGGATGTTGTGGCGTGGCACTAAACATGCTGCCTGCAAGCACCGGCCCCTGTCCTGCTCACCACTCTGCAGGCTCCAGATGCAGCTGAATGTGGGGAGAGAGAGAGACAGAGAGAGAGAGAGAGAGAGAGAGAGAGAGAGAGAGATGCAGCAGCGAGTCGGCCCACTCTGCTGCTGATGAGGCAAGCAAGAGCTGTGTGTGTGTGTGTGTGTGTGTGTGTGTGTGTGTGTGCTGACAGCAGCATGCTTCAGCAGCTCTCTCTCTCTCATGCACAAGCATTGTTATGCACGCTTTATATTAACAATGGATAAATTGTCGCTTGTATCATAGAACCCATAGAGAATTACCACTATCTAGATTGTCTTACCTCTACAGAGCCTTTTAGGGTTAGTCATTAGACTTGTTTCCAGCAACAGCAGGAAGCTGTTTTTAACAAATGAGCTCCAGTACTACCTGGATTAAAGCGGCTATAACACATACTTTTATCATTCCAATGTACAAAATGACAATATGAAGACAATGTAAAAGTTGTCTTTGGTAGTGATGGAAATACAGATAATTAACTGCTAAAGCTACAGCTCACCTCAGCTTAACCAAGCTTTATAATGAGTTTCAGCTTATTTTTTTAGCAGTCCGGCCCACAACATTACTGTTTTGGCTCAGTCTCTCAACCCCCTCTGTACACTACCTAATCGGCACGAATCATCAGAGACTAGTTGCTGAAGATAATGGCGCATTTAGCAGCTAAAAAGCAAAATATTTGCAACCAGACCGGAGATAAACGAGAGTGAATATTGGGCTAATGAATATGAATATTACTTGGTATTCTGCTGAATATGTAAACAGCAGGGTGTCCATTGGGTCTTAGGCCTTAACCTGTCTTACATATAACTTTCACAGGTCCTAAAAATAGATTGAATTAATGAAGTTAGTTAACGTTACTACAGTGATGCTTGTAAATGTGTTCTGGGAAGAATGGGTTTTAATAAATATCAGTGTGTATTTATGTATATTTCATACACAAATCTGACGATCGGTTTGTGTGTTCCGCCTTCTGTCGGCGCCGCCAGTACTGGGGGGCAAGTCGTAGTGACTGTGTGACTGCTGCTACCTGCTGAGAGTGACAGTAGCATGGGTAGTTGAACTGACGACGTGAGGCAGTGGCCTCCAGTTACTGATGAGGATACCTTTTATATGGATGGAGATCATAGTGTTATTCAAATTTTAAGTATTAGTGACATTTGTTAAGAGTAAAAAGGAGCGACCGTCTGACACATTTCAAGTGATGTACTGTGTAATACTGTACTAGCTACCTTAATCAATCAAGAGTTTCATTTAATTATCAGTTATATTAGTAAAGAAAATAGTTAATACCTACTCATATTTTTTAATACATATTCAAGTTCATCACCTGACATGCAAACATCTTGGTCAAGGTAAAGTCAAACATACTGTTGGAACCTGCTGAAAGACTGAAATAAGGAACAGTTTGCCATATCAACTTAATTCTATTCAATTTTATTTGTATAGCACCATATATCTAATGTGTGTTATATTGTAAAGAAAAGGCACTATGGTAGGTTTCCATTTTTTATTGAAAACTGAGACTTACTGTTTGAAATATATTGTGATTGCATTAGACATGACATAATCGCTGTTGTTTGACTAAAAGAAGCAAACACATGATGGCACTGCAGGCTGAATGTTTTCTGCCTTGTGGTGTCTGACAGTAGCACATGGTTTGTTGGCTCATGGCCATGTTAACAGAGGGTCATGGGCTACTGTCAGGCTGGTACATGTGGTTGTAAAATGACCAATTGAGCTAAAATAGCAGATAAAATAGCAATAACAATAAATACAATTGAAGTGAAGTAATTTACTTCTTCCTACGTCTACCTCAGGTTTGGGTACTTCTAATAGTTAATATAGATAACTCACTTGCAACATCAAAAACCACAACCACTCAGACATGAAACCAATTCCAAGGCATAAAAAACAAATTAATGATATACAAGTATACATTTAGAGACATTTCAACAAAAGCTTCATGGTCAGGATTTAGTTGCAAAGGAAGAAGATGGCCATTACACCTAATTAGCTTCTCATGACTCAAAGCCTAGAAATAGCACTCAATGCAAATCCAGTGTCACATCAAATATTTTTCACCTCCATTGCCAAATTTTCCAACCAATGTAATTAAAGCTGCAGTAGGTAACTTTCATAGCAATGACTTTTTGTCTTTTTTGCTGAAACGTTCACTATACTGTACTGCAGCTTTAAGATCTGTTGCCAGTTTATTTTTCAGATATCACGCTAAAACATGGGCTGAAGGAGGTTCTCATATTTGTACAATCAAAGTGAATCCACTTTTACCAGCTTTGCTATTCCATACGTTTTAATTTTGTGTGGTACATTTCAGTGTGTTTTGTTGTCTTACAACGCCTTGTATGAGTAGTCCAGTTCTGTTTACAATATAAATATCCTGGCAGTCAGCAGTAGGTGCAGCTGGGAACTGAAAAGTGCTGAGGCAAGGGAGGATGGGGCACTGTTGCTAACAGTCTTGTAGCTAGTGGTTTCTGTTTTATGATGGTGGTGCCCACACTTGCACTGGCACAGTAGAGGGGTAAAACTCTTGTAAGCAGACAGCATGTAATGCCATTTTTAAACTTATCACACAGGCCTCAAAGAACAGTGTACTAAGGTACTACTGCATTGGCCTTGTTTCACAGGCTTGGAAACTCCAACCACTATTTATAATACAGTCTATGATTATGATTGAATGATATGAAAGTTAGATGAGCATGATATATTAAAGGACCAGTGTTTAATATTTAGAGGCATCCAGCGGTTTAGTTGCAGATTGCAGCTCCTTCGCTTCATCCTCCCCTTTTAAGCACATAGGAGAAACTACGGTCGCCAAGAAATGCCCAGAAAATGCAAACTGCCCTATATAGAGCCAGTGATTTGTCTGGTTTGTCTCTTCTGGGATACTGTAGAAACATGGCAAACTCTGTGAAAAGCGACCTTCAGTGTCTGTAGATAAAAACAGCTAATTCGAAGGTAACAAAAACACAAGACTGATTCTTTCCATTATACACTCATGAAAACATACATATTAATATTATATTCCATTTCTGCCAATAGATCCTCCTAAATGTTTTACACTGGACTTTTAAATTCAAAGATGTGCGGCTCAACTGCCAAGGATATTGAACCTTCTTTCTTGTAAACTGTACATGCCACATTACTCTGCAGATAGTGTATCAGTGAAACAAATATGTGCAGTCATGTGGTCTAACTCCTTTGACAGATGAAACATAAAGCCCTTTTTTCATAATCACCTCTAAGCTAGAGAAAAGCTATTAGTCATATGTTAAACCGAATGCGGGCCCCTGTGCTTTACTGAAAGTGATGCTGTTTTTTCTCACCATCACAGATGCTTCTGCTTTTACATCATTTTCAAGATGACTAAAAAACTGACTGCATGTGCCTTATTGTTATATTTTCTCCAGTAGCAATCTCCATGGGTCGCTAACGGCAGAGAAGATGTTGGGAAGAAAGCTTTTTAGATTTACACTCTTCTTGCTGACATTTTTACACAGTGATAAAGAAAATACAGCAGGAGTCTGGTGTGAGGATCTCTGGAGTGGTGAGGGGTAGAGATACAGTTACCTATAATTTAGAACCAGGGTGTCTTGAAGGAAAGGCTCCAATAACCTGACTTATGACTCTAAAACTGCCCTGTGCGTCACACATGATTGAGGATCTATAAGTGTGAAAAAATATTTTTCTTTCTACTGTTAATGATTAATTCTGATCCTCTGTGTTAATATTATATTGCTGTACCACTTTTCAAATTTGGCAGTAGATAAACATCACTTCTCTTTTTGATTTCCTCAAACTATGAAAGTTAGTCAGTTTCCTGTGTTTTCAGTCACAGTTGTTGTTGCCTCGAAACCAATGAAAGTGGATGCGTTGGGGAGGAGGGGGTGTATTAAGTTCACTTAAGGTTGCCCAAGGCCATCATTCAGTTGTGCCTCAGCATTTTCTGCAGTTCCAGATAGAGTAGGGGGATTTTCGGGATTTACAATCTCTGAATTGTTATTAGTGGAGTCAGTTTGTGAAGGGGACACTGAGACAAAAGTCTCTGGAGCGTCTCCTGTGCTTTTCACTTCTGGAACAACTACAACAGCCCCATTGCTTTCTTGTGCATCATTTCCATCCACCTCTCGGCCAGCTGTGCTCTCTTGACGTTTATTTCCGAATGTAGTACCTGCTGTCAAGTCTTCTAACTCTTCATCTGCTTCTGGGAGCAAGGACAACCTTTTGGACAGCCGCTGAGGCAGGAAGCTGGACAGAGAAATTCGGTTAGACGACCTCAGTGTTACCTGGCCATTGTCAGCTCCACCCTCTAGAAATGGCGAAGGGCCAGCCCATTCGCTAGTTGTTATCTGTTGCCTCTGAAGCTTCCGTTTCTTTACATAGATGACCAGGAATCCTACCATCATAAACACCAAGGAACCACCTATTACCCCTGCCACTGCTTTACTGTGGTTTGTTCCGTTTTTGTCCTTTGCGTTTTTTTCATCAGGATGTTGTCTTTTCTTTGCCTTGGTGATGAGGGTGAATGGTTTCTTTGTCGTTGCCATTGAAGTTTTGTATAAACGTGTGGATTTTGTAGCATCACCTCCTCTGACTGGACTTGTACTTGCAGACTTGCTTTCAACAGTCTTAGTAGATGTGGTTGCAGTAGAGATGATGATTGTAGACTGTCTTGGATGTGTAGATAAATGGGTAATTTTGTCACTGGTGAGTTGGGAGGTTGACGTCTTTCCTGTTTCTTGGCCTTGGGTGGAGCTGCTCAGCACTCGAGGTGCCATTGTAGTTTTGGTTGGGTTGCTGACTTGGCTGGTTACCACCATTGCTGCCAATGTTGTGACTTTCAATTGTACCTCTGTTGTGAACTTCATGTCTACTGTTGAGCTGTTGTTGACTAACTGAGATGATATGGAATTGGTTGTCGCTGCTGCTGTTTGAATATTTGGTAAGAATGTTGTAGAAGGATTTGTTTGAATTGTTTGCAGTGAAGGTTTCGTACTGGGTTTTGTAGTGTCTTTCTCTGTTGTAACTTCTGAGAGTTGATTTAAGCTCGATGCCTCCTGTGTTGTCAGCTGGCTGTGAGTGAACTCATTTCCTACCTCACCCGTCATCACAGTAGTGAGGTTGTGATTCTGGACAGATGTCACTGTGCCGCTTGCTGTCAGTGGCAACAGCCATATGAAAACCAGGCTTAGGAAATCCATGGCCATTTTTTCTTCTATCCCCTGGTGTGCTGTGCTGTCTTTGTAGCTGGAACAGAGGAAGTTGTTTTTTTTTATATCAGAGACGCACAGCAATACAGTCTGAAGCAATGCCCTCTGATGAGGAAATAGTTAATGGGAGTTTGAGCAAAAAAGTGTTAGTGTTGTGACATATAACCTGGTGTAGCAACGTTTCCTTAAAATGCAACTCTAAATAGGCATATGTTTCAAGGGTTTGTACTGAGTATATTTAAGGCATTATAGTCAATGTTTTTTTACATTCATCTCTCGAGTGATCTTTGGTTACATGTTACAATGTTAAAATATATTAAACTAAAAGAGGTTTTCAGTTGAGCTTGCTTTGATTACTTATTTCTTGTTTTGTTTCAACTTTATTATCATTCCTCAATCAAAAGTTGCTCCAAGGAGCTGTAGTTGTGGTTGATTCAGTTGCAGTTTTGAGACTGTTTTTGTCCATTAAATATATACAAGTTGTATATATCTGTCATGCATGGAATTTTTTTATACTTTTGTGTGGATCCACTCATTTAGCATCAATCACATCTAACAACATATTAGGTAGACCTAAAGCTACATTGATAATTTTAATCTACTTACCAGTGACTTTGCACCGATAGCCTCCGTAACCTGGTAGCTGTGTTCAAAAAATGTTCAATAGTTGTAGGATCTTATGCAGTTGCCTGTCTGGTAGGATGTCTCTTGAATTAAAGCAGGAACTAGGGGCATAAATGGCTCTCTCTGCTGAAATGTTGAGACTGATTCTTGCCTCACTTACAGGAAATGTGACATGTGAAACCTGATGACAGCCCTATGCATTTTCAGTCTGCTATGCTAAAAATAGGAGTTCATGTTTCACACCAAGTCCTCTCTACATTAAAAACGCTTTACAAAACACTGAATTGAACTGAATTTACATTTGTAGAAATCCACTATTTCCAGTAACTTGACTTGTATGATCTCGTTAGACAAAATCATTTCAACATGTAGGTACTTTTTGAAAATGTGCTCAGTTACTGAACCCTGAACAAATTACATGCCATAAAGTCTTCCTTTTCTTTTCATGTTGACCAAGCCATTGTCCACTAATGGAGACAGAGGAACCAATTAGGCTGCTGCTTCCTATTTGGACAACCTTGCTCCTATAGGGATTATGAGTGAGCCACATCTAAACTTGTGATGTGAGTCTACATTTGCAAAGAAAGTTTCTGTTTGCTCTGTACTGAGCCTGTATCACATACAATACACTTATACATTCTTAAACACCAAATAGTTTTGCAGTTTCTCTCCGTGTGTTACTATTGCTCATACAGCTAGTGATGCAATGTCTGCTGAGACACATTTAGACGCAGCCTAAACATTAACCTCAGTATTATTTGGCCACATCCAGTCTTAAGGATTGTCTGATAACTATAACAATAACTATAAACTAGTGCTACATGATATGGTAAAAACATCACATTGTGATTTTTTTGACAGATATTGTGATTGCGGTATGATTTATGATTAGTGTGGGAATGATCATTTTTGATCTTTTTTACTCTCTCTCTGTTTTTTCTCTAAATAAAAGATGACAACTCTTTGAGTGTTGGACTCCCATCATCTTTGTGAAACCATATCCTTCTGGTTTCTTTCTGTTTCTCTGTGCAACATAGTTGGTGTTCTTGGTGTGAATGACCCTTTAAGGCCAGAGGAGCTATCATGTTCATTCAAACCTCTGTTTCTACAGGTGTAATAAATCCGTCACATTGAGTCATGCACACAGGGAATAATATACACTAGTTCGCCATAATAATGATAATAAAAAAGAGTATTTGCATTATATTTGTGCTTACCACGCCTTCAGTACTTCAGTATTTTCACCTCTGGCTAAGAACTACGTTACAATTATGCTTCAGTGCTTTTTTATGACACAATCCCTAAAGAAACAGATATAAATATAGGGATAGTGACTTGAATTATGATTTATTAAGTTGAAGACATTGACACAATGCAAAAATCAATTTATTCAAAACTGACATTTTAACAGTCTCTTTTTCATGTACGCAAGCATAAAAAACAGTAGCATTAGAAAGTCTGCAGTACAGGTAAGAGATCATAGACAGCTAAACTGACAGAAGCAGCAGAGATTTACTAATTTTTATAACACAGACTGTTAGTAAAATAAGACATTTCAAGTAGTCTTACAGTAAATCTTTAATTTGTTAAGCAAGTGTGAAAAAATATGCAGCCTGTCATATTAGATGTTTAAGTTAGACTTCACTAATTCTCATGAAACATGTAAAGAAAAATATACACCTTGATCTTTTTAAACGATAAGTTTGCCAAGAAAACACTATTCAAATAACTCAAATATTCTCATTATTTTAACTAAAGTATTCTTTCTATTCTAAATTTAGTATTCATGTACTATTTTCTAAACAGTATGAATATTTTGAATAAATTCCACTGATAGTATCATACATCAAAACATACACAGACTAGATATTGAACCACAATACTTTTTTCATACTGACCAAAATGTATGTGGCATTGAGTATCAAACTAGATGCATTGTCAGATTTGTAAACATACTTGTTCTTAGATCAGATAGTTCCTGATTAAAAGCATACCTTGACAGATTTAGACTATATGCTATTAGATATATAACATTTGAGAACCTTGGCTTCTTTTGTTGAGTGAAAAAAGGGGTTTAGTTGAAAAATTAATTTATAATTGTCAAAGAAAGGCAATGAAAAACAATTTTGCTATGGGTACCAAAACTCAAGTATTGTATCAACACTAATATTCCAAATTTCAATTTCATTTTAGTGAAGTTTTCATTAAATTCTGTGAAAAACTGGAAAGAACATGAATTTAACCATAAGACATTAGCTGAACTGAGTGGTTGCTGTTTGTCTTGAGTGAAATGTCAGGAGTTCACCGTGGTCAGGATAACTCTTCACACAACAAGGGGCATGTCCTCTAGATCCCTGGGGACCTCCAGACAGGAGTCTCTGGAGCTGGAGCTCGGCATCAGACAGTCCTTCTCTTCAGGATCAAAAGCCATTGCCATGGCCCCAGCCTCCTCTTTTCCCTCTTGTATTTCAGCCAGCCTTTCCTTCTCCACCTTGCTGTCTGCTCTCACCTCCTCGAGCATGACACTGGCATCACACGGCCCAACCACTCCCCCGGCCTCCGGCCGTTCAGTGCCCCAGTAGCCCACACTGCTCACCAAGTCCATATTGGACCGGGAGGTTCGGGGGGCATAAACCCGGCGCTGAATGTGGCAGACCTGGCATGCCAGTACCACAATGGCAACCAGCAGGCAGACAATCAGCCCCCCTGCTGAACCTATAGCAATCAGACCCATCTCAGTGTCGATCAAGCAGTCGGCTCGAGTGCCATTGGTGTCTGTATCAGGAGAGTTTGTGTGGTCAATCGTTGTGGGACCAGACACTGCAGCAGAGGTTGAGCCGTCACCATGATCATTTGTTGTGTTCGAATAAGTTAGCATGGTTGTAAGGTGTTGGTCTGCATCAGTAGGACAGAATGGCAGCTGGTTGAGCAAGAGAAACAGCCAGAGAGCAGTTCTGGTACCTTCCATTGTGCTGAAATGAAAACAAATGTTTTGAAAAGAATAAATTCAGTTCAGAAAGACTGCATCACTTACAGCCTAAACTATTTAAGATGAATTTAAATCAAAAAGGTTTCACTTTTAATGTGATCAGAAAGAAGCAGCAGGATCTAGTTTTGACAATACTTACTTGAAGTTGTCTGATTTGGAGGTCTTGTTGGACAGATGCAGTGAGAAACCTGCTGCAGTCAGACACTTGAGATGCTCTGCACTCACTTCCTGACCACCTCTCTGGGTCTTTTTCTGCTCTGGTTATTTCAGGGCCTCTGGTTTCATACCACAGATGCTTAAGAACTTACAAGAAATAAGAGACAAAAAGGAAATGCAAAAACCAAAACGGCATTCATTAGTGTCACGTATTATGCTATGAACAATTTTAGGCAGGGGCATGTGTACAAACATAATGCACAATTTACTGCAGAAGGCCTGAATTTGAATTTGTCCTTGTCTTTTTTTTATCTCCTTCAGGTTCAAAACAGGCCAGATCAACGGTGACCTGCTCATCTACCATGTCCTCCTCACCCTCAAACCCTACTACGCCAAGCCCTACGAGATAGTTGTAGACTTAACACATGTAGGACCTAGCAATCGCTTCAAGACTGACTTTCTGTCCAAGTGGTTTGTGGTCTTTCCTGGTTTTGCCTACGAGAACGTAGCAGCTGTCTATGTTTACAACTGCAACACGTGGGTGAGGGAGTACACAAAGTACCACGAGCGGCTCTTAACAGGACTGAAGGGCAGCAAACGGCTCCAGTTCATCGACTCCCCGGCTAAGCTGGCCGAGCACATCGAACCTGACCAACAGAAGCTACCTGCAGCCACACTGACCCTGGAGGAAGACCTGAAAGTGTTCCACAATGCCCTCAAGCTGGCCCACAAGGACACCAAGGTTTCAATAAAGGTGAGGATGCAACCATAGCATTCTGTACTAAAAGGTGCTGTATATTTTGACTGAAAGGATTAGATAAGCGAATAAGCCTTGGGTTTTCTAAAACAATGTATTATTCTTGCTGATCAGGTGGGCTCGACCGCAGTTCAGGTGACCTCAGCCGAGCGGACCCGTGTCCTCGGCCAGCCCGTCTTCCTCAATGACGTCTACTACGCCTCAGAGATTGAAGAGATCTGCCTTGTGGATGAGAGCCAGTTCACCCTCACTATGGCCAACCAGGGCACACCACTCACATTCATGCACCAGGAGTGTGACGCCATCGTCCAGTCCATCATCCATATCCGGACACGCTGGGAACTGTCGCAGCCAGATTCCATACCACAGCACACCAAGATCCGACCAAAAGATGTTCCTGGCACTCTGCTCAACATCGCTCTGCTGAACCTGGGCAGCTCTGACCCCAGCCTCAGGTTAGTCCGGCAGGGCACGATTGTTTGACTTAGAAAAAAATGTTTTTCTGGCTCTAAAAGAAAAGAGGGTCGGATCCATGTAATTGAGACACAGAGGATTTTTTTGCTAATCAAGCTTAAGGATGTGAGAATGCAAATGTAAAAGTAAAATCCATATTGTCAAATCTGAAGCAAGCAAGTCCTATGCAGTGAAACCCCATCTGTTTGATGTCGTCTTATCATTCAATTTAAATTCTAGGGATGATGATTCAATTGAACAATTCCCAATTTAAAAATCAATTCTTGAGCTAAAGGTCTGACTTGGGCTGTACGAATCACTCACCCACGTGTTCTGTGCCACAGTCAGTAACCGATCAGTAATGAAATCCAACAGTGTGTCATTACTTATTAGCAGACTGCCACTACGGCTGCAGGGACTGACTGCTGGTCTTTCAAGCAGAACACATTATTAATTTTTCTAATTAATAATTATTACTAATATTTTGTGTTTAGTAAGAATTGGGGTTTTTTTTACCTCAAAGTTGAATTAAGTCATTAAATTAATAAATGCTTGCAACCACTGCCATTTTTGAAGACAGACTACAACTAACTCTAGCGTGTGCATGCTTTAGATTGTCCAGGGTTAGGGTAATATCTCGCAAATGAGTTTCACCTTTTTTGTTCTGTCAACATTGCGTTATTAACTAACATTTAGAAAATGGATTTTGGACAAGCTATTATTTCTGCCCAAATCTCTTAGTGACAACTGAGGAATAGTGAAACACTACTACTAGTACTACTCTTGTGCAGGCTAAACACCTCTGCTTGGTTGTCCATCCCACATCCAGGTCTGCGGCTTACAATCTGTTGTGTGCTTTGACCTGCACCTTCAACCTAAAGATAGAGGGCCAGCTGCTGGAAACGTCTGGCCTCTGCATACCAGCCAACAACACCCTTTTCATAGTCTCCATCAGCAAGACTCTGGCTGCCAACGAGCCCCATCTGACTCTGGAGTTTCTGGAGGAGTGCATCTCAGGCTTCAGCAAGTCCAGTAAGTCTTAACTTGGGCTATTCAAAGTGCCTTTTTTGGGGGTTTATGCAAGATATGTTGTTGGGCACGTGAGTAGATTTACTAGTAGGTCACATATTCAATAATTAAAATGGTTGTTCTCTCAGCTGGAGCGGAAACTAGACTGCCCCCCATGTTAGACCAGAACTGACAATCTAAAAGCCCTTCTGGTAGCTCCTAGAGGCCATATGTCTATACAGCTGAACCAAAGCAGTTTAGACCAAATCTCGGATGTTTTTATCCTTTAAAGCCCTGTGCTTTCACTAAGAAGACTAAGAAGGTCTATTAAAGGAAACTCGTTAGTTCTTGGAAGCACTCTAGGGTAGTTATGTAAAGTTATAAAAAGGCCATGTTGAATCCTTGTTTTTTCAAATAGTTAGTGCTTTTTACATTATGTGAAGCAGGTGTCATGTTGGCAGTGTGTCAGAAGGATTGCATTGCTCAGCAAAGAGCTAGATTAGTGGTAGGAACAGAGGAGAATTTTCTTTTCCATCGCAGCTTTTTAATATGCTGCCATTGTTACTGGTTTAGTTGATTTCCATAGTTGACCGTGGTTCTTCTGCTTGGGTATTATTATGATTGACTTGGTTCTCTCAGTGCACACACATGTTGGATATTCAACTCGTCCTCCCCTCTTTTAAAATGCCACACACTCCAGAAATGTATGTGATAACTACAGCTAAAACAAGCATAATAAACTTAATAATTGGTGATATTTGTTATTTTGTGCTACTTGTGTTAAATGGGATTCTACATTTCCCAACAGCATAATTTGGTGAGACCCTCTTCTGGTGGAGGAGCTCCATTCTCAATCTGGCTGCTCACCAAAACTTGGCTCTGCACTCTAATAGTAGTTAACTATTATAATTACGCTCTCATGTTAATCTATGTCACTGTCTATCTACCCAAGCTCCCTGCAGACTCAACTCTTCTGTGGCTCACGAGCATAACCATGACCTGAAGCGACTATTTAAAAAATATATATATATATTTATCCAAATTTTGCAGCAGAGTGCGCTGCTCTCTTGACAGAGCCAGCTCTGGTTTGTAATCCCACAGACTCGCCCACCAACCCACTTTTCTAATCATGCCTTGGCCTAGTGCTGGCTGTGTTGTTTTTAAGTTTTCATGTTCTAAACATTTCATATGTTCCACAATGCTAATGTTACTTTTTGTTAGTGTTTGTAATGTGTTCTGAATATGGTGGTTGATGTTGGTAATGGTCATTTTTGTACTGGTGTATAGTTTTAGCCATTAGTGACATTTCTGAAGCCAGTCATCCATGCTGGCAGATCACTGAAGTTCTGCGAGGTAACTCTCACACTTACTTACTCACCCCTGGGGATTGGAAATCAGCAATCTCAAGTAACTGCCATTGGACAATATGAATGATATGAATGAAATGATCACACAACTGTATAAATCACTGATAAGAAAATCTCTAATTTCACCATTGATGTAACAGTGAACTATACCTGGCATTAAACCAGTAAACCAGAGCGATGTTGTCGTTGTGTTGCAGGTATTGAGCTGAAGCATCTCTGCCTGGAGTACATGACACCCTGGCTGCTCAACCTGGTCCGCTTCTGTAAGCACAACGACGACGCCAAGCGTCAGCGCGTCACCGCCATTTTGGACAAGCTCATCACTATGACAATCAACGAAAAGCAGATGTATCCCTCTATCCAGGCAAAGATCTGGGGCAGCCTGGGCCAGGTGGGTCTACCACACCAGCAGCTTGATAGCAAAACGTGTTATTAATTTAACCTCTAACTTCCTCACTGTGTCTCCAGATAACAGACCTGTTGGATGTGGTGTTGGACAGCTTTATTAAGACCAGCGCCACAGGAGGCCTAGGCTCCATCAAAGCAGAGGTCATGGCTGATACAGCAGTGGCTCTGGCTTCAGGGAATGTCAAACTGGTCTCCAGCAAGGTGAGACTCTCCACTCTGAGCTAATACATGCTGGAATAATGTCTGCAGAGTTACCTGTGCTCAGAATGTTACTATGGATATATTTTGTTTATTGTTGATGCAATAACACTCTTTTCTTTGTTTCTCACCAGAGCAGTGCGTTTGTGAGCAAATACTAGAGCTATCATCCACTCATTTCATTTCATATCACTGCCGGTGTTGGGTCAGATTACTTTGTAATGTAGGCGGGGACTAAATGCAAATTAGATAACAGTTTTGTAATTTGTAATGCATTGGATTACAAAAGAAAATGTAAATGGCCAGAGCCGACGGCATTGGGCTTTCACAACGGTTCCTTATAAACCTATGGGTGATGTCACGGGGGGTACATCCATTTTTAATTATACAGTCTTTGGTTCAAACACAAAATCGTATCACTAAACAAAATATCGGAATACTCAAGTGTATTGACATTAGTCCTAGGTCTGACTTACTCTAGTTTGTACCTCCTGTGCCACTTTAGAGCTCTTGTAAGGCACTCAAAGCAGCTTGAGTTGAGACAGTGTATCGTTTGCCTTCTATTTTCATCCCAAACTGCAATAGAAAGCTCCATTTACATGTTCAAATGAATTCTACTGACTTGATATTACATTTATATTGAATAATACTTTTCCTTATGTGCTGCATTCCATAACAGATGATGAATGAATTTAACTGTTGTTAATAGTTTAGTTTCTGTACCAATTTGACACTGCTGTAAGAAAGAAGCATAGAATGTGATAATTACTTACTTACTAATGGAAAAATAAATCCAAAGCTGTATATCACTCCTCACTTAGAGTATCCAAAGAGACAAATTCATCCACTCACTATCCATCATCTGTGTGCTTTGTATCCTTATTCAGCCTCCTACTCCGATAAACAAACACAACATACACAGGCAGACACAATAGAAAAGCCAGGCCCTGGCTCCTATTATGGCACACAACAGCACTGCACTGAATAGTGGCCATTGTGAAGACTGTTGGCTAAGAAAAGACAGTCAGTGTTTAAGTTAAAGTGCTGCTCCCCTCATTGATTTTCTGTAGTTTAACCAAAGTGTTGAATTGAATTTAATATCAGGTTAACATGTGTAGGCTACATGGCTGTGGGAACATACATGAGTGTTTGTGCTGGTGTTGTCCATACGGTCGCTGTCTGATGTCATGGCAGGACAGTCTGCTGAGCACAATGGAGCCTTGTCTGCTGCTCTTGAACTCTTTGTCACCCAAGAGTTGAATAAATGCTATTTTCTAACTAGTTATAACCATAGCCATATTGTCATATGTATCGGCTCCATATCCAGGAAGACATGCACAGTGCTGGCCACTGTAGATTGCTTCATTACAGCCATGTTTGTCAGGAAGTCTGTGACATGTTCTTAAAGGTTTGGCACATTAGATTGATCAAAACATGATTAAAGTTCCACTACAACTGATGATAATTCATATGAGTGATACAGATTTTGGAGAATGAGCAGGTATAAGCGGAAGATAAACTAAAGCTTGCACTTGCAGTCTAGACACTGATTTGGGTTATTTTAGGTTGAATTTCAGTCATGGGTATGAAAGATTGAATGAGATGGCCTTGTTTAGCTTTTGCGGGCCCACAACCTGCTTTCATCAGCTTCGTTTCCACAGCAGCAAGTAGCTGTTTTCAGTGATGAACCTACTGTGCACTGCCTGCTCAGCACCAAATGTCAGACAGACAATAAGAGACTAGCTGGTGAACATAGTGAAGCCTTTAGCAGCCAAATGGGTTCTAATATTAATTTTCCCGTCATCATTTTAAGAATGACATGAAAATTTTGGTTTCTGTTTGTGACGTTTGAATGTTGGGCTCGTCTTGTTCTTTGCGGCAGGTTATTGGTCGGATGTGTAAGATCATAGACAAGACGTGCCTGTCGCCAACACCTACACTGGAGCAGCACTTGATGTGGGATGACATCGCCATCTTGGCCCGCTACATGCTCATGCTGTCTTTCAACAACTCCCTGGATGTTGCGGCCCACCTGCCCTACCTGTTCCATGTGGTGACCCTGCTGGTAGCCACCGGGCCGCTGTCCCTCAGGGCCTCCACCCACGGTTTGGTCATCAACATCATCCACTCCCTCTGCACCTGCTCGCAGCTCAACTTCAGTGGTAAGGACTTACTTCAGCTCTTTGATTAGGCCAGCACCACAGTGGAAGCAGAGACAGAAAATTTAAGTAAAATAAAATGTTTGTTGTTCTATTTCAGAGGAGACAAAGCAGGTTCTGAGGCTGAGTCTGACTGAGTTCTCCCTGCCCAAGTTCTACCTGCTGTTTGGCATCAGCAAAGTTAAGTCAGCCGCTGTCATTGCCTTCCGCTCCAGCTACAGAGACCGCTCCTTCTCACCGGGCTCCTACGAGAGGGAGACGTTTGCCCTGTCCTCCCTGGAGACAGTCACTGAGGCCTTACTGGAGATCATGGAGGTCAGCAGAGAAAATCAAGTCAACGGGACATCTGTTTTTCCACTCCTTCTCTGCCCACCAATGCATTTATTTCATATTATAAAACCCAGAGAGTTGGTAGATATGGCAGAAAATTGTAATAAACATATCTTTATTCTGCGAAAGCAATATATTCAATTTGTTAATTGAATATATTGTGGAAGATAAAAGTAGTTGTAAAAGAATGAATGCAACAAGCAATTCTTAAAGGTTTTATATATGAAGTTCACTTGCCAGGGGATGTCACACTAGAGCACTAGCATGAAAACAGTGGGACAGAAATAAAATAAAACTCAACTCAAACCGACTTAGTTAGTCTTTCCAACAATCACTGCAATGGCCGGGATGGAATTTTGGGGACAAATTCCTGGTCAAAGTATGTCCACTAAAAGTGCTTGTTTTTTTCCACTGACAGGCTTAGATTGTTATTCTCAGTGTCTGACAACATTATGGAAAGGATCCCTACAGAGATAGACCAACCAAAACAGCTGTAATATCACTATCACTCTCCACCAGACTCCATACACAATCATTTTACCTTGCGTAACATCGTAACTTCATAATTATTCAAATATTAATTTATTCAAAACTTGATTCAGCTTCAGAAACAAAATAAAATTCCCCAAAACCGTCTTTGTTAATCTTTCCACTGTTCCACCAACTCTGGTTTGGTGGAAATAAATGCACACGGAGCAGATGGAACGGCTATGTAAACAAACCATTAAGAGGCTGCGATAATAGTTGTTGCTGTATTCATGTTCTAAATCTCATATATAACCATTAATCTTTACTATCAATGTAAAACTGTTTATTAGCTAACTTTCTATGTGTGGGAGTTAACCAGCCAAATGGGCTGTCCACTGTTCTTGACCTGCAGCTGGTCTGCAACTCACTATGTTTCCTTCAGTTTGTTTTCTCTGTGTGGTCTTCCCTCCAGGCGTGTATGAGGGACATCCCAGCCTGCAAGTGGTTAGACCAGTGGACAGAGCTGGCACAGAAGTATGAACCTCTTCCATCTCATTTGAATGCATCTGCGTTAAGACCATGAATGTGCTCTGTGGAACCTATGTGTTTGTGTCTGGATTCTAGGTTTGCATTCCAATACAACCCATCCCTCCAGCCCAGAGCACTGGTGGTGTTTGGCTGCATCAGTAAGAGAGTGAGCCACGGCCAGATCAAGCAGATCATCCGAATCCTCAGCAAGGCCAGCCCACTGCTGAGCATAGACCGGGTGAGAGCACATTCATACAAGCCTCTACAAACCTGTGCTGTTAACCATAAACATGTTTCAGTTCAATTCAGTACCAACTTGATTGTTATCTGGAGATTTCCATTTCCTTGGCATGTGTATAGTCAAATTCTAGAGACCTTTAAGTACTTAAGCCAACTTTTTGCAACATGGACAACACATTTTTTCAATAAATAAATTAAATTCATAGACAACCTGTCAAATGGAAGGGAGACACCCTGTCTGACTTTGGTAAATTTAGAACACACCATGTGATTAGACCCTGTTGTATTATTTTTACATTGTTTGTCTGCAAGCATTCATGAACTAAGTTATATGATTACCAGTTGTTCCCCCAAAGGTCATAATTTTAAAAAGCACAATCTGGATGAAGTGTACATCATTAATATTGTGAAATGTGAAACAGATGATATTGGGCATGGTATTAGGCTTGTTTTTAATCAATTTTCATTATTTTAAACAAAAGCTTTCTTCAAGTGATTTTAATTAATGTTAAGATACATTTAGTATCGATTGTATTGAGGTTTGCAACAGTAAATCAGTAGTTTTTCACTGATGAATATTTATTTATATAATGTTTCCTTGTCTCTGCCTCATGCTCCTCTTCCTCTTCTCACTTCCCTCCTCATCACAGGGCCTGGAGAGCTGTCTGAAGGGGCCAGACAACTACAACAGCCAAGTACTAATAGAGGCCACAGTTATTGCTCTGACCAAGCTGCAGCCTCTACTTAGCAAGGTACACAGCCATTGTAGATCCACCTCTAGCCACAGCCAAATGAAAAATGAATTAGAAAGGACCATACAGAGTCCAGACTATCAAGTCATCTCCATTGACACTTTAGGCCACACTAAGTCAAACCATTCCACAGAGATTTGTATTTATATGCTATATATGTAGCCATTTCCACTTTCTGTAGCAACTTTACAGGTGTAGTTGGTGAGCAGGAGAAAAGTACCAGTCTTCATATCTGGTCTTGGATTCTTATTTACAGTTATCCAAAGTGGAATATCAATGCTAAGCTAAAGTACTGAAATACGTTAGTTCTAAATTAATAGTCAGCAGTTCAGTAGTTATTCTCCACTCATCCCTTCATTGTCATATTTAGAATTAGATTTTTATTTATGTTGTTGACAAGCCCACCCTGTGTCTGTCTGCAGGAGTCTCCCATGCACAAAGCTCTGTTCTGGGTGGCGGTGGCTGTGCTGCAGCTGGATGAAGTAAACCTTTACTCAGCTGGAACCGCTCTGCTGGAGCAGAACCTCCACACTCTGGACACAATGCGCGTCTTCAATGACAAGGTAAAAGACACACTACGCAAGCCAGAAAACAGAAGGTCTCCTCTGATCTTCCATTCCCAAAGTTTAATGCTGTGTGAACTAAAAGCCAACACACTTCTTAACACACTCTTATTTAGGGTGGGCAGGCTGCACTAAGAGGTGTTAAGGATACATGTTACAGTGTATTTTAAAAAGTAGCTTCACGCTAAATCCATACACAGTCTCTTTCTTACACTGTCATTTGAGTCTGATCCCACTCTATTGTGTTCATTGCAATGGTATGTTTGACTTTTTTCTAGAGAAAGTAATGCAATCCTGCATTGGAGAGCAGCTCAACATAACTACTTCTTTGATGTTAAATAACTTTACATAAACTGAAGGTGTTACTCTTCGCCAGCTGGCAAATTAAATGCATTGGATTGTGTGCAGTGGTCATCATTCACTGTTTATTGGCGAGTGTTGTGAAGGAAAAGCATCACAACGTCCGAGATCCTCATCCATCGTCCTTCATGCTGTGCTGAAAACACGTATATGACTGACCTCACAGAGACACTTTGCTTTTTTTCTTGTTGACAACTAGTCAAGGACCCTGTCTACACGTATATGTACACAATGCAATGAAGTTAAAGCCAGGGTCCAACCTGAGCCTGGGCTATAAAAACAAATTGAATTTTTGACAGGCTTGCAGACCTCTACTGCACAGCAGACCTTAACAAATTGATACAAATTCTATAATGTTGCATGCCATGCCCCCATGATTGCAGATGTGTATTTATAGTAAAAGAAAATGCAAAGCCCCTTTTAACACTAACTAAGCACTGACTTATCTTGAAGAGGCCAACTATGTGCAAAAAAGTGGGTTGTGTCTCTGACAGTGAATGTTTTTAAAATTACGAAATGACCTGAGACGGCTTCCTCATCCCACTCTCAATATGTTCCTCCAGAGTCCAGAAGAGGTGTTCATGGAGATCCGGCGGCCTTTAGAGTGGCACTGTAAGCAGATGGATCACTTTGTGGGCCTCAACTTCAGTGCCAACTTCAACTTTGCACTGGTGGGCCACCTACTCAAAGGTAAAGCAGCCACTGATAGGCAGAGTGTGGGCTCTGTGGTATCAGTGGGGTACATGTTCAAATATGTAGAGAACACACAATGATCAGTGAAGAGTAAAAACAAAGATGAATTTGATGTCAGTGTGATTAAAAGTATGCACATAGTTCAGTTCAGCTGCAGGGTTTCAGGAAGGAAGTCCGAGGCAGAATAACGGCGAGCAGAAGTACTGTATGTGCCAAAGACATCTGGATCAGTGTCTTGTCTTATGTCTCTGCTTGCATCACCAGGCTACAGACACCCATCACCCACCACAGTAGCGAGGACAGTGAGAATCCTGCACACACTGTTGGCTCTCATCAGCAAGCATCTGAAATGTGACAAGTTTGAGGTCAACACCCATAGTGTGGCCTATCTGGCTGGTACGTAACACACTCAGCGGCATTTCATGGATCCTCTTTTATACATTTCACCACTACACTACTCTTGCCCGTTGCACCATGGGAAATAACTACCATTTGCTAAACATTTTTGCCAGTATGGATATGAAATAGGTCTTAAATTACATTCATAAAGGTCTTACATTTTTTTTTTAATTTAACCTGTATTGTGTTACTGAAGAAATGAGATTGAACTTGATTAACTGTATATTGGTATGCAAAACATCTTAGGACATATTTTCTGTCTTGTATAACTACTTCTGGAAAAATAGGGGAATACATTTGAAAAATAGTTAGTATTATATTTACCAACACCTACTTAGTAGCCAGTATTCAGTTGTTTGTTTCTAGTTGAGGACCTTTACTTAAAGCTGCAGTAGCTCATTTTTATAAAAATATTTTTTTGTCATATTTGAAAGTTGATTGTTGACTCTTACTACCAGGGTATCTGTATTTGCTGCCTTGGGAATGATGATGATGCCCTGATTGGTTGTTTTCGATCTTGTAAAGGAGCAGTAGGAGGAGCCAGAGGAACCTGATTGTTTCAGAGATTGCCTGTCTCATGTACTACTGTCTGGTTATAGTGAAAGTTTCAAGAAATGTGACAAAAAAAAGCTCTGCAGCTCTGACAAATATTGAGCAAGTGTACAAACCATTACGTGTTCTTGGTTATGGTGATTCAGTTGGTTTGGATCTGCCTTTTTGACGTTGATGACCTCCATCCCTTGTTGTTTTGTGCAGCACTACTCACTGTATCCGAGGAGGTCCGAAGTCGCTGCAGCCTCAAACACAGGAAGTCACTACTGATTTCTGACCTCTCCATGGACCCGGTACCCATGGACACTTATTCCAGTCACATCACTGATCCCAGCTGCAGGTGATAAACAGACGATGAAGTTGTCCAATCAGTCCACAACAAAATAAGCAGACTAGTTGAGATTCAGTCCAATGAGCATGCTCACTTTAAGAAGCAGACCTGTTTTCTTTTATCACAACAAAATGCAAGCTCATTTTGCTTTCTATGGCTCCTTAACAAGAATTTGGCACTGGAATTTTGCTTTCTTAAGTTCTAATAAAAGGTAGTTCAGAGGTACTTTGTTGTGTATTATCCTTTGTCCACGTTTTAAATTAGTCATCAAGTTGTCTGCTGACGTCTGTTCACTTTCCTCTCAGAACTCTACGAGAGACTCAGCCGTGGACATCACCTCAGGTTTCAGAGCGCTACCTTTCAGCCCATCACTACCCCACGGTGGGCCAGATCAGCCCTCGAACACGAAAGTCCATGAGCCTGGACATGGGTCAGCCCTCACAGGCCAACACCAAGAAGCTCCTGGGTATGAGTTATCCCTTTGCTACGTGCAGCACATGTTGATCTTCCCTTGGGAGAAGCATTCATAAATAGAATCCCTATTTGTTGTTTCTGCCAGGCACCCGGAAGAGCTTTGATCACCTCATATCAGACTCTAAAGCACCAAAGAGACCAGAGATGGAGTCGGGTATGACCACCCCTCCCAAGATGAGGCGGGTAGCAGAGAATGACTACGAGATAGGTGAGAGCCTGACCCTCGCGTTCCTTTCTAAGTCTAATTTGAAGCAGTCTGTTTGAGGAGGTATTTAATGTAAATCCTCAATGCTCTAATTACAGAGACACAAAGAAACTCGCACCTTCGCAAGGTGTCTGTATCAGAGTCCAATGTTCTACTAGATGAGGAGGTGCTGACTGACCCAAAGATCCAGGCTCTGCTGCTCACTGTGCTGGTGAGGAAACACACCACACAGTCTTCAGTTCACTCCAGTAGAACATGACAGATAGTCTTCGGATTTACTTACTTCTTAAATGACTGTTTTGATTCTGATTTTCCAGGCCACCCAGGTGAAATACACCACTGATGACTTTGACCAGCGAATTCTGTACGAGTACTTGGCTGAAGCTAGCGTTGTCTTCCCAAAGGTTTTTCCAGTTGTGTAAGTAGCCATCATACTGCCGTTCTCTCGGTTAGGATGTATTCTGTGCTATAGGACTTTTTCCATATGTTTCTTGTCCAACTGGAAAAATTTGCAGTTCTTTTTATAGTCTAATGTAGGGATTGTCACAGGTACACTCGATTCCTTGTAACTGATTAGATTAGATTAGATTAGATTAGATAGATACTTTATTCATCCCCAAGGGGAAATTCACAGTTTCCAGCAGTATCCATAGACTGATAATAATAACAATAACAATAATAACAACAACAACAGGAGGTCAAATGCAAAAGAACTAATAAAATTGAATAAATAGCAAAACAATGCGCATGGGGCTAGTGTCCTAAGGTGCATGGTCAAATCCAGTGCTTGAAAGGCCTAAGGTGCATAAGTAGGTGGTCACATAATGCAGAGTGCACTGCGTCAGGTGGTACAGTTTGATACAGGACAGACATATTGGCGTTTAGAGTTTGATGGTTTTTCTCCCCTGGGTGGAGTTGAAGAGCCTGATGGCGTGGGGGAGGAACGATCTCCTCAGTCTTTCAGTGGAACAGGACAGTGACAGCAGCCTGTCTCTGAAGCTGCTCCTCTGCCTGTAGATGGTGCTGTGCAGTGGATGGAGTGGATTGTCCATGATTGACAGGAGCCTGTTCAGCGCCCTTTGCTCTGCCACAGATGTCAGTCTGTCCAGCTCTGTGCCCAACACAGAGCCCGCCTTCCTCACCAGTTTGTCCAGATGGGAGGCATCCTTCTTCTTAATGCTGCCTCCCCAGCACACTACTGCATAGAAGAGGGCGCTCGCCACAACAGTCTGATAGAACACCTGCAGCAGTTTTTTGCAGATGTTGAAGGACGCCAGCCTTCTGAGGAAGTATAATCGGCTGTGACCTCTTCTGCACAGGGCATCTGTGTTGGCAGTCCAGTCCAGCCTATCATCCAGGTGTACTCCCAGGTATTTGTAAGTCTGTATCAACTCCACATGGTCACTGTTGATGGTCACAGGTTCCGGGTGAGCCCTGGGCCTTCTGAGGTCCACCACCATCTCCTTGGTCTTGGTGGTGTTGAGGTGCAGGTGGTTGGAGTCACACCATGTGACAAAGTCCTGGCTGAGTTTCCTGTACTCCTCCTCTTGGTCACTCCTGATACAGCCCACAATAGCCGTGTCGTCCGCGAACTTTTGCACGTGACAGGACTCTGAGTTATATTTGAAGTCCAACGTGTACAGGATGAACAGGACCAGAGAGAGCACTGTCCCTTGCGGTGCTCCAATGCTTCTGACCACAGTGTCAGACCTGCATTCCCTCAGTCGCACATACTGGGGTCTGTCTGTTAGGTAGTCCATTATCCATGCCACCAGATGTGAGTCTACTCCCATGTCTGCTAGTTTGTATTGCAGAAGTCGAGGCTGGATGGTATTGAAGGCGCTGGAAAAGTGCAGAAATGTAATTCTCACAGTACCGTTTCCCCTACCCAGGTGAGAAAGGGATCTGTGCAGCAAGTACACAATGGCATCCTCTACTCCCACCTTCTCCTGGTAGGCAAACTGCAGTGGGTCAAGGGCGTGGCAGACCTGTGGCTGGTGTAGCAGCAGCCGTTCCATGGTCTTCATCACATGTGATGTCAGGGCGACCGGTCTGAAGTCATTTAGCTCACCAGGATGTGGTCTCTTTGGGATTGGGATGATGCAGGATGTCTTCCACTGTCTAGGGACCCTCCCCTGTTCCAAGCTCAGGTTGAAGATGTGCTGTAGGGGGAGTCCCAGCTCCAACGCACTGGCCTTCAGAAGTCAAGGGGATAAGATAAGATATTCCTTTATTTGTCCCACAATGGGGAAATTCCAATGTTACAGCAGCAAAGTGGATAGAGAAAAAAAAAACTGTATAAAAAGAGTAAGAGTAGGAAATAATAAATGAAAACACTGTACAAAAGAAAAAACAGTAAGAAATCCACAACAACAGATAAAACAAATAGTAGTAGCAGCAGCAGTGTTTGCACATGGGCAATAGATTGCACAGTGAATATGGAATGGTATTGCACAGTAATTACCTCCTCAGCTCTCCACACACCTGGGCTGCTGTAATAGTGGGTGTGACAACCAGCTCCTCTGTGGCTCCTGAGGGGAGCGAGAGAGAGACAGCAGCAGAAGGGGGTATGGTGACCTGAGGTGTTAACGGGATGGGGTGGTCGAACCTACTGAAGAACTGGTTCATCAGGTTTGCCCTCTCCGTATCTCCCTCCATGTGGGTCAGCTTTGAGCTGCAGCCGGTGATGGTCTTCATCCCATCCCACACCTCCTTCATGCTGTTGTTCTGCAGTTTCTGCTCCAGCTTCCTTTTGTACTGCTCCTTCGCTTCCCTGAGCTGGACTCTGAATTTCCTCTTAACACGTCTAAGCTCCTGCTGATCTCCGTCTTTAAAGGACCTCTTCTTCTGGTTAAGAAGGCCCTTGACATGACTTGTAATCCAGGGCTTGTTGTTTGCATAGCAGCGCACAGTTCTTACAATACAACAACATCCATACATACAGTCCAGTCAACAGCCTCCTCGGTGTCCTCACAGTGCGAACCCTGCAGTACATCCCAGTCCGTACTACCACAGCAGTCTCTTAGAGCCTGCTCTGCTTCAAAAGACCACTTCCTGAATGAGCGCATTGTTGTGGGTTGTCTCCTCACTCTTGGTTTGTAGTGAGGCTGAAGCAGAATCAGGTTGTGATCAGCTTTCCCCAGTGCAGGCAGAGGGGTGGCGCTGTATGCGTCCTTAAAGGAGCATTTCACCCGTGGAAACATTAATATTTATTGAAAGTGGGTTATATATGTAGTTGAAATGTAACATACATTTTGAATTTGGTGCCTATTTGACCGAGAAAAGACAGAAAGTGACTTTAGGGCGCATTTGTATTAAAGACAACAACTCCCACAATGCACAGCTCCGCAAGCCACTCCCACTAACACTATCAAGGACTACAACAACGTGAATGTAAACCATTTATTTACAGAAATATATGAACAACAACAAAAATAAATATGTTAACAATGACAGTTATAGTTCCTCCTGAGCGTCCTCAACTTCTTGGTGCCGCAGTACTGGCCATCTGGAGCTGCAAATAACAAAAAAGAGTAAAATGTGGCTCATAATTTGTGATGTTGTGGAGCTAGTGATGAGAAGGGAAAGAGTTTTTTGCTTTGTGTCACTCGTCTGAAGTAAAATGTGCTGTGTCTGTTGAATTCTTCCAGAAGAATGCTGGAGTGAATGTGAACGTCAGCCATGTTTAATAGCTTGAAAAAAGTCTTGATTTCCACAAAGTACATAGAAAATTAGTCCAACTTAAGATCAGCCTCTATAAAGAGATATCTGTAGGCAAGATACAAGATTTTGCTGTTCTGGTTTCCATTTGTAGTCCGAATAGTATTGACCAATCATGTTTGAGCAAGCTTTGGTCATTCCGTGTGGAGAGCCAAAGAGGCAAACACATTGGCTGAAAAGGAATCTCGGAACTGATTGTCTGATTCAGCTTTTTACCACCTTTTTTTTAATCATTTATTTATCTGCATTCATATCTGTTTGTAGAGATTAGCCAAAATGTAACAAAAATCTGAAATAATCAACTCCAACTCTATTCTCGCGTCTCAAGTTGCTAATTGGACTGTAAACGATGACTGCCGCACTAAAGACGAAGTCTTGGTCCCTGTATCTGTTATCCAGATATCTGCCGGCTACACCAGAAGCCCTGAGACGTTGGCTGTTGCCCTCAGAGGCTAAATTGCCATCAGATGATAGCCGATGTGTTAAGATAGTGAAGATCTAGACCACTTTGTGCAACAGTTGAATTTAAATAACCTATCACCGTTAATTGGATCAAAGCCATAAACAAAAACTGTCTTTGTGAAACTGAAAACTTATTGTGTTTTGTTTGTTTTGAAAATAAATTTGTGCATGAGTTGAGTTTGGTCCATGGGTTTGCTCCTCTGTCTGTCTCTAGTCTAGTGCAGATGTAAAGGCTTTAGAGAGTAAATGGCAAATAACGGAGCTGCTGCTGAAAAGGTGACACAAGGAGACATTGTGTCAAACTTTTGAGTGTCAGTGTGAGACAGAGAGATTGTAGAGCCAGATATAAACCTACTTTATGTACCTCGCTGTGGTATTCAAAGATCCCTGTGGGTTCTCAGGTTGCTGCATCAACTGTAGATATCAAAGTATAAAAATACCTGTGCTGTTACATTAGGTAGTAAGTCTGATTTAGTCACAGTTGCAGCTGTCAGCCAGTTTTCATGCAGACTTAACAACAGCTGTTTGTGTGTGTGTCTCCACTGCAGTCACAACCTGCTGGATTCCAAGATCAACACTGTGCTGTCCATGTGCCAGGACACCAACCTCCTGAACCCTGTCCACGGCATCGTCCAGAGTGTGGTGTATCATGAAGAGTCACCCCCGCAGTACCAACCCTCCTATTTACAAAGTAATACACGCTGGCATTTGCAAATTCTTTATAGGCCAAGTATGTTAAGTCCACTGCTCGTACAGTCGGGACATAACTTGTTGTCTCTCCTAAAGCTTGGACAGTTAAGTGGATAAGAGCTCTGTGCTTCTGTTGTAAGCATTTTCACCCTGACTCCCCTGTCTTCCATCTCACCTTCCCTCCTCCCTTCCTCACTTTCATTTCACAGGCTTTGGCTTTAATGGACTTTGGAGGTTTGCCGGACCCTTCTCCAAGGTACGAATGATTCTTTCCTCCTGTCATTTTTTCATTTTCTCTGAGCCCCCTTGGCTGCTACGCAGGAAATATTCAGCTTACTAGGCAATTACACGACAGTTCTGCAACCAGCCTGCCAATTGGTACCGTGATATATGAAGCATGTGACTGACACACACACACACACACACACACACACACACACACACACACACACACACACACACACACAGACAGCAGTATCCGAGAGGCTGCAGATAATTTCAAGTCAAGTTTTCTGTTGATACTGAATCTAGTAGCTGCTCAACACATTGTGTGACCCATGTGTATGTAACAGGTGGATGAATAAATAATGTATTTTTTGAATACAATTGAATTGAAGCACATTGAGCTAGACCCAACATGTGACACCATTCATTACATAAGTTACAGCCAGACTCTTCATCCCACTCTTTATCTCTTCATGAGTTAGTATTTCTAAGGTAAGATGCTGTGAAGCATGTAGACAAAAGTTGTTGACATCATTTGTATTATTTATGATAGTATTACACTATATACATCAGGGCTATTCAGTGACACAAGTTAAATAAAAACATTAATTTAGGCCTAATTGGGCTATTATAATATTTTCACTTTCTTACAAAAATCAGTGTGAACAGACTAAAAAAACGTGGAAATCCATAATGATAAGTAGATACTGAACTATAGAATGCTCTCAGACCTCCAACAAGGAGGCAGCTCAGATTTGATGTTTCAAATCTCTAACTGCAGGCATGAAATATTATCAACTTTAATCGGTTTTGGAGCTATTATGCAGTTGCACTGTTATTGTGCATGTGTCAACTGTAGTTAAATGTGGTTTAATCCTACAGGTCACAGAATTCTAGGGGCAGCTACTTAATAATGCCTTTCTCCGGGTACACAATTTGTAATACTGTAAATATAAATACTGCAGTACTTTCATTAGTGCCCATTCTGCGCGCTGGATGGGAAGCTTTGGTGAGCCTGATGTGGTCCACAGTTCCAGATAAGGTGTTTATGTGTTACAGTGGTTCTACATGAACCATTGGGTTACACATCTGATCATCAGCAATGTTAACACAGTCTACATTGTTGTTATTGTTGCTGGGCTCTACCAATCAGTCTAACATGCATGTTTCATCTTCTCTGTCCTCCCCCCACACACACACACACCTGCTAACCATGCAGCAAACACAGATCCCGGACTACGCCGAGCTGATCGTCAAGTTTCTGGAGGCGTTGATTGATAGCTACCTACCGGCAGCTGACGAGGAGCGAGGGGAGGAGCAGCTGAGGACACCCACCTCCCCCTACCCCCCCACCAGCCAGAGCCAGCTCAGCATCACTGCCAACCTCAACCTGTCCAACTCCATGACCTCACTGGCCACCTCGCAGCATTCGCCAGGTCTCTCTCTTACACACACACACACACACACACACACACACACACACACACACACACACACACACACACACACACACACACACACTAGTGTTACTGTATTCACACACATTGACATAATGCATTGGTGTCCAGCATTTTGGTCCCCACAAAGCTGTTAGGATCCACAAGTACAGCGGGCTCCAAGTTTTTGGACCCCATACATTTAGTAAAACAAGCCCATACACGCACAGACATACAAGCTCCTCCCATGTTTTCTGTCCCTGTTAACACTTTTGACTCAAGTCTACAAATGCAACAAGAAAGGAAGTCAGCTGCTTATCCAACAGCATCCCCTGTTGTTTTATAAATTACACATCAGATGATTTAAATTACCTACAATGTGTCTGTTTGTCTTATTGGATGTCAGTAGACAATCAGTATTTCAGTGCAATGTTAAAATAAAGTTAAATAAGAATTTCTAATAATTTAATTACTTAAATTATTATTAAAAGTGTTTGCAGTATAAACTCTTCTTCATCCTCAGCTGCTTGAAGGAACTGCTACAGTCAACAGACATACAGACCGACAGACCCAACATCAGTTGGCTACCTGTACTGTTTAAGAATGTAACTGACCATTGACAGTGTACAATTAGTTGACTGAGTTTCCAACAGCCAGTTTTCTGATGTCCAGAAGGAAAAACTTCTTGTTAGTGATAGTACTGAGTCTTATGGAGAAATGAGCCTACTTGGTAAATGGACCTGTACTTGTATAGCGCCTTTCCCACTCAAAGCTCTTTTACACTACATTCTTTTACACTACATACTACACTCAGTGATGGCAAAGTCCATCGAACAGAAACTAACACATTCGTGTGTTCGACGTGTGGCGGGAGGAGCCGGGGATCAAACCAACAACCTTCTGATTAGAGGACGATCTCTGAGCCACAGCCACCCGCCACTTGGTAGATGGACTGTACTTATATAGCGCCTTTCTAGTCTTTCAACCACTCCGTGCGCTGTACACTACATGCCACACTCACCCCATTCACACACATTCATACAGTGATGGCAGTGGCTGCCATGCAAGGTGCCAACTGTTCACTAGAACAGAAACTAATCATTAACACACACTCACACACAGATGCGCATTATCAGGAGCAATTTGGGGTTCAGTGTCTTGCTCAAGGACACTTCGACATGCAGCGAGAGGAGCCGGGGGTCGAACCGCCAACCTTCCGATTGGTGGATGCCCCGCTCTGCCTCTGAACCACAGCCGCCTACTTCTCACTATTAGCTAGTCTTCTTCCATATAGCATAATGTTCATTTAGTAAATATGGTCCGTCCAGCTCAACACACCAGACTCGGATCAAACTTTCAGACTGGGCAGTGCTGATCAAATATGAAGATTCTGTTCATTGACCATTTCTCTCCTAAAATATTTTATGAGAACTTGTGTGACCAGGCGAGCCACCATTGTTTCCTGCTACAGACGGGTTGAAACCAAGAGCAGCCAAGGAGAGCAGCTCAACTCGCAGTACAGTACTCTACAAACCAATGGGTGACATCATAATAGGTTCACACTTGCTTGTGACCTCCAGGTCCACTTTCCCACCAGTTGAGATAGATATGCTTTTATGTATGTATGCTTTTAACATAGTGTGTTTTGTGTCCTCCCTATGCTACTCCAGGTGTGGACAAGGAGAACGTCCAGCTGTCCCCCAGCTCTGCTCTGTCCAATGCGGGTCGCACTCGCCACGGATCAGCCAGTCAGGTCCAGAAGCAGCGCAGCGCCGGTAGCTTCAAGAGACCCAGCATCAAGAAGATCGTCTGATCAGCCAGAGAAAACCCACCCTCCTCCTCCTCCTCCTCTCTGCTCCTCCCCCAGCCTGCCAGGCCTCATGCTGCACTCCACTTTTTACTCTTTTTATTTCCTCCTCCTTCTTCATGGTTTTCGCTCTGGCAGGAGAACGAGTGATTTTGTGTGGAGGAGGAATATTAGCGTGGACAAACTTGAATTCTGAGCTGCTTGAGATTTCTTTCATTAGAGACAGCGGGCAGTGGAGGAGAAGCTTCTGTCCAATCCTTTCTGTTCTCCACTGGATTCAGTGTTTAAGCTCTTCATCACAGATGTTCAGCAGCGGTTTGAGTCAGCAACGGACGTCACACAATAAACAATTGAAAAGAAAAAATCCCTCTGGTGCTGATGGGAATACAGTTTGGACTGTGACAGATTACACAGGGAGGAACCAGAAACTGAAGTTCAGTCTTAATGCTGATGTCCCTTGGCCTTCCTCATGACGAAACACTCCAGTGTCAGCCAGATGGACCAAATAACAGCAGCAGCGGAGCTGGTGGACCCGCTCGGACATCTCAGCGCCCCTGTACATATTTTACATAGACAGATAATGTATAACTAGTCCTTAGTGCTAATTTAGATGTTGACGTTTTCTCCATGGTGTGCCTTTGTCAGGGTTTTTCAATGTGTACAATTTGTAAAGTAAAAGTCAAACCTTGCTGGGGACAAAGAACAGGTACTAATTATGGAGGCAAGCCGTCCATATTACCAAGAGTTCACACGAGCTGCCTCAAGACCGGCCTCCAATGATCGTCAAATATACAATCATCCATATACCCTGTTGCCTGAAAGTATTTATCCTGTACAGCTAGATAGTGCAACACAAATCTTTTTCTTTTCAAACACTTTCCAAAAATCTTCTCTTCAAACACTTTCAATCTATCAACATAAAGAGTGCAAAACACTAGGGGAAACGCAACTGTGTAAATAGCTCCAAGCTCTTTTTGTTTGCTTGTTTTTTGTGTTTTTATTTAGCTCTGTTTGTGAATTATTTTTAGTATGAACTGCAGCGTTTTAATTTGTTTACAGAGTGACAAGGAAAAACTGTGTAATAGGCAATAATCCTCAACTCTCAAACTCCTTCGTCAACCACCAATTTTATTTGTACAGCGAACAGGGAGAACACATCGCTATGTCAGCTCGGTGCAATATGATGCCAACTCCTGAGTTGCCTGTTAACATAGAGATTTAGCTCTCATTGATTACCTCCAACGACCATTTGAATTGAAAAAGAGGCAGTGGACAGTGTGATGTTTGATCCTATCACGCACACACACACACACACACACACACACACACACACACACAGACACACACACACCTCCATCTGTTTCACCTCAGCAGTCTGAGCTGGACCCGCTACCATCAGAGGTTTGTCCTGTGGGCTCTTTAAAGGGAAAATCCACCTTAAAAGAAGCTGTAACACTGTTGGGGCTGTATACCATATTTACAGTGGAGACAATACCGTTTAGTTCATATTAAGACCTTTTTTGCAGCATAAAAACTACAAAAATGTGTTAGTATTTAACAACACACTAGTGGTGGTGAGTGGTTTCGGTCACTGCATCAGATCAAAAGTCACAGCATTGAGACTGAGATTGTGCTTAAAAGCAAACCTTGTCTTTTCAAAGTAAGTTCCAAAGACACTAATGAACTGTCACACTTTAAAGACCAGTGTGTGGGATCTAGTGGCATCTAAAAATACGAAAGGTGGCAGTTTAACATGGTGGACTAAATGGAAGGCGACCTGTGGAATCTGTGATTATAAAAGGCTCATTCTAAGGTAATGAAAATATAGCAATTCCTATATTCAGGTGATTATACACTAATGAAAATATACCTATGAATATTATGCTATAATTATGTTATATAATGTTGTGACAGTAGATCCTCCTAGATGTTACACACTGGACCTTTAAAACACTTAAAATAATCCAAACTTCTCAAAAATGGACATCCAAAGTATAAAGTCCGCCTTAAATAAACTAAACTCTGACCAAACATACGGTGCCAATTGTCAGTACTTGAGCTTTTACTACTTATTGCCACAGACGCAGTTCAGTCTGAGCTCCATACTCAGCTCTTATTCCAACACAGCACCTTTTGGTTCAGGGTTTTTCAGTATGTCTGCAATGATATGGTGAAATATTTGGAAATGTTTTGTAGATCTAAACGTAAATGGTAAACATCTGGTTTTGGTCTCAGTCCCTCGGCATCAAACACTGATTCCAGAACTCTTCACCGCTGATCCAGCTGACAGAGATTGAGGACAGTCTTTAGTGGAAGATGGCGGCTTTTTCCTTTTTAAGAGCTTCAGTAATAATTCAGGTTATTATTGATGCAGAGGCCAGCTCTGTCATTTTAAACCAACCCTCTGTATCAGCAGATCTTCTGCAGCAAACACCTTTTCTGCATGGCACAAGGTGGAGAATGCTCATTTACTATAAATCACATCAACTGTACATCACTGCTGACTGTTTTCCAAAGCATGCTGTGCATCTCTAAGCTTTCAGGCAGCCGTTGGTTTCAGTTTATTTCACAAAATCAACTTAAGACAGCTGAAACTTGCTTGAGGCAACTAATCTGCCACAGCAAACATCATGTCTGTTGTCAGTGTTGCTTGTGGTAATACAGTGCACACTGATAAAACCATCTGCACAAGAACCCAATTCATATTTGCATGACCGAAACTATTGGCCAATCTTGGCTCATCACAGATGTGTCAGTATCTGTGTGTATGTTAGCAGAGAAATGTCAAAGATGTGTAAACAGAGTTTATTTTTACTGTAAAATGTTCCAGTCACTAATCATTTCAGGCAGTATTGGTCTCACAAATCCAGTATATCGGTTAGGGTTTAAAGCTGCAGTAGGTAACATTTTGTCGTATTTGCTAAAGTTTTGACAGGAGGACCTGAGACAGATAATGTATGAAAAAATCTGATTCCTCTGGCCCCTCAGGAACCAGATTTTTTCACAATTATCTGTTAGGATATAGTGAATAAAATTAAATAAAAATACTGCAGTTTTAATCTGCGTTAGCCTTTGACAATTAAAGCAGTAATGTTGGTCATTGTGATGGATTACAGTTGATTTGGATGTTTATACTGAAATGAATGGGAACCAATGGCTTCCTGGAGAGTAGAAAGACACTGACTAAAACACTATTTCCACACACTTGTGGAAATGGTCACATGATTTGTAGTAAATAGGTTTAAACATACAGCCACTGTGGTCTGGGCCCGTACAGCAGCCGTGTAGACTTGTTGCTTGGGTTGTTTGGTTGACTTCGCTGATCCACTCGCAGCCTCCGTCCACAGCTCAGCAGGGTAAGTCCGTAACGCTTCTATCCTGCCTTAACATCTATGCATGGCAAGAGTTGAGTATTGTTGTACAACTCTGACTTTTTTTATCTGAGCAGCGTCTCCAACATGTCTGTCACTCTCTGTTTCCTACCATTGTACGTGTTCGTGTTACCTTATGGATACATTTGTGAATCAGTTCACTGCTGATTTTTTTCTTGTATTGTAGTTGTCTGAGGGGATGTCATTTTCTTCTGTCCATGCAGCTCGTTCAGTAAACAGGTGATCACCAGATAAATTCCATGAAAAGGGACGTTTTCATTAGAGACAGCCTCAGTAACAGTATTTTGTAATTCAGCCTCAAAGAACGACTTAAAGGGAAGACAAACCATGAAATCATTTTTCCACTGCTGGAGAGTCAGAACATTGTTTTGGGTTTAAGAAAGTTGACATGAAGGATGATTGACACCCCCAGGTTAGTATGCTTGAAACAAACCGGTTCATACAATGCAATGTCTGAACACTTCTGAAGGCAAAAATGTTAATACTCGTTCCGTCACAAATCCTGCTCATCACAGAGAGCTGATGACTCTTACAAATGGGCATAGCGGGCCTCAGTTCTCAACAGTCTCTCCTTGAATGTGTTTGTGATGTACATAAAACTGACAGAAGCTCCACACACCAGGCATGGGTTGCACCAACTGGTCTTTGGTAAGCTTGGGCCTAACCGCTAAGTCATTCCTCGTTAGGACCAGTCTGTAGAATGAACTTAAGCCTAGTCTGAACTACTTTCGGTCTGAGTGATGTGCATTCATGTAAATGCCTAGGCGTGCATTGCTGGGATAATTTGCCTCGTTAGCGGCTTATAAAAGTCAACTGGGCAGATCAGTGCAGCATACAGTTATTTCTTACTGAGTGACCTTCATTTCTTGCATTGCTTTTCCCAATTTTTTGTGGCGAAAAGGTATGTGTGACTGTAGAGGCTGTATATATCTGTAGCAATCAATCTTAAGCCCAGATGGTGACCGACATTACCATTAGGTTGGACTTAGACCTCCAAGTTACGACGACTTAAGAGCATTTAAGCTTAAGAGCAGGTGTAAGCCCTGTTGGTGTAACCCTGGACAATCGCTGCGTAAAGTGCGTGTGATGGCTTCAGAAAGTTACAAAAATGTTTCGGAAAGGTGTTTTCAGACTGTTAGATAGTCCAACAACTTTTTCCAACTTGGTTTAAAGCAGACTGGGGCCTTCAGTCACCAATGTTATTGAGCAAATAAATTAAACGTGTTAAAATCCTCTTTGATGTCAGGTTTTACAGACTGTGGTTTGATTTGAAGGACCACAATGAAGTGTAATTTAATGGAACATCTGCCCTCCTTCCCATGTAAATAGGTCTAACCCTAGTTTAGAGTCAAGCATGGAGTTGAATCACAATTAAGTTGTTAAAGTCACATTTTCTAATACAGTTATGGATTAGTACAGAGTGGCCACGAAGGTCCAGTTGGAAGGATTTTTGGATCTGGGCCAATGAGGCTATAAAGATGCGTGTTTATTCAGATTTCTGTGTCAGATTCCACAGAAATATTTCAACTCGTTCCATCGTCTCTGCTCACCACTTTTCACCATCGAATTGATCTTAAAGCTACACCTGCTGATTTTCTTCTCCCAAGTATCCACAAAACCTGAACTACAGAATCAGCGAGTATACCTTTTAACAAAACACAACCAGGAAAAATCTGAAGGCATATTTCTTTCAGCACCATGTTAGCAGATTGCCATCATTTCCAGGTTTTAGTTTGACTTGTGTGTGAATGGAAATATTAAGGATTATGTATCCATAACCTCTTAAACAAGTGGTTGACTTGCACTAATTTAAAAACAGTCATGGGTTTGTAAAGATGAAAAACCTCAAAATGTGGCATGTTTTATTTGATGTTATGCAAAATCTAATGTCTGTAGAGTAATAGTCTGAGTTTTGTTTTTAATGCAGTATGTGTGACAATTGTAAATACTTTGTGTACAATTTGAGATGGTATATTTACTACACTGTACATACATGTGATATTGTATCATTTTGTTTTTGTAAAGCAGTTAGTTTCTGTATAATAATATACAAATTGAACTATTCCAGTGTTAGTAATAAAATGTTTTGCTCTCCACAATGTTTGAATGCACACCAGCTTTAATTTTAGACACTTTATAATGTATGAATATGATTTTCCTTTTTTATTTAAATCATTGAGTATTTCATCAGTTATGTAAATACTGTTCCACAGTTAAACACTCAGCTAACTATATTAGCAACAAAGGCATACTCAAGCACTGAAGTAGTATTATCAAAGAGTAAGTGGTGAAGACTATTAATCACTGTTACTCCACTGCTGGAGGAGCTAACAGGTCCATACCACTTCCACTCTTTGGAAAGTCTCTGTCCACCAGCAGAAGCCCATGGTGAAGATGGTACTGACCACTGCAGACTTGCAGTCTTGCTTGACCCACCCCTTCAAAACAAACACAAATGCCCTATCTAGAGAAAGTGTTTGGTTTGTCCATTCTTTGCTACTGTAGAAACATGGCAAGGAAACTCCTCCAAGAAAGATTTGGCATTTGGCTTGGGCAAACAGAGTGGAAAGTTTGGCTAAAAGCATAAATACACTGTTATGTAAAGATCATCTTGTTCTTAATGCCTCCGTTAAACCTAATATGGAATGTACAGTCAGTGAAGATTCAAACAAATGATTATTTCGAACTGGACCTTGTGTGTTTTATGAACTGGGCTCAGATGATAACAGGCTGTGGCAATTGAGAGCATTTAACAGAACACAATCAGACTGTGCAGATAACTTTTCCTCATGAGCCCAAAGAGGAGATTCATCATCTGGATTATAAAGCCAATATAGAATGTTCTGAATATTACAGGTCCCACAGTATTGTGTGAAGTTCTCGAAGTATATATATTTTTAATACATATTTTTGGGAGCTGTAATACTTTCTTATAGTTTTTCTCAATTGCTAAAATACTAAAACCCATTGGCTGAACAAAGTTCGCAGTTGCCTGAACTCATTTAGCTAATTGTGCAGTCTGTTGTCAATACCTTAAACCATTTCACATGGTAAAACACAATTTGCAGATCTCACTTAGACTTTTCAGCAGAACTCTAAACACATTCTCATTCTCAAACACATTCTGCACTCTAATGCACATGTCATCCATACTGGTAAACACAAGTGGCAACAATCAAATACAAATAGAGAACACATGTCATTGATTAAACACAACCACTCAAAATTGATTTCACTTGTTTCAAATCATGTGACACAACCAATATAAGCCAGTTCAGAGAGCAAACAGGTTGTTGAAGGTGGGACGGAGAAAGTCTAAGAGTGGATGGAGGAAACAATGTGAGAGGACGAGGACGAGTGCGTATGCGAGGTGGGCGACGAGGAGGAAGAGGAGGACGAAGAGGAAGACAAAGAGTGGAAATATCTGATGAAATTCGAGCAACAGTCATTGACCATGTTCTTGTCCATGGACTGACAATGAGAGAAGCGACCCAGTTTGAGCCGATTTTCCACCATAGTTAGGACATTCAGAGAAGAGAACAGGTACAGTATACTACTGTATTTTTGTAATTGCAAATTTACTGTACGACACTATATGCAGCTGTTTCAATAGACATTTGTAAAGTTAATCACTGTGTATTGTACTGCATGAATATCTACTTTTTGTAGAATTGCAAGGCTGCCCCCTGCAGGTGGAAGGACAGCTATAGTCACTCGGGAGCAAGAGGCCGTTATAATTGGCATGGTCCTTCAAAATAATCTAATATGACTCAGAGAAATCCAGGAACAAGTGATACAAGACAACACGCACTTCCAGAGAATTGATAGAGTGAGCATTTCCACAATTGACCGTGTCCTCCAGCGTAACAGGATGCGAGTCAGGGATCTTAACTTACTTGACAGTATACAGAGTACCTTTTGAGCGCAACTCACCAAAGGTGAAAGAACTGCGAGCTCAGTATGTGCAAGTAAGTGTACATTCAGACACATTTACTGTAATCCAGATTGTCTACAGTACTGCCACATACTATGTGAATGACATTACTCTTCAGTACATACAATGTATGTGAATCAGAAGTGCATACAGTAGGTCTAATTGTACTCTACAGTATAGCACTGTCTCTGTACGACTTACAAAATTCTACATACAGTATATTGTATTTCTACACAGACAATATTTGACTTGGAATCCTTGGACCGACCCCATGAGTTCATCTTTGTCGATGAAGCGGGCTTCAATCTGACAAAGAGGAGAAGGAGAGGCCGAAACATGATTGGACAGCGGGCCATTGTTGATGTCCCTGGTCAACGAGGTGGCAATGTCACAATCTGTGCTGCTATCAGCAACCATGGTGTTCTGCATCACCATGTTACACTCGGGCCATATAACACCCAGCACCTTCTACGATTTCTTGCCAATCTAAGAGACATTTTATTTGAGCAGCAGGTTCAAGAGCAGCAGGGTCAAGAGCTAAATGAGAATCCCATTCCCACCTATTTGATAGTGTGGAACAATGTCAGTTTCCACCAAGCTGCTCAGGTAAGGGAATGGTTTAACATCAATGGGCAGTTTATGAACTTGTACCTCCCTCCATACTCACCTTTCCTCAATCCGATTGAGGAGTAAAGGAGGGAAAATATTGCTTGTGATGTCGACAAAGTGCTCTGGCCTGACCCAGCCCAAAGACAAGAAGCACATTGTGCTTTCCATTTGTTTACAGTACTGACTGCTCAATAGATTTTGACTGGTTGCAGGTTCATATCAACAAAGAACAAGAATTACAGTATCACAGAAACAAAGGACAAGTTTGTGAGATGCAGGGTACAGTACTGTAAAAATAGGGGTACAAGGAGGAGGAAGTTTTCTATTTTTTGGTGTATTGTTTACTGACTGCTTGATAGTGTATATCATTTTGATCGCTTTGTTTATGATTTGAGAGCAGTGTTTGGTCCATTTACCATTTGCTGGACATTGACCATCTCGACCAGAGCTACCAATGTGACCTGCTAAAGATAGAAGCCAACCAGACCAACACTGCACATCAGCCTCACATTTTCTAAGGAGACAAAATATCATCTTTTAAGGATTTAGGGATACAAATTAAATTTTTTTTTAAATAAATATGTTTGTATCCAGGTTTTCCTAGTGTTCCCCTATATTTGTAATTTTCCTCCTCTCTGTCTCCTCCTCCTTAGTCTATCTGTCAGCTGAATTACTTTCAAGATGCCCCTCCTGTTCTTTTTGTGCCTTTTTTTTCTTGTGCCTCATGTCCTGTGTCTCTAAAGTTTTTGTCCTGTGCTTCAAGATTCAGTGTCTCTGCCCTGCCATGTGTATGCCTGACAGTTATATTATTAATTAGAACTACCTAAAGGACCAGTGTGTAAGATTTAGTGGCATCTAGAGATGAAGTTGCAGACTGCAAGCAATTAAATGCCACTCCTGAAGTATTGATGCTTCATTTCTTCCCACCTCTGGGAATTATAGGTATAAGGTACACCAACCCAAAGGCATTAACTAAGAGCCTAATGCAAATATTCAAAACAGTTCTGCATCTGCTACAACTGCTACAGTGGTGCTGAGGCACACTGTCTGTTCTTGTCCTCCTCTGGCTTTTTAATGTGTCCACTGAAGTATCAGATGCACTGGAAGGTGCTCTGAGGACACCAGGTGGGCAGAGGTGGAATTACAGGTTTTACACAACAAGAGACATAAACACTCAAAGCTAGTGGAGATAGGGGACCAGTTCCGATATTTAGAATCATATTTTACTATTTCATTTCGTACAGGGCTGTGGGACTGTAAACATATCATACTATAGCAACACATACAGCATTACTTTAGTGTTGAAGTCTATAAGCAGGATATAGATATGAATATATACTCAATAATAGTCAGTCACAACAATGTAACAGTTTAATCTGTATGTAGAGACCATGTTTGTTGTTTAATGTATTTAGCTGGTATATCTGATAGATATTTTGTATACCTCTCACCTACATAAGCTTTGTTCAATATCTTGTTCACAAGATATGTCTTTATGTACACTTTCGCATTTAATGCTTTGAACAATGGCAAAATCTGGAACAACAACACACACACACACACACACACACTTTACCTTCGCAGGGGTATAGCAGTGTGTCTGAAGGCATGAAATGTCTTTGTTCAGGTTCAATTCAATTCAATTCAATTCAATACAATTTCATTTGTATAGTGCCAATTCATAACAGAGGTTATCTCAGGACACTTTTCAAATAGAGCAGGTCTAGACCGAACTCTTTATAACATTATTTACAGAGACCCAACAGTACCACCATGAGCAAGCACTTGGCGACAAGGGCAAGGAAAAACTGCCTGTTAAAAGGCAGAAACTCCTCCTTAAAAAAACAGACAGAGAGACAGACAGAGACAGAGAGAGAGACAGACTGACAGACAGGTGCACAACAACAACAGTACTGGTAATGGCAATCTAGCAGGACCATGGCAGGAGGCTCCACCAGGATCGATAAGAACCTGCGAGACGAGAAAGCACAAGAACTCCGGGGAAGAAGTGAAGTTAGTAACATGCATTAATGGGACATGAATGAGTGCAGAAAGAGAGAGGAAGAGAGGAGCTCAGTGCATCATGGGAAATCCCCCGATAGTCTAGGCCTATAGCAGCATAACTAAGGGATGGTTCAGGACTCACCTGATCCAGCCCTAACTATAAGCTTTATCAAAGAGGAATGTCTTAAGCCTACTCTTGAATGTGGAGAGGGTGTCTGCCTCCCGAACCACAACTGGAAGCTGGTTCCACAGGAGAGGAGCTTGGTAACTGAAGGCTCTGGCTCCTGTTCTACTTTTAGAGACTATAGGAACCACAAGTAGCCCAGCATTCAGAGAACGTAATGTTCTAGTGGGGTAATAGGGTACTATGAGCTCTTTAAGATATGAAGGGGCCTGACCATGAAGAGCTTTATAGGTGAGGAGGAGGATTTTAAATTCTATTCTACATTTTACAGGGAGCCAGTGCAGAGAAGCTAGTACAGGAGAGATGTGATCTCTTTTTCTAGTTCCTGTCAGTACTCGTGCTGCAGCATTCTGAATTAATTGGAGCGTTTTAATGGACTTATTGGGGTAACCTGATAATAAAGAGTTGCAGTAATCCAGCCTTGAAGTAACAAATGCATGGATTAGTTTTTCTGCATCTGTCTGTGATAGGATGTGTCTAATTTTTCTAATATTACGTAAATGAAAGAAGGCAGTCCTAGAGGTCTGCTTTATGTGGGAGTTAAAAGACAAATCCTGATCAAAGATAACTCCAAGATTCCTGACAGTGGTGCTAGAGGCCAAGTTAATGCCATCTAGAGTAACTATATCTTTAGACAGTGAGTCTCTAAGATTTTTGGGGCCAAGTACAAGAATTTCGTTTTTTTATTTAACATCAGAAAATTGCAGCTCATGCAGGATTTTATGTCCTTAAGACAAATAAACTATTGTTATGTAAAATGTCACACAACTCTTTGGCGACTACTTTCTCCAGAATCTTAGAGAGGAAGGGGAGGTTAGAGATCGGTCTATAGTTGGCTAAAACCCCTGGGTCAAGAGTGGGCTTTTTAAGAAGGGGTTTAATTACAGCTACTTTAAAGGACTGTGGTACAGGTGACATGCTTTCACACAGTGCTGTCCCAGTTTTCTTGCAGCTTTTGGGGCCATTAAAGCTTCTTTTTCACAAAAACTTAAAGTCATCACGCATGTAACATCTTTTAAATTCCATGAGAATTCAGTGCTGAGGGACACTAGGGGTCCAGGGACTGAAAGAAAGGGAATGGAGGAAGGATGCAACCTGCAGACTGCAACCAACTGAATACAGCTCGCGTTTCAGAGGACCCGCTCCTTCTGTAGACATAAACAGCTCATTCTAAGGTAAGAAAAACACAATGATTCTTATTTCCAGGTGATTATACACTATTGAAAACATACTTATGCATAATATATTCCATTTCTGACAATAGATCCTCCAAAATGTTACACTCTAGACCTATAAAACTGACCAGGAGTGCAGCAGATTAGTGAAGCTTGAATAGTAGGTGATTTCTGCAAGACAGCAGCTCAAATGCAGCTGTGCATCAAACCACAGCTTCTGAGAATACTACAGAGCTAAAGAGATTGTCACACACTCTTAAAACATATCTAAGGTAATGATACATTGACATTTCTGCTGTTTTCTTTAGCAAACTGGCCTTCTGTGCTTGCTTGCTTTTGTTCATTGAACTTTATATTACACCACCAAAACTGTGTGGACACCTGAACATTCCCTCGATGGTTGATAGTGTAATAATGGATTCCGACACCATGGACTTTAATGTGCTTCTTACAGCCTCCACTCTGGTCTCAAGCTTACCATCAGATGTTGGAACCAGAGCATTGGTCCTCTGGTTCTGGCTTGCAGTCAGCATTCCAATTCATCCCAAAGGTGTTGGATGGGGATGCGGTCAGGACTCTGTGCTGATATAATACCTATATGCATTAATGTCTGCTGAAAAATATTATGTTTTATGTTCAATATGCTAGGAGAGGCTGTGTTTACATCTTTTTAATAAATGAAACCCACTCTGCTTCAGTATGTTACAATGCCTGGCACTATTCTGTATTCTCAATCTTACATTTTTGCAAGGAGGAGTACAAATGGGTTCCAATGTGTCAAAACATTCAAATACATCACTGATATTTTTATAATTAAAATAGTACATTGAGACTAGCCTTTATGTTCTGAATTGTTCTTTATTCTGCCCGTTTGCATTTGGGGTTCATTCTCTGTTTCCCAATGGTGGTTTAAACCTTTGCCCACTTTCTCTTCTAAATTCTCTGGGATTTTTTTTCTCATTTGATAAGGTGATCTGATAAATTGATCCCAGTTCTTTCTTATCAGTATGAACTCATATGAAAAAATCAGTTCATACTGATATGAAATGAAACTGGTTCAATCCTGTATGTGTAAATGACTAAAGGTGAAAATACACTCTACATGTTATTCTATTGAAAGCATCAATAACATGGATGTCCGTCAAGTAGAGAGTAGAGAGTAAAATTGTTGTTTTTGTGTGGGTCAGGTTATGCCAGAAAATAATTGTGTTGTTGGGGCACGTTGGGAGGTAAAAACATTCATAGCTGATCTGAACAGCCACACTCAAAGGTGGGATGAACAGCTTCCTTTTCATAGAAATGGGGCAGATAGTAATAGTTTGAATATAACTGCACACATTTTCAGACAGTCTCTCCTGGAAGACATCCATAGTGTTGCAGTCAGTTGTACACACGAAAAGTGACAGAAATAGTTTTGTAAAGAATGAAAAAAGAGTGCTTAAAGATCCCCTCTAGACATGTATACAGACATATACAAATAGTCTGATTGGAACAATAATATGTGTCTGATATGTTTTTTCTGTAAAAACTTTCCACATCCTTAAAAAGTCATCTACTCCTTCTACCTTAGTAATCTAATCACAGAATCTCTGAATATGCAAATGTTGTTCATTTCTAAAGTTTTACTGCTGGACACAAGACGTCTCCTACTTCACTGTGAAGTCCATTCTCAGTGGATGTGCACTGGTGGCCTCAACTTTCTACATCACACTGTACAAGTTGCATACTGGACCAAGGTTGACTTCCAAACTATTTATGATGTCACAAATCATTCTGATAGGCCCCGCCCCTTAAAAAATATTTTCATTCACAATGAAACTTTCCACTTTCAGCAGATGAAACATCCTTCTAGCGTCAAACTCCGCACAGTCATCATTCAAACAGCACACTGTAGGAACAAGAAGAAAGACTGAAGGGGGACTTCAAGTTTTCTTTCTTCATTCTTTACACAACTACAAAGTTGGTCTCCTGCACAATAGTCACATGCGCCATAAGCCCATCCACCACCCTGACCTCCACATCCCAACTTTCCACCTCACTACATTAAAGGCACAGTACTAAATGAATGATTGTCAGTGACATTTTAGACAGACTTATCTACTCACTAGTCTGCTCTTACAGCCTCATTGTGTTTATACTCGCACTCTTGCAAACTATTCCAACTCAAACTTTACAACCTGTAGATTTGAATAACAAGTTTGTATTACAGGTTGGAAGTTAAGTGGTGGTGACATTGAAGGCATACGACTATAGTTTGTAGTTGAGTGGTTTATTTATAGCCTTAGCATTTACGCATTTACGCTTCAAAAATCCTAAAAGTGGCTGTGATTAGATTATCTTTTTGTTGAAGAAACCAGGGTGAGGTTGGACTACAAAAATACATCATCCCTGTAGCACTGTATTTGCTGTTAGTACCAAACGGTACATTGATTTCTTGCTATTAACTGTATACCATGAAAATAAAGAACATCAGAGACATATTATGGAAACAATATATTATGAAACAGCTTCATCCTGTTGCATTGCCATGCCTCAAATGCTTGCATGGCATTAACAATTTCAAGTGACCCATTTTTTACAATGCACAGAATAGCCCAATGTGTCAATGTTTACATATTTATTTAGGCTATGTTTCAGGCCTCCGAGTTGCCTTTCTCAGTCTGTTTTCACAAACATAATGGCATTACAGAAAAATGTCACTCTTACAGCCAAGACTTCTTGGTCCGTCCCAGCCTGGCCATATTGGCCAGCTTGACCTTCACTTTGTCTCTGCTCTCTGGACTTCTCTTGGAGGTGCATTCCACAGTTGAGTCTGTCTCAAAGGAAATAGCCGGGGGATGTACAAGCAGACCTCCAGTCTTCTCTGGGGCCATGGCTGCTGGGGTCTGCAGAACCAGCTGGCCCCTCAGTGAATGCCTGAGCTGCAGCAGGAGGGGATTGTGATTTGAGTACAGTCTGATGGTGTCCCTGTCCTGACTGCAGCAGGTGGAGCAGGCTAAGCAGAGGATGCGGAAAATGTAGATCCAGCCCAGGTAGTGGAGTTCTGCAATGTTGAGCACGAAGCAACCCAGGCTGATGCTGAACATGAAGTTCAGGAAGATGGTTTTCTCAGTGGCACGTGACACAAAGCAGTCTGTACGAGTGGGGCAAGGGTAGGTCTCACAGCGGTACAGGTGAGGTACCTCAAAGCCAAACAAGAAGTACTGGCCTATTAGGAAGGTGATCTCCATGACAGATCGGAGTAACACGTGAAGGATGTAGATGAGCAGAACCTGGCTGGACTGCTGGGTGGGGTCCTCTCCTACCTCACCATAATCCTCTTCTAGAAAGCTTGGTTCTCCTCCTTCACTATCTCTTGCATCCCATTGCTCCCTGTAATGAGGACAGTAGGTCGGCATGCCAACCCTCCAGGCCTCCATGCCACCCTTCATGTGTCCAAATCTCTGTCTGGGAGGCCTCTGGTCTACCACCTGTGCCCTTTGGCCATCCAGCTTCTCATCCTTGGCAATCTTATGCAGGACGAAGACTATATAGAAGATGGATGGGGTGGAGACCAGCACAATTTGGAACACCCAGAACCGCAGATGTGAAACAGGAGCAAAGGTATCGTAACAGACGTTGTTGCAACCAGGCTGCTGGGTGTTACAGGTGAACTTGGACTGCTCATCACTGTACACAGCGTCACCCACCAAGGCCACCAGCAGGATACGGAAAATAAGCAGCATGGTAAGCCAGATCTTGCCTATCACTGTAGAGTGGTTCTGGACCTCAGACAGGAAACGACCAAGTATGGACCAGTCACCCATGGCTTAACCTTAGAGAAAAAGTCAAAGATTATGTCACTAGGGCTATTATTAATGTTAGATATGAGGTTTCTGTGTACATCAGTGGTTCTCAAACGGTTTCTTTTCCGTCTTTGGAAGAAAAAACTTTTGAAGAAAATTTTAACTCACATTGTCTAAAGGATCAGTTATTTTTTTTTAAATAACATCATATATTATGCGTCTGCTACCCAGCAAAATCATGCAGTATTTCAAATGGGTTCAGTTACCGGTTATCTCTGATCTTACTAACAATTGTTTCCATATGCTACAAGTCTATCCACCTCGTCTCGCAGGTTCTTGTCGATCCTGGTGGAGCCTCCTGCCATGGTCCTGCTAGATTGCCATTGCCAATACTGTTGTTGCTGTGCACCTGTCTGTCTGTTTGTCTCTCGCTCTCTCTCTCTCTCTCTCTCTCTCTCACCCCAACTGGTCGAGACAGACGACCACCCACCTAGAGCCGGAGGATCTGTCCTAGGTTTCTGCCTTTTAACAGGCAGTTTTTCCTTGCCCTTGTCGCCAAGTGCTTGCTCATGGTGGTACTGTTGGGTCTCTGTAATTAATGTTTTAAAGAGTTCGGTCTAGACCTGCTCTATTTGAAAAGTGTCCTGAGATAACTTCTGTTATGAAATGGCGCTATACAAATAAAATTGAATTGAATTGAATTGAATAACTGTATTGAAAAACTGAATCTGAATAGCATAATCTGAATTTGAATTTATTAGTTTGAAACTGAATTCCAATCAACTTGAAACTGAAATATAATATTATGAATCTGAATTCACTTGCAACTGAAACTGTATTTGAGCCTCACTAAAAATTCAACTTTTTATGTACTTTCAAATTCAGTTCTCTCAATTCAAATTTGGTTCTCTCAATTCAAATTCAGTTCTCTAAATTCAATTTCAGTTCTCTCAAATTAAAATTCAGTTCTCTCAATTCAAATTCAAACCACAAGATTCAACTTTTAAGGTCACAGACGTCAAGGTCGTTCAGTAATAGCAATCGAGTGCAGATGCACAGAGCTCTTTTCAGCCTCTCTCTGAAACGATCGGTTTTAGCTCCTGTCTCTTTAAGGCCCCCCCCCCAAAAAGCCCAGTCTGCTCTGATTGGTCGGCCTTATGACGCAGATGACGTTCCGGCCCCTCTCACTTCTGCCTCAGCATTGTTAGTTAGCTCCTCACTGCGTTTAGCTGCATTTCTACCGTCAATATTAATTCAATAACTGCTTCTAAACCAAAAACTTCACCAGCGGACATGTTAGAGCGGGAGTCTGACCTGAAATCACAGAGAAATGAAAAACATCAACAATCAGGATTACAGCTTTCTGTGACGTGTTCCTCAGGTAAATACTGCTATAGCTATCCCATAATGTTAGTGTTTATACCTTAACTATGAGAACCAACACTGTGTTTTATGCTTGTCTTTACAGGTACAGCAGTGAGCAGTGACCCAGTCTACAGAGCCCAGTGAAGTTAAACATATTATATATTACATATTATTAACAACATTAGTCAAGCAGTTGTTTCTAGTGAAGAAACAGCCAGTAAATGTACCAAAGTAATCAGAGTAATAGTATGATGATTACTGTAGCCTCCCATCTGTTATATTCTTTATACATTAGTTTACTGAGACCATGGAAAGTTACCATAATGAGTCAGAAACCTGCCTGGAATACTTTATCCTGTACAACATGTCAACATAACTGAAGGAATTACTCATCTAATAAAGTAACTTGTTTATGTGGTTTAAAAACTGCTAAGTAACCAACTGTACTGTATCCATACTTCATAGTCTGATATTTTAACTTAAAAGTATTATTACCAAAGTTAACCTTCAGATATTTGTAAAAGCTGCAATTATGTTTTACATTTTATTTTATATATTATGATGTAATTTATCTTCCAACATAATAAAATTTGAATGTGAGACAGTAATGTATTGTGTTGCTTACAGTCATTAATACAGGTTTAAATTCCACATTTTCATATTGATAGTTACACAAACCAGGTTTTCAACTCTTGTACATTCTACTTTTGTGTCAGTAGAAACTGAATCTGAATTGCTCAACTTGAATAATTGCATTGAAATACAGAATTTGAACTGCATAATTTGAATTTGAATTTATTAGTTTGAAACTGAATTTGAGCCTCACTAAAAATTCAACTTTTTATGTACTTATTAATTATGTATGTATTAATTAATTATTAATTCAGATCTCTAAATTCAGATTCAGATCTCTAAATTCAAATTCAGCTCTCTAAATTCAAATGTCGCAATCTCAACTCAATTTCAAACCACTAGATTACACTTTTAAGGTCACAGACGGGTCAAGGTGTTCAGTAAGAGCAATCGAGTGCAGATGCACAGAGCTCCTTTTTGGCTAAGCAGCATGTTTGTTTTGAACATTTCCTGGACCTGTAGACATTGGCTAGAGAAAAACATGCTTAAAGGAGACATATTATTCCCCTTTTCAGGTTCATAATTGTATTTTTTTTTGTTTTGTGTGTACACCACTTCGTGTGCGGGGGGGGGTCTGTGTGCTGCTGTATGTAAATGTACCGGAGGTAAAGATAGAGCTACCGTGAGAGAGAAATAGTCAAACTGTGATCAAGCCTCCTTAGAAGCTAACATTAACAAAATACTAGTAATAATACTATTAATAGGAAGTTATGGTGATTATTTTTTATGATGCTTCTAGTGTAACTTTGTACTGACGTGCTAACGTTATCTCAGCTAGCGTTAGCTTTGTTGTTCTTCTGCTTCGTGTGTGTGTGTGTGTGTGTGTGTGTGTGTGTTACGGTGTGTAAATTAACTTGATCTACGTGCTCCGGAGTTAACGACACTGTGAGAGAGAAATAGTCAAACTCACTAGAGCAACAAGGGACCCACCAGTGACACTGCTTTATTATTAGGGACCGAGCCAGCCCCCGCTGGAGGTCCCTATTGTTTTTGCTCGATTTCTTACCTATTATTATTTTTAGGCCACTTCGACTGCGTTTTTGCCCCCTGAACATATATGAAAACTCAATTTTATTTGGCAAAGTGGTCAGGCCTCGTGAAAAATTTTATATTCTATGTGTCACTTTCAGGTTGGCTGCTCGGTGGCGCCATTATCATTAGAAGTGCGTTTAGGCTAATAACTTCTGCATAGTTTGTCGCACATTCAAAAACCTTGTATCCACGCGTTCGGTGAATGGAGCTGAATCTTCCTATACAGGCCCCGCCCACTTCCGCCTATAATTTTTTTTCGTTAGAGCACGAAATGTCCATAAACTACTTTTTCGTGTTCCTCCTACACGCTATGTCCGATTCGCACAATTTTTTTTACCTAGCACCTGGGGACCGCCCTGGTAAAAAAAGTAATTTGAACATTTTTGAAATTTCAAAAAATAAGCACGCTATAAAATTCAAACTTCCTGTACATTTTTCGTCAAAAAAGGAAGTGGACCATTTCTCCACATTGGTATGTCCGATTGACACCAAACTTGGGTCCATAGTTCCACATGTCTTCCTTAGGCATCGTGCACAGTTTCAGGCCATAGCCACAAGGTGGCGCTCTTTAAAATGAAGAAGTTTATATCTCTACAACGGTATGTGTGATTAAGATGATACTTGGTACAATGCTTCCCCATGGCTCCCTGAGGCTCGCTAAAAAATGTGTCAACAATCTGGTGGCATGGTAAATCACTGTGCGGAGACCGTAATAGTTATGAATATGAAATTCACAGGGCACGTGTAGAGTGGTGCCTGAAGCCCACATACCAAAAATGGTGTTCGTCGTGTTTGTAGCGCCCCCTACAGGATAAAAAAAACTTTCATGCTTTCATGTTCTACTCCTCGCAGGATGATCAGATCCAGCTGAAATTTACTAATAAAATTCAAAACACATTGTTGATGATATGTGTTGACTGTGGTGAGGGGGCGTGTCTGTGGGGTGGCGGGAAATTTTGATGGACCGCCACAAAACACGAATTTGTTATAACTTTAGAGTACATTGTCCAATCGGCTCCACACTTCAAATGCTTGATAACAGTCCCGCCCTGAACACGTGTACATGACAATATTCAGACATAGTGATAGCGCCACCTACTGGCAATTGAAAGTAAGCGCTGCGTGGCGATTTTGAGCAGAGAATAATAACTCCTGCATCGTTTGTCTCACACTCAAAAACCTCATATCCACACGTTCGGTGAATGGAGCTGAATCTCCCTATATAGGCCACACCCACTTCCGCCTAGATTTATTTTTTCGCCAGAGCGCAAAATGTCCAAAAGCTATGTTTTTGTGTTCCACCCATGCACTTTTGTCCGATTCGCACAAAATTTTGCACGTAGCATCTGGAGACCGTCCTGGCAAAAAAAGTAATTTAAAGTATTTTGATATTTCAAAAAATAAGCACATTATAAAATTAGCACTTCCTGTTGATTTTTCGTCAAAAAAGGAAGTGAACCATTTCTCCACAATGGTATGTCCGAGGCTCACTGTAGCTAACAACGGTTAGCATGTGCTAGCAGTACACAAACAATGAAAAACAAAGCATCAATTCTTAAATAATGTTTTAAAGAGTTCGGTCTAGACCTGCTCTATTTGAAAAGTGTCCTGAGATAACTTCTGTTATGAATTGGCGCTATACAAATAAAATTGAATTGAATTGAATTATAAATACTTACAGTTACTTCCTCTGCCGTCTCTCCACAGACAGTTTGTATGAATCCCTCTTTCAGGAACAGTCTTTCAGCCAGTCCAGTGTTGTACTGACCGAGGTTGTGAAAGCAGTCCCACATGAAGTAGTTCAGACACTTCCAAAATATAAAAAAAACAAAATACAATTATGAACCTGAAAAGGGGAATAATATGTCTCCTTTAAGCATGTTTTTCTCTAGCCAATGTCTACAGGTCCAGGAAATGGTCAAAAAAAAACGTGCTGCTTAGCCAAAAAGGAGCTCTGTGCATCTGCACTCGATTGCTCTTACTGAACGACCTTGACCCGTCTGTGACCTTAAAAGTTGAATCTAGTGGTTTGAAATTGAATTGAGAAAACTGAAATTGAATTTAGAGAACTGAATTTGAATTGAGAGAACTGAAATTGAAAGTACATAAAAAGTTGAATTTTTAGTGAGGCTCAAATACAGTTTCAGTTGCAAGTGAATTCAGATTCATAATATTATACTGAGTTTCAAGTTGATTGGAATTCAGTTTCAAACTAATAAATTCAAATTCAAATCATGCAATTCAAATTCAGTTTTTTAATGCAATTATTCAAGTTGAGCAATTCAGATTCAGTTCTAAATGGTTCAAATTCAGTTTCTACTGACACAAAAATCAGCCCATAGTTCAACGTGGTGGACTAGATAAAAACGGCTCATTCTAAGGTAACAAAAACACAACTATTGTCATTTTCAGGTGATTAAACTAATGAAAACATAGATAAAATATTATATTCTATTTCTGCCAATAGATCTTCCTAAATGTTACACACTGGACCGTTAAAAAGGGGAAACGGACATGATTAATATTTAGGGACCGAGCCAGCGATCGCTGGAGGTCCCTATTGTTTTTGCTCGATTTGTTCTTACCTATTATTTTTAGCCCCCTTTGACTGCATTTTTGCCCCCCTGAACATATACGAAAACTCAATTTTATTTGGCAAAGTTGTCAGGCCTGGTGAAAATGGGGATATTCTATGCGTCGCTTTTAGGTTGGCCACTAGGTCGCGCTACTATCATAGTTTGTCACACATTCAAAAAGCCTTGTATCCACGCGTTCGGTGAATAGAGCTGAATCTCCCCATGTAAGCCCCGCCCACTTCCGCCTAGATTTTTTGTTCTAGAGCGCGAAATGTCCATAAACTACTTTTTCGTGTTCCTCCCATGCACTTTGTCCGATTCGCACAAAATTTTTCATGTAGCATGTGGGGACCCTCATAATAAAAAAGTAATTCAAATAATTTTCATTTTCACTTTCGGCAAACTTTTCGCGTTGTATTTGAACGAACTCCTCCTAGGGAATTTATCGGATATGCTTCAAATTGGTCAGTACAGTCAAAAAATGGTGCTGATTAAAAATTGTGCTATTTGAGACTGTACGTTGAACGGCATGTCTGTGGCGTGAGGTCAAAGTTGGCCACTTTGAATTCTGTGGTCATACAAACTGATTGAAAAGTTGAGCTATTTGTGACTGTATATCAGACCGTGTGCCAGTGACAACTTGTTGATTTCAGCAGATTCGCCATAAAATAGTGCTCATATCTTCAGTGTGCAATGTCCAATCTCCAATAAACTTCATATATTCTGAAACAGTTTTGCCCTGAACACGTCCTCATAACTTCAGCGTACGTGGTCCAAGCTCAATGAAACTTCACGTGTTTGATAACACTCTCGCCTTGAACATGTCTACATGACAACATTCAGACATAGTGATAGCGCCACCTACTGGCAACAGGAAGTAAGCGCTGCGTGGCAATTTTGAGCTGATTTACGTGAAATTTCATGTTTTGGTCCACACGTGTAACGATGGCACGTAGTTGCGTGGAGTGCGAGGTCCCGCCCAACGCTGCTTGCAGCTTTAATTTATTTTTATTTTTTTAACTTTTATTATTCACAGCGGAGTTCAACTGAGGGCAATGTTTTCTTTTTCAGAAATATGCTGATCACAGGATTTTGTTTGGATAAAATAGTAAAACATTTTTACTCATATTTTATCCGTATGGTGCTTTGTTCTTTATACTATGACAGTTTTTCTAAAATTTGATTTGAAAAAAAATCTCAATATATTGCCTTGCAATATATCGCAATATATTGAATTGTAACCCCTGTATCATGACACATATTGTGCCCTAGTCAGTATGCATTGGTTTGATCTGAGCGAGAGGTGGATACAGAGGCAGGACAACATGCTGTCTATGAGGAGCTCCCAACAAAGACATATAGGGAGGGTTACACATTGCCAAAATATTTTTTGTGAATTTTACTGTTTGGAAGATAGTGGCCATTTATATATTTATTTCCAAATGGTTCCTAATGTGCATGAATGTGTTGTATGTGTATTGTATGTGTTGAGAGAATTTGTTCTTACTGTACGATCATATTTGTATTTTCTGTTTTACTGCTTATATGTTATTTATGTTATTTCCCAGCTGTGGAGGATATCTGACTTTATTATTGGGCTACTGTATGATGATACAAGTTGATTATGTTATGGGAAAAAATTGATTTGTGGATATCGAATCAAAAAATCTTTTGTTGAAATTGAGATGAATGAAAGAGTTTTTTAGATAAAAATCCTAGGGGTTGTGACTGACCATAGATTAACATGGGAACAGCATATTGACTGTATTAAAGGAACAATTTCAAGCCAGTAGCAATCCTGTATAAATCTAGGGATACATTAAATTATAATGCCTTGTATATAATTTATTGCTCACTTATACTTCCTTACTGTGTGGAATTGTGGGGGTCAAGCTCTAAAACAGCCATACATTCAATAGTCTTACTACAAAATTGAGCCTTACATATTATTATTAGTTTATGAAACCCAATGCTACACTGTAAAAAACCAGTAATATTCCAGCAGATTTATACCAAAATATTACAGTAAAATAACTAAGTAATTTTCTATAATTAAAAGAGTTTTTAAATGTAATCTTCCATAAGATTTGTGTAATTTGGCTTTTTAATGTTTAACTAAAGATATTTTTAAGTTAAAACTATTAAATTATTTTTAAAAGTTATACAGTTGTAATAAAAGTCACCTGTATTTTGACAGTTTACCAATGCTTATACACAAAAAACACGATTTAACATGTGACTTTAACATTACAAGTGTGAATTTTTTTTTTCTTTGTTATTATTTAGTTTTGGAGGGTAAAACCCACAATAAATGGGCAGAAAAACACAACATATGCAGATACTCCACTGCATAGTACAATTAAGCAATTAACATCCAATCATGATCTCTGGCGTATATAAAATGCTGAGCAGGCCCAGTTGATTGTGAATTTGTCAGAGGGCTATATAATAGAACTGCAGTGATAAACCCCTCATTACAAAGATGAATGCACATTTGATATAGGCTCCGGTCAGCAGAGGTGTGGAAAAAAGTGATATGTCTAGATGAGTCAACCTTCACCATAGTCTCAACCTTTATCCTATGATGAAACATTTCTATCCTGACGGGAGTGGTATCTTCCAGGATGATAATGCACCCATCTGTTATGTTGTGGGGGGCATTTTGCTGGCATGGTTTGGGTCCACGTGTCCTCTTTAGAGGTTGTGTCACTGCAGATCAATACAAAGTTGTTCTGAGTGATCACCTGGTCTCCAGAATGACAATGCCCTCATAGGAACCCCCTCACTGAATGGTTTCTTGAGTATAAAAATGATGGGAATTGTATGCTATGGCCTTCAGTCAACATATCTCAACCAAACTGAGCACCTATGGGAGATTTCTGACCAACATTTTAGATGACATACTCCACCAATAATAGTGTACCATCCCTCCAGTAGAGTTCCAGAGAATTGTAGAATCAGTGCCAAAGAGCATTGATGCTGGTCTGGCAGCATGTGGTGGCCCAACACCTTACTAAGGGGTATCCAAGAGGGCAAGAGGGCACTTTTATGTGGTAGATAAAACATGATAAAGTCCCTCTAGGGTTCCCTTTCAGTGGAGAAATGGTGATGAAGTGTTCTTTGGGGAGCCCTTCCAGTGGACAAAACAGAATAACGTGCTCTCTGAGGTGCCTTTCCAGTGAAAAACACAAGATAAAGTGCCCTCTAGGGTACTAATCCTAACCCTGAATCAGATGTTTCACCATAAATGCATCACAACTATCTTCACACTGGTTACCTTTATATTCTCCTCTATTTTATCACTCCTGCTCCTCAAATTAGTCTGTCATTGTGATAGTAAGTTGTATTCAAATGGAAGCTAAATCGAGGGGGGAGGTAAATGTTTAGGCAGAAACCAAACTGGGTTCATCCATGACCTCTAAGGTTTTTTCAAACTGCTCTATTATGGATTTTGTTAGAATTAATTGTAAAACGGTTTTTACAGAATTTCAATACATTATTGTTAAAGATTAGATTTTAGAGATTTCTACACTTGCTGGGAATTAAATCCCGGTGGGGAATTGTATTAATGTATTTCTATATTTTTAAATGCCTAAAATGTTTTGAATTCAAAAGTAACTGATCTAAAATATAAACTGCACCTTAGGTTCTGTGCCTTCAGTGTTAGCTAAAGCCCTGATGCATTAATCATTGTGTAAGTTTGTAACTCATCTTCTTGTCAGACACAGTTAGACAAACTACTTTATTAAACTACTGTATTAAACTACTGTATTGAACAGTATAGTCCTTGAGGAGAAAGTACATAAAATAACAACAGAATGCAATCAGAACTCACCTTAATGTAACCTTGAGCTTTCCAGAATAAATCCTTACACGGTAGCCTTTGCCATGCAGTTTGCATGGCTATTTTCAATCTTAAAGCGTTGATGAAATTAATCCTGTTGAACGTGGTAAGGGAGAATAGGCTGACCACACATATTGAGTCAGTCTATCTGAAACTCACATTGTGCTATGTGGCTACAAAGGCTGGCAATGTACAGTGCAACAAAGATTTCAAAACACAATGGGGGGAGGTTCCTTTTCTGAACAGCCGGGAACAGTCAAACAAAAAGAGTATGGAACAAGCTAGCAAGCGGACACAATACAGGCATATGCAAAGGTTCTGTATGTAGCAGGCATGAAAAGTAAAAGTTAGAGAGGAATAAATCATTCTACATTTCTTTTATTTTCCAGATGGTGCCTCAGATATTTCGAAATCAGAGCATAGGGCAATGACAGCAGGTTAGGGACAGATGCATGGAAAGGGTCTGGGTCTTCACCAGCCCCTCTCCACTGAATCATCTGCAGGCCATAAACTTACAAACTATTGCAGAGGACTCTGGTTGAGAAGTAATGCACCAGTCACAAACTGCATTTTGCACTGGGCTGGAATTCAGTTGTCACTGTATATAGATTTAGTGAAAGGCTGGGTTAGATTCAGCATGTTAAGACAGAACTATACAATACAGGTCAGCCAGATGTGAACAACACTACAATCACAGTCACACAGCTTGAAATGAGTATACTGAGTTGATATAGCTCAATTGTGACTGTTGATTTATGATCATCATTCATTTATCATTTATGTTTCACAGTTCTGTTCTGTATGTGTTTCAGTTGAATTTAATTTACATAGCGCCAAAACATAACATAACTACAATTTACAGAGACCCAACAATAACTTTAAGAGACATTATAATCTATCTTGCCATGACTCAAGCTATGCATTTCTGTCAACCACAGTAGTTTGGAGTGATCAGCGTCCTGTGAGAAACTACTGGCAGCTACAGCATGAGGTTTAATGCTAGGTGTGTGTGACACTGTGTGTGAGAAATGCTCCAAAACAACAATGGCGGCTGCTAAAGAGGTTAGCATAGAAACTGCTAGCATCAGTTACATCAGAACTGGAGAGTATTTCTTCATTGAAAGACCCTCCATATACTTGATGGATAGGCACAACATTTTGTACAGATATGGAATTTAGTACAGGAAGTCAGTATCCTAAGAGGATGCATTGTAATAAATCCGTTCCCTTGACCTTTAATATAGTCATCATCAGGTCAAAATGTCCAATATTTTTGGTTTATGACCAAATAACTGCAATGCCTAAGATGGTGAACATGATAAACATTATACATGCTAAACATCAGTAAGGTAGAATTTTCATTGTGAACATCATATCCCTTTTAGACAAAAGAAACATGTATGATTTGGAGTAAATCTGCAGAAAACCTAATTTCAACTCGGTTTAAAAATCCACAAACACATGATGAACTTTGATGAACTTTTTATCTTTATAATAATTAATAATAAATTTACCATAACATTGCAAGACCATAACTATTCATTTAAAAAATCATAAAACCATGAAAACTAACAAAAACTGTCACAATCAACGGTAATATAGTGACGTACTGCAAGGTTGGTGGCTCCCAGCCTTTTTCCATAAGGGACCTCTTTTCTGTAATTGAGTAAACTGACAACCCCAAACTAAAGGGCCAACCACACCAAGAACAATAACTAACAATAAATATAAATACATCTTTTTAAAAGTGGGTGGTGGGAAATTTTTCATCAGTGTGGCTGCTCACAACGTTATTGGTCTTGGTATTGACGGCCCTCACGTGACATATTTTATGGATATTTGATATTATATTCCATGCTTAACAATAACAGTAGAGAACAACTGATAAACTGTACAATGAACCCAAATACCGTAACAACAATCATTCATTCTTGATAGGCTTCTTTGAAAAATGTAAATTCCTTTCCCTGACATTTGGCCATTGTCCTGTTAGCTCTTTGGTTGTTTGAACTTCTCTAATGCAGGACGAGGCTCTATGACAGAGTGAAGGCTCTGTGAATATAACTTGTGTTCAGGTCTTCAGAACTTTGCTCTTTTAAAATAATCTAAACTTTAAAAACAACAATTTCATTTAGCTTTCTTCACAGAAATTATTGACATGTAGACCTAATGTGTATATTTTGGAAGTTTCCTTTTACCTCTTAAAATCAAGAAGCCCTAGCGACCTGCTGTAAACCTTTAGGAGACCCCTAGTCTGGGTCCTGACCCCCAGATTGGGAACCAGTGCCCTAGGTAACACTCATATTACATTCTAGCTTTCCATTTTTAAATACATTTAAAAGTAATGAAATAGGGAGAGTGAAATAGAGAGGCATTTTGAGCATATTTGGGGATGTGTCCCCCCCTAATTTTTATTATAATTACTGCCTTGACATTTCATTCAAAGCACCGCTGTGCCAAGTACAGTCTCACAGAGTTGCTAGTTGAACTAAAATAAAACCTGGCAGCTAGGTTAACCATGTCCTGATTTCCACTCTATACTTAACGCACAAACAAGAGATTCATATCCATCTTTTCATTTCTTGGAAAGAAACTGAATCAGCATATTTCCCAAAATGATTAACTGACACTTCCCCACTCATACACTTGTAGCCTGCATTTACAGTGCATTAAACTGTCTGTCCTCAATGCAAAAATAAAATGATATAAATCCCCCCTCCCCTCTTCCAGTCCTTGCTGTCTCAGAGTTAACTTTGTGGACAAACACATAGTTAAAGACAACTGTCAATCAACAAAAAAAATCATTGGCAACTGTATTTACAATCAATTTGGCATTTTTGCCTAAATAGTGAAAGAAATTATACGTTATTTGCTTCTAAATTGTAAGAATCTGATGTTCTACATGAAGATATATTTGGGATTGTTGGTCGGCCAAAACAGGACATGTGACGATATCACCTTTGACTTACGGAAATGTTTCATAATCTCCTGACCTTTTATGAACAAACTGATTACCGTAATCGACAAAGTAAAAACCAGAATAATCAATAATGGAAATAACATTAAGTTGCAGCCCAAGAAAATGGAACTGTGCAATGATAAATGTACATGAAAAATTAAATAAAACATTTTATCCTCGCACTAGTTTTTTATTAAAAAATATTTAAACTTCACAATGTTTCATAAACAAACATGAAACCTATATTTACCTTTACTTCTATACATCCAGTCACTTGCACCTTTTTAAATGAAACCTATATTTGTTGAATTTCCACTCATAATCCACGAAATGTAAAGAATGTTCCATATTTTTAAGTAATTCTTAAAACAGATTTGATCACCTGAGTACTAAGGTTTAATACAAAATCAGATCATTATAGTGTTGTTTTTCTGCCAATATTGTTATTTTTATGAAAACATGCTTCCGTTGCTCATTATACTGTATATATGTCTGTATGGGAATAGCTTTTCGTTTATATAGTGATACATTTCATTTTTGTCCGACAGCAGTGTCTCTTTGGAGGGGTTGTAATATCTGAATATTTCTTGTAGTCCAGACGTCCTAAAAAAAGTCCACTGGCCTTGGTTCAGCCCTGGGGGTTACAGGAAGTTGTAGCTGCCATGTTTAGCTGCTTTGTTGTAGATTCCTTGTAGGTTTCCTGCAGATTTTAGCTTGTGTTGCCAAGTGTTGCAATGGAACCGAGCTGGAGTACGTTTTTATTCCAAGTAAGTGGCACAGTACAGCAGTAGTCTGAGAAACTGCACAAACGCGTTCGAAATGGGGTAAATGTTGTTAGCCAAATATTCTTCTATCACTTTCTGAAATGAATTAGAGTTAGCTAAGCAAAACAAAGGTGTTAGCCTGCTAGCTAGTTCGGCTGTGTGGGTAGCTTTAGCAAACTGCTAACCAGCTTTATCGGACCCCAGACCTCCGGCTGTGTGTGCTCTACAGAGACCCTGTGGGGCCTCGGTTGTGTTGGTTAAATGATCTGATGTGTGTGTGAAACCAGAGCGCGAGCTTTGTCTTAATTTGTACAAAATCACCGCGAGGGACATTTCTGTTGCCACTGCTGTTGATGCGCGCGCGCTAGCAAATTGGCTAGTAGGTCGAGCTATTGCTGTTGCATGTAGGTAAAGCTAAGCTAATTGGATAACGGGTTAGCTAACCTGGGTACTTTCCTCGCCAGTACTACAGTAATTCTCGCTGCAATACAGATAACTATAGTTGGCAGTGTGGACAGCGAGTTATTGTGTGTTCCAGACTGTGTTGATTAAGCAGGGCAGCTGTTTAGCTTTTGGTAGGCTTACAGCAGACAGCCGTCGGTTATCAAGAGGTTAGCTAACGCTAACAGTGTAAATTGAAGGCTACATAGCACGCGGACAGCAGAGATTAAACCGCATTTAAGACTCCAACCTTTCCTTTTTTTTTGTGCAAATCTGAAACCATAGATCGCAAACAAGTGTACGAAAACCTCCAGTCACCATTGGCCGGACACTAAACTTGTACACGCCAGCCACCATGTAAAGTTGAAAGTGTAACGTTAACGTGGCCTATTGTTTTAGGAAACACAATATAGTGTGTGCAAGTTGTTTTAAGAACTGTTTAAAATATTAGGAAGGTACTCGTTAGTTTGTCACACATCCTTTACATCAAGTAACTTACGTTAAGGTCAGTGTTCCACTTATGGCCCTGCATCACCATGAGTGATGCAGGTAGTGCAGGAGCGGAGATTTCATGAAAATAAAGGGGTGCCAAGTAGTTAATTCCGTAAACCATATGCAGAGTTTATTAAAAACCCTCCATAATTTGTCAGCAAATCAGTCTTTAATTGCTCCTTGTGTGAATGAAGTTTTGGTTGAATGAAGTCCTGCTCCGGAGATACAGTAGCTATTTATGACTGCAGTTACAATTAATCGAATTACAATATGCAAATCGCAGACGCGGCAATTTCTTTGATAAAAGTGAAATATGTGACAATCAGCATTATAATGTACTGTAGTGCTGCAGAGATACCCTGACCTACAAATCTTGTTCTCCAGATTTAAGAAAATAAGTTTGTTTTGTTTAAGAACCATGAAAATGTCACATGGTTTTAAGGCGTTTTTGAGGCAAAAATTATCATTCTTATACCAGTTGCAAATCATATATACATCTGTCAAATTAATAACAATATGATGTTTTTACCATACTGTGGAGAACGATCTGCAGTAAGTACAAACTGTGTTTCTCTGCTTTTTGACAGGAGAGTATAACTTGTTACAGTATCTGTTGTTGTATTACCAACTAAGGGTCTCCAGTATTTTATATTCCAACATGATTTTGCTACTACAGAATATAATATGATTCCAGTATGTAACAATTAGGTTGCAGTTTCCTGGAAGGGTTAAAAATCTTAATGGTAAGAATAGTTTACCTACTCCCTGAAAGTAGAGATGAGTAAAGAGAGATGGCTGTAAATTGGAGAAGTGGATATATCCAGTTATTCCTCCCTTTTTAAATTCTTTTTGCATTTTTTGTTACATGAATATTAACACAGAAACCCAAGCCAATTCTTGATATCATTGGGTTGTATTATGTCCATTGGTTATACATATATATATATATATATATATATATATATATATATCTTTTTCAGTTTTGTTCCTGATAAATCCATCAGTTTTATGCGTCAATGGACACTAAATACTACAGTCCCCATGAGCCTCATCAGCTGGCTAGCAGTCAGAGTTGTGAAATCAGATTTTTCAGTGTTTCATTGCTGCTGTTAGAAACACTGCACACTGTGGTACAAGATTGTTCCAGCATTTACTGTATTAATTAAAATGGCCACATTTAATCAGTAACTGTACAAAATGTAATGTCCAGCCTATATTCACAGACTGGATGTATCGTACTGCGGTGCTCTCTGGGACTTTCTCCTCAAGTTGCTTTGTACAGTCTTACAGCTTTAGCAGGTCCTGACACCAGGTTTCAGAAATGGTTTTATAAACTATTGACATAATTACTATTAAGTAAGGCTGAAAAGGATTTTTCATTGATTTTAAGAAACACTGAACAGTTTGCCAGGAGCTTAATTGTTCAAATGCCAAATTTTGATGCCCATTCACATAGGGTTGGACAATTAGTAGAAAATATGATCAAAATCACAATATGGCTAAGTGCAATGTCCAAATTGCATAAGCTGCTATTTGGTAAAATGAATCAAGTATTTCTGATTCTGATAATAATGAAGTACTGTAGAGCTTTAGAGATAGCCTTACCTACTAATCTTGTTCTCCAGATGTAAGAGAACATGTTTGTTGGTACAGACTCCCAAAAATGTCACATCATCATTTTGATTTCAATGAAAATGAAATTTGTTATGCAAGAATGTGAAGAGTATCACAATATCTGTCAAAATAATCACATTAATTTTTTTCACCATATCATGCAGCCCTACTTTCATGCCCAATTTTGAGAATTTATTTTTCTCAATTTTTCGGGTTTGGCTGTATCACAATTTTTGGAACTTTCTTTGTTAAACCTTTAAATTCCATGCATTATACTTTTGTTTACATTTAGTTGTAATGCACAAATGTGACAGCAAGATTAAATTAAGTCAACAAATGTTTTATTAACCTGATTGCCTCTTGTTTATTCTCATTTAAAGCTGCAGTAGGTAACTTTGCAAAACTTTTTGTCATATTCCCTGAAACCTTCACTATATCCTGACAGCAGTACATGAGACAGATAATCGGTGAAAAAATCATTTTAGTCTGACTCCGCCTAGTGCTCCTGCGCAATAATCCACCGGGCCTGGGTGGAAACAACCAATCAGAGCCGAGAAAGATATAAAGCCGCTTTGGGTCGGAGGCTTGAAGATGTTGAGTCTCATTCCCAGGGTGTCAAATACAGATGCTTTGGGGCCCTGGGAATGATAATGTTGTTGTTTTCGTTCAGGCGTGGTGGATTCTTGCAAATACCATTAGGAGCACTAGGAGGAGCCAGAGGAACCTGATTTTTTTTTTCACAGATTATCTGTCTCATGTACTACTGAAGGATATAGTGAAGGTTTCAGCAAATATGACAAAAAAAATTACCTTCTGCAGCTTCAACAGGAGAGTTTCTTTTCCCTCCATGGCCAGTTCCCATCATTGTCTGTTAAAAAATAAGAATAGGACTTTTAAAGCAGATTATAACTCATTAAACATTTTTTAAACTACCTGCAATTAAAATGTTATGATTTAACTCTTCAGACTGTCAATCTGGTGAATGAAACACACAGGTTCAAAGCCTGTCGACACTCAGTGGTTGATTTCATGAAGCCTCAGTTGCCGTGGTATTTGTCATGCTTATATAGCAAGGCTTACCGTATTTGTAGGCTGCTACTTTGCTCCACTGCTAAAGAAGTGCAGCGCTAAGTATTTGTCACAGAATGGTTTAATGTCAGACCAGAATACCTGGAGTTGGTATGTAGTAGACAAGGCGACGGTAATGAAGTTAGGCTTGCCGCAGTAGTTGGTATTACCGCTGTTGCACAGTGCTCAGGCATAGATATTGGAGTATCACTGCGTATGAATGCTTAGTTTCTGTTCTGGTGAGCAGTCAGCACCTTGCATGGCAGCCACTGCCATCAGTGTATGAATTTGTGTGTGAATGGGGTGAATGTGGCATGTAGTGTACAGCGCATTGAGTGGTTGAAAGACTAGAAAGGCGCTATATAAGTACAATCCATTTACCATTTCAAAATGTTTATGAGTTGAAGTGCTCATAGCGTTTAGTTGGGCGGTGTTTAAGGATGTGGGCGAAACCCAGACTTGACACAAGTTTGATGGCAAGGCGAAATTTTGAAAAGACATGTTAAGTTTCCAGAAAATGCCATAACGATTAGACAGGGCCAATAAATAAAAAGAGTTTCATATGGGCAAGTAAAAATTGAGTATACCCATTCAGACCCACTTAAGTGCCCTGGGAACCCTGCTCATGCTAATAAGAATCCTGTAACATTAATGAGGCAATTTGTGAACTTTGTCTGATGTAGGTGGCAGCATCTGGAGGTAACACCTTTAATCCACACACACACCTTCCAGCGCACAAGAGTGAGGCAACCAAATTAATGAGCTCAAAGTAAGTTAGCGTTGGTTCACTTCACCTGTGACTGCTCTGCTCCGCACCGTGTTTCACTGATGAATATCTTCAAATGTAAAATGTCCGGAGTAATCGGTAACGTTGTTGTCATGAGTTTATAAAGTGGTGGGAAAATTTCCTCACCGTGTCATTTAGGAGGCTTATTATTTAGGGTCCACTTGGTTCACCTCATGTGATGAAGCATCTAATGAGGCAGCATTCTAATGAACTTCACTTGTTATTGTTCTCCAGCGTTGTTGTGATGGGGTTTGGAGTTGCTGTCAGGCTATGGTACTCTGGGGACTGCCCCACAAATGTTGCTGTTTATATTTGAACTACTGGCTATATTGTAATTAACAAGGTATTTTTCTGTTAAGTTGTGTTGATTTCTTTTTTGTGCCCTTATTATATTTATAACAAACATCTTACAATAGCTAAGTGATATTCCTGAAAGAAGCAGAAAAAAATCTCTCTGAAATTTTATGCAAATGAAATCTTGTTTTTTAGTCACATGCAAGGTTTGTATAGAAACAAATGAAAGGCAGTATATTACGGCATCGCTCTGTGGACATAACATTCTATCAAATGGGACTCCATACCCCGCCTTGCAGTGAAAAAAACAAAACAATGACTGGATTAGTTTTATATGTACCATTTCTTGTTAATTTCCATGCTCCTAACTCTTTTTCAGTACTATTTATCTTGGAAGGGACCTCACCCTTCACAACAGATTTGTATCAAAATCATCAGAGCAGCATGATAGAACAGCAGGCCGCTCTCCCTGTTCTTGCTGAGAAAGCGAGAGCATTCGGCTGTCTTCGACATACACATATGCTAGGAGAAATGCTAATTGCGATAATGATTCTTGTCTGAGCTCTGCTACAGTGTGGCAGATATAAAAGCAAGTCGACAACCTGTGACGGCCCCCAGCTCCCCTCTCTACCACGCTAAAACACATAGCGTGGCCGCCTTTACTAAGTAGGGACGTGGCCGGCAGCTGAACAAGCCCCTCACCCCCACCCCCCTCCCATAAGTGCATCAGTGCTTGGATTTCTGTCGTCCATAAAAGAACACAGTGGGGAAAAAAAGGAGCACTTGGAGTCCTGGTCCCCTCAGACCACATCCCCCCTCCTGGCTGACCGGGTTGGGATGCTTGGCTGAACCTGAAAAGCCATGGGTCAGGTCTTTAACCCTACCCAATAGTGATTACAGAAAAGAACAAGGCTGTCTCAAACACCACGTCTCCAGGCTGACCTGTTGTAAAGTTGCCGGTTACAATGTGAATAACCCCCCCCCCAGCCAAAATATTCATACAAGCCCCCACCTTCTGTTCGTCCTATCCCATTGGGGTTCTGCCATGACCAATCGGACAATGCCTGCCAGCAGCTGCAGACTTAAGATGTCCTCCATACACAGTTTACTGCTGTTGGTTTACATTTTCTGTGCCTGTCATAGCTTTATTTATTTGAGCGGCACATTTTTCAGTCCTTTATTGTCTCTATCATTTTTGTTATTTGCGCTGTAGACTTTCAGATGTGTCACATTGTAATTTTATGTATGGCTCTGCAGAACACCTGCTCCTCCTTCCTTTCCCAAACAAATTTAGTTGCGCGTTGTTTTAGATAGAGCTGCACGATATGGAAAAACCACATATTATTATACATAATACATATATTATTTTGACAGCTATTGCGATATGATTCACAATTAGTGTGGGGGTTATCTTTTTTTACAACAAAGTTAATTTTCACTGAAAAAAATGTAAAAATCATCACAATTTGTAGGCCAGGGCATCTCTGCATCACTACAGTACTTCATTGTAATGCTGTTTGTCACACATTTTACCTTATGTTATCAAAAACATAATAATTAGATTAATTGTGCAGCCCTAGTTTTAGAAGGGTCCGTGTATACTGAATCTGATGCTGAACTGATGATGAACCTATCAGTTAAATCTTCGGTTACTGTCACATACAGATTCATTTCCTGTAAGGGGGCAGAATGTGTTTGTTGCGTTTAACATTTAGAAACTGCTAATGTATGTCTTTAGAATGTTTGTATGATGTACACAATTACTGGTTTATTAGGTACACCTATAATCTAATGCAATCCAATCCATGAATTGACCTCAACAAACCCTACCATAATGAAACATAGTGTCTTTTTTATTTTTATTTTTTTATTTTTAAATATAGAAGACATAGGACACGGTTTTTCATCCAGTCCTTCAGAAATGTTGCCACATGCTTCCTTGGACTGTCGATTTTATTCAAAATGTACAGTTTATAAGTGCAGCAGACTGTTTGAAGTACTTTGCCTTGTGTTCCAGCAGGGGGTGTTCCACTATCAGCTTAACATAAGGTGTGCCCTATTGACCTGTTAGTAAACTAAGCTAGCAATGTTATGTTTTTTATTTCGAAAATGGAGGACACTAATGGCCAGTATTTTACTTGGTGAAGAAACACAGAAACATTTTTATTGGTCATTCACTACATATGTGTTGTAAGGATGTGTATTAACATCTTTTATATGGCTCTGTCTTTCTCATTACAGCAGGCCAATGAGGCTCTGCATCACCAGCACCAAGTAGCCGGGAACAGCCTCTTGCCTTTGCTCAGTTCTGGAACAGAGCCACCTGATCAGAAACCGGTGCTGCCCATTCCCTTGGACCAGAAACCCCCTGTCAGTGCTGCAGAACTTCTTAAAGACAATGTTGCTAGTGGGACTGGCGGGGGAGGTGGTGGAGGGCCTCCATTAGCTGTGGTGAAAAAGGAGCCTAAATCAAAGACACCCTTCATCTGTGGCTACTGCAACAAGGCCTTCCGAGACAGCTACCACCTGCGGCGGCATGAGTCTTGCCACACTGGCATTAAGATGGTTTCGCGGCCTAAGAAGACACAAACAGCCCCCACCATGGTGCCGCTCATATCCACTGTACCACGTGAGAATAGCGGAAATCCTTCATACATTACTACTGTAGCTGGTATCCTGACTACAGCCACCACGTCAACCTCCACAGGCACTAGCATCATGACCCCAATGCAGCACCAACAGCAGCAGAGTATCCCCAAAAAGCCCCCCAAACCAGTGAAAAAGAATCACGGCTGCGACATGTGCGGTAAGGCCTTCAGAGATGTGTACCACCTCAACCGCCACAAGCTGTCGCACTCTGACGAGAAGCCGTTCGAGTGTCCCATCTGCCAGCAGAGGTTCAAGAGGAAGGATCGCATGACATACCATGTCCGCTCCCATGACGGTGGAGTTCACAAGCCTTACATCTGCTCTGTCTGTGGGAAGGGCTTCTCCAGGTATGTGGAGGACATCCTTTCTGAACCTTTTCAATGGGACATGGAAACACAGTTGTTACACTTTAAAACAGTATATTTTTCTTTTAAAAAGCCTACTATTTACCATGATAGATGTTGTTTCTTTCATGATAAATATGATAAAAAATGACATATATCCTGAGTACGATGCAATTCTTATTTATCTAAATGCTCACTGAAAATGTATTTGACACATTCAAATAGTGGCTGTTGCCTGCTGGTTTAGTTACCTTATTTTTTATTTTAAAAAATTATAATCCAGATACTCAAATTTTTAAGCTTAAATTATTAACTGGAGCATGCAAGTACATTTGCGGTTGTATGGTGGTGTTATAGAGTGAAGGTTCATCCCTTACAAAAGATCTTTGGCTCTGTACAGACACTGGCATGCAGAGAGCGCTTTAACCAGTCAGACAAGTTTATTTCTTTCCTGTTAACAAACTACTCACAGAATTCCCGTTGATTAGTGTCACTGATAGATCTGCCACCAATGCTTGTCATATTAACCAACCAGTGCTGGATGAAAACAAGGAGCTGCTGCCTGATTTGTAAACTGCACTAGACTAGTTAATGAAAGACAGAGTCAAAGTCTGAGTGTAGCAAAGTGTAGTGTGTCTGTGTAATGTTTAGGATGTGAACCTTATGTAAAGTTATTGAATGAATTATCTCCTGTAATTGTTGATCAGAGATGAGTTCTTGATATTTTTAGGAACCTTTTTAAACAATTCTGTTATGTATTGTTTTTAATACATATTAGTATACAGTAATGAGTTCCTTTTTTTTGACTTTCAGTGTTTACTTCTCGTTGTTCTGTTGAATTGATAGTATAAATAACATCCTATAAACAACAATTTAATTTAGTTTTGAATGGAATGAATTCAGGAATGAATGGAATTCTGAGATATAGGCCTACTTTGTATATATTTTTGGAAGTTTTCTTAGACCCCTTAAAATCACAAAGGCCTTGCAACCCTCAGTTTGGGAATCAATGACCTAAGAATACAGTACATTACCAACTATGGTAGTACACTGCTCCTACCATCTGTCAGGGATCAGCAACCTTTACTGTCAAAAGAGCCATTTGTTGGCCAAAAAAACAAAATCTGAGCCTTATAATGCTTTTCTTTCTAATTATAATGCCATTAATCCTTCGAATGCTAATTTATTGTCGCAGATCAAGCCAATCAAGACCTAGCCTAGCTAGGGAGACTCAAGACCAGTAGTCACCGCTCTTGAACTTTGGCAAAATATAGAGGAAAAGGCGGCAGGTCAGGAAGTAACATGACGTGCATTTTAGTTGACAAAATGTTTTTGTGGCTACGAAGTTAACTATATTAACTGGTTTACAATTGGGGAATGTAAGACCACCCCGATCTGTGTGGTGGACAAAGTGCTATTAACTCTGATGTGGTCAACATCCTGACTGCGATATGTATTTTATATGTGAATGAAATGATGTTGCTGAAGGATTTGCATTTTCTTGTCTTCATCTCACCCTGCAGACCTGATCACCTAAGCTGTCATGTTAAGCATGTCCATTCCTCAGAGAGACCATTTAAGTGCCAAGTAACGGTAAGAGTCATGACCTGTGCCTTTATTTATATGTGATGATCAACACCATTGATATTGAAGGCCAATATCAGATTTGACAACATTAGCTGCCACCCAGTAGCTACTACTTAGACAGCCATTGGTATGTATTAACAGTTGCAGTGTAGTTTAATTGCACTTGCCAGCTTCATGAATGAGTTCTCCATGTTTTAAATCAACAATGTTAATGTCCTTTAGTGGACAAATCTGTACAGCATATGTAGCAGAACATACATTTCTGATCACTCAAGAAATTGACAGAATTTGAAGAGGCAGCATGAGCTTGAAAAGTATTGCCTACCTATGTGCACATTTTGGTAAAGCCTATGTGTGCTTTTGTTTGTATCAGAAAACATGAATAAATTGTTAGTATTAATATATATAATAGTTTTTCAAGAAAGGAGTTTCCATTTGTCTTTTTTGTTGATGTAAGATCAGGTTCCTCAGGTGTTTAGAGGGGACTAAAAAAACTATATTAACTGGTTTTCTGTCCCAGGCCTGTACCTCCGCCTTTGCTACCAAAGACCGTCTGCGCTCCCACATGATTAGGCATGAAGGCAAAGTGACCTGCAACATCTGTGGCAAAATGCTAAGTGCTGCCTACATCACAAGTCACCTCAAGACGCATGGCCAGGCCAGCTTCAGCAACCCTTGTAACAATAAAGGTAGGCCACATGTCTCCTTTTACTTCTCTTTACAGCTCCTCACTACTTTGCTCACTTTTTCAGCTTAACACCTAAACAATAGCCAAGTTTGTGATTAACAACACTCCAGCAACACACATTCCATTAACATATTGGATACATTATGTTGTGATACTGATCTGGGAGAAGTCAGTTGTTCCTCCAGCCATGACCCTAACTGAAGGTTGTGTTATCATAAGCTTTTAAGTTGTAATATGTTTTTGATCTTTTATCTTGGAAAAAGAATGAGTGTGTTGGCAGTTTGTAGAGTGGAACTACAGTACAGTTGTTCCGATACCAATACCAGTATCGGAAATTCCTCCAATACTGCCTAAAATGCAGTATTGGGTATCGGAGAGTATGCGTGTCTGTGTACTGATCCAATACCATGTAATTTATTATCCCTGAAACGAAACCCTGCTACTTCCCAGCAGTGTCCTGTCCATTTTTCCCGCCAGGTGGTAAAGACATGACGAACCCTACTATGACACTGACAAAGGGTTTGACCTGAGCCAGACTATACAACAATGATAGTAATCATACAGGCTCAGGCTTAGTAGTATGCACTCTTTTTTTTTTTTAAAAGAAAAGCAAGCATCTCACAAACATGTTAAGGGCATGGAAGTACATAATTTTTATTTTTCAAACACTAACCACTAGCTTTTGTAAATGTGTTTATTAAGAAGTGAGACAGATATGTAAACTTCAAAAATACAACTATAATTACTGCTGTCACACAGGCCTGAATGCTGCCTTATTAACTCTACTTAAGCTGATACACATGCTGCAAGCTATTAGCTAGTGAGCATTTTCAGTAAATTTTTGTCTCATCTTAAACACATGATGTACTGTCACTTGTTCCTCATAACATACCTTGTATTCATTGCAAATGTTGGTCATGTGAATGTGTCAGTTTCAATGTGTTTCGAATGCTTTGAGAGTATAAAGTTGTCCTGCGAGTCAAAACATTTACTAGGATTGGACATTGAGAGAGAGAGAGAGAGAGAGAGAGAGAGAGAGAGAGAGAGAGAGAGAGAGAGAGAGAGAGAGAGAGAGAGAGAGAGAGAGAGAGAGAGAGAGAGAGAGAGAGAGAGAGAGAGAGAGAGAGAGAGAGAGAGAGAGAGAGAGAGAGAGAGAGAGAGAGAGACTTTAACTTGGGAATAGTTAGTCTTTCTGATCTCAGTCTGTGGCTCCTGTGAGCCTGCAGCTCATCTGACAGAAATAGTTGCAATTAAAGACATTTAACAAACAGTTTAAATTACAACATCACTAAAAAAAGTGTGTTTTGACCACAGGATCACACATATTTCAAAACACACTCTCAATAATGAACCTGAATACCTGGTGTAATCTACTAAATATTTGAATTTCTTCATTAGTTGCTTGTTAAATTTCACCATCTGGTGGGATTAACCGTCCATGCTTGCTTTCAAAACAGCAGGTCTACTATAATGAGCTGAATGAGGCTATGTAGAACCCCATGGTGGGGTATCATTGCTACTGACAGTGTTGGCAACCCTTCATCATAAACAGGAGTCATTTGATTCACTGTTCATTTATAAAATATTGCTCTGCTGTACGTGGTTAAAGACATTAGGCAATATTTACCTCATCTTTGCTAGATTTCTTATGTGCATTTCTGTTCAGATAACCCCCCATTCTGAGGACTACAAGTCGGGATGTCTCTGTCTCTGCTACTTTGATTATTGTTACCACTTGTTTTTTAAATCTGATTTTATGGAAGTACCTTACTAAATCACTTGAGTACTCCTTAAAGAGGGAGATGAATTAAATGTCATCAACAATGCTAAGATAAACTAATTAATGTTGGTGCCTGTTTGTTTGGGAAAACATCCTTTTTGAGGTGACTGAAGCAACCTCCCCACTTGAAATAATGATCAGCTTAAGACAGAAACAAGTTTATCAGTTAGAATTTCTTCACGACTGCTGTATAACATTCTTTACTAAATTGTATGTTGTTTTGACCTTACTTATAGTGACCGCTATCAAAGAAAAGCTTTTTTCCCCTGATCCCATTAGAAACCGTGAACCCGTCATAAAATGTTTAATATTTAAACAGCCCATTCCCATGCCACATGCACACAACTTGACCATGCGAACTGTTGAAGCTGACTCCCACATGATGGCACTGCTGCCCTGTGCTCTTGTAACCCAATATGTGTCTGTATTTCTGAATAGGCATAAGTGACTGGCAGTGGAACCACTCAGGGCCACGAAAAGGTAATCCAGTAGCTAGTAGCAGAAACCCCTAAACACTCAATTATAACCTCTGACACAAGATAACACAAGTGGCCAGTTTTTCTTCACGTACCGTGTAACTCAAGTTCAGAAGCATTTCTTGTCTCTGAGGACTGGTGTTATTAAGGTTATTCTGTTTTGAAGATATAGAGTTCTTGCTAATGTAAGGTTAAATTTCATGAAGCAGGATCAGTAGATCATTTAAATGAACCACAAACTGGACCATAACACTGAAGCTAGATGCACACTACTTATCTATCTTGTATTACCTCATTTCTGTCTCTACTTTGATCTGATTGATAAACCAACTTGTACTCTTCAGAACTACCAATTATAACAGCAAACATGTTTGATAAAAATTGGGATGACCCGGTGGAGATGGGGGTTATAAATTACCCAGCAGCCATCCAACCATATCACAGCATGGCTGAGACGAGCCGATAATGACCCTGTGATGTGCCGGACCTGAACTCATTCCTCACATCAGTCCTGCAGTGTAGTGTGCATCCAGCTTTAGACATAAAGAGCTTAAGATGTCCTACATAATGTGTCACTGTTTCAAATGAAAGTTTTGAATGAAAACAAATGGACAGTTAGCTGGTTAGTCTATTGATCCTGCTTTTTGAATTTACCCCTCAGGTGAGTTGACGGTAGGAGAGATTTTAAATAACTCCTTCCAAGTCCTAATTGACAACTCTCACAAAGGTAGGTTTCTTCAACAATATTACCACAGTTGACATAATGTATTAATGATGTATTGACATTTTCAGTGACCCAGCTAAACAGCCATGGAGCATAGAGGGCTGTTGGCTTTCCCTGTTTTGGAGGGGTAGTATATTTCTATGAGGTTGACCAGCCCTAAATTTACTCTTGTGTCTTTTTTTTTTTTTTTTTTAACAAAAAAAACAAAAAAATGACCCACAGATGCCAACAACGTGCACAACAACTCGGCCAGTACGACGCCAGTCACCAACTCAGCAGCCATCACCTCGACTGTAAACCGTGGCGGCAACGCCAGCAATCCCGTCACCATCGCCGCTCAGATGAACATCGCCACCAGCACGGTCAACATCACGTCACCGGTCAACCTGCAGCACCCAGTCACCATCACCGGCCCCGTGAACTTGGCCTCCGTCAACATCCCTACAACGGCACACATGAATATTGCCCACCCGGTGGCTATCACCACTCCCATGCCCATGAATATCACAGGGCCGCTCAACATTGCCATGAGGCCCATGGAGAGCATGCCTTTTCTATCCCAAGTTCTGCCTTCCTCCCCTCCCTGGTAGAGCCCTTTTAGCCCATGTAAGAGCCGGTCATGTTTTAACTGCCTAATAATGGATGAGCCTGTCAAATCTTAGTAAAAGGCCCTCTAAATGGGTTGCTAGTGTATTAAACTTGAAAAGGTGATAACTAATGTAATACAACCACAGATAGTAACCAGTGATTACAGCATAATTTGTCAATTCTGAATTTTATTTCTATTTATAGAACCAAACGTTTCAGATATCCTTAATCACTCTTGGGCTTACAGTCATGTTAGGGGTGCAGCTAATGATTACTTTCATTATCAATTAATCTATACGTTTCTTGATTAATTGTAAATAAAATCTGACAGTTCTTAAAGAATCTCTCAATACAGTGAAAACTGTTGGCAAATCAGTTTATTAGTCATCAACTATCAGCTCTACAGTCATTCATTGAAGAGTATTGGCCTACATAGCATATGCACTTCACAGGAGAATCCGTCAAATCAACGGTTTATTCTATCATAGTTAGTGTTTTTTTTATATATATATATTTTAGATATTGTAATATAGGAAATTCTAGAAATTGAATAGAGAAAAGTTTTATTGATTCCAGATGGAAGTTTCTGTTTTTGGCTAACCCAGTGAATTAATTATATTACAGATCAAGGTACTTAACACATTGATGCCATAAACTCAATCACCATAAAGCAGTCCTGTTCATGGATTTACAATATTGCCCTCACTGTCCTGATAGAGCAGGAGTGAGAGATACCTCATTGTAAACCATATGGCATCAATTCTGACCAATGACATACCGCCCAGCCCCAGTCTATGGTGTTACTCACCTTCTCAGAGTTAATCTGTCGTACTGCTCACAGCTCTTTACCTATTAGTT